>NC_051188.1:74277241-74899741 GCF_015220075.1 Falco rusticolus | reverse complement strand
TTTAAGGATTAATCCCTCTAAGAAGCCGAATAATAACCTTTCTAGTTACTCAGTAGAAAATTAACATATGGTCCTTTGAAGAAATTCTGTCCTGTTAAAACAAAAAGAAATTTAATTTTTAATTGTAATTCTTTAGTATTAGAAGGCCAAAATGCACAGCTTACTGCATGTCAACTTTATCTTGAAATATTTAACTACCCAAAACTCTGACTGCTGCCCAGGGGAATTCTCCTTGGGTGGTGACTTGCAGTACTTGGGCAGAAGTTATTACATTTTATGTTTACTTCTAAATTTCAGCATTCTGTTAAAATTTCTCTCCTTGATGCAGAACAAGTTTCGTGGCATGATGTATATCAGACTAACCAGTTAATTTTACAGCCCTTTGCTTGTCCTCGTATGAAGAGCTGCACTGCAGTTTGCAACTGTTTTAAACCTCATTTAAATCAGGTTCTTTTTTTTTTTTTTTTTTTTTTTTTTTTGGTGGGGGGGTTAGCTTTAACAGGGTGCTTAGAACCTAAGAAGAAATTACAGCTTTGCCACAAACCAAACAAAATCCCGGTGTGCGCACAATGCGTCGATGATAATTTGTCTGCAGGGACAAACCAGTCATGCCCTGGGCTTTGTGCACGTGGGCATTGAGGGTTATTATTGGTGTCAGAGCTTCTGCAGCGTCTTTCTGTGCTAAATACAGGGCTGGACCGTGGAAAATCAAAAAACAAACTCACATGCAGAGGCGCAGTAACTTCTTCCTAAGAGGGGAGGGCTGTGTGCCTGTGGCCTATTATCCCACACTTACTTCTGCTCCTCTTCCTCTTCCAAGGGAACGGGGGAAGCAGCAGCGCCCACGGGGCAGGCGCCTTCCGGCCAGCAGCCCCGAGGGGTAAAAAGGGTGGCTGGGTGTCCTCTGCAGCTCCCTGTTCTTCCAGCTGATTTACGTGCTGTCCAGTCCAGGCTGCTTCTAATATTTAGTTTATGTTATTTTGATCCTGAAGTTTATTTTCAAAGTTTCACAGGTTTATTTGAGTTTCTACTACTTCTGCATCTTGAGTTTTTTAGGGGATTTTGTCACTATGGCAGTTGTTACCCCAGTCTGAGTGACCATTCATTACACAATTCTTAGTTAAAGCCAAGGTACAGCTTACACACTGCATGTACCACCCACAAAGCCATGGGCTTGCCCTCAGCTTGCTCCTCCTGGGCTTTACCCTGAGACCACTGAAGCCACAGAGAAGACTACAGGCTGATTTGAGCCATTTCCCAAGTTAAAACTGCGAATGTGTGCAACAAAAATGAGGAGGGGACGAAAATGAGGAATGCACAAAAATGAGGAGGGCTGGGAGGGCAGAAGCAGTGGCAGGAATGAGTTGGTCATATCAATCTACCACACATGTGGTGGGTTTTAATATCACAAAATATTTATTGGCTTCAGTTCAGGAAATCCAGAAGAGACTGGAGTTGCCTGACCATCTTCCCAGCCACCAGCTTTCAGTCTTCATTTACTCATGGCTTCCTCAGTTTGGGCAGGGGTCAAGCAGGGTGGGATTATCTCCCTGCAGCAGACAGTGGTCCCCCCACCACTGGCCCCAGTGTAGCAGGCTCTGACACTCACTCTACTGGACCATGCAATTTTCCTGATAATATTTCCATACTTTTCAAGCACAGGGAGGTGTGTTCTGTGCTCACATTCATATACGTACCTCCCACCTCCTGGGAAGACTTTGGAGATCAATCTAAGGCTAAAATGCTGCCTGTGAGAAGAAAGAGAGCTCAACACGGGCTCTGAAATTTTGTATATAGGCATTCCAAGGGAGGCAGCTGACTTTCTGAAGGGGGGCCCATCCAGACATACCTGTGAAGTCCATGAGTTCTGCAAGTTTATGGTTCCTCCAAAAACCTGTGTGTTTTAGTTTGAGCAGTGATATTGGTGTTGAAGCCCAGCCTCAAGTGCAAAGTATGTATTTCACTTCTATGAGAGCATTCTCAACCCTCCTAAAGCCCAAAACTTACTGTTACTCTTGGTGAGGCAGAGACTTTTAAGCTGTATCTGACTAGACTATAGCTGTGTAGGTGTCTTTAAAAGAGAGGAAAAACATGCAGTAAAACCAAGATTTCCTACAGTGAGGGCTGGGGACCTGGTTCAACAGTCGTTATCAGACAAAAAGCTGTTGTATGCCCTCAGTCTCACCAAAGACCCTTTCAATAACTCCAGTTCTTCATCAGCCATTGCCATGGGGAGTGGAAACGTTTCCACCTTCAGCACTGTTTCCTGCACCCCAAGCAGGTGCCTCTATAAAAGGTAAAGCACACTGACAAGTCACGTTTGCCTGGTAGAAAGCAAGGAAACCTGACCCCAGGAATGCAGCAGGTACCAGAAGAAATATTATAGTCACAAAACCTTAATGGGAGGTGCCTTATTTCCTCCAGAAAACATGTTCCTGACATTAAGCTTTTGGAAGCCTGCTCTGATCTTCCAGAAGTTGTCCTCCCCTACGTGAGTGTGATGGATACCAAGGGGATTGCTTTACCTCTTCATTCTAAAAAGCAGGAGGGATGTTCACGTTACTTGACATGGACAAGGTGGATTCACTAAGAGGATGATGAGAGAAAGGTGCTGTTTTGGTGCCTGGTGCTAACTACCCCAGGCTCAAGGCTACAGAACTTGTGGACACTCAGCTTCCCCCCTCCTGCTCCTACTGGTAGCATGAAATCTTACCAAATTGCTGGAACCTTAAAGCTGCACAAGCCTGGGTTGAAAGCCATACCGTAAAGATTGCATAGGTCTAAATGTCCAAAAACGTCAGATCCTGAGCCTTAGGAAGCAATTCCTGGATTTGGCATCTGACTGGGACAGCTGAGGGGCTTCCCTGGCAAAACTCTAATCTGCCTTTTTCAGGAAACCAGATTGTTCTCCAAGTTAATGAATTTCTGGTTCTCTGTTTATAGAGACCAGGTTGTCAAGCAGGGAGATCTTATGAAGGCTATGAAGGATTTTCAGAGCATTCCCTGCCAGAAGTATAAAGTCTGTTCTGAAAGCTCAGGGCTTGGCTATCCTGAAGAAAGGTGTTCAGCACACAGCCTGTTTTCCAAGATGTGGCTAGTAAAGGACAAACCCACAGGCAGCTGAGAGAAAACCTTGTCAGCATTTCATGTGAAATGTTTCAGAGAAGATGTTTTTGGCAGCTTGGTTTTGCCTGGGAATTGCAAGCACGCTGCAGAAACTCTTTTTCCCTGCTTATAGTGATAAACAACATGTGGGAAGATTGACCAGTTTGGCGTAGACAAGAAGTGGGTGAGATGTGTCCTGCATCAGTTAGGGTCTTGCTGGCATAAGAAAAAGAGCTTGGTTGCTCTGGCTCACATGTCTGCATGCCCTGGGTCCCAGCTGTTGTGATGGCTGCTGGTTTAACTAAATGGAGGGGAAACATCTGGAGTGCTGTATCAGGGTAACCTGCCACCATGTGACCAGATGGTGTGGTTGGGCTGCAGTGGGTAGGGCACCCAGCAACTGTCCCGGCTGCAGGGCATGGGCAACACTAGAAGGACAGAGGTGGAGGTGAGAGAAGGTGAGGTCACCACTGGGCAGAAGGAAGGGAGAAGTCTCCCCACGAGCTTGGAGAGCACCTTAGGGGTACCCATGCTGCAGATGGAGAGCCCACTGGCAATGGCAAGCTCAACAGCTGCTGGCAGGGCACCCCTCTGGGAGCGGCAGGCATGTCCCCGGGCACACACTGGCAGCTCTCCCAGGGACCATCCCATGTAGGAGAAATGATCCTGCATCCTTGGAGTCCAGGAGCCTGACCTGGCACCGACTAGATGATCACCTTTTAATAATGCTGCAGAGATTATATTGATTTTCCAGACTTTAATCACAAGGAATATTTTAGTCATTATGTAGCAGTAAGATTTAATGCCTTGGTTTGCTTGTTCAGTTTTAGCAGGCAGACAATTCCCAGCAGATCTGGAAAATTTGATATATGTCATCTTTTGAGCCGACACAAAATGCACAAAAATGAGGTTGTTTCACCTCTGCATTAATGCTTCCATCTCACAGACTAGCACACACTGACACAAGCAAAGATCAGCTCACAGAACCAGCCTGGGCAACTGGAAGTCCTAGTGCTATACTTAAAGCCTTTTAAATTTTATATACGACCCAGTAGCATTTACCTAAAACACAAAACAAAAATAGGGAAGTAGATATGTTAAGAACAATGCTTCTAGCTGGCTGAAAGCAGGGTTGTCTGGGAAAGCCTGGCGCCCTCATCCTCCCTACATTGTTGCAGGGTGTAGAGGAAGCTGCTTATTTTCTGCCTGGGAGAAGATGGGGAGAACACACAGTTGGGAAGGGCATGGGGGAGCCAACAGTATCTTTGAGCACCTCCAGCTGGGAGAGGAGGAACCTAGTACTGATGCCAGCATGCTCTGAGCCCAGACACACATGCTAAGCCCTTGAGTACCGGTCAAGCACCCACACATCTAAAAGGAAAAGTTTGAGCAGAACGGATATACTCTTACTCCTGGTCCGTTTTGCAGTATTAAATCTCAGAAGGAGAGAGAGCGTGATCTGTACAGACTGGCTTTGGGTACCAGAGAAGCTGATTTGGTATGGGAGGTATTAATGAAGTGCCATCAAATGGGATGAGGCAGCAGGGGTGTGCTGATGGCTCCCATGTACCTTTCCTTCAGGTAACCTCCTCTCCCTGTTCTAGTGCCGTGTCAGGGCAACACTGATGCCTTCATGACCAAACCTACTTAACATAAGTGGGGCTTATCATGCCAAGAGTGTCACTTATGCTGAGTCAACCTCAACAGTGTATCCTAAAAGGAAGAAACTCTAGACTTTCTGTCCCTTTTCAGACCCTATGATGCTTTCTTTTTTTTTTTCTTGATTTTTTTTTTTTTTCTTAGAGCCTGCCTGTGTTTTGTCAGGCTGTTGTCTGTGAGAGGAGAGAGCCTGCCTCCTCCACTCACAAAACTCTGACTCTTCCCTCCCAGCCTTCATGAGCTGGTGGTACTGGGGCCAAAGGGTGCACAATGGAGTGAGTGGTTTGGCATTTCTCAGAGCTCAGCCACCCAGCAGGAGCAGCAGGAAAAGGCCACCCACCTCTTATGGTAGTAGACCATACACTAAGGGTAACATCACTAGTAGGGCAAGGGCTGCAGACAGATGTGTCACAGGACACAGATTATGTATGGCTAGTCAGGTTGCCCCAAAAGCTGTGTGTTTTCCCATAGGAGGTTTTTCAGACCAATCACTCATTTCTCCAGCAGAGTCTGCAGCAGGATCCATGCCAGAGCGCCATGCCAGCTCTGCTTTGCTAGCGGCACAGGTACAGTGGGAGGCTTGCAACCACCACCCCATACGTCAGCTGGAGATATATGCCAAGGCCTCTGCCACCTGGGCTCTGGCTACCTTCTGTATCACTGCTGATGCATCCTTTGGGGGCTACGTTGCTAATGCAGAGGATGAGTCCAAGAAAGAGGTAAAGTCCACTGACGGTCATGGCCAGGGTGTTGTGACCATGTCTTACCATGTACCTGAATGGGATGGTTCTCCATGGGAGCAAACCCTCTGAGTCCTCCAGAAAGCCTTCAGTTCGAGTAGGTTGGGGCTAACAAAACTGGACTCTTACACTGACAAGACAAAGACACCCCTTACCCCAAAAGCAAGACTTGTGAAAAGATGTATTTTGTTGTTTTGAATTCTGACACACACACACACACACACACACACACACACACACATCAAACCCTCTGAAGTATCACCTTTACCTCAAGAGATTTACTCTGTCCTTTCACATATGTTCTCATTCCAGCCCCCTCAGCTTGCATGCATTTCACCAGCTGCCTTCTCTTTCTGACATTATAGGGCCCTATATATTTTTGTTCCTACTTTTGACAAATTTTACTATTTGAATAGTTGCTTTTTGAATAGATGTCTGCTCAAGCTGGTTGCTTGGAAAACACTAAACCAAGTGGTTAGGACGTTTACAGAAGTATAAGTCATGGAGAAGAACAACAAAACAGAAATATTCTGTGCAAATATCATTTTTTGACATTTCCCAAACACAGAGGTGTAGGGCTTTTCACAGGAAAGTATGAATGAACTGAGTCTGGCAAATGGCTGTTTGTTGGGGCTTTGTGTTTTACTGCCTTTTCAAAAATGCAGCCAAATCTGGAGAAATTATAACATAATTATAAGAGTTTTGCACATGTTCAATAAAGCCTTTGTCAATTTTAGCAATTTCATTCCCTGAAAATTGTTGGTTTTGGGTATGCTCCAGTGTCAACTATGACTTTTGATACATTGGCAGAGAAAAATCTCTGCAGTTACAATTTTCTTTTGGCTGATGGTGAAGTCTTTGACTTGGATTCAACCTGCAGAAGAATGTCGTCTCTTCTGCTACCAGTGACCCACGGGACAGAGTCTGCCTGGCTTAATGTCAAGAGGATGATAATTAGCCTGCTTGGAGGTGAGGAAGGAGTGTAACCAGAGGAGGAAACTGGGATGAAGACTTGGAAACAAGCACAGAGGAGTGAGAAAGTTGGTGTGGGAGTCAGAGCTGAGAGACCTGGGGTCTGGCCCAGGGAACCTTGTGAGGTGAGACCAGAAATGATCTGACCAGGGCTGGGATGCAGAACATGGATGGGGGGAGGACACAACAGGGGGGCCAAAATAGGGACATGAAGCCAGAGATTTGGAAGAGGCTGGATTTGGGGAAAGGGCAGCAGGAAGGGACAGTCCAGGACAAGTCCTGCCTGAGGATGGACAGGGCGAAGAATTTGCCTCAATAGGAAATGTGTTGATGCTCAGACATGCAGAGTGTTTCAGCTGCAGTTGGCACCAGTGGGGGGGATGCTTTGGACTAATAAAATACGGGTAATACCAGGATACTATAAAATAATAAAGCCCCCTAGTTAGTTACTTCTTTTGACTATGACCCTGTGCCTCAGCGCAGTCAGGCAGTATCTTCCCTTTCCCATTGTCTACCGCACTTTACATGGGAGTGGTGGAGATAAATACTTGCAGGGCACTCTGACACTTCTGTGTCCATGGAAAAGCCCACGAGGACACAAATAATTCTGCACAGAACAGAGCCAGAATAGTGTCTAGTAAATAGGATGTATGGCTACACACCAAACGGTGATAAGAAACTAAATACTGAAAACTGCTCTCTAAATAAGTGTGATCGATGTCGAGTTAAGGAAAAGGTCTCTGAGAATGTGTGAAACTCACAAACCCCAAAGGAGATGGGGTGCCCGAGCACCTTCCCTTCTGTCGTGTCACATCTGTTGGACAAGTAGGCTCCCCGAGGGGTTGTGGTGGGGTTCCTGAGGACAGCTTTGAGGCACAGTCCTCCACCCCCACAGGCAGGAAAGTCCCTGCCAGTGTCTGCCTAGGTCAGGGCAAGGGAGCAATGACAGCCAACACCTTTGAACCCTGGGACAGGTGTTGTGAAAGGAAGTTTTGGGAGGAATTATGGCAGAGCAAACTAATCCCAGTAGGCAGTTCTTGCAAGCTCTTGCCAGACACAGCAAACTGTCCTTTGATGGAGCTGAAGTCACCATGGAGAAGACTTGCCTGCAACTTCAGTGAATGGTTAGTATAATTTTCTTTCTGAAAGTGCCCTTCTTTCCATTCTTTCAGCTTTTCACTTGTGACCATTGGTTTGTCAGCTTCAGTTTTATTTCCAGGTCATGTTGACACTAGCCTGCCTTGCATAGAGTTTTTAAAATCTGCATGTGGCATTTTTTCATTTTTGGGTGGAATGGGGCTACAGAGCCATTTGACGAGGTGAGTCTGCCAGGGGACAATGTAAGCACTTCCCCAATACCTCTCTGCTCTTTTACACTTCTTGGACCTTTGCACCACTGTTGTGAGAGTCTTCCCATTTGTCCATCCCTCCCTTGGTGCATGACTAGCTCTCAGAGCAACTTTCAGACCCCGTTCTGCAAGTTCTGCTACAACTGTCTCTAAAAAGAATAATTTAGCATATTGTCTACCCTGCAGCATATGGTAAGATGAGTGGTACAAATGCAGAGGGCATTTCCTTATCTCAGTTGCCATCCAGTTATTCTCCATCTTAAATGGGCTGCTGTAGGACCAGTACAGGGGCCGTATCCAGAATGAGGGAGCCCATAGAAAGCCAGGAGCAGTGTATGTAGTGCACAGAACTCAGATCTTCCAAAATAGATAAATACGTTCTTCTTGAACAGGTTGCATCCTGAAGTTTCTGCTGTTTCTGCCAGGCAAGCGTACTGAATCTCAGTCAGATGTGGTGATGCTTGGTGCTGTTTGTCCGCTGTCTGGGAAACCCCTGTACCCCGTGATGGGTACAGGGCACTGGGAGGAAAAGGAGGGCTGACACTGGGGAGTTTGGTGGCATGTTCAACTCAGTGCTGTGTCTCATCATTTCAAAGTGATTTCTTGTTCAGGATTGTGTTTGTGTCTAAAGTAGCACTTGTAATTCAGCTGCTGATGTTGAACATTGCTGCTGCAAGTACAAATGGGTTTGTATTTCATCATGTCTCACAGTCTGTAGATACAACGCTACATCACTTCTGATCGAGTTTGTGTGGTTTAATATATCTCACTTTACAACTTTTCAAAACCTTACAGACACAACAAATGCTCTTACTTTGACTGGCATTCAAACCACATTTTTTTCCCACATCGTTGTGTTGCATTCCCAGATTGCCGAGTGTTGCTCCTTGCTGTGTTACACTGGGAAGACATTTGAGGCTGAAGCGGCCACAGAAACTTCAGTTGCCTTCTCCATTGCAAAACTGCTTTTTGTCTAGTCCTAAACTTAGACATAGCTGCAGAAAAGAGGTAGGAGACCCAAATTAGCACAACAGAGTCAGTGATGGGAGTGGATGGCAAACAAAAGGTACCTCCACACTTCAGTGGCGAAGTAAGATAACTTGCACCGATATAGCCAATACTTTGTGTACGCAGAATAAGCGTGAAAGACACTGGGAGATGGATTAATTTTCCCTGGAATAAGGTAACAAGTGTTGAAGTGTTATGTTCTTCACTGATGCAGCTCCCTTGACTTTGCTGGAGCTTTATGTTTTGTTAAGTGTAGAAGAGGGCTGTTTATCCTGCATTTCCCATTACTTGCTTCTCTGATCCCGCTCTGCCATGGAGCTGGAGCTGTGCACATTTAATCCAGCTGCTGGCTTCTGAGAACCGATCCGTACTCAAGTTTTCATACTAATTTAACACTGCCAGGTTAGAATTAGAGTAGTTAAAATGATCCATCCTAAGAAGCTAGGCTGATAGTAGGAAGAGATGTGTAAATCTTGTGCAAACAGTGCCAATGCAGCATTTGAGGTAGCCCTCTGCTGTGTTCATTTTTTGTAACCAAGTTGGGGCAAGCCATGCTGTTTTGTTACTCAACACTGAATCTGACATCTGATGTCTGCCTCACACCTTTGTCTCTGGCACAGCTGGATTTAGCCCAGAAACACCCACTGGACTTGCACCCTTTAGTACTCATTTTCCGCCACTCGGTACCTCATTTGTGAGAGGCCAAAAGGGCTGTAAAAAATCAATCCTTTGATACAACAGCCCTTTGCACAGACAGGTACAAGACGCCATGCGAGGTGCAAGCAGTAGGGCATCACATTGCTGCCCGTTGGCTTGCATGTGGTTGAATTTGGCCTGCTGCTACAGTAGGAGTCGGTTAGCGGGTTTCCTAAATATTATGGCAGACTTGCATTTGCAAGCCTGCTCGCTGCTGCAGCTGCTTCCACACCTGTCTATTAATAGCTTCCAAATGAGGATTTTTTTTTCCCTGAAAGTTGCTGCTGCAAATTCACTTCGCAGGGTGACTTGATTATCCATCCCAGTTATTAGCGCAAATCTTGAGTTAGACCTTTAAGGAAACACAGCGAGGTATCAGTTGTTAACTTAACACAGCTCTGCAGCTAGGATGAGAGCTAAGGTCGTGACCTTATAATGGTCAACCAGCCTATTAGTTTAGCAATGCGGGACTCAAATGTCATTTCAGCACTGGTTGGATGCTTGAATTTATTACCCAGAAAGCTCCTTACTTGAAAATGATAGGATTTTTTCTACCAGCTGCTAGAAGTCCTCTTTTTAAAAATAATAGCTACAAATCTGCGCTTTGAAAGTTCTCTCTGCGCTCCTTAAATGGTAGGGTGACCTATGGCGAATGAGTAGGCAGAGCAGGTACAGCAAATCATTCAAACCTGCCGGCTTCAGAAAAAGGGGGGAAAAGGCGAGATAAAGGAAAAAATGCCAATCAAATTTAAATGATGATCCCATTAAATAATGATTTTCTTTCAGACCGCAGCTTTCACGGTTTCCACATTTTATGGTTATGTTTTACAGGGAACAAATTCTGTCCCTTTATTTTCTCCCGCCCACCCCCCCTTGTTATTAATTTGTGATATTCTGCGATAATTTTTTTTTTTTTTGGGGGGGGGGTAGCGCTGGGGGGAAGAGAGAGGAAAAAACCTGACCAAAAAAATCTTGCTGTATTCAGTCCCCTGAGAATGTTGGGTCGAGTTTTTTGATCCCTGTTGCTCATTGATTTGAGGGCTGATGTAGTGCAAGGGGTCCCTATTAGTGGCGTCTGTCACTGCTGTAATGTTTTTGTTATTTTTCCTCATTTGTTCGCTCTGACATCATGTCATTACAGAATGGTGCTGTTCAGGCCCTGCCTTGGCTGTTCGTTAGCGTGTGTTTAATGAGCAGCTTAATTGAGCTGTCTACTAGGCCACCTGTCACCCTCCGGACTTATTAACATACTAATGGCCTGACATTGTATTCTCTGACAGGCAACAGGGTTTACTGATTTGATGTCTGGACATGGGGATTTTATGCAGGAATGAGAGAGGATATTGGGAAGGAGGTTTAAAAACGCAAATTAACTCTTTGGTATCTATGTATTTATGGCTTGCCTGTAAAAGTTCAACACAAAGTAGCAGGGGGAAACGGCCCTGCTTAGCAAGCCCTACTTTGTCATTGCAAATGCAGCACGTTTCTTCAGAAGCAAATATGCTTGGTGTAAGAAGAGCAGGCTTTACTTCTATTACAGTATTATTGTTGTTGCTGCTTCAAAGGAGAAATCTTCTTAAGCACAGAGGAAAGTTTTGTGACTAGTCTTTTCTCTACTGTGGCTAAACAAATGAAAGGCAAGAAATTTCCAGTTAAGGGATTTAAGTGCATGACATTGTTCCCACCTTTTAAAGCCAGATGAAGACATTCATCGCCAGTGAACACTGTGCTGAATTGTAAAGGTTCAAAGAAATGGCTTAAGTGCATGCAAGTTTAATAAAAACACTTGTTTTGATTTGGTTGTTTTTTGTTGTTGTTGTTGGTTGTGTTTTTCTCCAGCAGAGGAGAAGCAGACCTTCTGTCACAAGAAAACTTGGGTTACCAAGCAGATAACAGATCCAGATGGGGTGGCTTTAAGTCCAGCACTGTAGTAAATCCACCTCATATGCATACTGCACACCCAGACATGGGGCCATATCTTTGGGTGGTGGGGCTTTTTTCTTCCATGAAGGAAAGGCTTGTGCTGGGTGGGGCTCACCAGACCTTTGTGCAAGTCCAACCATTACTTTCTAGCATTCAGAAGAAAAAGAGATCCCACTACAAGCAAACGCAGTGTGAAGGTGAACCCTAAGGAGCATGGTTTCGGCTGTCAGCTGTTTGCTGGTGGGCGGCATCACCTTGCATGGGACTCAGCCAAGAGCCCAAGCAGCCATGGGGACCCAGCCACAGAGAAAACACATGGGGTTTTGGTCCCTCAGCTGCCCGGCACCATCCTCATGGATGCCCACAAATGAGTCAGGACATGGGGCAGGAAGAAACAGACCACATGGGGCAAGAGTGGTCCCCACTGCCAGTGCAGAAGGACTTGTTAATTCACTGTGAACCACCTCAACCCTCTCGTGAGCAGTTTGATGATGAGCAGCTGGTTGTGTTTAAGCATAATAGGACAAAATAGCCACATTTTCAGCAGCACAGCAGAGCTAGGTGGGAGGAGTCTTATGAAATATCATCCGGTGGTGACAGGCTTATTTTGGTGTGTCTGATTGAGTAACAACCATCTAGATCTCTCCAGCTTTAATGGGCCAGCACGTGGCTAGTTTTCCAATTTTTCAAACTATGGATGGTCACAGATTTTAAGACCAAGGTGTCTTTGTGATTGTACAGCACAGTCCCCCTTAAAGCACCATTTGTAGAACCGTGTCCATCGATTGATTTCTGATGCTGGTAACTCCTGGCTGAGCCAAGGCATGTCTCTCTAAGAGTTTCTCATCATCTGAGTGAGATGCAGGCAGCATGCACGAGAGGGAACTGGCTAGCACTCAGCTTCAATGAAACTGCCCTTAAGTGGTCTAGGAGGGCAGCTGACGGTAATTATATTTCTTGTCTTGTGGGGAGGAGGAGGTAATTTTGGTAAATTCTGCCAAGGTCTACTTTCTGGAGTTTGGTCAGAATCCCAGGTTGCTTCAAACAACAACAGTGACCAGAGCAGGTATTTTCCATCTGTCTCTGGCAAAGAAAGCTGCTTGCTTTCCTTGTGGCTGTGGATGTCGCTGATGCGGTCTGTGCTTTTTGCCTCAACTAGATTAGATTCTGCATTGGGCTCCCTGCAAAATCAATGCAGAAAACAAAGCCAGAATGAAACAGAGGCTTGCTTACCTCCCAGGCACACCCAGATGAGCTTTAGGGCCTTCAGTTACAACACAGGGGGTAAGTTTTGATTGTCAGAGCTTGAAACGGCCTGTGGTCTTCCCCCTGGGAAACCATCTGCAGCCCTTGTGGTGCTGCAGCAGGGACGATGAGCAGAAGAGGAAGAGCTGCTGGTGTAGGGCTGTCCTCTGGGGACTCCCTTGGGTTTGAGTTCACGCTCCATCACATTGTGGGAAGAAGCCAGTTCACATGGAACTTAAAAGGCTGCTACTGCATTCTTCATTCCAAGCGGGTGTCTCAATGGCACTGAGGCTTGTGGGCATAGTTTCTTTGGAAAATGACAGGGAGCAAAGGCTTGCTTTGGCTTCTGTCTTGTCTGTTGTATATATGAGCAAGAAGGAACACAAATATATTCTCCTCACTTAGATGAGATTTACAAGCACTGAGGATCATTGTGTGTTACGCAGGCTGAAAAGCACAGTCATTTCTTAAGAAAAGGAGTGTGCCCCTATGTGACCAGATGGGTGGTGGTTTTATGTATTAGTACAATCTAATTAAGCACATGCAGCCTGAGTCTGGGCAGTATTTGCTGGTTACCTTGTTTCATACCTTTTGGGCAGGAGTCCCACCTGTGCTGTATCTGATTGCTCTAACAGGACCATACAGTGGCCATGGGCATGTCTACACACAACCTAGTTCAGGCTCTTCTGAAGGCATCAAATTCTGCACAATTCTGGTGCAATGCTCCCCGCAGCCTAAGTCTGCACATGTATTTTATTTACCACTGGTAGTCCCTGGTGTGTATCTGGATTATGCTGTGGTACATCTACATGCAATGTAACACCTTATGACCTTCTGTGTGTACTCATTTTTATACCCTTTCTTTCATAGATCCAAATCACGCCTTCTGAAGTCAGCGTGAATCAGGTAAGCTCATCAGAGATGCCATGAGCCAGGAGGTAAAATAATATACCTGCTGGACTAAACACCTGTGCAGTTTTGCGCTGATAAAGAGCAAAGTTCAGTTGGGTGTGACTCTTCTCAGACCAACATGACTGATAGTGAAAAATTTCACACCATGAACCACTTCAGGGGCTGCTGAAGAAGCAGCAAAAGTCAGCATGTGTTGGCAATGCATTGAGCTTTAAGAGGAAGGCAAATTAATTTCCTTATTAGTTTCCAATTAGTTAGAAAAGGACTTCAGGCATCACCTCTGAAGCTCCAAATGCTAGATTTTTGGTTTTCAGTAAAATTGCTCATTGCCTGAACAAGTTGGTTTTGCATGCAGCATCTGTCTGTCTTTTATTCCCATCAGGGTGCAAGCTCCCTCCGGCCTTCTCTCTTCCAGGATCCCCTGTGTGCTGATAGGCATGGGGGAATATAGCACTGTCCATGGAAAACCTCAGAAAGAATTACAGGTTGAATATTTAGGATTACGTTTAAAATACATTTATAGCATAACTGACAACAGAAGTTTTTTGCTGCATGTACTCTCTTTGTGTGCAGTGGACACTGCCAGAGTAGTTATACTTGTTACGTCATGGGTGCATGCACGACAAAAACTGCTCTGCACTAGCAGAAGATTAAGACTAAAGGATTTAGAGCTGTAGAAAATAGTGCTCAGCATTGCTCAGGTGAGTAGCATGGTCAAATTTCTTTCTGCTTCACTGAGAACTGCTGTGAGAGTTCAACCAGCGCATTTGCAAGTCACAGCTGGACTGCAGAAGGTCACCAAGGGGTAGAAGATGGACATGAATCCAGGTTTTTGCAGTGCTTGTCCAGGTTACTAACCACAGATTCAGTGCCTCGACTTGGGAACTGCTTTCTGGGGAACATTTATTAATAAAATAAATATATGATAGAAACATTGTGGTGTAAATACATACAGAAGGACATACGTGATGTACTGAGGAGTTCACTAATCCTAGCTATAATGACATGACAGAAGTGTGCTGCCAACTTAATTTGGAAGAGCACTGATCAGACAGGGTGAGATTTATCCAAGTTGGCTGTTTTATCAGACAGAAACATGCCCCATCCCTTTATAAAAGTTTAGCTTCTTTCTTTTCTGCCCAGGGTAATTAAGCTATTTTCAGCAGACTTCTTTGAAGTCAAAGACATGCAGTGCTCCCACCACCCACGGCTCTGGCCATGGCTGATGGGCTATGTTGCAAGATGAAGTACCCACCACCTCCCAGGTTCCCTGACATGGGAGTAGGGATCTAGCAGCCCTCCAAGTTTTATGACCTGTCTCCCTTGGCCACAAAGTGTCTATAATTCATAGAGTCTGATCTCCTGACAGATCAGCAGATGAACAACATACCCAAAACCTTGGGGATCCTTAAGGCTTCCTTGCCACGTGCCATGGAGGGGAAGCCTACAAACCCTGACAGCTACTACCGGGCCTCAAGAAACAGAGAGCCAGGGCTCACAGGTCCCAAGCTGATAGGAAATTTTCAGGACAAAATGCTTGAATGATTTCACAACTGCCAGAATTTCTCATAGAAAATAATTGCCTGTTTCCCTTGGATCCAAAACTGAGACAATCTAGAGAGTCACCTTCTCCTCATTCAAGTTAAATCACTACCGGACCATGTTTCTCTTTTTCACATGGTTCTTTCTTTTAGGAAATGGTGGGTCCTATCCCAGAAGTTACAGAGAGAATGTCCAATTATCTTTTTCACTAAAAGAGTAAGCAAGGATTTTCCTTCAACTGAGCCGTTGTACTCCATATGTTAGAGTTAACCAACTAGGAAACACACGCTAAAAACTGTAAAGCTCTTCCAGCTTTACAATGGCCACAAACACCTTCTCGCACAAACAATACAATATGCAGAAGCCTTGATTTTCTGACACTTCGGGATGTATCCAGATGTACCTCGTTAGCTGAAAACAATGCAAGCCTGGAAATAAGAAGCTAAAGAGAAATGTCATGCATGCCTTTATTCTTTCTTAAGATGACACTTTCTCACTCCAAAGGGCTTCCCATCCCTCTCCAAAGTGACATGTACATTCAGTTTCTTCAAATTACACAGAAAAAGGCAGTCCTCTTCCTGCTTTACCAGTACTGTTGGGTTTTCAGCATTGCTTGGCTGACTGTCTCATGCCTTTGGAAGAGGATCTGCCATAGACCGCGAGCACAGGGCTGTGAAGGCAAATGCACTGACCTGACCAGGTCTTGTGTGAACTGGTTTGAGGCTGCTATTAATAAAAATGCTTCTTTTTTTGATGACTACTAATAGGATACAAATTTGCCTTTAAAATTCTTGCATGTGTGCAGAGGAGTAGTTTTCCTGACTGTGGAAAAAAACTTACCTCTGCAACTGCGGGATTGGGTTATACCAGTACGCACTCTTTCAACATGGGTTTCACCAACTCTGTTAAGGCTTGTTAAGCCTCTTTAAAGGGATTAAGCTCATGCCCCTCTTGGGAAAGCGAGAGGGCACTTTTGTGATCAGGATGCCAACAGGACCCAGGCTAAGGGCAGAAGCCAAAGCGGTTGAATTGGAAGTCTTTGCACCACCTCTGTATCATCTCTTACAGTTGCAAGTTGAGGAGTATAAATCATTGAGCTTTTCCTTTCATGGCTGGTCCCATCTCTTCCCTTCCAAATATTGCTAATGGATTTGAATTTTTTCCCCTCTGAACTTTTAGATTTGAAAACACTGGAGAGACATTCCTCAACCTCACAGCTGATGAGAAAATTAAAAATGTCATATTAAAACAGCTAACATTTCTGTTGGAGGTTATTTGTTTGCCAAAGCATACATTCCTCATTAAAAGAAATAGATAAAGCAAGGAGCCCAAAGTTTGTGGCAGCGCAGGTTGTGGGTAATTCTATGATTCTATGATAATGATGGCAAATTGGCTCAGGTAAGCACAGGGCAAGACTGCAGAGATGCGTCTTTTTGCTCTTGAAAATAACAGGCAAAGCACTGAAGCAAGGGAGAAAGTACAGAAGATCGTAAATTTGTCCTTTCTCAGTGTTCTTGTTTCAGCTTAATTGGACAAAAGGCTAGTTAGGTCTGCTATTATTGAAAAAACCACATATAAAATGTTTTTATGAAAAAAGAGTTTATGAATTCACTACCATCCTCTTGATTTTTCACTGGAACTAGAAGGACCCCAAAGCCTTTGCCCCCAGAAGCATAGCCATTTACTGTAAGACTAGTTTGGAAGCCCAAGCACAATCAAAGGGTAACACCTCAGCAAGACATGCTGGTGCATGAAAACACAGTCCCGCACTCCCATGGAAGAGCACAAATGAAAAGGTGATAAGGGAGAATGTAAGAGGAATGAGGGAAACAAACGAATCCATGCCTTAGGGAAGAAAACTGTTTCAGGCTGAGCTTAGCAGAAAAAAGGCAGCTACACTTATGAACTGCCAGGTATCTGCAGCTTGGCTTAAGATGGAGTTGTCGGCTCCAAATGGCAGATGGATGAGGACTTCCTCACAGCCTCCCTCATAATAAAGCTGAACTATTCCTGGCCAGGAGCAGGCATGGGAGCTAGAGGAGAGATGCTTTAGCAGCTTGCAAACCTGAACTCAAAACCCACTTTATCCTACACACTCTGTTTTCCACCGCAATCTGCCTTTTCCTCCCTGACATTGGTGCCCATAAATATCCAACATGCTAGGTAGGACCCTGCAAACCTCCAGACGCTGGTTTAGCAAAGAGAGTAAGTGCCTGTGCAGCCTTTTGCAAGGCAGGAGGGGGGTCACATAGAATTAAATTGATCTGGCTCACGGTCAGCAAAATAAAAATTTTGTTGCTTTTAAAAATCAAATCCCACATGACTTACAGGAAATGGTGATGTGGCATCTCTTCTTTCCTACCCATGGAGAAGGAAAGAAGAACAGGTCACAGGCCTTTTGCAGGTATAGCAGATGGTAAATTTAACAAAAGAAGGAGATCATAGTGATGGTGGCCAGAGAAACAGAGCTCCTCATCATTAAAGCTAGGCGATGAGCTTTCATCAGGTATTTTACATTCTGAAAAGTAGAATTTCAGGGGATTGAACTATCTGAAAATGTTTAAATAGGAAAGAAACTTCAAACAGAATTTTAAAGAAAAGTCACAGATATCTGAGAAGCAGTGGATTTCATGCCATACTTGAGAAAAACCCCACCAACAACCAAATCAGTGTATGGTAAAGTGTGGGAATGCAGAGCTGATGCACACCTTACCTAATCCTCTTTTTGGATCCTCACATTTCTGTGCAGCTTTTATGGATAGCTCATATATCTTCGAAGTATGATGACATGGACTGTTCAAACAACTGCTCAGGGTTGTAGGCTCTGGGGAATTCCCCTAGTCTGACATATACTGCTACAAACCATACAATATACAGACCTTGGGAGAAGGGTTTATGCCACAGCCTTTGCTTTGGGCATGCTTGTGTCTGGTACCATACTTCATCTACCCGGGATGTTTCAGAGGAGCTTCACAGGCCATTTGGAGCTTGTATCAGTCATGTAGATGACAGCAATTCTTTTAAAAGGAAGGATCCAAAAAAGTGTTGATTTTGACAGTACTAACAAATACATACATAAATATGTACATACATGAAAAAAAATATTCTGACATTATCTATTGGATTGATCAAGCTGTTCCATACTGTTCCCTCTTTATTTGCCTGCATTTGTATCATAATGTTTACTATAGCACAAAATCAAAGTAATTCCACACACAGAGCCTTGCTGAGTAGTTGAGAACCCAACAAGAAATGAGAACATGTAGTCTCAAAAAGACTAAAACGTCCATCTGACACTGCTGGGATTTCCCCCCCGCGCCCCCCCCCGAAGCAAAACTGCAGCAAAATCATCTTGACTAATTTCTGTCACTAGAGTGGTACTTGTCAGTTCAGCCATTTCATCCTATCAGATGCATGATTCAGCATGTTAATAAGAACTTCTGGTGACAAGGCACAAATTCACAATCTCCTGTGAGACCAAAGGACATAACGTGTTTTGTAAGGGTCTACAGCTCAATGGCATATACGTATTGTGCACTGGAAAACACTTGTTGCATTGGTCTGAAGCAGATCCAAGTTTCAGAAGTGTTGACAGGCTCATCCTCGCACAGGCTCTTCAGACAGCCTTGCAGCAGGAACTGCACAGTCACCCTGCGGGTGGTCTTGAAGTCCACAGGATAGCTGCATTTCTGTGTTCTGTAGCAGGATATATTATTGCTGGGGGCATGCTGACAGTGTAAATATGTCTGCCAGCTTCTGTTTCTTTCATAAGAAATACATCATTTTTATTCTTCATGTTTACCAACCAGGAACCTATGAAAATCAGAGCTGTTATCCTGTCAGTTTGGAGCAGAGTTGGTAAAATTAACAGCAATGAAAGAAGTGTCTATGTGGCTTTCTTTTAGGCACAAAAATCAGAAGTTAGAAAGTGCTGGTTCTGCTAAACTAGATAACTTGTCTGTTATTTCCAAAATAATACTACTTTAGAAAAAAAACAGGCATTGGTTAATGGGCTATATTCACAGGCTGAGAAGCAACAAGAGCAAGAAAATCCCTGAGAAATGTTGACTGAAAGTTAGTCCATACATTCCTCTACAGGGAACAGACTGTTCTTCAGCGACATGTGTTTATGGGCAGTCAGGAAACAGTGTTTTTCAGATAGTGTCTAATTATTCTCATGATCCAGAACTGAAGGTAAAATCTTCCTCCCAGAAAAGACAGTGAAAGTTTTTGTAGGAGGCAGGACTTTTTCCTGAATAATTTTAGCATAATTTCTTCTTACCTTGTTTCCCTTCCTATTGACAACACTGGATCAACCTTGCTGTCTTCTCAAGTCTGCATGGGGCTCAGATGTGACCCTGTGGTTGAGACCTTGTAGACCCTTATAAAACACATTATGTCCTTTGGCCTCACAGGTGATTGTGAGTTTGTACTCTGCAAGCAGAATTTCTTAATAACACACTTAATCATGCATCTGATATGATAAAATGGCTGAATCAACAAGTCCTACTCTAACGACAAAAATCAATCAAGATGGTTTTGCTGCAGTTTTGCTTCAGGGGAGGGGAAATCCCAGCAGTGTCAGATGTCCCCTCTCTCCACTGCAGGGTCCTTGTTGCCTTATCTGGTGGGACAACACCGGCTGGTAGTCTCCAAGTCTAGCTGTTATCTGTACTCTGTTGTCCCTTTTTGTCTCCAGGGTTTGACACACAGACAGTTGCTCGTCTTTTTATTAACTGTTTCTTTTGCCATTGATCTAATATTCACCCTGATCACTTCCATGGGGCACGTCACTGTGTCCTTCCATAAGGGCCTCCCATAGCTCTTGGGTAATTTTCTACCTCCTCCTTACACTGTGAAAAGCTTGACAGTTTTCACCTGCTTGTTGAAACAACACACTAGACAGAAATCTCCTAGACTGGAATATTTGAAGATTCCCCTGAAAATAGACTTTAACAACATCCCTTTTTTAAGTGACAGTTCTGGTTTTGAGCAGCTACATCCACCCTCCTACAGGAACAGGAAGAGTGGCCAAAGGCTTGCAAATGGAACATGAGTCTTCTGATTTATCCTTCACGTTTATCCCCAAGGTTCAACTTGTTTATGAACCATTTCCATCAACCCTGCAGTGTCCTAAGGGATCACTGTTCTTTTCTCCAGGTAAGGCAGTTCATGTTGGCTTACGCCCAGTGTGAAGAATTCCCCTGGAGTCCAAGGGAAAACTTTTTTCCAGGTGATCTTTAAGGTCTCAGTAAAGTAATGATTGACCTGTGTCAGGCACTTCTGGGGAGCCTGCACATCTCTTCTGTAACATTCACCAACACACACACACAAAAGGAGATTTAAGCACTGTTAGAAACACAGTTCATGATATATTTAGATAAACCCAGGAGTACTTTCAGCCATCTGAACTGTTCACGTCCCAGTTTCTCTGCTGTGTTTCTGAATTCCAGAAGAGGAGGGTTACCCCACTAACTGCATGTGCAAGAATTGCAAATGTACCCTCTTGGTTGTGTTTATGGGAGCTATGGCTCTGCTCACATAAGCCAGACAATACTGTATGGGGATCTGCAGACTTGCACTCAAGTCATCTAAAATACCATGCCTCTTTCCTGCACAGCTCTGGCAAACCAGTTTTCCTCAGAGATGGTTTTGACTAGAAACCGTACACAGGTAAAGCACGTTGTGTGGTCCAGCACTCACTTGGGACTGGAAACGTGACCTGGACATCCAGATGTTGCTGCTGGAGAGGAGGTGTGGGCTTCTTGGATGGGGGCACACATGGGTGGATGCTACTTGTCATGACAAGTTTGGTTACTAATGGTGTCCTGTGAATAACAGCTGGGAGGACCTGCAAGGGGTGCCTGAAAGACCTAGGAAGTTCTTCCTGAGCTTTTTCTCACCTCCAGGTAGAGGAAAACCAGAGGAGAATTGGCACCAAGGACTTTGCTGTTATACCAGAGCAGACCATCATTACTTGCCAGCAGCTCCAGGGGTTCAGTCAGTGGCATAAGTGGCTCTGTTTTGTTGTGTGGCACATTTTGGGCAGAGTTAAAACAGGCAATGCTGGGGGGAAACAGCTTTGTGACCCGAGGCCCTTTTTGCACTGTCAAGACAACAGCCAGGGCAAGGGGGTGCCTTTAGGCCACGTTCCTCTTTTACACCTGTGGGCAGGATGGCAAAATCTGTCCTGAAGTGCTGCAGTCTCAAATGAACATTTCCAGGTTTCCTGCTCACTGGGTTTTTTTTAATACCACCACCACAGTGGGCATCTGGAAATGTCAGTTTAAATCAGCCAGTTCCTATGTTTGCTTCAGTGATTTATTCTGTTTGCAGCAGCGTATTGCACCTGACAGGCAGAGAGCACGTGGGGACCCCCATTCCCTCACTGTGCACCCCGTGTGCCTCTCAGACACCTCCATGTCCAGGTATGGGCTGCATCACTCCACTTACCTGAACTGAGAAATGTCTTAACAAAAAATGTAAAAAGTCTCTGTCCCACCTCAGGGGCAGTTCTATTCTCAGCATCGCTTTCCCCAGTCCCTCCTTCTTTCTGCCTTCCTGGGGATGCTGGATGTAGCGGTCTCGCAGTTGGCACGCCAGATGAGACGACACTGCCTCCAGCCTCTGACCTGATGCTTACCGCAGGTGAAAAGATCATTCAAAAAAAAAAATCTATATGGTTAGGTGCTGCTGTCGCTCATCCTCAGAAATCTTCCCACTTATTTATGCTAGCAGTTGCTGATCTATATGGACACCCATTTTGAAGATAGTAACTTTATTCTAATAGGTAATTCTATGCCTTCTTGCTCCTGCAAAACAGGCTGAGCTATTTCTAAGGTCATGGCCCAGATCTGTGTCTCTACAATGAACTTTGACTGGGGTCATGCATTTAGTTTTCAGTGTGTCTGCAGCTGAATGGACATTACACTGACCCCTGCTAAAGAAGCCAGTGCTGAAAATGATGCTTTCAATAATTAATAGTAACTTGTTCTGATCCTCAGGCTGTCCAGTTAAGATAGCAGATGTCCGGAGCAGCTAGGGCAGATGGCCTTGAGCCTTGTCCTGCTTACCAGTTGGATGTCACGAAGTATAAGGACTCTTGTTTGAATGTGCTTTCAGTTTCTCTTTTTTGCACAAAATAAAATTATCAAGCTGATAATTATTCTTCCAATCCCTGTACCTAGGGAGAAGGAATAGACAAACTCCACTATATTTAGATCTGATTTGGAAGAAGGCCTGCAGTGGCAGCATTATGTGAAGCCCAGGAACTAAAATATGGATCATGATAACATCGTAACATACAGAAAACAAATATTCCCAAACACATTAAGTCCAGTGGGATAGAGAAGTAAACTGGCATTCTTGCCTCATTCTACCTGGAGAGGGGAAGAGAAAGGAAGCATCTCCAATTAGCAATGCTCCCCAAGGCATTTCCTTCTTCAGTCTTGTTTTCAGTTACAAATTTAAAAGATCATTAAAAACTTAGGGGTTATTTTTCCTTTATAATTTCGTTTCCATCAGAACAGTTACTGAAAATGAGAACAGAAGAAAGCATGGTGTTTTGTTCCTATCTAAAAAAAAAAATATTTGTGAGCCTTTTCTTGGAAAAGCTGTCAGATTCCCTTTTTTAGAGGCAGTGTATTTTAGACCTAGCAGCTGATTAGCCTTTTCATTAATGTGAAAATACACCCCATCGGTCAAATCGCAGCCTTTCAGAAAAGAATAGCTTGCATATGCTTAACCAGACTTGTTAGGTTTTAGCCAGTGACATCCCTGACAAAGATGAGGGCAGGCTTCAACACCAAACCAAGCCTGAGTCCTCCTGAGACTAACTTCGGGCAGTACTAGGAGAGCAGAGGACATATGTCCCCTGAGGACCTCCCCACTGAGAGCTCACCTAACCTTAGGATGAAAACCTCAGAGAACTCTGCTTCTCGTTTTCCAGGAGGCCATTTCACCTGCTATTATTTGCTGCATTATTTCTGAAAATCCGAGTTAAGCTTTGCTTATCTAAATGCCTTTGCTGTCCAGATAACAAGTGATGCACAATGATGAGCCTGCTCCTCTCCACCCATGTCCCCCTACAGCCTGCCCTGGCTAGGGGTGGAGTTGTCCTGAGGGCTGCCCTGGCTCTCTCACAGTGGGAGTATCTCCCTAGCTAGCACAGATGCCAGCTAGCTGCGGTGATTTTACAAGTCTGGAAATATGAAACATGACTTTTTCTTTCTTTTTCAAAAGTTAGCGAGAACTCATTATGCACATCCGCATGACCCTTGTTAAACTACATGGAAACGAAGATTAACCAGCAAAAGAATGTACAGCTGGGAAAAGAATAGAGTTTAATATCATTACACGCATCTGGTTTGCAGGAAAATTAAGACAAGGCCAGAAGCCCTCAATAAGGCTAGATATTATAAACATACAGGCAGGAGATTATAAGCATACCAAAAACCAGTCCGCATAAAGTGATTTGTCATGGGCACATTATAAGGTACTACCGTGCCCTTCCCTTTACAAGATGGCTTAGAGTCTCACGAATGAACAAGGAGCACCAAGCTCCCCGGACACAGAAGTTAAAGGCAACAAGATTTACTACACCCATTCAGCCCTGGACCCACAAAGGAGCCAGCTTTCATTATTTTCAAGGCGGCTTATGGTACTAAATATGTCAAAGCTGTCTTCCTCACTTTTGAGTGCCTGCCATTGTTGCTATTGAAAGCCACCAGAGTGGTGTCAGCCTCACCCCCATGGCTCTGGCCATCCACATGAAGCCCACGCTGGCTGCAGATGGCAACCAGCAGCGCACTGTCCCGTGAGCAACAAAGGGCTGGGAGAGTTATGAGGTGGCCACTTAACTCGATTAATGCTCTCCCTCCACTTGTAGGTAGACATCACAAACTTACTGCCTGTTTCTGCCTGCTCAGCATATTGCTTGGAGAAGCTGTGCTCCTCCATCCTTGCTCCTTGGTCTTGTCTTCCCCTAGTCTGGGGTCAGGTCCTGCCTCCTATTTCCTACCATAAGGTACTGGAGCAGGTCACCTGGAGAAATAGTGGAGCCTTCCCCTTCAGGAGGTTTCAAGGAAAGATTACACAAACCTTTGCATATGATGGATTTTGGAGGGAGAGACATAGGACAAGTAAATTGATCTGTCTGGACCACACCTTGCCCTGTAAGTCCATGCCTGCTCTGATCACTCTCATGGGGATGCTTTAACATGTCCTTACAAGCCTTGCAGTAGCTGCCGAGGTCACTGGCTCCCAGGACTGCTGCAACTGCTGCCTCACTGCTGCCTGTGTCAGTAGGAAATGGAGTTTTTTAGTTGTGGTTTAACCTCAGCCAGCAACTAAGCACCACGCAGCTGCTCGCTCACTCCCACCTGGTGATGGGGGAGAACTGGAAAAGTAACAAAACTTGTGGGTTGAGATAAAGACAGTTTAATAGGTAAAGCAGAAGCCATGCGTGAAAGCAAAGCAAAAGGAATTCATTCACCGCTTCCCATCAGCAGGCAGGCGTTGAGCCATCTCCAGGAAAGCTGGGCTCCATCATGCATAACCCTTACTTGGGAAGACAAACACCATAAGTGCGAATATGTCCTCCCCTTCCTTCTTCTTCTTCCCCCAGGTATTATTGCTGAGCACAACATCATATGGTTTGGAATATCCCTTTGGTCAGCTGGGGTCAGCTGTCCTGGCTGTGTCCCCTCCCAGCTTCTAGTGCACCCCCAGACCACTCGCTGGCAGGGCGGGTTGAGAAGCAGAAAAGGCCTTGGTTCTGTGCAAGCACTGCTCAGCAATGGCTAGAACATGCCTGTGTTATCAAGACTGTTTTCGGTACAAATCCAGAACACAGCCCATTACTAGCTACTCTGATGAAAATTAACTCTATCCCAGCCAAAACCAGCATGCCCGTGCACCTCAAAACCAGTGCTGATCAAATCCCCACCTGCTTTTCATGGAGGACAGCAACTCTTTAGAGGGGTTGTCTGCAGGGTTTACACAAGTGGCCAGAGCATTCTGGAGGCTCAATCCTTCATGACCCTGCTAGCAACAAAAGCCCCATGCTCTCCTAAGGGTCCTCAAGGCTAAGCACCAGTTGGGGACCCAGCCTGATGTTTTGCGAAGGCTCCTCGGGATCCTCATTCAGGCAGACCCAGAAAGCATGCCAAAAGCACTTAGAGGAGAAAATAAATGAAGCTTACCTGGGCACACAACACAGTGCTGTGCTGGGGGTGCTCATGCTTGTTCCAGGGATGCTGGCTGGAGGGTGTGTGTGATGCTGTGAAGTGGCTGCAGAAATACTGTCCTGACCCTCAGAAGCAGAAGTGACATCCAGCTGTGCTGGCAGGACAGTGCTGCCTCTTCCTCCTGGCCTCTTCTGGGTGATGTCGGCAAGACTAGCACAGGAGAAAGCCACTGCAGACTCCCAAGTGGCTACAATGACAGGCCAACATTTGGTGAAAGAGCATCAAGGAGAAGAAGCAAGAGAGGCTGAAAAGCAGACTGTGTTACGAGCTTGGTCAGAGGGTGCTTGTTTCTACCTCCAAAGAGGTCTTAAAAGGAAGATCTCATCTGCTCTGCACTGGCATTGAAGGCACTGTGGCTCCTGACTGCAGGGCTGCGTTCTGGTGCAGCTCCAGCTCATGATGCCCCTGGCTCCTGGCTGACTGCTGTTTCCTCTCCCATATCTCAGTTGGGTCTGACAGGTAAGATTTGTGAATTATTTTGACCAGTCCTTTCAGAGAAGATAAAATGCCAAGGAAAAAACTGCAATTCAATTATACAACGTTATGGTTTTCATATCAGAACTATTTATCCATAGCTGCTTGTGTGTGGTTCACAACAGTTACTCTTGAAAGTCTACCATTTGGGAGAAAATTTTGTTTTAATACCACTGATTCAGTCCCTACTATTTGCAAAGAACAATTAATTTCTGTCATGCGGTGTTGAAGCATTGCCAAGAAAAACCTAGATCTGATAGCAGAGCTGAGTTCTGTTTTTTATAGTCTCTATGTACCAGATCAGTACTTTGCTGCTGCAACTAACCCTGAGTATGTCAGTGGCCAGACTCCCAGTATGTACCTTTAATTCGATCATTCAAGACCTAAAAGAAGCCAAATTCCGATGTGCTTTGTTTCAGATGGGGAGGTTGGCAGTACCGGTGTGTGGTTACAATGGAAGCTAGGCCTGCTGTAAAGTTCCTTTTTCTTGTAATATTTTTACTACTCCAAAGTTTCTTCTTTGAGGAAAGTATGTTGCCAGTTTGCTTGAATCTTTGATGTGTTAAAACGTCTTTCTTAGAAACTGGGGATCTCCTTAAGGCTTTTGGCCCTGGTGATTTTTTAATTTTTGTCCAGGTCTCCCAAAGTCATTGTTTCCAATAAAAGTCACCCTCGCAGTGGCCAGGCTGTTTAATACTGCTAATCATAGGGCTGTGCTATAAGGAGTTCTTAATAGGGAAAAAAAAAAAAAAAGAAACCTGCACTATGTTCAGCAATTTCATCCCTTGCTGAGATGGCCTGGCAAGTGGCTCTTATGCTGGGATGCTGAGCTATACCGGAGGATAAAACCATCAAAGGCAGGGACGCCAAGGGGAGCACAGACACAATCAGCTCTCCAATTTCCAGCCGTCCAGGCTTCTCAGTTAAGGCAAGTGATTGCCTCCAACAGATCCTCTGCAGAGCTGCCAGGTTATTAGGAGCTGCTCAAGGGAGAGGGAGCACAGAAGGTGCTCCCAGCGGCTGAAACCTCACCTGCTGCCCTGCAGCCGCAGCCCAGCTCAGCTCGGGAACGTTTTCCTTGAGGCTGGTGGAAGAGAAAGTGAATCTGAGTTTCTCTGTGGCTGCCGTTCGGTGCCCATGTCTGAGTGAGTCATCATGCTCACCATTTGGTTTTGCAACCCTGCTCTTCCCTCCCTTTGGCCAGCCTTTGGTCAACACCTCTGTGCAAGGATTTCTCTCAGGCCACCTTCCTCCTGCCCTTTCCTTTACCGTCCTGCAGGCAGGTCTGTGCTTAGAGACAGGAAATGTTTGTGGATGCTGTCTGATCTTTTCATGGGACTGTCCAGATACATCATAGGGGAGACGACATGTAAAAATAAATGGCTTTTAGTATTACCTTCAGTAGCACAAAAAAACCACCGGAAGGCAAATCCAGGAGAAGTGGGGAAAAGCTGGAGTCCAACAGGGGTATTTGAGATAGCAAGTCCAGTAACAGAGAAGTGATGGTGAACACTCAGTTGTCAAGATTTCCCTTCCTGGTTATAATTCTTAGTGCATGGTAGCACATAGTCAGGACATGGTTATACCAGGCCATATATGGACACACAGCCACAGTGTCCCCATTTCAAAGGGCTTGAGTCAAGTCAGTAAGATGGGCAACTCACCCTGGCAAGGAGAGGGGCTGCATGAGTGAGCAGCAAAGTCCCATGTGGGGTAAACCAGGCATGAGTGGGACAGCAGGAGGAGAAGGGGCTGCAGTGTCTGCCAGAGCATCCGCTGAGCAGGTGGAGTGGGGAGCCTGGGCTTGGTCACCTGATGGTCTCAAGGAGAGATCTGAGTCATGCTGGGCTCTGATAGTAAATGAATTTTCCATTCAGAAGCTGAATGGAAAAATAACCTAACACAGTTGATAAATAATTTTTGTCTTATTCGGAAAAATAGATTAAAAAATGCACCCAGTAAGCTAAGTGTGGGAGACCTGGTGTCTACAGTCCTCTCCTCATGCAGGAAAGTATGATCTCAAAGTTCCTTGGTGTGTGTACGGGGGGGCCTCACTTGGGTGAGTGCTGCAGCCACTGTGGCTCCTGAGTAAACCTGGAAGCAGCTCTTCCTCCTGTGATGAATCTGAGCTTTCTGGTTTTGTACTTGTTTTTAAACTTGGGCAAAAGAGGTGAAGCCAGGCCAGAGGAGCGGCTTAGGTTACCCCAACCTCTTGTACCTTCTGGTGTCATTTCTACTTGGCAAAATCTAACCCAGGTCTAACTGGAAAACTTTATCTGAGATGGGAACATTGGTCTTACCTCGCTGCTACTCATTCACCCCCGCGGTGGTGCCTGACTGTGGTGGGTTCTGAGGGAGGCAGAGTCCCTGTCCCATGGAGCAGGTGATCTGAGCATGGTCAACTCCACAAGAAGAAATGTTGCTTCCCCTCCCTTTCCCTGGGGGTCGGAGGAGCAGAGGCAGTGCCTTGGTGTAAATGAGGACAGGAGAGGGTTTTCCTCAGGGCTCCCCTTGCCGCTGGGAGGGGGGTAAAGAAGAGGTGGAGATGGTGCTGGGGGAGGGGGCCATCACTGACTTCAGTGATGGGGATAGCTCTTCAAATGCCTCAGACTGAAAGCTGAACACATCAACACAGCAAATTGAAAGGAGACGCTTAAATACGACGGGATGTGAGGCATTCTCACTGTTGAACACGGGACATCTAACCTTGGCTCCCTGCACAGCCCGTGGAGAGAGGGGGGATCCTTCGGTGAGTTATTCAGGGCTTTCCAAGGGAAAATGAACCCTCTCACTGAGGGGCACATGTTGCAGGTGACCTAGGTGCTTTCTGCCAGGCTTCCTCCCAGGTGTCCATGCTGGAGATGGAGGTGGTGGTGCACACTGCCTTTACAGTGCCACAGACACTGCCTTTAACACCTTGCTTCTTTCCACTTAAATTAGTGCCTGGATGCAGTGAGGCTCCCTCAGGGAACATGGGTTTGACCGCTGAAGATGGAAAACAGGGTTCTGGCAGACACCAGCGGAGGGGAGGTAAGCAGCAGCAGCTCTTGCTGCATGGGCAGCACAGCTGCAGGTGCCCAGCCACCGCCCTAGCACGGTGACTGCAAACTCCCAGTGATGTCTTCCCAACCAGATCACCCTCTTCACCAACACAGGTGGGTCCAGTTCATCCAAAACGAGACCCTACCAGCCAGACAGTCTGTTGCATGGCTGCTGACCTGCTCACTGTCCCGAGAAAGTCCTTTTGCAACCGCTCTCGCCTGGCTGCTGTAGGGCAGCTGGGAGGGTGGGCTCAAGCAAACACATGTTGAAGCCCCCAGACCTGAGCAGCAACAAAAAGCCCTTCCCTCTGCATGCCAAGAGGCTGCCCCAGCCCCTGTTAGGGAAATGGGAGGAGGGGGGGTGTCCTGTTTTGCTTCCAGTGGCCCTGTGCATATTGGCCCCCAGCTCCACGCCCTGTTGTGCGTGTCTATCAGGTCTAAATGTTATTAAGCAAGGACAAAACCTGCAGGTAAGCCTCTCTCCGGGCCACAATGGCAGTGTGGAGAAAAGCCCGGCTCCCGCTGGGCATGACACGGCCCCCTGGGGAGGGGGATGACCAGGGTCAGCGGTGGGGACGCAGGCGCTCGCAGCCCGGCATTTGCCCCATTCAGCGCCGGCGGTCATTGTTGCTTCCCACTGACCAGCTGCCTGCGATCCCCCGACCGAAAGCAAAACGAGTAACACAGCCCCCATTCAGCAGAGATTAAATGCCTGAAATGAGCCACACCTCTGAACAATTGCTTCCTCCAGGAGGACCAGCATTCAATAGCCAGGGAGCCCATTGATCCCCGCCATAAAGGAGGTAGGGGCCTGCAGGAACACGGTTTCACATCACCCCTCGCACCAGCTCTCAGAGCCTCCCTCCTCCGGCTGCCTGCTTTGCCCACATCGCCCCTCGGCCGTGTTTGCCTCCCCGGCAGCAGGCAGCAGTCTTAAAAAGCTCTCACATTCGTCATGCAAGGCATCGTATCCCTTGCTGATCGCATTAGGACCATCATCTTACAACTCTCCCTCTCTGACAATTAGTTACTATCATTCACACTGTGCAATCAGCTGTTAAATCCTCATTTATGTTAATTTGAATGTGAATGTGCTGCTCAGCAAAATGTTAGATTGCCATGTTTACAAATATACTACAGGTATTTAGAAATTTAGATGATACAAAACATACTGCTTAAGCTACTTGTGATGTCAGTTTAAATAACTTAAGCCTATTTATCAGTTATTTAGCTATTCTTTGCACATACTACTGTTTTTCTTCGTGCCACCCCTTGTCACAAAAGTGAAAACACGCTTGCTTTTTTAAAAAATACATATATAATCTAATAACTGGTAATCTCAATGATAGAATTTAATTACATGTAACCTCTACATGGGTAGCACGATTTATCCGAAACACGTTTTTCTAATCCATGAAAGCATCCTGTAAAGCTGGTGCATTTAGAAATAAAGAGGAAAATAACCTCTTTGGCTTAGTGCTAGTAGAAGCTCTATCTTAGAGAATGTGATATGTCCATGTGAAGTGATTTTCCCAAAGCTATTACAGTATAATAAGCTCAAGAATTAGTTTCAAGTTAAAGTTTATCTCATTATGTGCTCTGACCTGGATGCATCTCACACTTCCCATCAAAAGCTGATTTCTTCTAATGGTTTTTCTTCAATGCAGTCAGCAGGGTGAGGCCACTTAGCTGCACAAAACCTGACCATGACACAGAAACTCCTCCCCTGGCCCTTGCTGGGAGTGAGTTCAGAGGAGGTCCCACCTTCCCCTACATGGAAAGCAGGCAGGCTCTCCTTCAGGTAAACCATTCCCTTTTCATCCAGAGCATGGAGGTCAAAGCCACCCTGATTTCCTGGCCAAGGGATTTTGGTGGGTCCAGCTGTCCAGGCACACTCATGTTTGTGTCACACCAAAATGGGAAGTGGAATGAGACCAACCTGCTCGTAATCCTTTTTGGGAAAACAAGTTGTATGGAATTAATGAGCAGAAGGAATTGCGTCTCACACTAGAAACCCTGTTAACTTTCAATAAAGCTGTAGATTACTTACCAGGTCCTACTCAGCAATTGCACGTTGGCTGCTTCTGCCTCCCTTTGTCCCTAGATAAACAGCAAACAGCAAGTCCCAGCCTTGCCGTTAATTTTGATTGCTAACTAAATCATCACAGCAGCAGAGTTAGTCTAGCCCTGGCACCCTTGAGTCATGGGTGCTATCTGCCACTATCAGTCCCCCAGCCCCAAAGCCATCCTGAAGCCTCTATCCCTGAGAAGACAGCAATGCGTGAAATTCCCATAGGTAATTGCCTAAAACAGAAGTGTTTTTGAAGTCAAGGAAGCTGCATGCTTGCAGTTTTGGGGATGGCTGACACTCTTTGTAGCAGTACACATGTAAGCATGGCAGGACTTTGCAGGCAGCACAGGAGGTTTAATTGCCAAGCATATAATTTGTGTCTTACCTCTCCCCTACCCAAACACATCTCATCTAGAAGAAAAGGAAGCTTCATCTAGAAGAAAAGGGAGATGCTAAGCAGGAGAATAAATAGCATGCGCAGAGTTGGATGCGACAACACATCCAATGGACCAAGTATGTGGTCCTGAGGCACAGCAGCTTCACAGAAGCTGCAGGTGAGCATGGTAGGAAGTGCTACGACAGTACCATAGGAGCAGATGCTGCTTTGCTGGAGCTGCAGATGCTGCGGGCACACAAGTCAGCTTCGAGTTCACAGCTGACTTGCATGCCCACGACATTCACAACTCCATCGAGGCAGCATCCACTCCACCCTGGTGATGAGGAAGCTCCACGGCCACCGCAGCAAATTTTCCCCCAGTGGATGTGGGGCAGCAGAAGGGTGCATTTGTAGAGTAGTTTGCTTTATTGGTCTTCGCCACTATTTGGGTATGTGTGTGTGTTTCTTTTTTCACCTGCAAAAAAGAGAAAAAGAAAAGTCAGGTCATTCTTCTGGTGACTTGTGATTGAGCGAGGTAGGGAGGTTTGGGCTTCCCTGGAGCTGTAGGCACCTGTGAAGGGTGGAAGCTTCCCGCAGGCTCAGGTCTACATTTGCATCTCCAAGGTTTCTTAGCAGACACTAGCGCCTGCAGGAAGGACCCAGGCCCAGCAAAGCAAAGGCATGGCATAGCAGAGAGTTACCAGACAGGACAGGTGTTGGACAGGAGGGTGAAGATAAGAAAAACCTCAGGACTTCAGGCCAGAGCCCTCTGAAGCAGAGCAGGGGATGGTGGAAGTCATGCGGGTGGCCTGGGACCCATGCTTTTGGGTCAGGAGTTTTTCCTTCAGCCAACCTCTTTTTGCCTTTGCAAACTGGTCTGCAGTGTGACTGCCGTCTAAAATTGAGAATAATCTATTGATTGCTCCCAGAAGCTGGGATCATCCCATGCCTGAGCCATCATGAGTGCAAAGGCAGCATCCGGGAGGCTGGAGGACAAGCAACTGCACCGCTGAGAGCCCCAGAGCAGTGTAAAGTCTGCTATCATCTGCTGTCTCCATCCTTCTTGGCCCCAGCCCCAAGGTAAATAAAACCAGCAGTACTCTCTTTACAATTATTCACCTCATTAGCAGGCTGTGTTTCAGTTCTGGCTCTGGAGGTGCCCATGAAGTGCTAAGACCTTCCAGTGTCTAACAGAGCATGAAACGTGCAGATTGCCTACTGCCCGTACCGCTGCCTCCAAACCCATGGGTCAACCTGAAGAGGCGTTCCATTTCTATAATAAGAATTGGCTTTGATTTTTAATATTTCAAATATATTTCATGTCCTCTTGGCAGAGCCCACCTTCATTTCTCCTTAGTAAGAGCCGTGATTGCCAGGTGACTGTGTCACATGAAGTTACTTTCTGTCAGGGAATCCCTCCTTCATAGAATCCCTCTGCCAGATTCTCAGCCCAACAAATGGCACTTTTTGTGAAAGCACTGCAAAAAAAATATTTGTTATGTTTATTCAAAAGTAGAGCGGTCTCCAAGGAAAAAAATAACTTTTTTTAAAGATGAAAAGTCAGTCGTTCAGACAATCTTCAAAGTCCTCGACTTAATCCGCGGGGGACTCAATTTTGCTTTTCTCAGTGCAGATTTCTTCCCCTCTTGTTCACACACCTTGAGACAAAGGCTATAGTTAAGACGGAGAAGGGGGAGGGAAGAGGGGTTTTTTTTGTGCGGGATGCGTAGCAAATTTATTCTAGAGACTGCCTGAAATAGGCTTCAGAAAATGGATAGAGTGTCTTCTGGAAGAAAAGGCCCCTAAGTAAACTCCACTGCCATTCAGAAGATTTGCTCTGGCACTTAACAAGTGGAGCAGGAAGAAAGAAAAATCTGTTGTCAGGTTTGGGGTGTTTATCAGCTACCCTCTAGACACTTGACCTGATGCTGGGGACCCCCTAATCCGCTGATCTGCATGCGGCGAGCCTTGCAGGATTCAGGCCCACGGCCGCCGCTGCAATGGGCTGGAGCACTTGTCCTAATGCGCTGATCCCGCGGCACATTGTGTGCCACTCACCTTCTCCCGCCTCCCGCCTCCCCCCACGCCGCTCCCCCCAAATTTAATTCTACTCACAAATTGTGAAATAAGTTGTTTGGGCTGGATTTGTCGAGTGAATTGTCCTCCTAATGAAACAGTCTGGTCATTATACAGTTGTCGAAGGAAGATTTAGCTCTCCCATACCCCAAGACTCATGCAGGTTAACGTTTTGCGACGGACGGTTGACAAAGGAATGAATAGCCCAACGCTGTCAAATCAGGCTTACAAACAGCTTGGCATACAAACAGTTACTGCTTGTGTGCATGTGGATTTAGGGTCTCTCTTAATGGCACAGATTTGTAAGTACAAATCGCTCGGTCTTCAAACTGTTTGCAAAGGGAAGAAAATGACCAAAAATTAGTTTGTTTTAGGAGTTGTTTCTTCCCCTCTCCACCATTAAATACAGAAAAAGAAAAGGTGGATTGGGGAAGCACCTAGTCCTGCATTTGATGAAGGGCAACCTGCTTGGGCAACCTGGTTTTGCCAGGAACCCCTGCGCTGCTTCTCCCCCTTTTCTTTCCAAAGCAGTAAGGAAGCTTGATGGAATTAATTCTCAAATCTTGGGGATTTGCAGCATTCATTTCAATGATTTTTAATACCTGCTGATTGAAACTGTTTGCAATATTTTTTTATATTTTTAATTGCATTAATCATTAACTATAATTATTTATATTTACGAACTCTTTTGTTCAGCAGCTGTGCATGAACTAGATGAAAACAGCTTGATTTTCATAAGGTAGGGTGACTTATTTTGCCTAATGAATTGAAGTAAGCAGAAATCCCAGAGCAAGGGTAGACTGGAAAATTTTTACCAGGTAATTTATCACCAGAGGGACACTTTAAATCTGAATCAGTTTTATTAAATCTGCCAGGCGTTTATTAAAGCTGGAGCAGGAATAATAGCTGTCTGCAATATCACATAATGACCATCATTCTGCAAAGCCCCGAAATAGCCAGCCGAATATGGTTTTCAAGTAACAAACAAGGATAATCTCAGGACGTGTTTGAAATAACTTGTGAGCACCGGCCTCATCCGACAACGGTTTTGCTTGCAAGGATATGGGTTGAAAACCCCCTTTCCCCACAGAAGTGCAGCGGGAGGGCTGGGGGTTACACTTGGATTTCCCACCGCAGCTCCTCACTCCCTCAAAATTTGGAGGAACTGGAAGCCGCATCCCTGGCGATGCACAGGGGCAAGTAGGTGCCTTGGCTGCTCCCCATCAGGTGTGCCCCAGGGATGACCCTGCAGTTGTAGTGCAATCCCCTCACGTCACCTTGTGAGGGTGTTACTGTGAGTTCATGGGACAACGGGGACAGCTTTTTTCCAACAGCCCTGGGAAACGGCTGTGAAAGCCGTGGAGGTGTTGGTATAAAACCTCAGCCACATCCCTGTTGCCCTGCTAGCTGAGGCTAGAGGCTGTGGTGCTCATTCCCACTCACAAGACCTGTACTGGTGTGGGATTTCAGGGCTATTGGCAAGATCTCCCCCTTTGATAAGGGTTTTATTTGCAGTGAATGTGATGACCCTCATTAAAAACAGGGGCGGGAGGGATGTGGTTCTCCCCTCTCCTGCTCACAGAGCCATCCATCCTGCCTGGCAGCCGCTGCCCCACTCGGCAGGGCACCTGAGATGGCAAAGGGATTTCTTCAGCTGAGACAACAGCCTCTGCTTTTACAGGAGAGCGATAAGGCAGAAGGGATACTTGGTGTACGCTGCAAGTCCATGCGCCTCTGGGCTGGCCAGAACCTATTTTCAGGCCACAAGGAATTTTTAGTTTGTTTATTCAAGTCGGTTTGAGGATGCTAAGCAGATAACAGCAGGCATCCTTCAGCCTGGGTCTGGAATCACACGGCGCATCTCCCACTGCATGTGCTGGGGAGCTGCCAGCTTGCTCTGCCGAGGCTCCCGGCCAACCTGAAGCCATGGGGCTGCCACAGTCTTGCAGCTGAAGCCTGTTACAGGGCAAAGACTTCCTTCTCTGGAGAAGCAGGTCTCCCTCTTCCCTGACTATAGAGGGAGCCTGGAGAATGTCTTCAGGCTGGGCACCTGCTTCAGATGGATGAAGGGAGGTGAGATAAATCTCATGCCCTGAAGTATCCTGAGGTGACTGCAAAGACCTGGGTTACAGCTGCTGCTGCTGCAGCTCTGGCAGAGGACAGAGACAAGGAAGTCTGTGCCTGAATCCGCTGAAATGGAGAAAGCACCTGTTCCCCAGCTCCCAACCAACATCACACCAGGAGGAAGAAGGACACAGAGCTGTACCTGTGGTAGCATCTGCAGCCCTGCTCTCCTGGCTCTTGCCTACCTGGCCACATCCCTGAGCCTGCAGCCAGCCCACCACCAAACATCGCTTATTTGAAAGCTGACATGGGTGTATCTGGACTGCACCACTGTGACTGCAGGGTAGAGGCATCCCAACGTGGACCAGCCATGTGGTGAGACACAGGGAACAAGATGGAAGTGTAGAGGAGGTGGAGTCCAAAATGAATACAGCAAAAAGATAAAAGACTGGAAAAAAGTTCAGTGATGCCCTTTGGTAAAAAACTGGAGGTGTGTGGGATTGCTGGAGTTTGAAGAGAGGTAGAAAAGGAGCTTTTGCATTTTGGAAAGGACAGAAGGCAACATCTGCATGGATGTCTGCTAGGGGAACTACAGATTTCGTGGAGTTGTCGTCCTGTTTTGGATGAAAGTATTTTAACAAAATGATAGTGTTATTGACAGCTATCAGTCTGTTGAAAAATCAAGAGGAATGCGCTTCAATAAACTATTGCAAACAAGTTCTGTTCCCCCACCTCTTAAAATCTTTGGTGGCAGTTGCAGTTATGTAGAATTTCTGAGAATCAGAGCACAGCATCTAAAACTGTCCTCCCTGACAATGAGCCCTCCCTTCCCCAGCTTCTATGCCCTTCAGAAAACACAGGACTGAGCTACTGGCCAGCCGAAAGAGCACATCTCAGCCTTCAGACACCTGGTCATCCTTTATCATACTGTGAAGGGTAGAGGTTTCACACGTCCCAGCTTTTGTAGAGACACTGAAGGGCAAATAGCATTGCGTAGGGTTTTTTTTTGCCTAGCATCACATCAATGAGAGGTGGCCAAGTTCACTTTGTGTGTGAGAGGGAACAGGGCACCAAAGCAGCCTGGTAACACAGAGTCATTGCAACATTTTGGAACAATTTTCCATGCTGATGTTGTTGAGCCTTTCATCTTTTAATTTAAAGTATTCACATCCTCTTGATGTAAATTACCTTCTTATTTGTAGGCTCCCTGAGATCACTAGGCATAAATACCAGCATATGTACTGTTTATCCACTGTACTACTAGAACAGTTGTGAACTGTGTTGCCATTAGAAATGGAAAGACAATACAGCCCAGTGTGGTTATGTTATGTTTATTAGTCTGAGGAAGAAGGGAAAACAGGAATTTTTATTCATCTGCAGCTAAAGGTCCATGCACAGGAGTTCAACTGTAAGATTTTTAAAATTCAAAACATAAGAATAAGCGGCACTTCATTGCAGAGTTGAAAGATAATTGTGCAATTAACTGTATGAGGTCAATAATGCCAGAGCTAGATGCTTCTGACAGATAGGGATAATCAATTCAGCCTCTGTATGAAAGGCTCGGAGGTAGCAATGGAAAAATAACATAGCACAAATGTTTCAGTGTTATAATGAACACCAGACAAATCATTATTGACTTTTTTTTTTTACTTATTTTAAGTGCTAGTGCACAAGTATCTTCTTTGATTAAATGTAACTTTAGAAGTTTGCTTTAAGTTCAGTGTCTGTCCTGATCTAAGCGAGGACATTAATTTAGAAATGTAGCAAAGCTTCTCATTGCAGTTTCAGTACACAGACACAGGTAACCACCATGAAAATTGCCAGCAATGATGTCCCATCTGGGTCTGTTGCAGAGCGGAAGGGGACCATATGAGCCCTCCTCATGTTAGCAGGCATTCAGACTTGGGTGCATCACCATTCTTTTAAAAATCTGGCCCTATGTGTACACAAGTCCGCGGCACCGGAGGCAGAATGAGCTCCAGAGCAGCCCTGGGCAGGGACTGGCGATCACAGATTCAGGAGGGGAAGAAACGTGGAGTCATGAGGCTACGGCCACAGACAGTGACATCTTTTTCCTGCTTACGTTTTTCTCTGTAATCAGACTGAGCTTCATGTCAACATGCCAGGCAGAGAGCTTTACAGCCTCTTATGTAAAGGCAAAAACGTGGACTAGAAGAACCGTCAGCCTTTGCCCGGACTTGGTATTTACCATTGAATGTCGTGACTTGCTTGTATTCACCCTGTTAAGCTGTTGTTGCAGTGGAGGGGTCCTTTCACAGCCTAAACTGTGACCTAAAAGCCTCCTGGGAGGATGCTAATGAACGACCTGAAACAACGTTGCTGTCGATGTCTGTGATGTGTCCCCTCTGTTTCCAAGTGGCATTGCCTTGTGGCTGCCTCAGCACTTGCCAACACCAGAGCCAAGCAGGTGTGAACTACCACAGGGCCAGCAGGGACAGTGACCGAAGTGACATGGTGACACTGGAGGAAAACAAAGCCCTTTCTATCCTCATGGTTAAAGCCTGATGTCACAGGTCTTACCGTGACCTCCTCTGTGCATCTTTCATGCCCTGGAGAAGTGGGAGAGGAGTAGCCTGACCGCCAGAGCAAGTGAAGGACAGTAGCATCCCCTCCACCTGCAGTGCTGCGATTTGGCCATTAAAACAAACATTGGCCTGCAAACCAACTCAGCTTCAAGTGATTAAAAGGATTAATTTGGTGATGCTGCAATCAGAGCAAGAGCACATGATTCATTATTCATCAATTAGGGGTCTCATCCGCACACAGCTGATTAGGGTGCATCATTGCCTCAAATTAAGCATAAAAAAGATGTTTTAAAGCAACCATATGGTTCTACTTCAGAAGCAGTTAGCTTACAAATTGAGCACATTGACTAGTCATAACTATTGATGAATGAGGGAAGAGTGCACCAAATTTATTTAGAGAGTTTCCCCTCCACTTTTGCTGGTTTGTTGTTTTTTTTTTTTTTGTGATCTAACGAATAAGCAGAGTCAGCTTTAATTGCTGACTCGCTCTCAGATGTAAAAGAGAGCCTCCAAAAGACCCTTTTCCTCCTCCCTCCCTGCATCAGTCGCTGGAAAGAAAGGCCAGGGCAGATGATTTTTCTCCCTGGATTGAAGTCAAAACCTTGGCTTTCCTTTTTCTTTTCTCCCTGGTGCAAGGCTGAATTTAACCATTGTGCTGCAGCCAAGCAGGAGTGAGGATTTACACACTAGTCAAGGAGAGAGATTTCTTTGGCTGTGGTGGGGGTGGTTAGAGAGGGCTGGAGGGGTACTGTGGACCTGCCACCTGCAGTGGCCTCGCAGCTACAAGAGGAGGGAGTGGATGAAAATGGCAACACACAAACAGCTTCTTGGTGGAGAGTGGCCGGTGCGATTGCTGTGGTGGGACAGTTGGTGTGTCATGCAATTATGTCAAGAGAGATAATTGTAATGGCTCAGGAGAGCCCAGAACTTCTCTCTTGCAGGTTCACATAAATACATTTATAATTTGGGGGACATCACTTGCAGCCAGCTCAAGTCAAAGGGTTGAGTCCTGCTGGCTCCACCAGGTGCTTGATCAGCCCTTAGCCACCAATATAGCCAAGAAGTGCAAAAATATATGAGATGAGGCTCCTACCCAGCTTTCTAATCTCAGACTCTTAGGGTCAGAGGTGGTTTTCAAATTAGAAATACTAATACTTTCCTTCTTTCTGCGATAGTTTGCTATTTTCACTAAAATTCTGACCTGTTATTGTTCCTAAGGAACAGCACAAATAAAGGAGGAGAGTCATTCTGAAGGTCAATTTTCAGGACAGAGACTTCATTTCTTATTTCTTGTTTGTACTTAGCTGAATAAAATGGCAGGGACTCAGTTTGTTTGCAGGCATTTGCCGCTCTTGTTTTGATGATTTTGTGTGTATTGCCAGGCTGCTTTGGGGCTGCAGTCACCAACCTGGAACCCAGGCTCATGTAAATGAAGCGTGGACAGAAAATGACATGCCATGTCAAGTTAATGTATAATCAGACTTATACTAAAAAGGTAAAAAACCTCACCCTTAAAATAAAGCCTTTTGAAATTTTTGAAACAAACTGCAGTGATGTGACCTTTTATATTTGCTTGTGTTTTGCTTTATGGAAGTTGTCAACATCCCAACTTTTTATTCTTGTTCAGAACTGTTCTTTATTTCAAAGTCAAGGCATGTCTGGCAGATAGGAATTTATCTGTGCTAGAAATGTTTCTTTATGGGATCCCCAAGAGCAGAATAAAACCCAGAATCCTTAAACAGTAGGCAAATGTTTTCCTCCTATCTACATGAAACACAGACTTATGTTGGTTTTGCAAATCAGAGTGGATCACATTTTCCTGTGCAATTTTCATTTCTTTTTGAATCCACCGTATACACTGCAATTAGTTGCTTCCTCCTGAAGCTTTAAATAAAAGGTGGTTTCAAATAAAAAATGGCATCCATTAAATTTAATTAATTTCTCATGCAGCTGGCCTGGTAAAGGGACACCTGCTAATTGAGATCAGTTTCTAAACTGTAGATTATTGAGACTACTCTGGTTGGTACTGGGAAAGGCGTTAATATTTTTCCCTTGTACATGAGTGTTGTGGAAATTGCCATATGTAAAAGTTATTTCAGTCATTTTACGTGAAAACAGAGTTTGAGGAGAGGGTCTTACTGACAGCTCCCCAGCCAGGTCCCTGTGACCATCCCATGCAATGGGTACAGCGCAGGTGGCAGTGCGGGAGCTCAGTGGGAAGCCCTCCAAAAGGGAAAAAGTCCCCTGTTTTAGCATCCTTGTCCATCCCCTGGGATTGCCCATGATGCTCAGTCCCACTGGGGACTGGATTTTTAATATGGCTTCCTGACCTTTGGGAGTTAATGTTCAGCCACCAACCTTATTTTCACCAGACTACCAATTTTGGAGCCTGCTCGCCACCCCTACCAGACAAAACAATGCGAAAAAAGTGTGGCTTTCTCTCTCTCTCCATGTCCCCCTTTCACAGGCAACTGGATCTCCTCCTCACCCCAGTAAGCTCCATCTGGGAACCAGCTCGTTGAGGAAGGAGTTGAGTTGGCTGATCCCACCAGATCACAAAGTTGCTCTGGACACCAGCAACTTTGGCACTTCCAAAATGAGCTGAGTGCCTCTGTGGCTTTGTATTGTTATGTGTAGCTGCAGGGAGGGTAATATATTGAATTCATAGTACCAGGGGCTGTTTTTTCATTCAGTGCTCTGGTTGGGAAGACAAAGATATTAAATGAAGAAAGAAAATGGTACGTTTAGGACAGCATAAAAATATGTACAAGTTTAGGACAGCAACAATATAATGATGTTTGAACATAAGATGGCCAACTTGCTGCAATCTTTTGAATTTCCCCACTTTCACAGCTTGATTTTACAACCTTATCATTAATAATGGTGATACTGCCTCATTCCCTTGTTTTCATTTTACTGGTGAAGAGAAATAGGAGAAAGGCTGGGGAGAAAAAGATATTAAATCACTTTCATAGCATGTCTGTCTTTGGTATATTTTTCAGCCTTTACATCATTAAATTGTTACAGAAATTTTTAAGCTAACTATCAACACATACACACCACTGTAAACTGTGCATATCTCTCCATTTTTGTTTAAACAGTCTGGAGCTTGTAAGTATGAAGTAAGTTTTCCTTGATCTTGTATTGCTTCACAAGTAAGGGAAACAAAAAAAAGCAAGGCTGATCATAACCATGACTCTGCATGCAGCATTGCCATCCAAATATAAAGGAAAACTCTCCCCTTGTTTGCATAACTCAAAGAAGTTTTGAGCAGGCTTTCTTTAAGGTTTCCCAAAATGGCCTCTTCCAGCTGAGATCAAACAGGAATCTTTAGCCCAAGGAATTTCTCTGAAAAGCTTCTCAACAGGAAAGGGGGATCAGAGTGGAAACTACATCATTAGTTATTACTGTGTTTCCTACCGGCAACTGGATAATAAAAATACAGGACTGACTTTATTTGCAGGCATCACTCCACCACCTCCAGTCTGTGCTGATGTCCACAACAAACAGAAAGACAGAAGATGTCTTCTGCATTGTCCTTCTTCTTAAATACATGATTAGAAAGGGTCTGGCTTTTAGCTTTCAGTTCTTTTTACAAGTGTTTAAACACTCCAAAGCTCCTTCAGTAAAACTGACAAGATAGGGCAGGAAACTTTAATCTTCTCCAGACCAGCCACTGGAGAAGGAGCAGCACGCTAAGCTGGTCAGGGGGGTGATGTTGGGATAGAAGGTGGTTAAAGAAGTCAAGACAAAAATGCAGAAAAAATTTGAAAATGGAGTAAATTTATCTGCTCCCTTCTCTCCTCCTCCTCCTCCAAAGGGAGTATTCTGGCTTACTCTGCCTTTTTTTGTTTATTCATTTCAGATGGTCTGATGGCATCTGAAATAGATGGTCATCCTCCAACAGCTGTAATGAACTAAGAAAGCTCATTATTTAAACACTAATACTCTTTAGCACTGTGGTTTGCTGCTGTTTAAGTCATGCTTCAATATAAAAACTGCTGAGACTAGACATTTTTGCAGAATCTGGTTTTAACTAGTGATAGGGATGTAGTTTACTCCTATGAAATGCTTGCAGCCAAAGCAGCCACCGAGGTAGCACGGGACCTCCACGTGGGTAAGCAAGGGTGTCAGAAGCCACCATGGTGGGGGAAGCACACTGTCCAGGGACAAGAGTCCTCAGGCCATGACTCAGTCTGCAGATCTGTGGGAGATGGGAAGAGCGTGTCAGCGCTAGAAGAAAGAAAAAGGCTGGGTCAGAAGTATCTGTGGTTTTTGCAGGATATGCATATCCAGCCTTCCCTTCAGGAGTGTGATTGAGACTGATCAACTACATCAGCTGATATTACAAAATTACACTATGTATTAGAAGTATGGTGATGCAAAACGAGACACTGCTTCAAAAGCCGAAGTTATCAGGGCTGTTGGAAACAGTGCGGTGGGATATGTGTGCGGTCATCTGGTCAATACAGACCAGCTGGTGAAAGCTTGGGGACAACACTGCTGGGTCAGGCCCAGGCTTTTGAGGCACTCTACCAACTTACTCCTCTGGCTCCCAAGTCCTGTGTGGCTGTCTGCTGCTTGGGACATACATAACCTTACATGCTTGTTGAAAGATTCAGCACAGAATATGGCAGTATTTAGTGTTTGTAAAACTAACAGAAACATGTCATGATTTGGGGTATGTATGTCAGTTACTAAAATTTATTTTCAAATGAGGTAACTGGTTTTTGTGTAGAATTAGTGTATTGAACAACTACTATATTAATGGAATTCATGACAATCTTTGAAGGTAGCTCTGGCTAGGATTGGCCTATGACATCACTTCAGAGCCTACATATAAAGTTGATGCTTTTGGTGAAATACTGAGACAGCTGATGGACCTTGCAAAGAATGTATTGTTTGCTTGACTACTTTTGAAATCAAATGGCAGCAGTTTGGAAAATTATGCCAGATGATGGAACATACTTCTTTAATATTTTGTGTGACGATGCAAAATTCCTCTGGTACAATGAAGCATTTACTCCTAGTTTGGGGATAAACAGTACCACTGATGCAGAGACACTAGAGCTAGTGCTAATGCTGAGTTAAACAAGGTCCAACAGGGATTGCTGCTTCCTGGACAACTTGGGCATTGGCACTGTATTCCTGCATCCGGTCAAAGACGGGAGCACCATGGAGAGACACCTGCATTACTGCCACACAGTCAGCTCTGGTGGCATCAGGGCTGCCAAGGAGTCTCAGCTAATTGGTCCTTTTGGGCCAGAACTTGCTCTGTGCGGGGCTATTTTGCTAATGTGGGTACCGATTTGAACCACTTGTACCATATTCCTTAGAGCATCTCATCTTTCATTTTATGTTCAAAGCACATCTCTCCTTGACTTGCTGTGACCATGAATGTTAGTAGAAACTGTACTTGAACATTTTAACTTAAAAGCAAAATATTCTGCCAGTTGTGTCATGCCATGAAATGATCCCAGGCCTGATTGTATTATGAACAGACACAAATCACGCTAAACATTACTGTTGCCAAGCCGTGAAAATAATGCAAAACTAATCTGACTAATATCAACATGAAAACCCACAGTCAGTATGGAAACAGACATTCCTTTGGGTATTATTTATACAGTCATTTATAGAGTTCCATTTTTCTTCCCTGAGTGGGCACCAGTCCTGAAGCTTCTCATCATATTCCCTGGCTTTTTTTCTGAGCAAATCCCACTCTTCAAAGCTCACTGACCCACTTTGTCCTGTCATCTCCCTCTTTCCCTCCCAAGGGCAGCTCCTCTGCCCAGGCAGACTGAGCACCAGCCTCTTGTGCTGCCCCTGTGCCCCTGCCCATCCACCCAAGCCCCATCTATAACAGAGGCTTTTTGGAAGTGATGTGTCCTTTTGCCCATTTGGGCAGCAGGTCTTCCTACCTTGGAGGTGCTGTCAGGGTAATAAGGAAACATTTTTCTTACAGACGAAAGTCCAAGGGCTGGAAAGGACTGATGTAGAGAGAAACAACGCACAAATGCCCATTTTACCAGAAGGCAATGTTTCTGTTAACAGACCCATGAAACCGTGTGAACTGTGTTTCATTTAGCTAGTCTTTACCCTGTCTCTGCTGGACCACGACTAATCCTCTTCAGTCGAACAACTTCAAAGTCTTTGATTAGGTACCCCTTGCAAGCATACAGCAGCTGCCTCTTTGCCTCTGGTTACCTGCTGGCAAAAGCTGCCAAAAAAGGTGTTATCCGCCAGTGTCTGACTCAGTGTTTCAGGTCAGCCCCCAGGTTTCCCCCCGCCCCACCACAGACACAGCTCGCCAGCAGGCAAACGCCAAGGCTGACCAGGTCCGAGTTAGCGAAGCTGACCTCTTGCCGTCTCATCTGGGAGGGAGCAGGAGCAGGGTGGCGGTGAGGTGGGAGGGCAATAACAGCAGGTCAGACCCTGCAGACCCCTCTCTCCTGCGTCAGCAGCCCCCACAGCACCGATTCCAGGAGAGGATGTACAGCAACGTGTGCATCCCATGGAAGAGCTGCATGCCAATTTATATGCATTTATGTATTAAGAGATTGAAAAACGTCACTGTGCTGGGACTACATTCTGCGATACAGAGGCATCTGTTTAGAGGTTAATTTTATAAAAGTTGGGGATTAGAGTTCCTCACATGCAATCTTGCTCGGCTCCTGTAGGACGCCCACAGCATATACACTGGGACAAAGCAACATTAGTTCTGGATGTCTGCTTTTCAGCATGATGTTCAACTTCTAGGTCTCTCAGCCTGGCGACAGTGTTCACTACAAACCTCACTGCAATACAGCCTCTCCTTACACCAGAAAATTACACAAAACTACAGCAGCACATACTCTGTTTCCCCAGGAAAATGTATCTTCCACCAGTGAAACTCCAGTCCCAAACAGTGCCTGGTAACACCTTGGTACATATTTGGTCAACTGATAAGAAAAAAAAGAAAGCCTACAACAGAGAAAAGATCTTTTTTTCTTTAATACTTTGATATCATTGCTGCTAGTACACACTGATTTTACAAGGATGGATGTCTTTTGGCTGTCCTTTCAGTTCTCCCTTATCCAGTCAATGTAAGTAAACAACAGCAATGCACATCAGGCAAGATCCAACAGTAGCTCTAAAACAACATAAAAGCTCTATGTATATAACTATTTTTTGAGCTCTCTACTTAGCTTTCATTTTTTTATTATTAATATTATGTGTAAGCCAGAGTATTAATAAGAGGTCAGGAACTGATTACTGCTTAATCATAAAACTCTTAAGGTGACAGCTCCAGAGCCAGTATACCCACAGCACGTACCTTGTTTTGCAGCACCTCTGACAAACATGCCTTGATGGATGTGCCAGATTTACACACCTGGGGTTAAAAATCCCTGTGCAAGGTGAGTAATCCCACATCGGCTGTTTCCTGGCAGTCTGACATGGGGCAAAAACCAGCCTCTACTCCAAACACTCGGTGCTGTGAAGGCGTGCATTAAACAATAACAAATGACAATAACGAGAGTATTTTGTCTTCTTATGCAAAGATTCATCACAAATTTACTTGCTCCTAGGGATGAGCAGTTTTGGTGGCAACATGGAGACCTGACTCATCTTCACCCTTGTTTGAGCTTGAAGCATTTCCTTTCATTCTGCTTTTCTAAAAAGATGGGATAAAGCAATGGTGGGAGAGGAGACAAATGGGATACTTGTAGTGTTTGGGTCTCTGCAGTACAGCCTCTTCTAAAAGAGGAATGAGGAGGGGAACAGCAGGAGGGATCTAAGGTAGGGCAAAAACCCAGGGATGGACTGGGGTGTTTCCTCCAGAGAAGAAAGCAAGCCTTTACCTCAAGCTAAGAGCAGTTTGCTGCCCAGACTGCCAAGGTGCTTCACTTTCTGCTTGGTGTGTATCGTCAGCAGCAGGCAGACTTTCATGACAGGTTTCTGCCTTCAGGGCTGCGCAACTTTTCTCCCTATCATTTTGCAAAGGACAGGTCAATATTTGTAACAATTTACATGCAAGAGTAAATTAAAATTTTCCAAAATTCAAGAAATAAAGCACCTAAAATATTTGTATGAAAAGAAGGTTGTCTTTGGGAATAATATACCCCATCTCCTCTTCTCCAGCATCCCCCACAGCTCTAATATTTGAATGGTTTCCAGGCATGAACCGATTTATTCTTACAATGTACTTGGGAAACAGGAAGATGCTGGCAAACCCATTCTGAAGGGCAGGGAAGACAGCGAGATGTGCAAGGGTCAGATTTACCGCACAGCATCCTCCATGTGTGAGGTATGCTTTGTGCACCCCAACCCACCGAAGTCAACTTCACCCCACCAGCTGCACCACTGCACCCACTGTGGATGGGGGTCCACCGAGGTAAGACAGTTTGTATCTCCACATTTTTGCATTAACTGCCTGCAGCCATGCTCTTACCCCGGTAACCCACGGGAGAAGGAAGGAAGCTTTCTGCTCCCTGAGAGAAGGGACATTTGTTTCACATTTACTGCCGAGTAATAGCTGACTTGCAAACCAATTGTCATGAAGTAGCTGTTGTACTGCATATTAGTGGCCAAGGTTGATTTACAGCAAATTGTCCATCTGTCAATATCTCTCAAATAGACCCCTCTCTCCAGGCTGTAATATTCATGTCTAGTTAGCGTAGCACTTCTGAATTTAGGAGCTGAGACCGCACTTGAAATACAATGTCGTTCAGCAGTTAAATCACAAAAAAAGCGCTCACTCTGTAAATAGTGGCATTATCAGAAAAGTTTGTGGCTGCTGATTTAGTGCCAGCTAGAGCTCAGTTCCCTGTAGAGAATCAAAAAAGGGGATTTCCACAAAACTAATTTAAAAAAGAAAAATTGGTAGAAAAAAGAAACCAATCCTCAAAACAAAACCTTTTGCTTTGGACTGGATAGCAGTGTTTTGTTCTGGTTTTAGTACTTTGGTTTTAGAAAACAGCACAGAAGTAAATTTAATAGCAGAAATGGCTAAGTAATTGCCCTGGTTTTGGCGGTTAAACGACGTCAGTAATACATATCTGCAATCTCCTGTTGTAAATAATAAATTCTTCTGGCTGTTTTTCCCAGAGTTCACAACTCGATAAGCCTGGCAGAAACTTACAACATTTAGTAATGTCCTATGTGTGCCTTTTTTTTGGTTTTCACTCACTCTGTTTTGGGAAGTTCTACAGCTGGATAATTATTAGTGGCATTTTCATACTCCCACAGCAGTTCCTGCAAGCACCACGTGGAATCACGGCTCTGCCCCAGCACCCTGGCTGCCACACAGATCTGTGACAAACACCTCAGGGTCCTGGGTATGCTTCAAGCACAGCATTCAGAAACCACTACACCATTAGTTTTGTGGCATCCTGGATACTTTTACATCAGAGTGACAATGGGAGAAACACTAACTGTAGCATTTCATAACTTGGAGGTGAGTGCGAGGGAGGGGCAGCAAGATTTGTACAGGAGTATTTGGGGCAACCACCTAGGATTCTCCAAGGCTGGTAGGGGCTACTGATCCCTGTGACGCTGGCTGTGAACCAATCCTGCTCACGTTTCACAGCAGAAGAATGGGAACTAACTGCTAATGTTCAGTTTCACCCGAAAAATAATCAAGTGTCAATCACTGGCTGAATATAAGAGAGCTGGTGGCAGCAGGGAGGTTGCTCTTCCTACCATATGTCTTTTCTCTTGCTTTGGATCCACGGTGGCATTTGTGAAGTGTCAGTACTCTATTCTTTCTATTACCTGGTTTTAATTAACCCCCTAAAGCCCCTTTGTGCGGCTGGTGATATCAGCTGGGGCTCTGAATAGAAGCCACCCTTGTCAAAAAATTTGGGAACAAGCTCCTCTTGAATGGGCCCAATGAGCCGGGGGGCTGTTTCCTCCTTAATCCCACATTTAATAGCACGAGCTGGGGACAATAGGCAGCTTCTCCAGCTTTTTGCGGCTTGATTCCGTCTGACATATCCAGCCCTCTTTTGTCCCCCTGGTGAGGACACGCCACCTCCGCGTGCTTCGCACGGGATGCCCTCCCTGAGTGTCACCAAGATAAAACAGCCCCGGGCAGCCTCTGTCTCCTGGCCCATGCTGCCAGCTTCGTTGCTGCCTGCAAAGCTGCCTACCAGCAGGGAGGGCTCTGGCCAGCAGAGCAAAAAAACCTGGATGCCACTGATTTTGGTTCGTCTTCCCCCGCCGACACCCCCCCCCCCCACCCCCCCCATAGTCCTATAAGGATGTGTTTCCATCAAAGAAGTCAAGGATTATAAGATTTCGCCATGGCAACATGCTATTTATAAATGCAAATGTAAAACTGGAAAAGAGGGAAGCCTTTATTTCTCATAATTAGATGACAAAAGGGTATAACATTGCAATTTTCCATATACTTTGAAACTGGAAAAATCATCCTCTCCTCTGTCATCTTTTTTTCTGGAGAGCTATTTTTCTTCAGAAAGAGCTTTTGGCTGGAGACTGTGGAAGAAAGAAAATTTTTAAATTTCTTTTTCATTTTATTTGAGTGGTGAGATTGATACTTCACCCGAACACTAGCTAGATCTGACTGGCTGCTGCTGTTTTGGGCAGTCATTTGCCGTCCAAAAGGATGAGTGAAAGATCAGTGTGATCATCAGTCTGGGAGTGACATTTTAAATCAGGAGACTTCACAGGCTGAAGCTGTTCTGCCTGTGACCTTTCATTTGTATTTACAGCACTGGAGCTGATCACATGTTCATTAGATATTTCTTCCAATGCCTACTGCATGTAGAAAAAGTGGACTAATTAGGTTTAGTTTTGAAAAAGAAAAGTCCTAGCACATGTATAGTTGGCTAAGCGTAAAACACCGAGCGGCACATCAGAGAACACCTGTTAGCATCCTTTTTTCATTTGTCTGGCAGTATTTGCTTTCTTCACTTATGGAAAAAAACACACCCCACTTTAAAGAGTAACACAAAACAAAGCAATGACCAGCCTTAGTGTCAGATTACTCTTACCTCTAGAACAGTTTGAATTATAGCATATACTAATTCAACCTACTTTTCACATAAAAGAAAACCAAACCAAAACACTATAAAGGCACTGGCCTAGTGCTGGCCCAAATTTCCACATGTAAAGAGCAACGTGTGGGGACTTCACTTTTGGATGGTGCACTTAGGACTCTCTTAAACAGATGTTGTTTTCACAGTAATGACTCTTTCCAGGAAATCACAATGTCTGGTTACCAAAGATGAAAATAAGAATTATTAATAACTGCTCTAATCTGCCTGTATACCATCCAATGAGACTTTTTTCCCCAGCTATTCATGCAGTCCTCTTCCAAGGTCCCTTTAAAAATAAATTTCTTTAATGATGCCTGCAAGCTCTCATCCTGCCCTCCAAGGATTTTTTGCTAATTTGATGAAGACCACACACATAAAATCAAACGCTTTTGTCATTTCTTTCTCATTGTACCCACTTTCTAAAAGAAAGCATCGTCTGCGTTGTCTGATCATAAACATTGGGGTTTGCAGTCTGGCATCTTTCCAAATGTTGGTTTTTTTTCAGGGTAGCATTTTAGATAATTGTTGAGCTTCATGGTAACTATCAATTATATGAGTTGCTGGAAGCACTAGCACACTTTTCTGTGTCATAATATACCTTAGGGTCTATTATTGGACAGGCTTTAAACCTCTTTGTGGTTTTAGACCTCACCAACTCAAGTAAAGCAGGATTTCATCCTGTGACTTTATCACTCGTAAGAATATCCAGTGGTAAAACAAGTTCTCTGGAAAGTGGTGTTGTTAAAAGCTGCATCTGTCAGTATACGTCATCAAGAGTTACTAAGCCTTATTTCAATGGTGTTTAGAAATATCATATGGTATGTACTTCCAGCCACACGAGCATGGTTTGTGATATCAGTTATCAAGCTAAGCAGTGTTTATTCTAGTAACTCTTTCCAACACAAGCAAACGCAGAAGCATCACCCATCTACGTGCCAGAGGCCAAATCCTTCAGGGCTATGACATCCATTAACTCAACACCTAACCCTTAGATGCCTAGATCCTGACGTAAAATACCCACTGATCAGCTAGGCACCCAAGCTTCCCATGCACTGAAAGAAGTTTGGGTTGGGGTTGGGATGCGATTCACCGCAGCCAGCCCACCCAAGTCAGCCAGTATCGTGGCTGAAAAGGTTTGTCTGAAACGCAAGCTTCATGCACTTGACTCGAGCAATCCCATATGCATTCGCACCATGCCAAAACAGGCTGTCCTGGCACTTGCATGTTAGCCAACTTAATTGTATCACAGAAACCCCGGACCACATTATTCCTGTTCTCCTTTCTTTAGTGTTGTCGATATAAGGCAGCTTGACCACATCGACTCCTTCAACTTCCTCCCGGCCTGACCAAGGACACAGCTGCTGTCAGGCAGAGCACTGCCCTTGTTGCAAAAGAAGGGGCTCACTTCATGGTCATTTGTACCTGCTGTCTGCAGAGGGTCAAATATTGTCAGCAGACTTCTCAAATGTTTATTTGTCTCCCCTTTCTCTTTTTCCTTTGCTGTCCTCGATCTCCTGTGATGCCTAGGATGCCTCACTAGCCTTAAAACTAGACCATAAGATATACTTCATCCTAAGGGGAAAGTAGCTGTTTTCCTTGTGATGATGGACCCCATTCCCTAAGCTCTTCTCTCACCCTCTGTAATGGCCCTGACATCCCTGTGAAATCTTCCCTTCAGTGCCCCGTTGCCCAGGCACCGTTTTGCTAGAGTCCAGAAGCGCTGGTGAGGGGAAATAGAAGTACAGAGCACCCAAAGGAGATTAGTAGCAGACACTCAGGAAGAATCAACCAGAAAAGGATAAGTCAATGAAATATGTGGTCAATGATGGTCTCAAACCATAAGGATCCCAAAAGTCTGAAGGCTTCACAATATGCAATTAAATAGATTTCTCATGATTTCATAGAAATAACTTCAGATGTACATAGGGCCAGTATACCATCTCATACAAAAATAACTATCAGGACAGTAAACTTTAGCTAAACGAGCTTGCCAAGTAAAAATGTAAAGGGCTGTTACCTCTCAAAAGATGACAATCTAAGATAATATAAACCAACTTAAAGACATTTATATGAATACAGTTATGTATATACTTTCTAGGAAATAATTTGAAAGAATTAAACAATTTGAACACGAACCTAACTAAAATTTCTCATGTTTCTTCCCAAATCCTCACAATTTACTGGTTTTGAGACAATCTCTATTACTGTGTTGGGATCTATTCCTGCCAAGTAAATAGGGAAAAGATGATATTTCATGCTAAAGAGGAAAAAAGTCTTTTAAAAACCATAAAATTAATCTGAAGGAATGAAATGGAAAAATTGTTTTCATGTAACGAGCTGAGCTGATGAAGGCTGTATGAAATTCAAAGAATTGATATGACATTAGAGTAGCAACAACACTAGGAGCCACGTGTGTCTTCACACTTGACTCCAGTAACTGTAATAAAGTCAGAATCATGTTTAGTCTTGTGATTTTTTTTAGGGCTTTTAAATTCTTTTACCCTCAACAGTTTCCGTTAATACAATCCCATGTTTTTAAAATGTTTGTACTCATTTACTGTGGTTTTTCTTAAGTGTATAAAATGAATTGTCCTCCAGAAATGGTTAGTGGTTGCCCTCTGACTTGTGGGAGCAAAGCACAGAGGTGAGGTCCTTTTAGCTCGGAAGCTTCCTGCTCTCTGAACATCCACCTGCTCCATGAAACATGTCGGTTTTCGCATCCTCAGCCTGTATTTGAGAACCTCATTTTTTGTCCCAGGTGGATTTGTACCAGAAGCCTGGTAAGCAGGAGGTTTATTAGGAGTGCTGAGAGTAAAGTTAGCCTGCTGATTGGATTTGTTATTTAGTTGGGTACCAATGCTGGAAGCACATCTGGATTCCAATAAACAGTAATAGACCTGAGTCTATTACTCTACATGTGTAAAAATGGTCACATCCAGAAAAAAATACACTTAAACTAAGAATAAGCGTCAAGCCTTTGCCTCCAGTGTTCGTTGCTGGATACGTCATAGGAGCAGACAGAGATCAGAGGAGATGAAGCTTGCCAGAAGCTCTGCTTCACTGAATGTTTTGCACCTCTTTCCTCTGCCTGCTCTTTCAAAGACTGACTACACAAAGTTAACGAAAGCCCTTCTGCCTTCTGTAAAAGGATAAGAATTAAGTGGAAGACTGCTGCTACTGAGTTCATTCAGCCACACTCGCCTCATCTGATACAGAGTCCTGAATGATGTCTTAACAAATTTTTCAGTAGGACTGGGATATTAAAAGCTCTACTGCAAGGCTTCTTTCCTTCATTTTGCATAAGGAGCTATCCTTTCCAGTGGATGGTGCCTTGTTTTGTGATGGTCAGTGAACATGGGAAAAGCAATTAATCTGGAGGATCCTAAATAGGGACATTTTACATCGGAAACAAGAGGCACTTCTCAGCAAGAAATAAATGTGCTCTATTTAAATGCCATTCCTACCTTGGGTAATGAGATGAAGGTGAGACACAAAGGGAAGGACACATTATAGAAATCCTGCATGATACTTGGTGCAAGTGTACAGCATCACCATTTAAAAATTATTATATGCTGATAATCAGTAAAGATACGATTGTTTCCAGTGTTCCACTTCAAACACAGAAATGTACTAAAAGGAAATTCAGAGCATCAGTAATGAGACTTATTACTCTAGAGGTGAACTTGGGGCACTTTAGAAAAACTGAAAAAGGACGAGTAGAGGTGGCCTCAAAAAACTGGCAGATAAGTGAATGTAAGAGTGACACAGTTTGGGTCTTTAAGCCTGGTTTTGATCTTTTTTTTTTTTTTTTTTTTAAAGGGATTTTAATGGCAATGAAAACTATTTGTTTTCTACTAGTATCACTGCCTCTGGTGGCCTGTGAATTTTCCCATGAGCATATGATCAAAACGCAGTCAGGAATATCTTGCTTTTGCTTAAGCCAACTTCTTAACTCTCACTGAAACCACTGAGTCTAAGCACACTCTGTTTTGTTTTCCTGACGAAGACAAAACACCCTTCCATTGAATCTTTAATATAAATTCTGCTTCTGTTTTCATTCCCTGTTACTTTCAAGCATACAAACCAAGCCAGCATCTTCCCTGAACCAGGCTCTTGGGAGAGTAATTCCAAAGGCTCAGGCAGGGAGACAGGTAACAGGATTCCCTCCCTTCCTCCATATCCCACCACCACCAAGTTACCCTGGCCCAGAAGACAAGCTCTCCCCAGCTTCACAAACCTCTCTGTTCCTTGGGAAAAAAAAGGGAGAGAGGAAGGAAGGAGAAGATACGTGACCAGCACCGCAGCCTAATGATCAACACAATGCAGACCCCGGGCCTTCTGAAGCGGGGAGCTGCTCGGAGTACTGAGGCCCTGCCAGCTGCTCTGCCCTCCACTGCGGGGGAATGGCAGCTGGGCACCGGGAGCGGGGTATTGCTCAGGAAACCCTCACAACATTTACCTCAGATAGGCCCAGCTAACGCCAGGCAAGGCACCCCTGCCAGAGCTGGGACAGCCACAGACACCGGTGGCTCGCTAGCATGGCCCCAAAGGTGCAGGAGTGCATCAGCAGTGGTTACCCACCGTGACCCTGTCCTGTTCCCCCCTGCCCACCTCCCGCTCCCCCCATGCCCAGGGATGCTCCGGGGCACCGGAGGAGGCCAGCAGTCACCCTGGGCTCCCCGAGCTCCCCGTTCTCACTGACAGAGCCCCCCTGGTGCCTCCCAGTTTGTGCCGACAAAGGCCTGCGGCAGGGAACCGGAGCTGCCTGGGGACTGCAGCGAGGGCTGAAGGGAAAACCCAAGCGCAGCCAGAACGAGGAACACTCAAAGCCATCTCCAGTTTCTCCCCAGCCATCTGTGTCCCCTCCTGGCCAGGGGGGCCGGGCTGGAGCAGAGCAGCTATCCTTGCCCTGTGCGGCTGGGGGCCTTCCTGCAGCGTGGGAGCTGCTTTGGCCGGTGTGCTGCGTGACACAGGGCAAGCGTGCCAGGGATTCATGTCCTCCACAGCCTGCACTGTGAGAAAAAGAAGTTTCTGCACTGCAAATGATCCGGTGATGCTGCTGCCCAAGGTTTTCATCACCTCAAATTGTTCATTAAGTTGGAGAGATGAAACATATAACATAAATTGATCAATACCAGCCAGGGAGTGGAGTTTTCCTTTTGGCCAGGAAGGTCGTTTTTGCAACAGAAAACGCTGGGGGTGGGGTGGGGGTGTGTGCTGGCGGGAAATGCAGGTCTTTATCGCAACTCCCCCTCGGTCCTGATGTCCTGCTCCTGCGGCACTACTCGGGGCAGGGGCGCGAAGGACGCGGCTCCCGCCCCGCCAGGCCGCCAGGCGGCGCTCGCCCTCCGCGGGGCGGGCAGGCGCGCGGGCAGGAGCGCGCCGGTGCCCGCCCGCGTCTGCCGCGGCAGCGCAGCTGCCAAAGCTGCGGGCGCCGCCTGGCGGCACGGCCGGGCACGGCGGGGCCGGCCGCCTCACGGGGCCGCCACCGGCAGGAGGGGCAACACCTCCCCCGGGTGGCTCCCGGTCGCTACTTCACCGCCCGTGTCCCACGCAGACAGACTGACGGACAGAGGCACACCGACAGCACGGACGGGCTTGTTCCGCCGCCCGCTTCGGGCGGATGGACGGAGTATTTCCAGCTGCTGTTGGCTGTTATCCTTGAACGCAGGCAGGCGGCGGCAGAAGTGAACCCTGAAAAGTGCAGCCTGGCTTTTGGCAAACTGTGGTTTTTGATTGCTTCCCCCCCCCTCAGCTTTGCTCTCACATCTGTGTTTTGTTTACATAAAGACTAAATCCCTCCTACGGTACTGCAAAGCCTCCTATTGCCGCTAATTCCTTAATTTGCTGCTGAGATCCTCGCAGCGCTGCCACATCAGTTTAGCAGGTCTTGCCAAGCGCAGGTACGTCTGCGCAGCACTTGGCGGGCCGGTACAAGCAGAGGCAGCTTAGCACCAGCCAGCAGCTCCCCCCTCTGCCCTTCCCCCAAGCTCTTCCCCTCTGCCCCTCCCCCAAGCTCTCCCCCTCTGCCCTTCCCGGTCCCGGGCTGCCCGGCTGCTGCCTCAGGAGGCCCACACAGACACCCTTGCAACACCTGAGGGTCTCCCGCCCCTCCAGTGCTTTCAACTGTCAAGATAAACTGGGGATCCACTTCCCCAGAGCTCAAAAATCCAAAAAAGATTTTTGGTTACTAGGCATGGATCGTTATTAGCTGTATTTGTCGTTGTAGAATTGATTCAGAGGCTGCCTGAGGGGCTAGCTGGTGTGCTAGAAGAAGAGGAATGGAAAGGAAAGGTTGATGGGACGGGAAATCCAGCCTGTCCCTCAGCTGGACAAGGGCTCAGTTTCACAGACCTGCCACAGGTTGCATCCCTTTGAGGAACAGAAGGGCCCGGTCCCTCTCCTCCCCTCACTGACCAGTGGCCCCAACTGGCAGACGAGACCTTCTCGCTGTCAAAGGACATGGAGAAACGGCACAGTTGGCCTGGCACACCACTGAACACCAGCAGTTCAATCTTCTTAATGATCTCTAAGCTGCTGCATTCAGTGGGAGATGGAGAGAGCTGAGCTGTATTGGGAATGTGCACCCAGCTGCTCGGCTGTGACGACGTTCTCAAAGCCAAAATCAGTAGAGCCACACACCAGCCGAAATCTAGGCATAACCACCAAGCACGGTTATGGTGCCGTACATGAAATCAGCTGGAGGTTTTAGTCCAGCTGTTACTGGATGACTGTCTTCACAACAAAAACTATAGCCATAGCTGATGGCACAGTTCCTCTGGGGATTGTTGGATGTGACCAACTCCAAGCCAACAAGAAAGCCATGACATATAGCTCCTAAAACAAAGAGTATTGCTGTCACTCTGCGTAATGTAAGCTCAGACCTAGATACCCTGTATCAGTGCCAGCAGAATAATGACTGTTCATCATGGGTGAGGCCCATGCTGCTCAGTTTTTTCAAGCAACATTAAAATAATATATTTTTTTCTATGGAGTGCAGTGAAAAAATAGTTAAGTGCCCTGCAGAATTATACTCCTCAAAATCACCTGTTGCATTGGATGAAGTCAGTATAAGGTCTTCAGAGCAAGTGTTTTTAACAGAAGTAGATTTATTTTTGTTGAGAATTTTTGTGTTGTACAATCGGTTGTACTGTACATAGAGCAGTAGGACCAAGCATGGCTATGCTTGAGAAAGAACATTGTGTCAGGTGGGCTCCACATTTTGGGCTAGGCACATTATTTTGGCTTCCTTCTGAGAAGAAACAAAAGTCAAGCCCTCTGAAATAATTTGGCTGTCAGTACAGCTAGCTTCTTTCCTTGCTTTCCATCAGGTTTCTCAGGCCTTAGCTGGAGAGATGATCTCACTTATGTGTACACAGTCCTTGGCCTGTGGGTTCAGATGAGCACTGGTTGCTGCCAAGTGTGGAAGCGGAGTTGTGGTGTTTGCTTAGAAATGTTTATCCAAAGTAACGCTTTGGTGTTTGTTTATCCCTTTACAATGGGACAAACCAACCAGTTCACTTTATGGATGATACTGAACAGTGACTACCAACCCTAATGGTTAACCCTAGTCAACTCAGAAGCAAGCATCGATTTATCGATCATCAATTAGTTCACAAGGTTTTAATACTGCTGTGATATGTGCTTTGCTGTGCTGGGGGAGCTATTTTGTGGGGAGGATGAAGGACCTTGGGAACATGCTAGTACAAACATTCCTTCCCCCAATTTCTTTGTTGAAGGACCGGCCTCTTGATCAAAACTTTCCTCTTCTTCCCCCTCCCTTACTAATTGATGATATGGACCAGTTGTTCTTCTCTTCCACTGTTTCTCTTTCACTACTGGGGCAATTACTGTAGTTGTTGGTTGTGTCCCTATCTCAACCACAACGTCATCAGATGCAGTTTGGGTCCCTGCCTCAACCATAGTCCTCAGAGTACTGAACTGTGGCTCGACAGGCACAGGCTGAGCCCCAGTACAGTGCTAGAAGCTGTTGGTTTTAATTGCAGTAGGCAAGGCACCCTTCTATCAGCCGGCACATCAGTGTGCCAGGGTTGCTTACCTGTTCAGGTGTAAAGTTCCAGGTTATGGGAGGTGATAACTGTCCTAGAAATCTGCCCAATGCTTCCACACACCCTGCAACCCTGGGACCATCCACCTCAGGGCACATTTCAGTATTGCCTCACCCAAAAGTTTTCTTCTCTTACACCAGGATGAGACCAAATTCCACAAAACCCGTAATATGCCAACAGTATTAATTAATAGTATTGAACAGCTCTCATAAGGGTGGAGCAAGAACCTCTGGAGCCTGCATAACAAAACGATCCACATCAGTCCCAGGCAGGGAAAGGGAGATGTATTCCTTCATCTCCACAAGATAGCTCCCCCAGCACAGCAAAGCCATCAAGGCCAGGGCAAAGCACATAGTTATTGTTTGTACTAGTACATTCCCAAGTTCCTTCATCCTCCCCACAAAATAGCTCCCCCAGCACATCAAGGCATCAGTGCCAGGGTGAAGCACATAGCCATTATTTCTGTTAATGTGTCCCCAAGCATAGCAAAATAGAGATAAGCAGTTTGGCCAACAAACTCCGTGTCCCACACAGGAGCTTTCAGCTTGAAAACTACTATAGGTATAGCACACAATATAAAACTGCCGTTGTCTCGTGCACCACGTTGGGTGCCAGAAAGGACTGTGGTGGGTAGACCTTAGCTGAATGCCAGGCAACCGCTAAGCTGCTCTGTCACTCCTGTCCTCAGCAGAATGAGGGTGGGGGTTGAAAATAGGTTGAAAAAAACCTCATGGGACAAGATGAAGCCAGTTTAATAAATAGCAAAGAATGACATGCAGAAGTAAAGGAAAAAAAAAAGATGTTATTGTCTACTTCCTATCAGCAGGTGATGTTTGGCCACTTCCCAGGAAAAAGAGCTTCAATATGTGTAGTGGTTGCACTGGAAGACAAATGCCTTAAATAACAAATGCCCCCACTTCCTCTTCGCTTTTATATCTGAGCAGATGTCATATGGTATGGAATATCCCTTTGGTCAGTTTGGGTCAGCTGTCCTGGCTGTGCCTCTCCCAAGATCTTGTCCACCCCCAGCCTATGGGTGGAAGGGGAATGTTGGAGAGACAGCCTTGATACTGTGCGAGCACTGCTCAGCAGTAGCCAAAACATTGTGTGTTATCCCCACCTTTCTAGCCACCAATATAAAGCAGAGCACCGTGAGGGCTGCTATGGGGCTCAGCCAGACCCAGTAGAGGGGACCTAGTAGCCACCTCCCCATATCTGTTAGGAAGTTGTCAAAAAGATAGAGATAGGCTTATTACTGAGGTGCACAATGGGAGAACAAGAGACAGTGGCAAATACAGGAGGTTCCAACTTGATATAAGGGAAAAGAATTCTCAAACACTGGAACAGGGTCCCCAGAGCAGTTGCGCAGGTTCCATCCTTGGAGGTTTTCAAGACCTAACTGGAGACAGTCCTGAGGTGCCTGGTCTGATGCCAGAGCAGGCTCTGCTCTGGGCAAGAGGTTGGACCAGAGATCTCGTGGGGGCCCTTCCAGCTGAGTGACTCTGGGATTCTGTGAAACTGCCTGCCTGACAGCACCCTCCTGAGCAGTAATGGCTCCAAACCTATTGGTAACAGGTCCTTGGAGTTCACCTGTATACAGGTGTCAAACCCAGGTTCGTGCAGTTTCCGTAGCTGGGCTATTGAGCTGGCTGCCAGCCAGACCCTTTCTTAAATTACTTGACAACACCCAATAGACCCAAAGGAAGACTGAAATTGCCAGAATTAAAGGCACTTGGTGTTAGTCCTAAAGGAAAGCAAACCTAAGGATGGTTTGAAACAAAGAGGGAATGAAGGTCTTCCCCCATTAGATGCATCCAAGAAGGGCAAAATGGGTTTAGTTTATCCCAAAATACAACAGACTTTCTGACAAGTGCATACAGAGTCAAGTTTGCCACTACCTCACACACGATACAAGTAAGGCAAAGTGTTTCTTATTGTGTAAGACTAACAACGAATAAGAACTCTAGTGAACGGATCCTATACGCTCCTCAAATTTGCCTGATGCACAGCACATGCATTTATTGCAAAACAGGGTTCCCCAGAGCACCTCTCCTTCAGGAGCTGAATGGGCATCTTGGGAATTCAAGCATCTGAATGGACTTCTGATGGAGAGCAAAATACTGCTCCTTCATTTCTGAATGAGGGTGAGAGGGGACTGAAGCCTCTCACACACCAGCTCTTTCAGGGGAAAAAAAAAAACAACAAAACAAATCCAACAATAAAACTACAATCACAGATCAGGCGACTTGCCTGAAACATCCATAGTATAATTGGCTGGATTTTTTCTTTTACATATGCACCTCATAAATGAGGAGGTAGGGCTTGAATCACAGCAGCATGTTAGTGTCCAATCTCTATTGGTTTCAGTGACCATAAAATGCCCAAAGTGTTCTCTGAATTGGGCCTAAGTGACACTAATTCCTGGCTTCCGCCAAATGCCTTTACTGGGGTAACAGCATCTGCAGTTCCCAGAGGGCTCTTGTCACAGCACTAACAAAACTACCAGGCTGCAGCAAGGCTTTTACCACCCCACACCAGCCCTCTCATGCCTCAGCACCACTACTAGTCTCACATAAGGTTTCAAAGGTTCATCTACTGTTCATGCTGTTTCTTCATCCTCTCTAGGCCAGTCCACCCTGCTTCTTGCCTTTGCTGTGCCCATATTCTTTCTTCTCCAGGCTCCTCTTCCAGCCAGCCTCTCCTCATCCAACCCCCCTTCCTGTCCCTCCTACATCCAGGATGTTCTCTCTCCTCCCTCTGCTTCTTCCGGCTCTCTCTTCATCTGGAGCTCCTCTTCATAGGGTCCTTAGAGCTATTTAGCTACTTAGCAGGAACCAGCCACAGCTGCACATTATCCACATCAGCCAACCCACCACCCCTGAAGCCAGCCCACAGCTCTATATTATCAATGTTAATTAACCTGCCTTCATTCCTCTATAATTCCTCTACAGGCTCTTGGGCGTGCGAAGGACAGGCACTGTTTTTAAAAAAGCAGCAAATATCTTATCATTTGAATCACAGCAATCCTTACTTGTCGTTCCCCACAGGTGCCCTGCCAGAGTACCTTTGTTCTGCAGCATGTTGTCTCTTTTTTTTTTTTTTTTTTTTTTTAAGATGCTCCTGCTGCATTTCCTTGTGAAGTTGCTTATGACTGGCATGTCCTTACAAAGAATCCCACCAGTTATTCAGGCTAGTTAGTACCAAGCTAGTTGTATTGATTCTAGCTTTCAGCAGGTACTTCCCCCATGGTAACAGTTTGTAAAACATGTCACAAAGATGTTGTTTTCCATGCTGGATCATGGAGAAGCATCCACAGCATTTGAGCCATGGTTGAGAGCCACATTGTGCCTCTGCTAGGTTGTGACTGAAAATTTCCAGATACTCCTTCCAGTTGGGTGAGCAGGCTTTCAAACTGGACATGGGGGTTTCCTGCTTTAAACCTACACACAAACTCCCCGGAAAGTGAGCAGAGCAGAATATGTCCCATGAGGTCAGTCACAGGGCTCCCCATGTGGAAGGCCAGCATGGTGCTGGGAGAGGAGCACAGCCCACGGGAGGTCCGTCTCCCTCCCTGCCCACCAGGCTGCCGTACCCCTGCGAACACGGGTCACCAGCTCGCACTGCTCGACTACACCCCAGCTCCCCTCCTCAAGCAAGCCCGACAGCGTGGGAGCAGAAATGGTAAAGGCAGGTAGGGATCCTGCTGTGGTGGCGTTAATGATAGGGGTAGACCTTGGACTGCTCTCCCAGTTGTCAGGGGAACACGGCATGGGTTGCTGGCCTGCGAAAACATAAAAGAGCAGCAGCGAGTGGGAGAGGAGGCACCGCCGCCTGCCCTGCGGGCTGACCCTGCTCCCAGCTGCAGCTGAGCATCCCTGCCGCTGCAAGCTCGTCCAAGCGGTGACAAACCCATCCACCGGCATCCAGAGAAAGAGTAAGTTGCTGCCTTTGTTTCAGCTCTAAAAAGAGGTGCGTGTGTGTGTAAATAGCAGAGGAACGTTTAATAGCTTGCGTTTTTATGAATGAGGCCGTTTCTCTTCCAGCAGGATTATTTCCTTGCCAGCAGCTCTGTTGCTGGCAGGTATTTATTTTTGGATTTGTTGTTTTGTAATCACAGTTAAAGTAACAGATTCTGCAAAGTTTGCCTTTCATATGTTGCAATTGTTTATACACTGTATCTGTATGTCTTCGGTAATAATTAATAGCTCCATGAATAATAACCACAAAGAATGGTGGAAATTATTTTGCTCCATTTTGCAAATACTTCTTTAGGCAAATCTTTAAAGGTGACAGAAGTGTTGGCGGGAATTACCCCAGCTGACAGGAGTTGAGACATTTTAATCAGTTAAAATTGCCTTGAGAAGAGCACTGCAAGAGGAGGATCAGGGAAGGAGCAGCTAGGATCTCTGTTTTATTTTGCCATTTAATTTAGTTGTGTTTTAGACCTGTGTTTTATTCTGCCATTTAATTTCTATATAAAGCCGGTGATACAGTAAGGACAAACCAAGGTAAATATACTGCCTCTATAAAGCTATGGAGTCTCAATGGCAATGACGGCATTCATTATCCAAGTGAGTGAATTCGCTATCCAAGTGAGTGAACAGGAGCCAAGACACCCCGAACCTGGAGGCCCCACCCCAGGGTTTCAGTCTCCAGCCGCTTAGTGACCATCAACATTTCCATAACAGCTTTCTGTCACGCAGCTTTCTCCTTTTGCTTTTTTTCCTTAATTTAGGATTTCAACAATAGAAAATGAAGTGTTAAAGTATGCTTTTTATACCATTTTCATTCATGAAGTAAGCATTATGGTTTGGGCTTGGCAAATCTTTAATATAGCGTAATGCTTACCTTGAACGTTTGTCCAGGTCGGGTTAGGAAAGGGAGTAATAAGAAAAAGCTGCAGTCAAACTTTCTTCTTTAAAGTTCACTCAGTATTAAAAGCACACTTTTAGTGCTTTAAAGTGCACTCCAGGGAGCAGTTGGCTTGACATAATAAAATGTGAATTTTTAAAAGTGGTTTTAAAATCAATTTTAGTACCTCAGTGTTCAAGTGCTCAGCTTGTACTGATAACTCTGGTTTTCAGGCAGCGCTGACCACCCACCCTTGGGGCACCTGATTTCCCAGAAGGTGTCCCTTTCTGAGGTCAGATGAATAAACAGGGATTTGATTGCTCACACCTAACAATTACAAAAGGACTTACATGAAAATGTGATGGACTTGTGCGTTTGTGAGCATACAATTTCATGCTTTATGCATGTGCATACACTTGGGTTTCTGAATACCCAGACTTTAAATCACAGGAAGAACAAATCCCCCAACATTGTAACGTTTGGTGCATTCAGAGTCAGCACCGGTACTGAAGGAAATTGTATTTGCTAAAGCTTCTCTTCTACCAAAATAAATAAAATTAGCCTACTGGAAGGCAAAAGGTTAGATTGTTCAAGAAGTAAATGAGGAAGTTATTGAAAAGCACTAATTATAATTCAGAGTAGAGGTAGGATCTTTTCAGAGTGTAACATATAACTGTGTGCCCTGGGGTTTCTCTTTAACACAAAACCAGGGCATGATTTTGTATTCCTGACACCTTCTTGGTACAGGGCTCTCTCATAAGCATCAGGACAACAGCTCAAGTCAGTAGTACTTCCATTATTTGAAAGCTGCAGAAGGCACGGCAGAGAAATATGAAACAGTCAACAGAATGGAATAGCTGCCTGGTTAGACAGGAACAGGAAGAAACTTATTTTTCTATAATGCCATCCCTCTGAGACACAAAGCACTTCACAACCAGTGAATAGAAAACTGGGACTTGTAGTCATAGGTTGTACTAGCAGGCAGGATGGAGACACACTGCCATAATGGCACTGCTATGCCATAACGGCACTGCTAGAAATAAAATTCTGATACGCCATTTCATTAGATCAGATTTATACCGCTGATTTCAATCCAGTTACACAGGTGTAATGGCAAATCCTGCCTATGGGGCTCGGGCGGGTAAGGTGTGTTTGGTCTGCTGCCGCTTTGTAAAGCTGTGCAGAACGGTGCTCTCTTCCCAAGTAGGTAAAGCTTTATACCACTTTTTTCTCACATTTCATTTATGTAAATGCTTATCCTGGTGCAATTCAAAGGTGAATACCCAGATCCATGTGTCAGTCTTCCTGGACACCATGCACTGTGCACACCTCCAAGCTGGAGTAGCTCCAGGTCTCTTCTGGCAAAGCAAATTCTGCCACTCATCTCAGTCCCCTGCTCTTTATTAGGAAAAGCACAGACCGCATGTGTGAAGCTAGGCATGAAAATGAAGGCCTTACACATGCATCCTTTCTGCTTTCTGAGAGCTGGGAATAACCAGGCCGTGACCTGCCAAGGGTGACCTTCATCCGGGGGAAAAAGGAAGGTATCACCACTCCCAATTCTTTCGCAGGACAAGACTTCCTCCCTTGCCTTGAGTTTTCTCCTATTAATCTGCCTCCCTGCAGTAACGTGTCACAACCTTCCCCACTGCAACGTCTGCCTCTGTAATGGACAGCAGCTTCACATGGGATGGGATGGCTAGACCATTTTGCAGAGGCGTTTTTAGATGTATTGTCTGTCCCAGACTCTATGTATACCTGAATAGCAAAATACCCACACGAGAACATTTTCAAGGGTCTCTGTGTTGTTCAAGTTCAATGCAACAGAATTGACTGTTTTATTTTGCATTTTTATCATTGCTGGGGAGGAATTTATTTCGCTATACTTGACAGCACCACTGCTACAGCACTGGCTGCTCAGCCTAATGACAGCAGTCCATGCTTTTGCTGCACAAGTAAACGTAAATACAATTTTCAAGTTACTGACAACAAGCACGCATCACACTGCAGCCTGGAAGTCTGTAGAACATGGGCTTTTAACACAAAGTTACTTTCCTACATTTAGCTATGAAGTAACTAAGTAAGTATGGTAAATGTTTAAACAGAGAGGTGGAAAGCAAAATACCTCCCTCTCTGCCATCACCCCACTTAGGGAACTCCTAAAACTCCCACAGAGTAGAAAGGTCGTATCCAGCATTTTGCTTCCCTCAAGGCTTGAGCCTCTCTAGGGCTTTCTGGTCAGATAATGTAGCTACTCTGCAGTGAAGACTCAAACTAGACTTATAAAGTGACTGACTCTTTGCATTTTATATAACCCTTTACGTTTTCCTGCAATACTGTATTTTAACACTTGTTTAGTTCAGTGGATGTTAAAAACTAACCTCACCCTTTGTCATGTGCATACCTCTCTGCAAACCAGAGATACCATTACTTTTAGTTACAATTTAACAATAAAAGTTTTTTTCCGGAAGATCCCATAGGATTTCAAGCAAATTGTTAGCATTATCTCTGAGGGGGTGGGGGTGGGAGGGAGAGGGAAGAAGAGTTCCATTTACTCTTTCAAATGCCAAAGAAATTGGTCTTCAAAAGCTTCCAGTTAGTCAGGATGCGAACACAGCACAGCCACCCAACGGTAGCCCTGTGCAGTCCTTAAAAACCCCTTTTTCAACAAACATTTTACAGGTTAGACCAGTATTAAATATCACCAAAAGAGTACACAGAGGAGTACGCAAGCCTGGTGCGTGTTTTGTGCCTTCGCATAAGGGGAGCTTGTCTGCGCTCCTCTTCCCCTGCCTCCCTTTTGAGGTTTCTGCATGGCCGGTGAGTAATGCTTCGGCCCGGTGAGATCAGCCCAGCTGCTGCACCTACCACCTGGCTGCCACCTTCGCTCCGAAATGCGATGTATTTTCTTACACTTCCCTCCCATACCTGCATGCAAACAGGAAAAGAAAGAGGCAATCTTTGTAGTTCTTCTAAACGCTTTTGGCATTGTCCAGCCTTTCATGCTATTTTGATCTAAATTGGGTGGTTTTGGTATTCATCCTGTGTACATTACTCAAGCTGCACAAGATTATATGGATTTAAGCTCCTCTTTGCTTAATACAGCACTTTCACATAGGCACATGTTAACACAAGTGATCAATGAGGGGTTTTAATTAGTTTTTTTTCTGAATAGAGAATGGAAGAAAGCACCCTGTGAAGAAATTAATTGTATAGGCTTGAGACTTCCATTGAATAGGATTAACTTTCCTTGAGACAGTAGCATTCTCACACAACAGCCAAAGGCTTTTTATTGCTTTTTTGCAGTTTCCTTAATACACAGATCTGCAATTAGCAAAAAAAAAAATAAAAAAAAAATTAGTGGAATGATCAAAGCAAATTCAGAAACCTTAAATTACACTATTACTAAATAAGCATTGAAAATCTCCTTTAGGTATCAAAACCTGCAAAGAAAAAGGAGTGGGGATGGAATCTTGTGCTAGAAAACTTTTGGGGTAACATGTAATAATACACCAGGGGTTTCAATGTTGGAAAGAGCATATACATCTAACAGCATGCATGGCTGAAGCAGGCAAACAGGAATAATTTTCTGCTGGTATCTGTGTCTAGTCTGATTTTCACTGGAAAGGCCCCCCACTGAGGACAAAAATGAACAAATGATTTGCTAGATTTAGATCACTCAAAACTGTTTCTTAAGAAGCAGATTGTTGCTACTGTAAGCAAGTAAAATTTCCCTAAAATGATTAGGATTTTTGCTTGCTGCTAAGCAGAAAAATGCAGCTTCTCCCCCCCTACCACACAGATCCCAGCTCCAAAGCAGTGGCTGCTGTACCCCTCCCCAGGCCAGCACTGCAGGCTGGAGGGACCCCGAGACAGCTGCTGGCATCTAGTTTTTCTCCAGTTTTTCAGTGGAAGGAAGAACTAGTTACTGACAAATATTGGATTGTATATAAACCACACAAATCAGGAGCCAAAGCAGAAGCAGAATGAGCGGCTCTCCTACAGAAATGTTGTTCCTTTTCTTTTACTTTCTGTCAAGACATGCTTGTGAAGTTAGCAAAAAAACCTGCCCCAGGTCCTCAGTTTTGTGCTCTTTCTGTATGTTCTGCCCTATTAAAATGCTTGCTGATTTGCTGAGGAAGGCTTCTTACTCCTTTCTTCTTCTTCATTCCCCCATCCCATCTCTGGGCTGCACTTGCCTCTCCTCCACCCAGCCCCTTATCACCACCTTTCCCCCTTCTTCTCTCTACAGCTGCCTCCTTCGCCCACAGCTACCTCCTCCTTCCACCATACAGGCTGCTGTGGTTTCCTCCTCATCTACCTGCGCTTGCTGAGCCTGCGCTCTAGGGTTTAGGTACTGTGTTCAGGTACTCCTAGACATGCTTTACTATAGATCTATGTAGTTGTTACAGAGTTGTTCTTGGCACTTAGAGCTGACCTTTCCTTCCTGCTCTCCAAGTATTCAGCTAAACAGATCTGGTGATAACAAAGAGTCCTCCATCTTGGGTTGATGCAAGAGCTTCCCCTCAATGTCAAGGAAGAATTTTCTAAAGGTGTCTACAAGGAAAACTGGATGGTAGCTTTGGACTTCAGGGAGCTTAAATGCCAGATGAAAATCAAGAAGATGACAGCAGTCACCAAAGCCTTCTTCATGATTAACATCTTCAGGCCAATTAAGAATCTCTTGATCTTGAACATATCCCACTTCCACCTCCCCATTTCCCAGAAAGCTCTTGCAGTGGCAGAGTTTCTATCAATATTTGTCTTGTAATCGCTGAATCTTTGCTTTCTGATACCTGAACTGACATGCCTCTTCAATTAATAGAAAATAAAATCCACACCTCAAAACCCTTCTGAGGTGTTTTGATGCTGTAATTGGCAGGTAACCACTGGGGAAACACTGTCAGCTGTTTGGAGGAGAACCGGATCAACCATCAGTGATTCCCATGGGGTAGTGGTACTCCACCACCGCTCAGCAAAGTTGGGTCACTGCTTACCCAGACTTAATAAAAGATCTCTGCAGCAATACAGTCTAATTTCTATTCAAGGCACTGAGTTATTCTCATACACTGATTTAATGTTTCACTTCGTTCTCAAACACTAAATGCTTACCACATGGTGACTCAGGGCAGCAAGGTGGTGGTGGTGGGATATGACTCAGCAGCTATCTATCTACTAGTTTTACTTGTTTCTCGTCTTTTCTACTTCTAATTGTTTTTCCAAAACTGGACTACGTGAAGATGGAAAGGGAAGGCAAGTAGGCTTTACTTCCAATTTACCTATGCAGGGGGTGCATTTGTTGATGGTTGCAGCTCTAACAAAAACTGACCAGTAACTGATAAAAGGAAATGTTGCAATCACGGTGCATAATTTCAAAACACTGCGTAATTGTTAGCTGACTGTGTGAGACCAATTTAGAAAAAGTATCTGCAGCTGTGTGAAGGGCATGTTATTATATCCCACCTATGCCTCATTTGAGACATGGTTGTTTGGGATGTTAGAAATAATACCACCATGAAGAAACCATGTTGTTAGAATAAACCACCATCTGTTTGTACAAATTACTGCTTTGCTGCATTGGACAAAGAAATGAACCCAAAGTGGTATAACTTCTGCTAGGGGTCACCTTGCAGCCTGGTAGAGCTCTAGATTCTTTTACTTGAAAGTTCAAAGTAAACCTCCAGGAATAGCACAAGACTCCTATAGTGTATACCTGGTTTAGGCTACAGAGCCATTCTGTATTTTAATCAAAATGTATTTATCAATCAGTTCACTGCAACTGGTTAATAAACAAGTTCAATTACTTCTGGTATGAAAATATGTTACCATTTTTATTACTCCAGCCATTTTCAGGGACTAATGAACATAGGGTACAAGGCTGGACAAAAAAGATTGTATAAAAAAAATAGCTGATTGAACAATTATATGGAAATAAAATGCAGACCAGCCCCTTCCTAGCTTGAGCTTCTGTAGATAAAGGAGTTATTCTTTGCATCAGAATAGATACATAAAAGCAAGTAGGTTACCCATCTGTGAGGTAAGAGCATTCAGATAATTTACCAAGTTCAGATCTGAAATACCACTCACATTTCTTGAGTTCAGCAATCTTATAGTATGAACTGGAAAGCTGAAAAATGCTTATATGATTTTTACAGGACTGCTATGCCTGCTATGCTATGCAAGGAAATGTTAAATGGCTTATGGAAACAAGTTGTAAAATCCACTGTCAGGCAGATGAATCTTTAAATAGCTATAGATTTTAGAAGTTTTAAGCCATAGATGTTTTATTCATAACTGTATGATAACCCTCCTTTTGCCAAAGTTGGTAGTGTAGTTGAAAAGTAAGACATAGACTAGGTCTGTTGAGCTGTTTTAGAACCGGAATGCTGTCTCTTAGCCATAATCAAGGAAGAAGGCTGCAGAACTAGTTCAAGACATGCATGTTAAATGCATATCATGAGACTTGCTTAGTATCTAAATATGTACTGGTGATATTGGAAGCCTAGCTAAACTTAATTTGAAAATTAGGGAAGAGAAGAAGGCATATCCACCAATTTTCCCTAGAAAATTGTACAGAAATTCTTGATATTTAGCATGATCTGTTGCACTCTTTGGGTTTCTACAGTTTATATATTAAAATATTTCAGTGAACTCGGTAGATAATCATCTGTATTAAGGGGAGTGGGTAATGCTCAGAGACAGCATGGTGGAAAGATTTATCCCACATCCCAAATTCTCCAGTTTTCTGACGACGCTCCATTGTTCTTTGCAAATTTGGAGATGATGGAGAATGCAGACCCACAACAGGCAAGAGAATCATCTCAAATTTTCTTTCAGCTTAATGGCAGTATTACAACAAAAGGCCTTTGTGCATCTCCAAGAGCCCTACTGAAAGCAACTTTGCATTACATGCAATCCAAAATATAAGGAATCTCTTCAAAGGAGGAAGATTTTTAAAAATAACTGAAAAAAAGTTAGCTTTTGCAACTTCAAAAGTACTTCCTGAAAGACAAAGTGTTTATTCCTTGTGTAGCTCACCATGACATCAACACACCAATTAAAAAACCCAAACATTAATAGTTCTATGTTTCAGTCCTTTCCATGATTAAACTCGGATCACCTCATTTTGCTTCATAACAACAAGACGTCATCCTGCAGGTGCATACATTCAGGCCCTGGTTTTCAGACCCATGTTCTTCTTTGATCCTCTTTCTTTTCCCCACATTTTCTACCCTGGGAAAGTCCTGCCCCTGAGCTGCCATGTCTGCGACTTTTGCTTCACATTCTTATCTTCCTTACTGAAACTCAGATTCTTCTGAGCCACCTGTAGAGAGGACAAGCTAAAGACCTGTCCCCAGACTTTTAGTAAGGAGAACCTCTTGCTGAGTTGTGACACCCTTCCTCCTAACAGTGCCTTGACAGCAGTAATAACTCAAAAAAGATTCAACTCAGAGTCATCAAGCTACAGTTAAGTTTTATGTATACTTTAACTTGCCTCTTCCTTGCAAGGCAGCTCCCCCCACCCCTAAAAATTAAAGCCAACCTTTTTCCAAGCCTTAACCAGTGCAGCCAGCAAAGTAGTTTGATTAAGAGCTACGTAATGCACATTCTTCTGTAGATAATTGATAGCTTAAGTAAAGGTGCATTGCAGGCGACTTTGACACTTTACACAATCTGCCACATATACTTCACTGCTCGCATATTATTCAACAGAGCCACACAGAAACTAAATAATGAAAACTGAAGTGATGGGAATGTTTCTTCATTGCAGGGAGCAGAAGAGGATAGCAAGTATTTTTGGAGATAACACTTGCTGGAATGTCAAGATTTAGAACCTGTTTGGATCTTGACGAACAGAGCCCAAATGCTATCAGCTAAGCTAAACTTGAAAGAGAATTTTCTTTGGTTGACTGCAGGAAAGTAGAGAACTAAAGGTTCTCTGCTCTTCAGGTACCGAAAAAAATACGAAAATGTATCAAAAGTTAAAATTAATCAGGATGCATCAAAGTATTTTATTCTAATGTTTTATGATTAAGTCCTCACATTATGTGGAAAAAGCAGTATCACCCCTTTTGAAGCAGGTGGGAGTTTGAAATGCAGCACTGCTTAGACTTCAATTAAAATCTTTTTTACTTAGTTCAAACTCATATCTATGTCTAGGAATTATTCTTGAAAATATTATCCCCAAAACAGATAAATCCAAGTAATTTCATTGAGCTGTGAAACAGTGGTAATATTACAGATTTCTGTTCTATCACAACAGTTAGTCATGGTTAAGGGCTGAAAAAATAAGCGTAGTGTGGAGATTTAGTAATAAGTTTTTCACTGTGATGCATGATTAGATGCTTAGATACTGGAGATCAAATTAATCTAGCAGTAATTATAACAGCTACAGCTTGGATGGGTCTGACCTTTGAGGTTAAACATTAGCTAACAGTTGGACTGGTATTTCTGGTATGTTCCACAACACAGATTAAAGATTTTATTTAAGCACTGAAATAACTGTATCCTTCATTTAAGAGAACAACATGCTAAATACAGGGAGTACATACAGAATTAAATCACGTTTGAGTCAGTTTGCATACATTTACACTATATAGGTATGGCCATAATCTGTCAGACCAAAGATCCATCTAGTCAAGCAGCCATCTCCATCTGCAGCTGTAAGAAGGTGCATAGAGGAGATGTCAAGTAGGTGGACAAGAGGACAAGAACAGGTGACACTTACTGCTACAGATTTGTCTCCAAGTACTTTCAGCACAGGGCCTTCTGTAGCCAGGTGTAGTGCCTGTGTGCATGATAACCACAATGGACTTCTCTTTGTGGAGCTTACCCAGTCCTGCCTTGACTTTGTGAAAACTTTTCACATCCCTAACATGCTTTGCTAAGGATCAGCAAGTCAGCTGTGACCCTACTGGTTTTATTTGAAATGTCTTGATCTTGTTCTTGGAAGAAGCAGTGAAAAACTGATCTTTACCCACCATCTCCATGTTGCTTGTGCTGTTATAGGTCTCAACCACAACCTCTTTTCCCACCTACAGTCCTACCTTACCCAGTCCCACCTTACTTAAAGGGAAACCCTTCCATATCTCATCACTCTTGTTGCTCTCCTCTGAACTCTAGTCCTGTGGTATCCTTTCTGAAACGGTGGGATCTGAACTGCACACAACAGGCAAGTGTCAGCAAGCAACTGATTTATGCAGTAGCTCAACAGCACTGCGTCTTCTTCTCCCATCGTTTTTCTACTACATCTTAACAATTTAATTACTTTTTGACTGCTGTTATGCAACGGACAGATGTTTTCATGCAACTGTCTATCAAAAGCTAAAGATCTCATTCCTTGAAGCTTAAACCAGAAGATTCCACTGTCTATTGATGGAAGACTGAATAACAGACAAAACCAATTTGTGTTTTTATTATAAATATTATTTTCCTGTTTACCTGGAATGTTTCTCCACAACTGCAGGTGTATTGCCATGTTTTCTGAGGTGCTGGAGACATGCATTCTGGACATGGATCAATCTTTTCACACGCTAAGGACCAAACTCTGCCCAGTGCATGCCCTACTACTGCCTTCACTAGGACCTGCCACCTCTGGTCAAAGTTTGGCTCTAATGCCTCTTGGTGCTTCAAAACAATTAGTCAAATCAGACAGACTTTCCAGCATCTTATAATCTGCGTTGAGAAATTACATTCTGCATTGTTGCTTATAGCACCATCTAATAATGCACCAGGAGAACCCTGATGCTCCTGGTAAGATCCAATCCTGCTCTGAAAACCAAAGGCTGATAGCTGAGAATCCAAGAGTCCCCACCAAATATGCTCCCAAACCACCTGAGCTGGAGCATGGCTGGGGTGGAAATTTGCTCCATTGTCATAAGCATGCATGGAGATACCAGGGTAAATGAAGGGGGGCAGAGCAACCAACAAAGCCAGGGTCTATCCTATACTAGTTGTTGTGCAGAGACACAGTGAGATGGTCCTTGGTCCCCAAAACTATAAGCTAAGGCTGGAGCAGGCATAGCTTCATATGGATCAAAAGCAGGTTTTATTGGCGTATCACACAGTTCAGAAGGATACGTGCTACATCTAGCACTGCTTCTGCCCGTAACCACCCTTTCTTTCTTTCCCTTTGTCCAGTATATCTCTCACGGTTCAAAAGCAAGGTTATCACAATCCTTACTAACAGACTGACTCACTTGGTGAAGTGGAGAACAGGGTCATTTGTCACCCCTGTCTCTTGAGAAGTGGACAAAGAGACAGCAGAAAGGAGAAATGAGCAGGAGGAGCCCTGCCCTTACCTTCACACTGGGCAGGCTGCCTGGATAGGGAAGAGGGTGTCCAAGCTGTCCCATAGGCAGATGAAATCATTTAGAGGAAAAGAGGGGTGAAAGAAGAATCCTAAACGTGAGTCAAAATTCATTTTTCTGAATCAGTGTAGCTGTGCTTCCCCTCTAATGTAGGGCAACCAGCAAAACTGCAGTGTGGTTCTGAATAGATGAGACAGATAATGAGTGGGAAAAGCAAAGTAATATTAACTGTTGAGTGGTCTTCAGTAAAATAAAGAAATTTTTTTTCCTCAGTAGGTAAAGCCAAGTGATATAATTCACTGACTAAAAGGAGGAGACACTTGGCAGCTTGGCACCAGTACTAATGAAGCCAGTAGCCTTCTCTGCTTTCTCCTTTTGGCTGGCTCTCATTTTGGCTGGCTTCCTCGGCATACACATCACTGGCAGTTTTGTGAGAAGTCAGAAGAACCATACGCTAATTTTCACCAAGGAAAACACAATTCGCAACTGCAGCTGCTCAGCAGATATCCGTGATTGTGATTACTGCTTGGCAAACTTGATGTGCAATTGCAAAACAGTGCTGCTTTCTACCATGGAAAAAACGACCTACAACAGCCACCTGACCATTTGGTTCACAGACACCTCTGTGCTGGAGATGCTCCTCAACTTCACAAGGGTGCGGGATTTGAAGCTGTCCTTCTGTGGCACCACTCCTCTCCCAGCAGAATACTTGGCCATCTGGGGACTTCGAAAGCTCCGGGTAAACAAAATCAAGGGGCGATTTCCAGAGCAGAGTGTAACCATCTACAGCAGCAGCAATAACGAAAAAGAAAACTCACTTGTGGTGCACAGCAAAGACAGGCAAATGCTTGTATATGTTTCTTTTCTGGATACCTCACTGTTCAATGGATATTCTTTGCTGAAGTCATACAGCGTGGAAAATATCTCTAGTATCACAGAGCACTTTCCCAGCCTGCTGTATTCTGATGTTTTCTCAACCTCAGATAACAACAGCTATGTTGTAACATTTATTTACTGAGTTACTTAACACATTCAGTAGTCAGAGGCATGGCAAACTGCTAAGAGAGAGATGGGACTTCTTTAAGTCTGTCTGGTTTGGCCAGGAGGAGCTGTTACAGTATGGGCAGTTCTGACTGTGATAGCACTCTACAGGGAGGTGTTTAAAGACAGGCTCATCAGACTACTTCAGTAAATGCTTTCTTAAAAAAACAAAGAAAATGCGAAACAACTGTTTTTGAAAGCCTCAGTACAAATTCTATATTGTAAGCTAAGAATATAAATCTGCAGACAAATTGTGTTTTAAGGCTGTGCCTCAGACAGAAAAAGACATAATCATCTACCTCCAGTTGTAGAAACTGAGCCTCCTGGAGAATCAGTCGGGTTAGACGGCAGCTCAGGAGGTCTCCAGTCCAACCCCCTGCCCCAAGCAGGGCCACCTCTGGGATCAGACCAGGCAGCTCAGGGTTTTCTACAGTTGGTCCCCAAACCCCTCAAGGACAGAGCGTGCACAATCTCACTGGACAACCTGTGCCACTGCCTGCCCGTCCTCAGGGGGAAAACTTTTTTCCAACCATTAACCCCAGCTTTCCCTTCTCCAGGCTAAGCAAGCCCAGTTCCCTCACACTTTTCTCAGACACATGCGCCAGACAGACCCTGACCATCTTGGTGGCTCTCCACTGGACTACTTCAGTTGATCCATATCCTTCTTGCACTGGGGGCCCAAACCTGCATGCAGTATTCCGTATGCAGTCACTTAGTAAGTGCCGGACAGGGGGAATAATCCCTTCCCTCTATCTACTGGCTGTGCCCAGTAGATACAGCCCACTGCTGTCAGGTTCAAGGGCTGCAAGGTGATTGCAGTCACTCAGACTGGGAGTGCCGAGTTGTCCTTGCCCTCTGGTACTCCGTCAGAGCTGGGACCCCCCTGCCCGGGCTGGGTGACACAGGCTCTTACAAAAGCAGGGATGGGCTACACAAGCAGCCTCCGACCTCAGCGCACAACCAAAGGTGTGTTTGAGGGATGACCAGGAAGCTGTGCTCTGACAAGCCATGGCACACACCATGGGAAAGCATTGGGCAAGAGGCCACCTAACAAGTGAGACAGCATGCTCACAAGGGTGTTTTTCCCAGGGAAAGGTCTGTCTCTTGCACATCAGGTGTGCCAATTCCTGCAGTTTCCCCAAATGCAGGGAACTTGACTTCAACTTTTTTGATAACGGCAAGCTCTGCTCATGTTCTCCTCTATAAGAAAGGAGAAAGGTCCCATCCAACGACTGTCATGTGATAAGGGAGGTGAGACTTCTGGCAGACACGTAGCAAATAATTTTCAGATGTATTGCAGGAGGAAGATTGCCATCCCTTGAAAAACATACATCAAGACTATTTATATAGCCTGAAGTCAGCTCCTTGCCCATGTCTGTAGGATTTGCATTCTATGAGTTATGATTAAGGCCAGGATCCATCCATATAGTACAATAAAGGCTTTGGAATAGCAAGTCCTAACAGTCTTGCATTGACAGCAAAGGATTGCATGAAACCGGGATAAAATATGTGTGCTGAGGGGAATGGCTGTCAAGATTCTGTGGAACCAATGAATTTGCTTCAATAACTTCAAATAAAGACTTTTTCTATAACTGTAATCAATGATGGAGCCGTTTTCCTAGGAAGCAAAACTTGATTCTTCCGAATACTTACATACATGCACACCTTCCATTACTGTGAGCTTTCCCAATGACATGAACAACGCGGTAACTACTGAATTAATGGGGTCTATTTGCAATTGCAAATTAACAGATTTAAGCACACAGGTGTTTGAAGGCTTAACCGGAGAACTATTAAATCATTACTATAAAACATTAAAAATGTTGTGAAGACAACACCTTTGTCAGCACCTTGGCAACAAACCATGAGCCTTCTCCCCAAATCACAAATACTTCTAGTTGTTGGAAGAAGGGTTCGCCGGAGTCAAGAAGATGCTCAATATAAGTTATGCATCTTGCTCTACTTTATTAGTTTCTAACACTACTTATATAGAACCGATACACATGCATATTCGTAAAGCAGAAATATAACTGGTTAGTAGTCTCTAAACACGTGCGGTTCTCACACCCCTAATTATCATGACTAAAATAAGCATTCTATCCATGTAGCTAATTGTGTTGCTGTGCTTCAGCCTTGTAGTTTGTTACTCCCTATTTTCCCATACCGGTCCCTATCTTTCTTGGCCCTGCAACAGCTTTCCCAGCAGCTGTATCTTGTTACAGCCACGGCCTGTTGGCACAACATAATTACTTGGTCTCAGGATGCAAGAATAGCTCAAGGCTACCTTTCTTGTTAACTCCATCACAGCAACTTCAGTACAATTCTGATTACAGACCTATTCTAATACCAGGCCTGGATTGCACAGATCTTCAGAGATTCTAAGGCCATGCTTCTGCAGCCATTCTTCTACATCTACTGATACCTCTCATGGTTGTATCACAGGTTACAAAACACTTAGGCGCTGGAGCTGGGTTGGCAGAGGTTGGGGGTGCAGGGGTGCAGGGTGGTGTTCTGAGCACATTACATGTCTGGTATGTATTACAGACAGGCAAATAATTCATATTGTCTGCCCAGGAATCCCATGCTCCAACTGTCTGTGCAGGAGCACTAACCTTGCCTTCACACACTGGCTAGTCACTAATCCTGCACAGGATAGTGTTGTTAAAAAGATTAGTAAAATAGAGCTGGCACACACAAATATGTTGATTTCTAAATGTTACCAACTCTCTCTTTAAACTGGGAAAATGAAACCTAAATTATACTCGGTGAAATCACTAACCGAGCTTCTGCTGCCCTCTAGTAAAATACGTGCTGAATAACACAGTACTTCCACATCGCCGTGACAGCAGTGGTTGGCTGCTGTTACTGTTCAAAAGCCACACATGCAGCAGGAACTGAGAATGTACGTATTCTGGCCTGTTGGGAAGAAACCATGACATTAATAACTCCATGGGCTTTCTAACACTGCAAATTACACTTTCAGTTACTTTTGCCACTGTATAAGGTTGACATAAGAGACTTTTTATCCCTGTGCCCAAATAACTCATGCAGAGGTGTTACCTGAATCAGGAAAAAGTCTTCCTCTCAAGTACATGTGCAGCAGAAATCCACGGCACCAACACTGCAGCGATCTATTCAACTCCCCTGCAGCTGACACAGAGAACCATAGATTCTCCCAATTTCAGTGTTATATTGCTTTGCCATATGAAAGTACCGCATTAGGAGCTTGCAGAGTTTCTTCAGAGCAATGTATACAAAACACAAATCACGTATGTTGTGAGTCTTTAGTTCTGTTGGTGCTGGTTTGGTTTTTTTTTTGTCTGCATGTAAACTACACACAGTGGTACATCAAGCATCACTGCAGAAATAAGTATGTGGTTTTGTGAATCTCCTTTAAATCCCAGCACAAGATACTCACACTTGACCACACTCAACACCCTATGCTGTTTGATTATGTATTTACAGCAGTTAATATATATGGTAGTTTAATTCTCCATGTATCAGGTTCAACCTGTATGCGTTCACCAGTCTAACCTTGATGCGTGATTATTGAATATGCCAATCAACAAACTGACAGGATTTTTTTGTATCAGAAAAAAACTGAGACAGGAGCTATAAATTTGCAGTTTTCCTTCCTACTAGTAATTCCAGTGCAACAACACAAAAGTAATGGGATGCTTTCTATGGGAGATCTTGCTGTGCAGCAGCAGGATGCTGCAGAGTCCAGTCAGGCCTTTCATACCCTCTGGGGCAGACTCCCAAAGTCGCCTGGCCCTTCTGATACAGCAGGAAGGCTGAAAAGAGGTCTTAGTCCTTAACACACTTGTATGGGACACCGTCTTATAAAAAGTCAGCAATCTTTTGATATCTCCCAGCAAACTCGCAGTTTTTCCTTTAGTCAACATAGCGGCTAGAAGCTCGACTGACTTCTGAGGACGCCCCCAGCCTAGATGAAACCGAATCCCAGAAAGCCCTCCACATGAAACATACCGCGAAGACCACCACACATGATTTCCCCGCTCCACGCCAGAAGCCAAGATTGCTGCAGGGACGGGAGCGGCTGTCCGGGCCTGGCTGCGCAGCGCAGAGGTGCCAGCCCCGGTTGAGGGGCGGACCCCGGTCGCCGAGGAGATGAGGGGGCTGGGCGCGGCGTGGGCGCTCCCCCTCTCCCCGCAGGCCCGCTGCCAGCGGCCCCGCGATGTTTGTGGAGCGGCGGCGGCTCTCCCCTCCCTCGCACACAGCCGCCCCCGGCCGCCCCGACGGCTCTCCCCTCGCACACAGACACACACACACACAGACACACACACAGACACACACACAGACACACACACAGACACACACACAGACACACACGCACCCCACACCCCACTCGCGCCCCGGTGCACTGCCGCCGGGTGGCGCGCGGCTCCTCCCCCGGCCCAGCTCTCCGCTCGCGCGCTGCGCGGCCACGTGACGCGCGGCACTCGCTCGCGCTGCTCGCTCGACACAAGATGGCGGCAGCCGGGAAAGGAAGAGGGGGAGTGGCGGGAGGCGAGGCGGGCCGCTCTAGCCCGGCCTCTCTACGCTCCCCGCCGCGCACGCGCTATCCTCCGTCCCCGCCACCTCTCTATGGTCGGGCGGCCGCTCGCTGTTGGCGGGCGCGCGGCGGCGGGCGGCGGGCGGTAGGGGGCGCTGTGGCCGCCGGCGCGGCGGTTATCATGCTCGGGGAGCCGGGCCTGGGCCGCGGCGCGGGGTGGCGGGAGCGGGCGGTCCCGGAGCGGCGCGGCGCGGGGGGTCGGTGTCCGGCGGGATGTTCCGCAAGGCGCGGAGGGTGAACGTGCGGAAGCGGAACGACTCGGAGGAGGAGGACGAGGAGCGCGACGAGGAGCCGCCTCAGGAGCCGGCGCCGGCGGCCGGGGCGGCGGGGGAAGGGCCCGGCGAGGCCGCCATGGCGCTGGCGGCGGGCCCCGGGCTCCTGCCGCTGCCCGCCGGCTGCGTGCCCCTCGCCCTGCCCGGCAGCCCCGCGGCCTTCGCCTGCGCCGCGAGCTACGGCGCGGCCCTCGGCTTGGGGCTGGGCTTGGTGGGGGGTGACAGGGCAGGCCTGGGGGCTCTGCCGGCGCCCGCTCTCCTGCCGCCGCCGCCGCCGCCGCAGCAGGGCAACGGGCTGCCGGGCGCCGGGCGCGCCAAGGAGAAGAAGCGGCCGCGGGAGAACAAAGAGGTGCCGCGGGCCAGCCTGCTCAGCTTCCAGGACGAGGAAGAGGGTGAGGCGGGGGGCTGCCCGCCCGCGGGCACCGGGCCGCGCCGCCTTCGGCTCGCTGCCTGCAGGGGTGGGCCGGGCCGCCTGCACCGGGCCTCCGCCCGTCGTCTGCGCGTCCCCCGGGGGAGCCGGCACCTGTATTTATTTCGCTGGGCAGCCGGCTGGCCCCGTTGTGACACAGGGGTGACGAGGGGTCGTAGAGGAGGGGGAGAGCCCTGGGGGCGCGGCGCGGGGGGGCCAGGGAGTGCCCGGCCGGCAGCCGTCTTGGGCCCCGCTCCCTGTCTGGGCTCCTGCGGGGCCGGTGGGCTCCCAGCACCGGGGGGATGTCCCGCGGGTTTCATTCCGGTTTAGCGGGGTGGATTGCCTGTGCTTCTGTATGGCTGGTGCCTGACTTGCGCGCCTCGCAGCTGGGTGCCGTGCTGCTCCGGGCGCGGGGTGCAGCCTGGCCTGGCTTCGTGCGGCAGCGGGCGCTGGGCCCAGCGCCTGTGCAGCCCCTGCCGCCCCCCAGGACCAGCGCTGCGGGCCGAGGGGCGGCTTTGTGTCCAGATTGTGCTCGTCTGGTGTGGCTGGTGTTCACAGGTCACGTCTGACTGCCTGTTGTCCACGTGAAGCCACTGGTGTTTTGTTCCAGAGTTGATTTGTCTAGCCGTCCGCAAGGTTTATTACATTAACCTTCACAAATAATGGAAAAAGTGGTTGAGGAGTTTCTGGACCTCAACTTTTTGGAAAAACAGAGTAGTTGTGTTTGTGCAGTGCTTCAGCTAGTAATTCTACTGGATTCCAGCAGGTACTGCACTCGTTGGTTCATTCTCACTCAGACAATCTGGTTATGGCTAATAGCTACTATGTATTAAAATTGATCAAAAACACTCCTCATACTCCAGAGGTAGTTGTGTCTGAAAAGTTCAGGGCGAATAAAATGAGAAGCTCACTTTTCTGATACTTTTTGTCAGTAGGGGAGTTAGTATGCATTTTGAATTTCCTTGGAAAGAATTCTCTTGTAATCACTAGAACTTGGATTCTGAGACTAGTGATTTGAAATCTTTGACAAAGATACTGGAAACATGGGATTACACTATAGACTTAAAACGCAAACACAGATTTCCTGCATGAAACTGATTTTGTCTGTCCTATTTAAGTCTGTAACTTACTGCATACTTTGTGGTAGGTTGTAGTGCTGCAGGCATTTGAACTGGTAGTATGACCAAACCCAGCCATTCCCTTACTCATTAATTGTGTATATGTGTGGCTATGAAAAGACTGTTGACCCAAAATGTTGGGGCTTTGTTTTCTTCCAAATTCATGGTCATAGTGAAGGATCAGCTTGTGTGAGTGTTCAAAAAAAAAAAATACTGCAGTCAGATAAAAGCTGGCTATGTGTGTACGCTTTTGTGTAACTTCTGCCTTGCTTTTCTGTGACAGTGCTGTGGGTGGGATGAATACACTTCAAAATGACCACAGAAGGACAAGGTAGACATGAGTCCACATGAAAGGATATGGGACTGGTTTTGTTGCAACAGTGTAAATGTGAAGTCACAGTAAATTATGTTGGTAGTGGCATTTACTAAGTTCTGTGTACAGTATTAAGAAATGTAATAGGTAAATGTACTTCTTGGCAGGTCTAATGTAATGTTTTCCAACTTCTCTTTTAAAGAAACTGAAGAAGTTTTTAAAGTGAAGAAATCAAGTTACAGCAAAAAGATTGTAAAACAATTGAAGAAAGAATACAAAGAAGATCTTGAAAAATCAAAAGTTAGAACAGAGGTCAATTCTCCAACAGATGGTAACTGCAAAACTAACAGTAACTTTTGTAATGGGAAAGATTAAGTATTGTAAATACAAATTACTTTTTTTCAAGATGAGTTATTAGTCTTCTGGAGGATTTAGCATTTAGAACTGAAGTAAAGCATGCGTTAAATGTTTTCATTTGAACCTTATAAGTGCTGTTCTGAAGCTAGTAGAGAGTTCTTTGATTCTCCCACATGTGGAAATGAATGTAGAAGCATAAAAATTCTCAGCTGTTTATGTAGTTGTCAGTAGACCTCAGTAGTTTCTGTATTTCGATTCCGTTTGTCAGACAAGTTCCTTCCTATTGAATTAGGAAGGAATAAAGTAAGTTTAGGACTCTGGTGCTTATCTGACAGGATGTCTCCTTGTAACACATTTTCTCTCAAAGGAAGATTTTGGGGTGAGCAGGGTGATGTTCTTTGTTATTAAGTAAATTATGCAACAGCTGCCTGTTTCAAGACTTGGACTTTACAGTAGACATGGTGATTAAGATGACAGGATGAAAGTTGGAGCAGAAGGATATTTCAACAATGTACAGTCCTCTAGAGCTTGGAATAGAGCCTGTGATTTCAGTTTCATTGTACTTCTGCTGTTGCATTTTTTGGAAGCTCATTGGTAAAGCATAATGATTCTTTTTCCAGTTAATTTTTTTTTGGTAGAGTAGTAACCTACAGTGCTGTGAGCACAACCTGAGAGGCTTATGATCTAAAGATTGCAATGGTGTAGCTGAAACATATGAGAGTTGAACATGGTCCCATGCAGAAAATTGCCCTTTTTTAAGTTAATTAAATTAGTCTTTTAAACATCTTACAGATTTTTAAAAGGCTTTGTGTCTGTATCTTAAAAATGCACAAGTTCTTTCTTATTAGAATCTTTGTCACCTGTGCAGTGGTGTGGGGCATGAGCAAAACCAGAAATGATCATTTTTTTTTGGTTAACATTCAGGTGATCTGTGCAATCCTGAATCTTAATTCTTGCTTCTGTCACAAAGATCCTTAAGAAATAGCATTTTGCACATGGCTAGTGTGTGCTTATTTTCTATTTGTCTGTTTTGCAGTCTCTGTAGTTGGTTTGGTTGTGGTGCAAAGACCTCGTGGGTGCTACTGAGTCAGTACTCTGGATTCTGTAAATAAATGATAAAGTCTAAAAACTCAGATATGTGCAGCTTGAATTGGACAGCTGGATTTAACATGCATTTTTTTTACATAATATGTGTACCTGCTGCCTGTATCTGTATGTTGCCCTATATTAGGTGGGTTGCACTCAGTTTGAGAGGAAAATGGAAGAATTCTTTTGAAGTGAGTGTTCTGGTGGAAGGATTTGATGTGACACAGGCAATGCTTTCTAATTACATATGTAAAGGCTCCATGAAGGTTGGATGTATGATTTTAATTACTGAGTTCTGACACTGTTTTTTAATACTTGGCAATATCTAGAATGTTTAGTGGTTGTTGGGGTGTTTGCTTTGTCAAATTTGATTTTGAGAGGCTGTCAGTGACTTAATCACAATGAAGAAAGCCTATTCTACTAGATCTCAAGCAATAAAATTATTGTTTCATATTTTAATTTTATTTTTACTTCAGAGTGATCTTTTTTTTTAAAAAAGAGTAAAATATGGGCTTTGTTTTCTTACCAGTCGAGCCACCACTAGAAAAGTCAGGACAGATTAAGGACATAGGTCAAGAAGATGGGACTGCAAACAGTGAGCATGGTGAAGAAGAAATGGAAGTTGAAAGTGAGAAGGAAGAAGAAAAACCAAAAGCTGGTGGGGCTTTTTCAAGTGCTCTGTCATCACTGAATGTTCTCCGCCCAGGTTGGTTTTTATAATGGATCTGATATGTTAACAAATGCTTTAGCCAGCATTTACAGCAGACTAATGTATTTGAGTGATTAGAAAATACTTTCCAGCAATATGTCCAGCATCGGAGCATCAAGAAACTGGTATTTTCCAAAGCTGTTCAATTTTGCAAGTCTTACGACAGAAAATGTTTTACTACAGAATGCTTCATCTTGATGTCAGAAGGAGGAATTTGTCTCTCAAAGTGGTGGCAAACTTTTAAGAAAATCTAGATTTGGAATAGGTGATTTAACATGAATTTTAAATGCTTTCAGGTAAAATTTGTCTTTAATTCGAATGTCTGTTACCTTGCAGACCTGTATCTCAGATGTTTTTGTATCTCATTTTGTCTCATGAGGTTCTGGTCAGTCCCTGAGGCCAAAGAAATCAGTCTGAGAAACTATTTTTGAAACTGGTTTGCTAAGTGTTAGCTCACTCATGGTAGCCTGCTCCCCAAATAGAAGATGGATGCCCTGGGTCCACAGATGGCCGTATTTCAAGGGAAAAAAAATTCCTAGTTGATTAACCAAATAATTTTTCCTTTTAAGGGGTAATTGCAAAGTGGTGCGGTTTGTACATTATTGCATCTCTAAAGATATTGCTGGCTTGAATAGAGTATGTCATGTCAAGTGTAAAGAGAATCTGAACTTTAACCTTCTGTGCATGCCTAATCAAAATAGTGGTAAAAATTATCCATGATTCAAAAAATTAATTTTGCAGGGATCATTCTTTATATGACTTAGTAAGTTGCATTGGTTTTGTGCTGGGCATTTTAGATCTTTTTAATTAGGTCTGCTTTTCTTGTTTCGCCGTGACTGTACAGTCTTCTCATACTAGCTTTATCTGGTTTGGTGTCCCCTTAATCTCTGAGCTGTCACCATCTGTTGAAATGGCCAATCTTTTTTGCTCCCCCAAAATAAGAAGAGCTGGGAGCAATGGCAGGACAGGAGGTGACAGAGTCAAGAGCCTTGGTTTTTTCCTTCCTTTGCACTAGTCCTCTCTTGTAAATGGCGTCCTTTTCTTTATGAATATTTCCCATAGGAACATCATGTTTTTGCCCTTATGGCATGTGAGCTGCTGGAAACAGAGCCAGACATTTTGGGAAGATCCCAGCTTTGAGGATTTCTGGTTAGAAAGTCTGCACAGGCAGCTTATGAGTTGCTTGCAAACATTTCTGTGAGTGTGGATTTTTTTCCCTCTCACATCTTTCTCAGTTTGCCACGCTACCAAATCATCTTTGCAGAGATGAGTAAATAGAAGTCATAATACCTGTTTTGTTATAGTGGTGGTTTAATGGTGCAAACATCTATCTCTAGGAGAAATTCCAGATGCTGCTTTCATTCATGCCGCTAGGAAAAAGCGTCAAATGGCTCGTGAACTTGGAGACTTTACCCCCGTTGACAGTGAACCAGGTAAAAGCCGCCTTGTTCGAGAAGATGAAAATGATGCCAGTGATGATGAAGATGATGACGAGAAGAGGAGGATAGTTTTTACAGTGAAGGAAAAATCCCAAAGGCAAAAGATTGCTGAGGAAATAGGTAAAACCTTTTTAGGACAGCTGATAAACATTCACATTGTTTTCACTGCAAGCGCTCTCATTCAACGTTTTTAAACAACATGTTTTTCAAACAGGCATAAATCTGGAGTTTTGTTCCTTTTCTCAGGAAAAATGCTGCATAATGGAACCTGCGTATAAAATTTTGAGCACAAACTATATTCTTGTGTTTAGAAGCACACAACTCTACTGAATCTGGTAGAAACTTACACTAAGGATCAATTAGTATTGTTCTAGTACTTGTTTTTTAGGAAGTATATCGTTGTGAAAAGGAAAACATTAGTTCTTTGGTACAGCATTCTTGCTGGTGAGCAGGTAAAATAAATGTTGGAAAAGGAGAATTAGTAAGGCATTAATTAGTAAGATTTTAACATTAGAGGGTTTTACCAGCAGTTAATTGCAGATTTATCCATTGGATTTTAAGTGGAACATCTGTGAGAATGATTCACAGGCTAGCATCCTTCATTCCTTGTGAAGAGGAAAGGAGGATGCACTGAGGTGTTCCCACTGAAGCATATTCTCTCATGTTTTTGAACTCGTGGCCCTTACTATGAATACGTTATCTTCTCCTTTTTGTTACCTGTTTGTTTTAACTTGTATTAAGGTATTGAGGGAAGTGATGATGAAGCACTGGTGGCAGGGGAGCAAGATGAAGAACTCAGTAGATGGGAGCAAGAACAGATACGGAAAGGAATCAACATACCTCAGGCATGTATTTAGTTGTGAATGCTTTTTGGTGTGTTTCTGCATGTATTATCTAAATCCATTACGAACATGAGTAGTTTACAGAAGGCTGTTTCATCTGAGAAGTTCAGTGTGTAACTTCTGACCTCTGATTTTTCTTCAAAGAATGTAAGATTTTAAGTATCTGGGGGTATCTCTTTCATTAGTGTCTCTGTTCTGGGTAGATACTGATAGCAGTGCTGTTAACCAGCATTTATTTGCACCCTGAAACAGCTAGAATAATGCCACCTCAGAGAGACCTCTGTTTTTCTTTATCGTTGGGATTGTAGAGTCTATGTAAACAGTACATGTTTCTTTGTTGTTTCTGTATCTTGTGTTGCAGCATAGACTTGGAATTTGTAGCAGGTTGTACCATGTGTTATTTGTGCATTTATAGTGAAGTTGCCACTCAGTTGAAGAGGATAGTTGGTGGTTGATTTGTTTTGTTAAAGAATATTTCAGCAAAATCACAACCAAAAAACACTGGCTCTAAGAACCTATGTCATCCTATTAAAAATAGTCTTAGCAAAATTTAGTATAGTCCCAAGTATAAATATTTATAATGATACTAAGAATCTGTCCATTTAAGAAGATGCTTCTAAGGGAATTTTTCTTCCACCTTACATGTTGGAAGTTCTGCACTTAAATCCACTTGATACACATTTTCTAAATGTACCTGCCAACCTTTTTCACTTTACAACATTTGAGATGTGAAAGAAAGTAAGTTTCTCTTTTCTTTGAAGTCTAATATGCTAACGCTTGTTTCCTCTTTCATTAGGTTCAACCAAGTCAACCTGCTGAAGTGAATAATCTGTACTACCAGAACACTTACCAGACACTGTCTTATGGTTCATCATATGGCATTCCATACACTTATGCTGCATATGGATCATCGGAAAACAAGTCTCAAAAAACAGATAATACAGTTCCTTTCAAAACTCCCAGTAATGAGATGACTCCTGTTACTATTGATTTGGTAAAGAAACAGCTTAAAGACAGGTAGGACAGACCATCTTTTTAGACTTAAAGACCTGTCCCCTAGCTTTCTGTTCCTCAGGTGTCTTTTAGTCTCGGTGAGCAAACAAGAGTTTCATCGCTGGAAAAGTACTGACTGGCACATCCATTAAAAAAAAATAAATGTCAAAACAAAAGTGAAGATGACATTGACACTTGGTTCGAAAGTCTCCTTGGATTGCTTCTCTGGAAGTGAAGCTTTAAATATGAGGCCATTGATCTTGTTGAAGACAGGTCTGAGTTGCATCTTCTGGACACTGCACAGTCTTATAGTCAAGAATTGAAAGGCCAGTGAGGTGTTTAGCTTGTCAAGTTGCATTCTTTTAAACTGTGGATCAGATATTTCCCCTTCAGTAGATAACGAATTTAAATTTTAGTGTATATAGGGGGTTTTTGGTTTAAACGCTGTAATCTGCTTGTCAGGTACACAAAAGGTCCTACTGAATGAACAACCCAATTGCAGTGAGAAATCATTTATAATGAACAATTTGCACTTTACATGTCTTCAAAATTGGTTTGTATGCCATGTCCTTTGTAGTGTCACAGTCTTTGACAGTGAATGAAGTTAGTAGAGGAATAAGACTGCTTTGTATAAGCTGTAGTTCTGGCCCCCCACACCCCTGACTCGCCCACCAAACCTTTCCTTCCAGTTTTACTTAAGAGCCAGCCTTGCACTATTCTAAGTGCAATCAACTCCTGTAAAAGTTTGTGGGAGTGGGCAGTGCAATGCACTCAGAATAGTCTAGCAAATTAATTTAAACCATTACCCTTAATGTTTATGTAGAGAGAGGAGAAAGTGACAAAGTAAAGTTAGAGAATATGTCTTTTCAGTATTTCCCATATATAGACTTGGTACTTGCACTGTCTGTTTAATATCTCAACGGTCTGAAATATACAGACTTCTGGATGTAAATTTGCTATTTATCCATTGCCCTTCAGGTTGGACTCTATGAAAGAATTGCACAAAGCTAATCGGCAGCAATATGAGAAACATCAGCAAAGCCGAGAGGACTCTACCAAGGCAATTGAAAGATTAGAAGGGTCTTCTGGGGGTATTGGTGAACAGTATAAGTTTTTGCAAGAAATGCGAGGGTATGTCCAAGACTTGCTTGAGTGTTTCAGTGAAAAGGTAAGGATGCAAAAACATTCATCTTTTTAACAAAAAAAAAAAAAAAAAAAAATAGGGACTCTTAGTACATGCCAAACACCACATCTCCCTCTGTTCTTGAAAAAAGTCCCCTGAGAACATATTCATCTAAAGGTTTGGTTATTCGAGGGTTGAAAAGATAACTTTTCGTCATGCTAAACTGGTTATCGGAAACCTCTTTCACAGTGTAAAAGACCACTAACTTTAGATTGCCTAAAAACACTTTAAAAAGCTTATATGTCATTTTTAAAAAAATATATGTCTTTAGGATTTTGGTAGATATTCTGGCATTTCAACTCAGATGCTGCTTTTTACTTGTATTGGATATCAGGTTAACAAAAACAAGGGCTGGATTACAGCATTGCTAATTTCTGGAATGCTTTATGAACACAGTAACAAAGAGTTGTATTTTATGTGTTATTGTAAACTTCCTCCTGCCAGTCAGTTTCACATATTTGGTATTGCTCTGGTGTCTGAAAGAGAGAAGTTTTAAAAAACTGGTGTAGCTGTCTGAAGACACCCAAACTTAAAAATACACTTCTTTCATGTGGTTTGATACTTCTGTATATATCTAACTTGAAACTTAATCTTTGTTTCTTAAGTTATTCATTATGCTTTAATTACTTTGTTGTAAATATAACACGAGCTCCTGAATATATATATTTATTTATATATATATTACATACACACAGGAGCTGTAAAATTAAGATAGCAATACATAGGCTATTTCTTCATTGTCTTTTGACTTGAATACAATAGTATAGTGTCTTCTTCTGTCACAGTTACTTGAGTAGTTGAAACTACTGTTTACCTAGCTTGTTAGGTGCGAGAGAGCATTTGGCTTGCTAATCAGACATTAGTTGTCCAGCATTAGTGGTATTGGAAGAGCCCCATCTTCAGTCTTCTAAGTTGAAGAATAGCTATGTCGTGAACAAACCCAGGAGGTGTGGACCAATTAATTCACCCAGCTAATTGATTAGTTAAAACAATACTGTTCACTGAAGAAGCAGTATTCCTGAGTGTGTTGGAATTAGCTGTTGAGGGGCAGTAAAGGTACTTTTCCTTGCAGCTTTGTTGGTGCTGGTTGCCTAGATGCCTAAATTCCTAGTTAAAGATAACTGTTAATACTCCTTCTCTGAGATAAATTTGTATTTCAGAAGACAAGTTAAATACCTGTATCTCTATTCAATGTTTGGTTTCTAAAGACCTCTTGTTAAATTTCTTTTGTGATAACTATAAGCCATGTCTGGAGGTTGTCTTTGATAGTCCATACTGTCTTGTTCAAATATTTTCTTTAAGCACATTGTTTTAAAATGCACCATTCTGAGTATAAACGAAGCCTTTTATTCTCCCAGGTTTTGTATAAATCAGGAAAACTTAGTGTTAAGTGATAGTCAAAAAAGTTCAGTTCAGTTTGTAGGAAGGTTATTGACTTATCTAGCTATATTAGTAAATAAATCATTTCCAGCTGTTACACAGCAAATTACTGCTGATAATTTAACAGAGAGTCTTGTTAAAGTTGCTTTCTTACAATATACCTTTGCTTTCCTGGTGGTTGGTCTTTTAAGGGTTCTACACCTGGATACCTGCCTCCCCCTTCCCACCCTCCCCATACCCCACCTGCCATGCCAGTCCATTGAACTTCTAAGATGTGACTTTTATCATCTCATGCTTCTTAGGGGCCTTCACAGAGTTTTGCTGTTTTCAGTTGGAGGCTGCTGCAGTACCTGTATGTACAATGAGTTGCAAAATTAGGAGGTGACATGGTCAGTTTAACAGGAGCATTTCATTTATTGTAATGTCCTATATATTCGTCAGTTCTTTGGCCAGATAATCCATTTTGGAATTCAGTGCTTTCAGTGTGACAGAAGTACTATCAAATTCCAAAACAGTAGCCCACAGGACACTGCCAAGGTTTTCTGAAAAGGAGGTGGGAGGAGGGGACAAAATCAAGAATAAAATCAGTCGGGTTTTGTTTAAATCAAATGATTAAATGCAACAGAATGATGAATTCTTGAGTGTAGGGGTAAACTACCTTCAGCTTTTTTGTAGAACCTGTGGCCCTGACAACTTCATATTTAAATTGTGTGTTTTTATAATGCATAATGTACGTAGTTGTTATGATTATAATATACATAAGCATATAAAATGTGTATCCACATGCATAATAACAGTATTGTGTGTGTATATATGTATACACACATACATATATGAACACTTATACTAAATACATATATAAAAGCTAGGTCCCTTCCTATCATTTCAAATATGATGCTTTGGTGCTTTATTTTATTAGAACTAGTCATGGTTATTAGTCAAATTCACATTGGTACTGATCTGAATGAGAAAGTGGTTTGGTGAAGAAGCATTAATAGGTTCACAATATATCTGTCCACTCCGAAAGAGTCCATTCCCCTAGAGTTTTCTGGTATGTCTGTTGACTTAGTTTTGGAGAACAAAAAACATCATCATAAATTATACTTTCTTTCCCCTACCATCTTATTTCTGCACCTATTCACCATGCTCCACCCTTTGTGACACCCAGCCAAGCACAATCATTTTGTTTGTATTCTGTTTTGAAGAGATTCTGAATGTTAGAAACACTTTGATCATTGGTAAGGTGCAGTGGAGAGTATAATGAGGCAGCTATTATGCAAATTTTAGAAACAAGCAATAGAAATGTCAAATTCTCTTATGATTTTTTTTCCATAAATGATAAAACCAATGGAGCAGAAGATGCTTGCATGACTTCCTTCACAAGTAATTAGTGTCAAAATTATGCTTTCTGAGAAGGCTAGAAAGTGTTAACTGTGTCTTTGCATTTTGAATGTAGGAGTATGCAAGGGATCCAGGAAGATTAAATTGTTCCAAGCGTATCTTTGGCAGCACAGTTAGATGAACTGTTATGTTACCTGCAAAAGCAAATTATCAAAACGCACTGTGTATGTCAGAGGGGGACTGTAGGTCCCCTTGACATCTAAATATTTGGAGGGCTTTCCACTTTTCCTCTTACACTGTTTACAGCGGAAGTGAAGGAAAATAAACCCCAAACACTGAATTTAAGGTATTGACTAAACAGAATACAGTGAATGAGGGCTGTAACTTTATAGTAGTCAGTGAAATTGTCACTCATCAACCACAATATTGATTATAGAAGAATAACAGCTTGTAAGTCTTTTGTATTTTAAATGGGAAATATTTTGAGTGGATTCATATATCTGAATACATAGCTGGGTTTTTTTTTAATTCTGAGGAAATTATAGAAAGAACTTCTAGGGGTGGTATGGAAAACTTTCATTTAACTTTTCAGTTTTAGAATTCCCTTTATAGACTTAAGAGAAGCAGCTATATTTTCTATGGTAAACTGCAGTAAAGGTAGTATTTTTAAAATTGTTATTTCTGTTTTCAGTATTTGTCTTAAATCCCAAATACACACTTCCAGCACTGGGATATTCCCTCCTCCTGTTTCTCTCTACTCTTCTTTTCTCCAAAAGAAAGTTGTACATGTTTTGAGTTGGTGCAGTGTTGCTTTAACTTTAGTACCTGTAGCCCAGTTTATAGCACAAAGAGCTAATACTTCTTTCCTTTTAATATCTCCTGGTACGTGTGTGTCATTCTCAGATAGCTGAAATGGCCCTGTAGCTATAATTTCATAGTCTTACATTTTACTGGAGGAGATTCATTAATAGCTGCTGAGTCACATTCTAAATTACATCAGGAAACAATTTCTGATTTTTGTCTTTTGGTTTGACAATCCTGGATGGTAGGCAGCAATGAAATATTTGATTTAAAAGGTTGGAAGACTTGTGGACTAAGCATATGTCTTGGAGGTAAGGAGGATATGGCTTTAAGTGGTTATACCAAAAGGACTTGCCTTTCCTAAGAGATTGTGAAAAAATTCTGTTTTGCATTTGAGTATTTCTAATAATCTACTTGTCCTGGGAAATTAGTTTTTGCAAAAGTGAGCAGTGAATCTGCTATTTAATGTCAGGAAATTCCTAGTCGTTACAACATCATATTTTTGTTACAGTTTCTACTGAAATTTAGTCCACTTAAAAAAAAAAAAAAAAAAGTGGCAGGTCTGATGTGACTTAGGTCTGTATCATTCAAAGATTATACTTAGTGCATAACTGACACAGATTATACAATTTTAATGATAGACTAGAGTAACTTTTTACTGATACGAGTTACCTGTTGGTATAATGTGCTTATACAGTGTTTTATTGCATTGTAGTAATAATGTTTCAGCATATGCTAATAAGAGTTTTAGGAAAACAAATACCTGCTGGCTTCAGGAGGTTAGATTCATGCTTTGTTTTTTCAGTGTATACAGTCAGGTTATTTTCTCATTAAAACACAGAATACTGCTGCATTCTTGTTTAAATATAGAGGAAGCAATGAGGTCTGAGAATTGTAAGCATTGTCATGCACTTGGTAGGGAAAGCAAAAGTACTTGAAGTAACATTTCACACTCTCTGAAATGGTTGCCTTATTGTGTAGACTCATTCAATCAACAGAAGTTACTTTCAAAATGCTATTGCAATGGTTGAAAGCTGTCAATGTTAAATGCATGCATTTTCTTCACGTTGAAGTTTTTACTGGTCCAAATGATACAAATGGGTAAAAGGAAACAGTTTGTGCTCATAGAAGTACAGTGACAGCATTATGCTTCGGATTAGTACGGTACCCCAGAAACTAAGCACCTGAAGAATTTGATATTACGTAGTGTGTTGTATTTTTACAGGTGCCTCTGATTAACGAACTTGAATCTGCAATGCACCAGCTGTACAAACAGCGAGCTTCCCGCCTTGTCCAAAGACGACAAGATGATATTAAAGATGAATCTTCGGAGTTTTCAAGCCATTCAAGTCAGTCCATCTTGAAGGTTTTTATTATTCATTAAACAACCTTGTTTACTTTGGCTTAATTTAAATGTAAATGTTTATAAAGTATGACTGTGTTAAAGCTTATCCTTATTCGAGATAGGTGGAAGGAAGCTTGGATAAAAGTTCTCTGATCTGTTTTGTTTTAAACTCAAAGCCCCTCTAACTCTGACTTCATCTTTCCATTCTGTTGCTCCTAACTATATTTTCTCTTTCCTAGCACTGAAAATGTGTGCGTGGTGGCAGTGGTAGTAGGGGTAGTATGTGACTCCCAATTTTTCTCTTTATGTTGGGATTATTTTTTTTTTTTTTAAACCTTGAATCTATAGATTTCTTGTAATATCTACAGTTAACTCTGTAAAAGCCATGAAGTGCTAGGCTAGAGTTGACTTCTATCTAATGCTCTGTTTTGTAGGCAGCATGAGTATTTAATTTCAGCCATTTAACTGCTAGAGCTAAAGAAGAAACTGGTGCCATTGTTAAAAATCAGACTAATAAAGTGACCCTGTATAAAACAGAGCTTAAAATTAGCCAGCTAAAATACCTGCTTACTGTGAGTGTCTGGATGTGGGATTCTCATTGAGGAGTTTTCTTGTGGCGGTTACTCTTCAGTATGTAAAACTTTATAAATGTTAAGTTGGTTGGAAATACACGTTCCTTCACGGTTTATTCGGCATGTCAAAGGACAGGTAAAATGTCATGTTAATAGTAGCTGCTGTTCTGCTTTGGAGAGTTTCCTATCTTTAAAAATGGCTTTCTTGTCTGTCCTATTAATGACATAAAATCCTATAATAAAAGCAATTTCCTACTCTGTCAGTGTGTCGAGAGATGAAGTTTTGTTAATACCATTAGATAGAACTTAGGGAAGGTGATAAAGCATTACGGCATCAGAGCTGGTCATCCCTTTATGGAATGTTTAGCATACATATTCACTTTAGGGCTTTATTTGAAGCCCTAGGCATCACGTCTGGGCCTTGCAGTTTTACCATGAAAATGCTGTTGTGAGAACTAGAAACCTAACATACTAGAAACATATTTCCTAAAAGCAGCTTAGAATTATTATTTTAGACTGGAATTTTAATGGTGAGGTGGGAATAGTTGTCATTGTGAAGGCTGGGTTTTAAAGAGAGATCTTACTGAGTACCCAGGAGTCTAGAGATTGAATTTCACTGTGTCTAGAAATAGTTCAGTTCTGTCCCTCAAATTATCACAGAAACTAGGAGTTGATGCCAGCCTTTGATTTGATGTGTGTTGCAGACATAGACAGTCTGCTTTTCTTCATACAGTGTCTGAACACCAAAGGACTAGAAGTGAATATGTTTATCTGCCAACTTTTGCTTTACTTCTGCATAAAGACAAGTAGCTCAGCTTTGAATAATGTGTTAAAAAATTGCACAAATTATGGCTTCATCTGTTTGTTAAGGCTCTTAGTAGTTCTGGAATAGAATTGGAATGCTGACACAGATCATCATTGATATTTTTAATGATGGATTTGTAAATGGATTTAGTTAGAACATGTAAATTTACTCCTAAAAGTTGGGTAGATTTTTGTTTCAATTTTGATGTTTAGTGGGTGAACTTGAGCATGGCTAACATTCAATCCACTTGTAAAAACTTCACTGAAAAGGATGAATTGGAAACACTGTTGGGTCTGCCTACTGGTTCCTGATCAGCCTCACTGGTTAGCTGTGCTGTTTTCTGTAGTCAGGAGCACCTATAATGAATCACAGCTTAAAAAGAGGAGGGGGCATTATTTCTTCTTCTGTAGATTTTGATGTGTTTTAAACTCTGGGCAATCTAAAGCATACAAACTTAGAAAAGACTGTGACTAGAACTCTGAAATACCATATATTCCTGCTCTGATCACTCTTCTCTGGCTTCTTTTTTGTTAATTTTTTTCTTTCTTTCAAAAGATACATGGTGAATGTGTTTGTTTAAGGAGTGCTTTTTGTCTTGGAACATTCAATTTAAGCAATTTCTGTTAAAATTGTTGAACTTTATATAGTTGGGCACCATTGTGAGAGGGACAAGAGTGAAGTATGGTGAAAACTACTTGAAATTTAGGTGGAGGTTTTTCCAGACTCCACTACTTCCTCTTTTAATCTCTACACTTGTGAATTCAGGCTTCTGTGTGCATCTTTATGAAAACTTCGACTTTCTACTTCAAATTACACTTAGTTTAAAGTCGGTAAAAGGCTCTTATGAAACTGCCTGCAATAGTAATCGTAGATAAGCATTTTAATTTTCATCAATGTAATTTTGCAGATAAAGCACTGATGGCACCAAATCTTGAATCTTTTGGACGAGACAGAGTGATCTATCAGGAACAAGTAAAGCGTCGGACTGCGGAAAGAGAGGCTAGAAGGTAGAGTACTGAGACTTTTTGTCTGTTAGGAGTTTTTGCCTACTTGCAGAATACGGTTGTCCTGTGTGACATACTAATGTAAGTAGCAATGTTTGGACCTTTCCTGCAAAGGCAAGAAAACACCTAAGCTGGTGTGCTGAGCAGGGGTATTCTTACGTATCACAGCTTATCATGCAAGTGTACAAAACACAGCACCATTACATGATACCAATTTAAAACCACTAAAAGAAAGTATGGTAAACCCATTCCTTATCTAGTTGGTCTCTGCTGGTTTCTCTACTTCCATTGTTTGAGGCAACTACATAGTGTTTATACTGTTGATCCTTTTCAGAGCGCGTCGTAGACAAGCAAGAGAGCAAACTGGGAAGATGGCAGATCACCTTGAAGGCCTTTCCAGTGACGATGAGGAAACTTCAACAGATATCACGAACTTCAACATGGAGCGAGGTTAGGAAACCTACTGAAGCTTTATGTAACAAAATACAGAAGATTTGTCAGGGGGTGGGGGTTGGGGGAACCAACCTGATCTAAATGCAGCCCTGTCCATATATTTCTCCATACTTTGGAGAAAGTTTAGGAACCGTTCCTTGCTGGATCATCACTGTTACCAAAACAGTCTCTTCAACCAACCTGTTGTGCAGCTTGCAGCTAAGTAAATAGCACATCCTTAGTGAGGTCCTTTTTAATTAATTCAAGCATTCTTCTGCTGGCAAGCAGTAAGCTTTTGCTTCTTCAGTGGATACTAAGTCTTCATTCTCATTTGTAATGTGGTTTATTGTTCTTCAAATATCGTTGTTTTAAATGTGAAATTCTGAAAACCTCAGTGCTTTAGAAACCCTTTTTTGCTTGATAAGAAGCATTTTCTGGAGTTTTGCATAAGCCATCTAGAAATGCAGTGACAAAAGTTCTGTAGACTCTTGCCACAGCCTGGAAAACTTTGCAGATGACGGAACAATGTTGAATGCAAACATTGCGGAAAGACATTGTGGTACTGACTTGATTTGAAATTCATCTCCAGTTTTATGACTGTTTGCTCAAAGTAACCATTATTATGCAATTATGCATAACACTAATTATGCAATAAATGGGGTTGTAGGTTAAGCTAATGCCTCTAAAGCACTGTGAGAACTGCAAGAAACCTGAAATTTGGGGAATTATGGATAGTTTGATGGAACAGTTGTCTTTTACAGCAGCAGCAGTTAAAAGGGAAACAATTCCAGGGATTACTGTGAAAGCAATAGCAAAGAAAGTAAAACATGACTGCAGTAATCCTGTTACCTTCTCATTTTGAACCTGAGTACAGTTATCGTTCTGTCTGATTAAAGATAATTTAATCAGATTAGAAGCAGTGTGGAGAGGGGAGCAGTAACGATCACATACATAGAATTGTTTGTGTTGTATGTAAGGAGGGATTAAACAGTTTTGGACTCTTCCACTAGGGGAATGATGTTGACTTCACAGTATGAGAGCTAGGGGGCATGAAATGAACTGATAGGACAGGTTTAAAATAAACACTTCCCACAGACAGTGGGGGGAATAAATATGCCAAAGTAATAAAAATGCCAAAGTCATTGCTGTAGGTGGTATGAAAGTTCCAAGTATGAACAGATTTAAAAAGCAACTGTCTAGCAGTTGGATCCTTCAGAGTTGTGTTTTCCACACCTTTGGTTGCTGGCTGATTTGCCAAAATTGTGAATGCAGGGAGATTTCTGATAAGCAACTATGTGGGGTTGTTAGGTGCTATAGTTAGTTTTGCTAAGTTAAATTATCTAGATTAAAAATTCACTGTGGCTGAATTGCTTTATGTAACTTGGTACTTTGGTGTGTACAAAAGCCTTTTGTAGGATTTTCATGAGTTTCTGAGTAAGCATCGTATTTCTAAAGGGCTTTTTAAATCATTTGTAGCTCTCATGTTAGTCCAGAATCAGCAGTGAGCTATCTGAAACAGAGGGATGCGCTCTGGACCTACGAACTCTTATTTGTAGCTTCTCTTCTTGATCCCAGTGTGAAAAGTGTGTTTATATGACAGTCTCATGTTCCCTCAGCCCTATCTCTACTTGCTGTGTGTACTAGTTGTATACAGGTTACTGTAACTGAACATGTAAGACTCTGGCTGCAGCAAAAGAAAACTGATTAAAGTGGAACTAACCCCGAGAATTAGAAAAGACAAAAGGGTAAATAATACATAGTTTTAGACTGCATAGAATACTAGTACTGTAAATACAAAAAAAATATAAGGAAGGTGCTAAGGGATCTTAATCGTTGCCCAGTGCTAACAGCTGTGTTATGTTCAGCAGTTTAGCATGGTGTCTGCCAGGACCTGCTCTTTTTGAAGTCCTGATTCAGTTGGCTTATCTGTTGCCCTTCTGTACTTCACTTGGATAAGCAAAATTGTGGGATTATTTGGGTTGGAATAGACCTGGAAATCAGCTGTTCCAGACTCCCATGCAGGGCAAGGCCAGCTTTGAAGTTAGTTCTGCACTGAATACAGCCCAATATATCACCAGTCCAGTGTCTGGTAACTGAGTATCATTGTATGGAACATTTAAAAGGAAGACTTATCATAAAAGAGTATATCGGAGAGTACTCATGCTCATGTTCTTATTGCTTTGTATATTTGAGGCAGAAGTAACAGAAGTAACACCTTTTAAAGGTGATGGTTTTTCGGTTTTGTTTATAGGAGTTAATGCCAGTGAGCATCAAAGTCCATCTTGAAAGAGTTATTACAGGGAATAGGTGATTAACTTGCTACTCTTTTTCTCCTGCACCAGATCGTATATTGAAAGAATCCAGCAAAGTTTTTGAAGATGTTTTGGAAAGCTTTTACTCAATTGATTGTATTAAGTCACAGTTTGAAGCTTGGCGGTCAAAGTACTTTGCTTCCTATAAGGATGCTTATATTGGCCTCTGTTTACCAAAGCTGTTTAACCCTTTAATCAGGCTTCAGCTGCTTATCTGGACTCCTTTGGAGGTAAGATCCTTTGTAAGCAACTTCTATGTCTTCTTCTATATAGTGTTCTTTCACGCTTCTGCAGAGCAATGTAAATTGCACTTTTGTATGCTTCTTGTAAATGCGTGTTCTAGGCACGAAATTTAAAATGGGCACCTCTTTTGGGGTGAAGATTTTCTGGGGAGTTTCTTGACTATTGTGTGTGTTCCCAGCAGGCCAGAGTTCAATTCTGCACATGCTGGTACCTTTTCAGTGAGTGGTATAAACCAAAAAGCCAAACAGTTTCTTATTACGTTTAGGTTTTGAAATACTTAAGAGAAAATTGTGATTTGAGAGATGTAGTTTCTTCAGAAGTGGAACCAAGAAGCTTTTTATCTTACCTACACCTTCATACCCTGCAGAACCCTGGCTGGCAACTTCCAGGTCTTTCTCATAGTACTCATTGTCCAGTTATGAATTAGGGAATGTGGAAAGAGCAGGACAGCATTGTTGCAGCCCAGTATCCCTGGCACATGTTCATTTTCCAGCCTGCATATGTGTGGTGACAGGAGTAGCCATCAGGATAAACTGTTTAGGTAACTTTTGAGTCTTCCAACCATTAAGAGCTCTTGAAAGTATTTCTGCTGCAGTCAGGTGCTTATTTTCACTGTACTGGTAGGAATTTAATTTTTCTGCCATGTTGGCTTCTGGGGAGTGGGTCAAGGCACAGAATGAGTGCAAGTGTATAAGCTTGGTGGTTTTTGGTTGGGTTGGGTTTTTTTGGAAACTAGGCTAGTAAGTCATCTTCCCTGTCAAAACTTAGCTCATCTACAGCACCACCTGCAGATGTGTTAATCTATCCTTTTTTCAGAAGTGTTTTTTTCTTAACTACTAAGAGAATATTTGTAGAAGGGGATCTTCTGTCACCTCTGCTGTGATTGCAGAGGAAGGAAGCATGAGCTTTCTTCGGAGAGCATTCAGAGTATTTAATTTGAATAAATGAGGGAAAAATCTATAAAAGGTGTCCTCACTGAATTTAAAACTGGTTTTGTACATTCTTACCCCATGCTATTTCTATGTGAGTTCCCAGGTTGGCAAAACAAAGCTCAAATTAGTTGCAGACATGTTACAGAAGTCTCAAATCTAATTGTTTTCACTGCTGTGTTACTGGTCCTGTTAAGCATTTTGTAAAGTTAGAAAAATCAGAAGGCATTCATAAAAAGAGGGTTTTAATCCCGAAGGCGTAATTTTGTAATGCAGTACAAATGATCTATGCTCCTCACTTTTACCCTAATCTCTGGGCCTTTATTTCATTTGGGTGTAATTAGAAGTTAAAATCTGTAGGACAACAGCTGCCAAAAAAGTCTTACTTCTACCATTTTCTTTCATTTCTCAATCAATTTCTAGTGGTTGTGTGGTTGTAGAGTTAATTGGTTCATTTGGCTGATTTATGGAAAATTGGCCTTGCCTTCCCATCCTCTCTCAGGTTGTGGGTTGGTTGGGTTGTCCGTATACGCTAATCTGGCCTGTGATGGCATGATTAGTAGTGCCCAGGCAAAGAGGCAGAACATGTTCTTTGCTTCTCGGGAGTCGGGCTTGCTTACGTTTCTGAAGGTGGTAGTATCACTGCTTCAGAAGTAGGGGAGCCAAAGCAGGTGAAGTAATTTTCCCATCCTTGCGTCAGATTAAGATACTGTTTGATCTTAAGGCACTATATCTTGGGGTGGGGTTTTCTTATTATTATTTCTAGTGCAGATGGGTACCTGACACATACACAAAAAGGACTGCATTTTTGAGTTGTTGCTGTGCTCAATTGTTGCCTGCTTAGCATACTTGGTAGAGTGTTTTAAAGTAGTTTTGTTCTGTTTTGTGAGCATATCATACTTGCATATATGATATTTCTTTTTTCTTTTAATGTGTTGACTTCAGATATCTGGTTAGGAATCTAACCTCAATTTTTTTACTAGGGCAAGTGTCGAGACTTTGAGACTATGTTGTGGTTTGAATCATTGCTATTTTATGGCTGTGAAGAACAGGAGCAGGTGAAAGATGATGCTGATATTTCACTGTTGCCTACCATTGTAGAGAGAGTTGTTCTTCCTAAATTAACAGGTATAGTCTTAGAAAGAAAATGGGGGAAAAGGGGGAGGTGTGGAAGCTGATGCTTGTTTGCGCTTTCAGATTTTACTGTTTTGTAAATTATTACTTGACTGTCCTCATACCTGTATTTGAGTATTTGCAAAATGGAGTAATTCTGTAATCTCTTACAGTGATTTCTGAAAATATATGGGATCCTTTTTCTACAACACAAACATCTAGAATGGTAGCAATTGTACAGAAACTAGTAGATGGATATCCTTCAGTGGTGAATGCAGAAAACAAAAATACACAAGTAAGTTGTTTTTTCTTAAATACCTTGCATAAGTTAAGGAATTTGGATATATTTTGAATACACTATATTGGAGAATACAGCATACTTAGTGAGAAGCAAGAAATAGAATTTTGCAATTATTTGATGCTCTGCAGCCTGGTTATGGAGAGTCAAGTATGGTGATAAATTAGGAAGAACTCAGTGAAGTCTCCCAAAATAGATGCTAGAGATAAGAGATACCAAATGTACTAGGACTTGTTGGTCTGCAGTTTCACTTTAAAGGGTCAGCTACAAATAGTCAGGCTTGTCTTTTTTCAGATCTTTGTAACCTTTTCAAATGCATTGCCTTGAAATTGGATTGTTTTACTTGCCTTCTATGAGAACCAATGTCATGAGTTCAGGTGCCATAGCATTGCCTTTAGAATAATGGGAGATAGGCCAAAGTGCCCACATATGGGGAAGTTAGCAAAAGATTAAAAATGACAAAAGCCCTGATGTCACAGAAGCTAATCGTGTAGCCAAGCTTAACCATAAAGTAATTCCATTGCCTTCATTTTTTTTTTATTGACAGCATCAAATTTCAGCTCTGTGCTTAAGTCTGTATGCCTTTCACTGTTAGGGTCACAAATGTTCTTTGTCGCTTTGAAAATCAGTTTCTGAATGATTAACTGCTAAGCAGTGCTCTGGACACTTTAAAAAAGAATTTATCTGTTTCAGATGCTTTTAAAGGCATTGTTGCTAAGAATGAGGAGAACACTAGATGATGATGTATTCATGCCCTTATATCCAAAAAAGTAAGTTTGCTTTCAACTATGGTGTTAGAACTTTATTAGCAAGTCGGTGTCTTCTGTCTGTAGTTAACAGGGTTTTTTTCCCAGTATGGTTCACTGGCTGCATACAGGAGATCTTTCTGTTTTTGCGCTGTGAGGATTTAGCAAAACAAGCAGGATGGAAGGGAATATTTATAGAAATGAACTGTGTGTGGGAAGGAGGAAGCCAGCAAACTCCAGACAGAGGTGGTCTTGGTTGCTCATTAAAGAAATCTCTTACTTTCCAGCATCTTAGAAAACAAGAACTCTGGTCCATATTTGTTTTTCCAACGTCAGTTTTGGTCCTCTGTTAAGGTAAGTCAGTAAATCCATCTGGTAAATCTTTGGTCTAAACAGTGTAGCAATAAAATCCTCTTCAAATTTGTGGAAAGTGGTAGATGGAAATTGCATTAACTTTATTTGAAAGAATTTGTATTAGTATTCCTAGTGTTTGATAATGCACTGTGCCTTCCTCAAAAGATTGCCAAGTGAAAGCGCCGTCATTTTAACATGTATGTTGTGGGTTTAGTTAGCATACTCAACCCAGGATTTTTTAAATGTTGTTGTATTTGTCAGAATGAAATATGCTGCTTTTATTTCACTTATGTGGGAATGAGAGAGCTTGGTTTTTACAGGTTTTTTTTTAATATGTAGTGTGAGAACCTTCATGAAAATAGCTTGGCCTTGTTTGGAATTCTTGCTGCTACTTGTAAATTAAGAGCATTTGTAATCTGGGTTTAATTGAGACGATAAAGAGTGTGAAAGAAAAAGTCTGTGTGGAATGTGCGATACAGAGTTTGCAGAGAAGCTATGACTGCTGTGGTCATAGTTTCTTCACAGCCTTTTACTAATTCCCAGCTAAACAGGAAAGTGTTGATTGAACTGCAATCTCCGTGATCATGCAAACAGAACTGTTATGCAGAATTTTCTATTTAAATTGCAGCAGTGAGGGGGGCTGTATTCCAAATAGGTTTGCAATCACTTAATTTACTTAAAATATTTGGCATGGAATTCCATGCCAAAAGGGGAAAAAAGTCAACTTTTTATATGCTGTTTAGAGCAAAAAATGCACAAAGCTAACTTTTTAAAATTCTGTTGTTAAAAGTGAAACAGATCACTTAGGGCTTGTGTCTCTTAAAAAAGTGAAATTCCTGCTTCTGGCAGTATCTGAGCCTGAGCAGTTTAGACGTATTGCATTCTATTACAGCTGTTTTATTTTAGGGAAACTTTAAAAATAAAGGTCTCTTGCACTAGCAAGTCAGTTATAGCATCACAGACAAGCAGAAATAGAAGCTGGGAGGCAAGTGCTCATTTACTGTTTCCTGATGATCTGCCTTAACAATAAACTGGCTGTGTTCATTTGTACGAGGCTGGCAGCAGTTCTTCACAGGCCATATGCCAGTGGGGAGCAACAGCTGTACAGTTGGCTTAGCCAGCATGCCCCTGACACTTTTCTGTGTCTCTTGAGTCACTGTGCCGTGGAAATAAGGGTATGCCGACAGCATAGCTGGGGGTTTTATTGACAAGGGGGCTGTGAATTTGTCCCCGTATGGCATATGCTAGGCTTCACTTTGCTTCACATTGACATCAAATTTTGAGAACAAGATGGCTTAAAAATTTCTTTATTTTCTGATTTCTTTTGCAAAACATGAGCAGAGATGAGGTGGTTGTGGTTGTTGTATGAGTATTTGTAACACTCTAGGCGGATACTTCATGGATTCTGAATAGTTTTGAAACTCACAAGGCGTATTTCCACTGCTTACCTTGGCCATGCTGTTGCATTTGAAGAGGCTGTAGAGTGTTTAATCAACTTCCTGGTTTTGGTGTGTTTTAAAATGCTTATTTTCCCTGTGTTGTATTTTCAGTTACTGGGAAACTTTCTACAGTGGTATGGAATCCTTTCAAACAAAACTCTCCAGGAACTGTCGATAGATGGTCTGCTAAACAGATACATTCTTATGGCTTTTCAAAACTCTGAGTATGGAGAGGACAGCATTAAAAAAGCTCAAAGTGTAAGTAAAATCAAAAATGTTTAAAATCACTTGTAATCCACAGATTTCAACTGAAGGGAATAATCTAGTTAAAACTTCAGATTATCTATGAAATTTGGCTTTGATATCTCGAAGTTGTAATGTCGGTGAAAAATAGATATTTATTTTATTTTATTTTAATACATATTGTGGTTGTTTGACCCTGGCCGAGTGCCAGGTGCCCACCAAAGATGTTCTGTCACTCACCTCCTCAACCAGACAGGGGAGAGAAAACATAACAAAAGGCTCATGGGTCAAGAGAAGGACAGGGAGATCACTGAGCAATTACCATCACTGGCAAAACGGACTAGACTTGGGGAAAATTAGTTTTAATTTATTACCATTCAAATTGGGGGAAAAAAACCACCTTCCCCCCCACCCCTCCCCTCTTCCCAGGCTTAACTTAATTCTCGATTTCTCTACCTTCTGCCCCAAGTGGTGCAGGAGGATTGGGAATGGGGGTTACAGTCAGTTGTTCCCACATTGTTTCTGCTGCTCCTTCCTTCTCGTGCTCTTCCCCTGCTCCAGCATGGGGTCCCTTGCATGGGAGACAGTTCTCCATGAACTTCTCCAGCCTGAGTCCTTCCCACAGGCTGCAGTCCTTCACACACTGCTCCAGCGTGGGTCCCTTCCACAGGGTGTGGTCTTTCAGGAGCCGACTGCTCCAGTGTGGGTCCCCCATGGGGTCACAAGTCCTGCCAGCAAACCTGCTTCAGCGTGGGTTTCCCACAGGTCACAGTCTCCTTTGGGCATCCACCTGCTCTGGCATGGGGTCCTTCATGGGCTGCAGGTGGAGATCTGCTCCACTGTTGACCTCCATGGGCTGAGGGGACAGCCTGCCTCACCATGGTCTTCACCACGGGCTGCCGGGGAATCTCTGCTCCAGCGCCTGAAGCACCTCCTCCCTTCCTGCTTTTCTTCACTGACCTGGGTGTCTGCAGAGTTGTTGCTCTCACGTAATCTCACTCCTCTCTCTGCTGGCACAGATTTTATTTTTTTCCCCTTCTTAATATGCCATCCCAAAGGTGCCACCACTGGCACTGATGGGCTTGGCCTTGGCCAGGGGTGGGTCCATCTTGGAGCCAGCTGGCATTGGCTCCATCAGACATGGGGGAAGCTTCTGGCATCTACTCACTGAAGCCACCCCTGTAGCCCCCTGCCGCTAACAAAACCTTGCCAAGCAAACCGCTACACATACTAGAGAAGAAGCCCTCTCTGGCTCATAACTGTACATAGTTTAGCTGTAGTTTAGGTTTCAATGTTTTACTGCTTGAATTTTGGGTTATTTTTTTCCTTATGTTTCTCACTGTTTCACTCAGTTGGGCCTTGTCACTGCAATCTTACATGGCAGAAGTCACAAAACATGGTAGATAACAAAAATTTAAAAGCTATGTTGTTTTTAACTTTCTCTTTCCTGTTATGTCTAGGTAATTGCTTGCTTTCCTAAACAGTGGTTTGCTAATTTGAAAGGAGACAAGACTATTTCTCAGCTAGAAAACTTCTGTAGATACCTTGTTCATCTGGCTGATACAATTTATAGGAACAGCATTGGTTGCTCCGATGTAGAGAAAAGAAATGCAAGGTAACTTAGAATTAATGCAGTTGAAATTCTTGTGCCTTGTGTTATTTTGCTGATGCATGCAAACGCGAGTAAATACCTCCATACTACCGCATGTCTTTTGAAACTTGCTTGAATCCAAACTTTAAAAATGTTACAGCATGGTAGGTGGAGAGATTTTTAAGGTGTCTGAAAACAGGAACTGCTGGAAATGTGTAAAACATTCATAAATATATTTTGCAATACTGCTTAGTGTCACTGATTCTGGCAGATTTTGTAGCTACTGGGTTTGGACTGTTCCACCTTGTGAACCTGTTGCCGATTGCTGCATAACGGCTTCTAAATTACAAACTGATTTTGTGTACAGTACAAAAGTTCTGACTTATTTACACAACCAACTAGATGAACTTGTTTTCACCTAGATCGAAGAGTCATTTTACTTGTATCTGGTAACCAGCATAATTAAGAGTTTGGATTAGATGCATAAATGTTCCTGCTGGCCAAGTAACCTGAAATGCTGTGGGTGTATAGTTTTAAGCAGTGATAAACTTGAAAAAAAAAATAATTGTTGCACTGATATGTAGGAGTATAACAAGACTGGAGGATTGTGTATTCCTATGCTGTTGCATGAGAAGGAGGGGTTTTGAGGTCAATAGTTTTGTTGTTCCAGCAAACCTGAAACTTGGAAAGATGAACCCCCTTGCTACCTGCGTTAGTCATTCTTGATAGCTGAAGTTCCTTGAGCCATTACTCTTCAATTATTGAAGCTCTCCAGGGGATTAGATCCTTCTCCCTTTTGTTCTTATGCATAGCGCTGAAACAGATACAGAAACTTCCCTTAAACCTTGGCAGAAAAATCTTGGTGAAGAGGTTTGTAATTTTTTTCTGGTATAATTTTTTTTCCAGTTACTATGTTGGTTATTGGACACTTTTCTGCCTTTAGAGTCATTTTTGGCTGTAGCATATGAATCCTGTCCTTTTCAGAGAACACCAAGCTTTGTGCCACACTGGGTTGTGCTCAAACAGCTTTTTATCTGGCCTTAGAACTTTGTGTCCAAAGTATAATAGTGGTGTCACATACCAGTTTAAATTTCCCATGATTCATATTGAAAATAATCTGTTACTCCTTCCTTTCTAAAACCAAAATGCCTAGCCTAGCATGATACTGGAATTGAAATGGAGTCGAGAGAGAATCTGGTAGAGATTAAACTTTCTCTATTTTAGTAGCCTGTTTGTAAATTTGAAAGAACTTTCTTCACCTGCTGAAATAATAACCTTTGTAAACTTTTTATTGGAAGAGAAATATCCAATTAATTCTTTTTTTCATAGTGAGTTCTAATTTGATTTCTATCTCTTGTCCTCCTGCTTTTTCCTGGCATTTAACAAATCTGTTGCCAGTGTGCCCATTGAGCAGATAAAATAAGTGTGCAGCCAAAATGCTGCTACTTATAACTGAAGAATGTCCTGTCTTTTTATATGAAAAGTAGTACAGTTGTTTGAAACAAAATGCATTCATTTCTGCCCAGAGGGAAGTGTATCTTTCCCTGTGTCTGTTGGTGCTCATTTTCTAAATGCTGGATGCTTTTTCGCAGATGAGCTAGGTTCATTTTTAAGATTAATTTTGAACTTCTAGTATTATTTTGTGAAGCTGGTCTAAATTTCACATCCATCCTCCTAGCAAGATACCAAAATTGTTCTTGACAGCCAAAGGAGTACATTCCTCCTAGCAGTTTGTTTGCTCTAATCTTTCTAGATTGACCTGAGTTCTAATGCAGTTCATTGGTGGCAAGCTTCATACCTTTTTAAAGCATGCATTAAAGCATACTTGCTGCCTTGATGATTTTTTTTTTTTTTTGGCTTAAACATCAGTTACCAAGGGAGCCGTGACTCATTGCACAGTACCCTATGTAATCCAAGACTTTTTCGTGAGATTATACTGCAGCTATATTAAACCACATTGTATGATTGATTCCTACTCCCAAAATAATCTTTTCAATTTCAGTACAAAGTTGATAACCAACTTACTTTATCAGACTAAGCAAATGGAGGAGACGATTATGAAGTTATCTGAAACTGATTTGCTATATGGAATCATAATGTGGTCTTCTGTTGAAATATTAATACTTGTACCTGGTGGTTCCATTCCTGTATTGACTTCTTCTCCTTCCTCTCTTTTTAGGGAGCACATAAAGCAGATCATAAAGCTTCTAGCAAGTATCCGAGCACTGGACCATGCTGTGACAGTTGCAAATGATCACAACGTAAAAGAGTTAAAGATTTTAATAGAAGGAAAATAGACTTTTCTGGCAACTCATTTTGAGCTTTAAAATCATTCCTGATGTGTAATTTATGTACATATGTAAAGTTTCTTAAACTGTAAAGTATTGATCTTTGTTTTAATACAAAGTGCATTCTTATATACAACATCCTTTAAAAAAATAAAAAAGACGACTTTGAAAACAAAAATGGAATCCCAAGATTGTCATCTTTCCAGAAATCACATTTTCCTTAAAGTTTCTCAAAATCTTGTTTACAAAACTACTTTGTACCCATGATTAGTAATTATATACTCCTGTTAATTGTTCCATGGTTAACTGGAATGTGTATAAGATATTATGTGTAATACAATGTATGCATATATTTATACCACCATGTTGCTTTCACACTGGATATAGAGATCTTGTACTGTTGGAATAAGCTTTTAATTTGCAAAAAAAAACCCACCAAACTTATTTTGACAATAAAATGATCATATTATTGGTCAAAAGGGCTGGCAAAACACTCAAATATGTGAAAGTCGTTTGAACTAAAGAGGAGAGAGACTTTCAGATCGATTCTGATCTTAAAAAGCAGCTGTGCTGCACTTAAATTGGAATAGCTAAAAAATTACTTGCATTCGGAACATGGAGCTCTTAAGACTGTTCTTAGAAGCAAAGCAGAAAGGAAAATGGAAAACTGCTTAATTATTGTTTCTAATACAGGCATACAATGAGAAATTGTGATTATTGTGCAAGTATACATGACAGCACTTCCTAAGCCCCAGACACCTTTCATGCTGTAGGAGTAATAGTTTATCCATGAACCCTGGACCCTCGTTACTTGTGTAAGTTGGTTACATTCACCATTTGTGGGGGTTTTGTTTTGTTTGTTTGGTTGGTTTTTTGGTTGGTTTGTTGGGGTTTTTTTCTTTTTTTATAACTTCATACATGGGAACCTCTTTCTTCTGATCAATATGGCTAAAGCTGTCAAGCAAAATGAAGGTGAAGAAAATTTGATATCCTATTGTTCGAAGTGTTTGTTGAGTAAATATTCAGATGTTACGCTTCCCACTAAATACCATCTAAGAATAGTCTTGCAAAGCATTTAATTTGAATGTAAAATAAAAAGAAAACACTTTAAAATCTGGTGATTTATATCAGAATGCTAGTGACTTGATCTTGGGGTCCGAGGCATGGGAACAGCTGTAATAGCCTTGGATCAAGAGCTATTTCCACGTGTGCCCTACTTTTTCGGGGAACTGTAGCAATAAATTGGCATACCGAGTAACAAGAAATTGTATTTTATGCTCATGTCATGTGGTATAAATGAGTATTAAAAATGTACAATTTGTAACTTGCACACTTCATTTGGACACTGAACAATTGTTTTTATGATGTTGGGATTGATGGAGTACATTCAGAAATACCTGCTTTTAAAAATTGTTTCAATAAACTCGTCTGTCAAGGAGCTGTTGCAGTGCAACTTGGTAAGCTTTATTCCTTTAGGGAGGTGGTAAAGGAAATAATATGTGTGCTGGCTGACTGCCTCAATCTGTCAGGAAAAAAAAAATGGATTTGTGGAGTGAACGAAAGTTTACTTGGAAAAGCAATGGGATAAATGTTGGAATTCATATACCTATGTAAAGAATAGTTAAAGATATTTTGAAAGATTATTGTGCTGGTAGTTACGTGATTTAATAGTGACAGATTTGACCTTTTCTGTGCTTAAAATTTTACTGATTTTAGCATTTTGGTAGACTGAAGAGGACACAATCCATGCTACCAACATTTTTAAAAGAGTACTTATTTATGCTCTAGTGACTTAATCATCAGAGATTTTCAAAGTTGTAGAATGACAGCTGAAGGAGGGAGAAGGGAGGGGGTAATCCAAAGTATGCAACACTAGAATTTGCGGTTGTTTTCATGAGGAGGAACATTACTGTACAGACTTCTGCATCTTAATGCATGGCTGTTTTCTAGTCATAGGACCTCCGGGCTGAGGATGCCTAGTTCCAACACTTTTTGCACAGTCTAGCTTGGCTGCTCTTTTCTAGCCTGGCCACTGCAGTATAAAGCTTAGCGAAGGGTAATTGCCTGGCTTTAGGATGAAGTCTTTAACCCAGGCTTTTATGGTACAACAGAGCTACTGCCACTGTTCAGAATAGCTGCTACCTCTGCCACTGTATATGGAGGGAGACGGCGTATATTCTGTGGACAGAATAAAATACGCTGAAGCAGTTCTAAGACCTGTGCTGCTAACTGAAGTTGGTATTACTGGGAACAGGTAATATTACTGCAGGGGTGCAAATGTTCTTTATTTCTAATTTGGATATGTTAAACAATGGAATTCCTTCAGCTGAAATGACTGAAAAGGTTACAAAAATTTAGAAGCCTGTCTGCTCTAATTATATCACCATAAGTGCACGTCACGTGCTGTCAAATTCATTCAAAATCACTGAGTGACTCTGGTGTGGCACCTCAAATGCCAAAGCTTTTCACTGGTTTTTCTACAGTCAGAATTTTGACTGCCACCTAATACTGAAGTGGCAAGGTGGCAGATTAAAAGATTTCAACACTGGAAAATAAGGAAAGTACTTGACCAGGAGGTGTCAGAGTGTGGATTTTCAATTACAAAATTTTTCAAATGCTGGGGGCAATAAAGCTGGAGAGTGCAGGATAAAGGTTGCAGTCAACTCTTCTCTTCTGGTGCCAGGTGCCTCTTGAAAAAGGTGGCCTGTTCACAAAAGGTGGTCAACAGTAATCAGTCTGCTCTGAAAGCCCTCTTCAACCACGCTCTGCTGTGGTGGTGCTGGGCTGGGCTAATAAAACAACAGTGGGGTTTGGTTTGGAAATCATGTTTATTCACACCCTCTACTCTCTCTCTGGGAAGAATGCTTGTAATGAGTCATTCACTCTCTCCCTGGCTGTAGTTCAGGGAGGAGAAAAGCTATAGGTTCAAGCCATCGGCTATCAATCTCAGACTTTGCTTTTTTCTGATAGTGGGTGTATATATACATATACATAGCTACAAAATTTAAATGCAGGTTTGTAACTGCAGTTGCAGTAGGTGTTGCACGCTACTAATGGAGGTCCAGACTAGTGGAGCAACAAAGCCCAAGACGTTCATTATTAGAAATACAGGTATTTTGTTCCACTTCAGATTATGACCAGGACTGCAAGGGAGGGAACGAAGAGACTATCTTCCTTGTAACCTCATTATAAATAAGAGCTACAGAGAATCTTTTTTTCAGGATATGCTGTAGTCATTTTCTTAATTAACTGCTGTGGAAGACCAGCAATTCATACCACACTTGGCCAGTCCTCCCTCTACTGCAATGACACGGTGTGGCTGTGGTGCCTAAGCCCTTGCACGCTTGAGGAGTTTCTCCTTCCTATCCCCGTACGGTGTCACAACTGGAGAACGAGAACATGAAGAGACTTGCAGCAAAGTATACTTACGGGTGATAAGTAATCTAACTTCTTGTTTTGGGCAACACAGTGCCTTTCCTATGTATAAATGGTTAGAATTGTATAGGCACATAAAGACTATGTAAATAACATTTTCCATATTTTACTTATAAACAAAATAACCACTTTCACTTCTACCACTTCACCTGTATCTTATTTATTGATGCAACTTAAATGCTAGTAGCAAAATGATCATACTTTATGTAATTATCTTTAAACATAACTGCTGCTTGGTTGAGGTATAATCTGCGGACAAGTGCTTTAACATTGTTCTCCCACAGTTTACCATGTGCATCTCACTGTTCACCGTCCAAATTAACAAATTATAACATGTTAGAGACTGATGTCCTAGATCATGACGAAATCCCATGTGAGAAGGTACTAACACATTAAGTGGCATCGCAATCCTATTTCTGCTCAGAACTCTACAGGGACTCTTGGGAAAGCCTAATAACCTCTTCAGTAGTTAGGTTGTTTAGGAAAAGGTGTAGAACATGTAAGAAAACATTGCTTGTAAAATTGTTGGTCACGGACATTTTTATGAACAGGATAATACATAAGAGAATTATTACAGTTATTTAATTATTGTAATTATTTTAATATACAGTCATGTAAGATTACAGTTACAGAATTACTTTTACCCGAAAGATCACCAATAGCAAAGGGGAAACCTTGTCCTTCACTAGAAAGAAAAACAAAATTAAATCTGAAATGTGAAATGGAGAAGTGAGGAAAAATTGCGCAGATATAGAGAGCCACATGGTTCCTCTTTCTCCTCCTTTTGGATACATCTAATTTTCTGCAAAAGTTTGCTAATCGGTGGTTCTGCTTTCAGTTCTTCCTAAATTACTGTACAAAAAAGGCATTTTTTCAAAGAAAACCCTAAATATATATACTGGGGGAGGGGATAAGCATCTGCAGTTTTGGTGTAGTGCACAGCTTTGGTAGAACAATGTGGTGAGGTTCATTTTAATAGGCTGAACTGTCCTCTTGTGTGTGGTGGTGCTTAAAAGCAGCATCCCTGACATCATAGGTTTATTGTCCACTGAAAATTAAATGTCATGTGATCAGTGCTCTAAAAGGAAATAATACCTGTGATCTGACCGTTAGGCTTTACCTGTGAAACCACAAGCAAACCATTCGTGCAAGAGTTAGTAGTGGCATGTACAGGAAGGAGAACTGTGAGGAGGCTTCAAAAATGATTGCTAAGGAGGGAGGATGGTTGCGGTTTTTTGAGAAACTCTCTTGCGACGAATAGGATGAATCAGAGTTCAGTGGTTTTGCCCTGCGTGTGGTACTCCAAACATAAAACTTTGGTTGCCTTACAATTGTTAGCTGAATGAGCCTGTCTGCACCATGAAATAACGTAGGATCTTTTGTCCAAGAGTACTTAATTTCTGCATACAATTAAAACCCTTGCCCTAAATATGCAGAAATAAATGAATGGGGATAAAATAATTGCACGGAGATAAACTTAGTAATAGAAGGGTCTGCAGTTTAAGGCTCTGCTCCATACAATGACTGAAGCATATGGTTTTGTTCAAATATGTGAACTGTCCCATTGACTCCACTTACATTACTTCTGTGCTTTACGTGCATAGTTAAATGTTTTCATAGACAATAGACCTGGAGTGAAGCACAGATATATCTCTAAGATTTGGTGCAGTATTTTTGTAATATGCTTAAGCCCAAATTTTCATGGCCTAGATTTCATACAAGTTCTTGAGTATCATCTATTTACTGTCTTGAGATTTTTTTGTGATACTTAGCTAGCAGAAAACATAAAGTGGGATGTAGGTTGCATGACTGTGGGCCTCACGCACCCTGGGGACGTTTGGCTTAAAATCATTGTATTGCACTTAAATTACATATTGCCATTTTACCCAAAAGCTCCCATCAGGATAAGACATTCATTGAACTAGATATACTAGAATTATAATGTACACATGTAGTTACTACCTCAAAGAGCTAGCAGTTCAGAGAACCTGCATCTGCAAACAAGTGGTGGATAGAGCAAACTCAGCTTTAAGGATCTAATGAGCGGTAGGAGTCTGCAGGAGTAAGGCCTACAGTAAGGGCTAGGAAGGATATGCAAACTAAGTATAGTTTCAAAACTTTCATATATTTGCTGTTGGTAATTTAGTGACGTAAAGCACCACAGATGTCCCTGAGAAAATGGTGGTTTGAACACCTAGGGGAGTGGGTAAAACTGTCAGTGGGCTCCCTACCAGTGGTGCACAAGCCAGAGCCTGGCAGCCCTGGGCTCCTGCTGCTGCCAAGGGGAGAGGTGGGGTGTGTGAAGCTGCTGATACTGCCGAGGCTGAGGCTCACTCTCGCCCCATTTTTGCCATTGCTTTGGTTTTTTACTCCTCCTCCCAATTTTGCAGCAGAATATGCAGGCTCGGAAACCTTCACCTTCCCCTTTCAGGCATCCTGATTCTGACTTTACATCTGTCTTCCCTGTGACAGATGCAGCATGGACCTGAGCTTCCTCACCTTTTTGATACCAAAGGTATGTTACCTAGGTTGCCAAGAAGCCTTGAGCCAACTCGGCTTTCAGATGGCAAAGTTTTCTGCTCTGAAGCCCAGCGAAATCATGGTGGGTTGACCTTGGACTGCAGCCAGATGCCCACGCAGATTTCTCTCACTCTCCTCCTCGGCGGGACAGGGTGAGAAAATAGGATGAAGAAGCTCATGGGTCAAGACAGAGATGGGGAGATCACTTAATAATTACCATCATGGGAAACAGACTTGACTTGGGGAATTAGTTTAATTTATTGCCAATTAAAATAGATTTGGATCCCAAGAAACAAAGACAATTAACAAAACACCTCTCCCCCCACCCCTCACCCCTTTATCCCAGGCTCAACTTCAATTCATTCTCGATGACTCTACCTGCTCTCTGAGCTCCAGTTACAGAAGTATGTCTCAACATTTCCATAGATTTGTGGTTGGTAAGATTCTGAAATTCAGTTGGCAGGTGGGGGAAAATTACCAAAACCTTTTATCACACAAAACTGAAGAACAAATCAAACTTTGTTTGTAATATGCTTTGCTATATTATGCAGTATATTATACTGGCAATTAGCATAAAATACTCATTCTTATTTTTCATTAACTTATAAACAACAGTATTTTCTGAAGTTAATAATAGCTTTATCAAAGCTCCCACTATTGGCTAGCAATTAATTTTTTACATTCTCAGCTGAGGTAAACTCACACTGGTGGACAAAAAATTGGACAAGAGCCAGCAATGCACCCTTGCAGCCCAGAAAGCCCATTGTACCTGGGGCCACATAACAAGAAGTGTGGCCAGCAGGTCGAAGGAGGTGATTCTACCCTGCTGGTCCACTCTGTAAGACCCCACCTGGAGTACTGCGTTCAGCTCTGGGGTCCACAGCACATGACAGATGTGGACCTGTTGGAGTGGTCCAGAAGAGGGCCACAAAAATTGGGGCCTCCCATTTGGGAAGGCTGGAACACCTCTCCTATGAGAAAAGGCTGAGAGTCTGGGTTGTTCAGTCTGGAGAAAAGAAGGCTCTGGGGAGACCTTATAGCAGCCTTTCAGTACCTAAAGGGGCCTACAAGAAAGCTGGAGAGGGACATTTTACAAAGGCATGCAGTGACAGGACAAGGGGTTATGGCTTTAAGCTGAAAGAGGGTAGATTTAGATTAGATATTAGGAAGAAATTCTTTATTGTGAGGGTGGTGAGGCACTGGCACAGGTCGCCCAGAGAAGCTGTGATGCCCCATCCCTGGAGGTGTTCAAGGCCAGGCTGGATGGCGCTTTAGGCAACCCGGTCTAGTGCAAGGTGCCCTTGCCCATGTCATGGGCTTGGAACTAGATGATGTCTGAAGGTCCCTTCCGACCCAAACCATTCTGTGGATTTGATGATTCTATGGTTACATTTTCAACTGATGCACTTCTCTGATGTTTTGAAAAGTCGCTAAGTAAATAATGAGTAGTCCGTTTTCAACTGCAAAGTAATGATTAGCTACCTCAGGAGGCAGCTATACCTCTCACACTTGCCCTTATGCATACTCTTCAGTTCAGATTTATAGCCTCAGTGAAGAGAATTTCTCCACAGTTTTTCAGGTTTTGTTTTTTCTACTTCAGCTCGCTACTTGGACTGCCATCCTGGCCCCAGCATTATCTAGAAGAGCAGCAAGGTCCACTTCTCTCTTGATTTTAGCACGTAGTTCTCAAACCTGCCGTCTGTAGTCTCCTCAGCAGCTTGCAATGTTATCACCAGCACAATACAGTAAAGCTCCAGTGTAGCAGTACGCCCCCTCCACTTACAGCCTGCACAGGCTGAACGGAAATTTCCAAAGAGGTGCTTTGTCTGTCCCTAAGAATTTTGAAGCCTGGCAGAAAGAAGCCGTGATTCAGTGCTCTCACCTGACCCGAGGCACCTGGTAAGCATTTGTGCTGACAGCTTCTATGCCGTCACAATTTGCTCAGCAAGGTTTTTCAGTTTGCACGGCTATTTGTGAGCCTACCCCCAAGACATCTGTCCCTGCTGCACCTGCAGTAAATACACAACCGGGCCCGGGGCTGACCGTGTGTTGGCACAGCCTCACCGTGCACCCGTAGGGCGTTTTCCAGCTTTGAGGCCTGGAGTCCATGATTGCCGTAAGGCAAGGCCAAAGGAGAACGTCTAAGGGCGCTCTTCGTACTTTTCCCTGAGGGGCCAGGTTTCCTCAGGCCGCTCCGCCCTGACAGCGGAGCTTGCCCGGCGCGCAGCGCTCGGGCTCAGCGTGCCCCTGACAGGGCCTACCCGCGGGTCGCCGCTCACCGGGACCGACTCTGGCACAGCCTCCCCCCGCCCGGTGTCGCTGCTGTCGCTGCCCCCGCACACCCGCCCCGCCCGCTGCCCCGCGCGGCGGCCGCCTCGCGCCGGGCCCGCGCCCCCCGCCCCCACCCCCGCTGCCGCCGCCGGCGCTGCCGCCCCCTCACGTCCTCTACCGACTTCCGGTGGCGGGAGGCGCAATGCGGAAGGGACGGCGGGGCCGGGGCGGAAGTGAGGTCCCGCCGGCTCCCGCGGCACGGAGCGGAGCGGGCGGCCGTTGGTGGCAGGTGGCGCGGCCGGTGAGGGAGGCGCTGGGGCCGCTGCGGCTGGGGGGCTGGGGAGGGGGGCGCCGGCAACCGGGGGGCGCTCGGCGCCTGTCAGTGCGCGGCGGGGCCGGCCCGCCTGTCGCCGTCGCAGGGCTCGGGCCGCGGGGGCGCCGCTGGCGCCAGACAAGATGGAGGCTCTGTCAGCGTCGCGGGCACCGGCGGCACCGGGCTGTGGCGGCCGGCGGTGCGCGCCGCGGGCGGTAGCGGGGCGGGGATCTGCTGGCCCGGTGCCGGCTCCGGCGCTGCCCCTCGGCCGGGCGGCGGGAAACGCGCGGCTGTCTGGAGGCCCCTTCCCTCCTGCCCGGCGAGGGGCCGGACCGGACCGGTGCCGCCGCTCCCCGGGCGGGGCTGCGCTGGGCCGGGGGGGCCGGCGCTGTCCGCACCGGCGGCGCGAAGTCTGTGTCCGCCGTAGAGATTACGGTCACTGAGCTGAGGGGAGGGGAAAGGGCAGAGCCCTGCTCTCAGCTTCCTAGAAAAATCTTCCCTCGCACTGTGTTTCCTGAGGTTAAGCCGGTAATATTTTGCTACTCTTGCATTTGTTTCTAGTTTCTTACTGGGCTTTTAAATATTGTTTTAAAGGAAGATCTTATCTCTGTGGCTTACTAGTACAATACTGCAATGTTTCGGTTGTCGGGCACTGCAGGGGAGGGTTTAAATCCAAACAAAAACCTCCTTTCATTTAGAAAAGAAAAAATAGGTTAACGTAATGTTTTTGTACGATCTTTTAAAGCATATTAACAGCTTTAGTGTTTAAAATATACTGTCCTTTTGTACAAGGTCAGAATCAATAAAACTGATCTCAAAACTGAAGCCTGTCTAGGCTTCTGGTCTTCAGGATTTGTTATTAGTTTACGATTAAGAGAGTTGTCACTCTTGCATATTTGTGGTGGCTAGTGGCTAGAGAACCTTATTTTCGTTCGGTTTTTCTTTTTTTTTTTTTTCCTAAGACGAAAAGAGGAAATCCTATTTATTAAGTATGTGAAAGAAATTCTTGTTGTCTCTGAGAAGCTTTTAAATAAATCCTTTACTTTGAAAGGTAATTGGGTAATTGTGTTTTTAAAACAGTGTTTGTGTTGAGTTTAGTCTCTGTGTTTTGGAACATGAGATAAAAGTCTTCTCATGAGGCAGGAAGAGAGAGCAGGTCTTTTTTTTGTTGTTTATTTTCATTAAACACCTGAATACCTAGAAGGTATGTAAGTCAGACATACTTTGCAGAAGGTATCTGGAAGCACAAGAAGGTTTCGCTAACATCATCTTGTGTTGGACAGGACTGCCTCTGATAAAGGCAAAATGGCTTTCAGTAAAGGATACCGTGTCTATCACAAGCTGGATCCACTTCCATTCAGTGTGATAGTGGAAACCAGAAACAGAGAAGAATGTCTCATGTTTGAATCCGGAGCTGTGGCTGTCCTCTGTAAGTTGATATGTTTTGATAACTACAATGTAAAAAGTTGGCAGGCTTTACATTGTGTAAGCTGATTTTTTTTACAGAATATAAAGAAGCAACTATTCTGTTTTCGTATTTGCTAATGGAGAGGCTTCTGATTTAAATGAGGGTGGGGGGAGAAGACATTTTCATATCTTCATCTGTTGAGAGAGAATTTTACATATTTAATTACATTTCATCATGCATGTATATTTTCATGTATACTAAATTTTCTTCTAATAGCTTCCAACAACATCTGCTTATTTCTTTGGTTCAGAACTACCTTCTTTTGAATACATGGTAATCCATTAAAAGCTAATTCTCTATGTTGTATTTCATAATAAAAATTCTGTGTTCTTAAATGGTATATCATCTTTTTTTTTTCCTCATTTTGTATCATGATTTTGAATGGCTTTTTGATTTTTAGCTTTATTTTGTCCCTGTATTTTTAACCTATCTCGAGACTGTATTGATGTGTCATATAATAAAATGAGTAATACTTGGAGCAAGGTGTCTTGCATTGCAAAGTTATTTTTACATGTTTTCAGTGATAAATGCATTAAGTATTTCCCTTAAATTGTCAACGTCCACCCCTACTCCTCTTTTTAAGTCATAATTGAAGGAGGACGCCAAAATGAGAAGTGCAGAAGAGATCTGTGAAGCCTATGGGTAGGGTTTTAAAGTGTAGTTTGGTTTGTATCCTTCAGCAAGTCTGAGCACCTGGTTGCACAGGGTTTCTAAGCTTGTTTTTGACTCTTGTATAGAAAGCTTTCATACCATGAAAGTATTTTATTTATTTTATTAGTCAATAGCTTTTTGATTAATTCAGTCTAATGCCTATCTGTGGTTTTCTAGCCTAGCTGTTCTGAGCCACTCAATCAGAAAATGGGAGATTTGATTCACTGCCTGAAGTCTGAGTGGACTCAAAAACCTACTTTTCAGGAGGATGCTCTGGCTTTGAGACTGTGGAGTAGGCTGAATGGGGAGTGAGTTAGAAATGTGATTTCCAAAGAAGAGTGGGACTTGAGATACATTACTTCGGTTTTTGCAGTTGGCTTTGCTATATGCGAGTGTGCTCCTTGTCAGTGGCATGGTCTCTTTCTGAGGCACCTGACTGTCCCTGTGTCCTGTGTAAGGTACTTAGAAGTCAAGCCATAGGGTCATCTGTACCAAACAGGTTGTATGAACAAGTGCTCTCTAGCATACAACTTAGTCCACATTTTTAATGTGCGATTAGAGCAAGCTGCCATTAACTGTTCAGAGGCCTAGCAATGGGACATGCCAGCATGATTGACATTACAGCTGCATTTGTATGATGATGCAGGTGAAAAACAATGAGTTCTTTTCTCCTGTTGTTGAGCATTGTAGGGTTTTTTCCTGATACAACTTCTTACTATGTATTTAAGTAATTTCGTTGACTTTGCCAGCAGTATTTAAAAGGCATTGTGTTGTGTGGATTGCATTGGGAATAAGTGTCTGGTCGTAAAGCTAGAGAACAGGTTTAATGAAATGTATAAAATGGAGAAAAATGCTCTAAAGATTTGTGGAAAACTTTATTTTAGCATGTATTTAGTGATTACTGAACATGCTTAAGCTACTTAAAGAGCAATGTATTAAAAACAATTTATTCCTGAAAGTTATGCTCAAAAATGACAGACAGTTGCTTTTTGTGCTATGGTACGCTGCAGGCACCTGGATAAACTTTTTTTCTCTAAAAATTAAAAAAACATATCAAAGTTCTTGCCCTCTTCTATGCCTCCTTGTTGATACCAAACAGAGGAAGTGGAACCCAAAGGAAGTTTGAAAGCCTCTCTCCTCTTGGATTCTGTACTTAGTAGTAGCGTGTTATTAATCTGTAAAGGTTTGCCCTTGGTATTCTAATTGTTACGTTACAACACAGTAAATGTTCATACTTAAGTTGAACTAGTTACTCTGGATATTGTTTTCTGTAATCTTAACCAGTAAACTGCTTACTCTTTTTCTGTCTGGTAAATGGGCATATTTTCCTGATGAATATTTAGCTGTGGCATTTTGCTTTAATTCCCTCTTTGCACCTGAACTCTTTAGGTACTGAAACATGATTCTTTTGTTAATGGTTGAAAGAGCATAATCGTACTCTTGAACTGACAGCAGAAAAAGTGCTCAAGTTCTCTAGCTCAGGATTTTTTCTTTTTTCTTCTTCCTGTTCGCTTCTGGTATCTATTGTTTTTAATACACATTTAAAGGAGTGCAATTATTAGTGCTTGGTAAAGACTGGTAAAGTACTACTTCTCCATCTCTCTAGTCATGTCACAGAAACTAGTCAGAAGATTCTAGTCTGTAACCTTACAGACTTCTGGATATTGATACAAATCTAAAAGCCAAAGGTAATGAAAGACTGGCCCTTGGGGAAGATTCCCCAGATGTTTGTAAAATCTCTGTAAATAGATAGAAAAACAGTCAAATCAAGTATGTATCAAATCCAGAACAACATCACTTCAAACTCTTAAAAACTCCTATTTTTTCCTGATGGTGTTAATGCTTTTTAGACTCTACAAAAATTGGTGTTACTGATCTTAATCTGTTAAACATTTTTTCAAAAGTTTTTAATAAATACTGAAGACAAAATAAGGTGTTCAGCCTTATACCCAGTCATAGCAATGTATAATATAGGCACAGCCTAGTGCTGTACACTTTACCATTAGGAGTGATTCATGTGGTTCAGTTCTGAGAGCCTCAGTGAACTGCGTCTTCTGGAGTATCCATGTATAGAAACTTGGATTTGAAATGGGCTAAGAGAAAGAAATGAAAGCTTACTGATCCTTTAAATGTCATCTTAAAGGAAGTACATCTGTCATTTTGCTGAGCAAAGGATAACAGTACTAACCTTAATCTTCTTTACATGCAATGAAGCATTGCAAGATGATTCAGAGGATTTTGTTAGGCCTCTGTATGAAATGCTATACAACTCATATGTTGTGTGATTTTCAGTGTGTGTTGCATGTGCCACAGAATCAGTTACTTAAGTCAACAAAATAAGATGGAAGAACTGAAGAGGGTCGAAGGGGTAGTTCACTGAGGTGGTTGTTGCATAATCGTTCAGTCTTAATGTGGAAGCAGCCCAAGCCATGCTTCTGCTGGACGTGTTCCATGTACTGCTTGTAACATGGATTAACTGGCGTTACTATGACCAAAACATCTGAGAAATACTTTGCCTGCCTTTAATACCTCTTCTGTCAACTTGCTCCTAGTATTGGGTTAGGCCAAGATACTGAAGTCCAATTGGCTTCTCAAGGCCTTGTAAGAGCACTTAGTTTTAAATATCAGTGACTTCACTGCTGATTTGTTTAGAATTTAGTGGGAGGATGTTATAGATCTATTTTTAATTGTTTGACGTATAAAATAGACAGTATATTTATTCTTTGAAATAGGACTCTTTAATGAGTTACCTTACCTGTAAAGATTTCATTGACTGAGCAGGAGGGTGTTCTCTCTCCCTGTTCCTCTCTGGTGAGTCATAACGAAACGAGTGGGAAGTTGTCTTTACTCCTGTCGCCTGCGATGAGTAAAGGAGAATGTTCTGTCGTCTGGGAAAATACTGAGCCCTGAGTGGAGAGAGCAGGAGCTTTGTGCACACCCTTTGACTTCAGTCTTGCAGTAAAGCTGAGAACAGAGCAGGTGTGAACAGAGAGAGGCACTGTGCCCACCCAGAGCTTTCTGTAGAGTTGAAGTAAGAGCTGTAATAACCTGTCCACAGCGGCATCCTGGTATTCATAGTCATGCTTAGCAATGCTACTCTATCACCCATTCACATTCCGCTTCTTTTTAAAAAGAAGATTTTTCCACTCTGCATTCTTGGTGGAGAGGGTAAAGCAGATATGCTGCTATTTATCCACAGTAGCAGATGGGATATAACAATTTTGCAAGAGATTTTAAGTTGATGCAGTGCTTGAGGAAACTTAGACACTCAGAAAAGAAACATACTGACAGATATATTTGATGAACACCTGCTATGTGTACATAATTATTCATGAGGGTAACATTCTGTATGCTCACAACCAGAGTTCCTTTTTTCTTTGGTGTTTGCTGTCACTAGTAATGAACTGTCCCTGTGTGATTCTCCCCACCCCTCTGATAATGTTTGTACAGCATTTTGAGTGGAACCCCATCCCCTTAACTAGGGCAGGACAATATTTCAGAATAAATTACTATATTCTGTTTTTCATGATGGCATTTTATAAAATAAGCCTAACACAAATATTTTCCTGTTTTGTATACATATATGAAGGTGCAATAATAAGAATTAAAACTCCTCAAGCACTAATTTATCCTCTGGAGGAAGTCTTTATGTTAGAGAGGAAAGGTCAAATACAGGCTGTGGTAGAAACGAGTTTTGAATGTATTTTTATGTAATAGTATAGTCATCTGAAGCCAAATTGAAGGGACTAGGATGCAAAGGCAAACAGCAATTTCACTTTCCTGCTTTTATTACTGTTTTGATTAAGTGTCGTCTTAAGGACTATGCCTTCCTATTAAACAGTATCGTAAAACACTTACAAAGCTGCAGGGAAGCAACAGCTACAGTGGATACTAGGGGCAGCTGTGCTGGCGGAGGAGGCCGTAACCTGGCCTTTTGTCATTAGGTGCCTTTCCTAGCATTCTGCCAGAATTCCCTCTCCTCTCAAATCTATTGGGAAGATGTTCCATTCATTGCTTTCCAGGGATTTCCAACAAAATCACATGGTTTAACAAAGACCATGTATGCTAGCCTAGCCTACTTTGAAAAGTACAAGTAGTACAGTAAGATTCTTCTCAGGGGGTTAGTGGAGGCAGTAACTCTTGCCTGGAGAACTATGACCTCTTTGAATGGCATAATGGATCAGCAAGAATTTGGTCCACGGTTCTGGACCAAAACTATCAAAAAGAAGTTACAAAAGAATCTGATGGCTTTTTGCTTCTTAAGGTAGACTAGCTTTACAACAATAGTAAAGACTATTCTGTACATGTACCACAGCCCTTTGCATGGCTTTAACAAAGGTTATCACTGGCAAAAAATGATCTTCTTTGTGCATGCTCCCTTTACAATTCGGTAAATTTTCATTTCTGTGGTAGCACACATGATAAAAGTCTTGGTTTTGCCCTACTGGACATCCAGTGAATGATAGGTCTTGCTAATTAAATATTTTTTAAGAAGCCTAGTTTGCTTACTTCTGGAGTTACTGAGACACAATTCAGAAAAAACTAATCAGTATTTCTGCATTTCAGATAATTTGGTAGCTTTTTTGCATGCTAGCATGTATTTAAATTGAAAATTTTGTAATTTTATGAATTGACTTTTACAGGCAAAAATTGCAACAGTTGGCTTTCATGTAAAAGAATTATATTTTTATCAAAGCATTACGTATTAAAAGAAAATATTTGTAGATTATTGGTGCCATAAAGCTTTGTTTTCAGTGGAGAGCATGTAACTGGGTCAGAAAGCCCTAATCTGATGGAAAAGAAGTGCTTGTAGGCTGTTACATAGGTTAGCTTTGTTTTCACACTTTTAGTTCTGTTCCTTGTTTTCTCCCTCAACAACTAACATCATTGATAATAATCGTTTTGTGAAGTAAATTTGCACAGTGTTGAAAAATAATGTTAAACCAACCAAGCTTTTTATTTGCTTGTCTGTTACAATTATTTTTTTGTTGTTGTTCCAAACAGTGGTGGTTGTTTTTGTTTTTGGTTTTTTTGCTGGTATGTAGTATTTAAATATAATAGCTAACATCTAGAGATGTCTGGGGATTGTTCATTGTTGGGTAGAGGTGATTTGTTAGTTGGGGGATTCTCCCCATAGTCCTAAGATAAGTGTCGATTATGTTAACATATAAATGTCTTTGTGGAGTGAGTAATGGTGCTTCATAATTTGAACTAACAAATAGAGTGGGGGAAAAATTGTCCTATTGATTCAAAGCAAATATCATACGATTTATGACAGATTTAAGTATCAGCTGTTGTCCAGTTTTCTATGCATCTATTCATGTCAGCAAAGTATCAAAAGTAATAAAATGGTAATAAAATGGTTCTTCAATTACTTGATTTATAAGTGAAAGTGGTGACTTCACTCTGATTTTAGTGTCACCTATGTGGTAATATTAAAGTGTTAGCTTTAATTTAAATGCCAAAAGTTTAATTTTGTCCTAATTTGATGAAAAGCTTGAAACCTCAATCTTAAAAACCACAAAACAAACTTTGTAAGAATAGTGTATACATTTTTCAGATTTTAAACTTTTTTAAGTGACAGTGCCAGGAGCTTTTTCTTATGTAGCTTAAATGAGAAGTCTTGTTTCTGAAGGAACTCCATGTAATTTCAGGAGTGTGTCTTTGTTCCCAGCTCAGTGTCCCATGTTCTAGCTGGGAATTGTAGCCACCAACTTATAATGTTTAGTCATGGCACCTTGTGTACCCACCAAGAAGAGAATATAACTGTAGAAAGCCTAAATGATAACTCTTTAACGTAATCTTAGCTTTATAATTGTTAAAATTGCAAAACTGATTTCTAATCTGGAATTAAGCAGATTACGTATTGAACCTAGTTGTCCTGAAGACAGGATTTTTAATGGGGTTCTGTCTGTGTAACAGCAAGAGGGCTGACATAATCCCTTTAAAATATTTAATTAATCACCTTTCTTCAATAAGTCAGTGATTCATAAGGTGTGATTATTACAGATGCACACTCGTGATTTAACTTGAAAAAAATGAGTTGTTAACATTAAAAATTAATAGGTCATAGTATTTTTAAATAAAGATTGACTTTATTTTATTCTTTTTCTCTTGATGCTGCAAATGAGGCTTGCTGCCTTTCTATAAGAATGCATTACAACTTGACCTGAAAACCACACTGAAAGTGTTGTGTTGGTTTTGTGGGGGTTTTTTGTACTGCTAAATAGCAATTGCAAAATGATAACAGTTTTTGATTCTTGGAAAAGTAAGGAGAGGAGTTAGTAAAACTGCTGCCTTGGACTACTGGAGGGCAGACGTTTGCCTGTTTAGGAGACTAGTTGACAGAGTCCCTTGGGAGGCAGGCCTGAAGAGCCACGGGGTCCAGGAGGGCTGGACATTCTTCAAGAAGGAAATCCTAAAGGTGCAGGATCAGGCCGTCCCCATGTGTCAAAAGATCAGCCAGCAGGGAAGATGACCAGCCTGGCTGAACAGAGAGCTTTGGGTGGGACTCAGGGAAGGAAGGAGAGTTTGTGACCTTTGGAGAAGGGGCAGGCAACTCATGAAGACCACAAGGATGTTGTGAGGTTATTGCAGGGAGGAAATTAGAAGGGCCAAAGCCCAGCTAGAAATTAATCTGGCTACTGCTGTAAAAGACAACAAAAAATGCTTCTATAAATACATCAGCAACAGAAGGAGGGCTAAGGAGAATCTATCCTTTATTGATATAAGGTGGGGGAACATGGTGACAAAGACAGAGGAAAAGGCTGAGGTACTTCATGCCTGCTTTGCCTCAGTCTTCATCATAAGACCAGTTGTTCTCCAGGTACCCAGGCCCCTGAGCTGAAAGACAGGGAGCAGAATGAATCTCCCATAATCCAAGGGGAAATGGTTAGCACCCTGCTATACCATGTAGACACACACAAGTCTATGGAGCCAGATAGGATCCACCCGAGAGTACTGGGGGAGCTGGTAGAAGTGCTCACTGAGCCACTTTCAATCATTTATCAGCAGCCCTGGCTCACCGGGGAGGTCCCAGTTGGCTGGAAGTTAGCACATGTGACAGCCATCTACAAGAAGGGCTGGAAGGAGGAGCCGGGGAAGTACAGGTTTGTCAGCCTGACCTCGGTGCCAGGGGAGATTATGGAGCAGATCATCCTGAGTGCCATCACATGACACAAACAGAACAACCAGGTGATCAGGCCCAGCCAGCATGGGTTTATGAAAGGCAGGTCCTGCTTGATGAACCTGATCTCCTTCAATGACAAGATGACCCATCTAGTGGATGAGGGAAAGGCTGTGGATGTTGTCTACCTAGATTTCAGTTAAGCCTTTGACACCATTGACCAGCATTCTGCTGGAGAAACTGGCTGCTCATGGCTTGGATGGGTGCACTCTTCGCTGGGTAAAACACTGGCTGAATGGCCAAGTGGTGGTGAATGGAGTTACATCCAGCTGGCGGCCTGTCACAATTGGTGTTCCCTAGGGCCCAGTACTGGGGCCAGTTCTGTTTAGTATCTTTATCAATGACCTGTATGAGGTGATCAAGTGCATCCTCAGTACGTTTGCAGATGACATCAGGTTGGGCAGGAGCGTTGATCTGCTTGAGGGCAGGAAGGCTCTGCAGAGGGATCTGGACAGGCTGGATCGATGGGCCAAGGCCAGTTGTATGGGTGTCAACAAGGCTCAGTGTTGGGTCTTGCACTTGGGTCACAACAGCCCCACATAGTGCTACAGGCTTGAGGAAGGGTGGGTGGAAAGCCACCTGGTGGAAAAGGACCTGGGGCTGTTGGTCAGCCACCAACATGAGCTGGCAGTGTGGCCAAGAAGGCCAACAGCACCCTGGCTTGAATCTGAAACTGTGTTGCCAGCAGGACTAGGGTAGTGATTGTCTCCCTGTACTTGGCACTGGTGAGGCCGCACCTCGAATGCTGTGTTCAGTGTTGGGCCCTTTACTATGGGAAAGATATTGAGTTGCTGGAGTGTGTCCAAAGAAGGGCAATGAAGCTGGAGAAGGGTCTAGAGAACAAATCTTATGAGGAGTAGCAGGGGTCACCAGGGTTGTTTAGTCTGGAGAAAAGGAGGCTCAGAGGGGACCTTATTGCTTCCTACAACTACCTGGCAGGATGTTGTAGCGGGGTGGGTGTTTGTTGCTTTTCTCAAGTAACAAGCAGCTTGGACTTGGACAAGAGGAAATGGCCTCAAGTTGCTCCAGGGGTGGTTTAGAATGGATATTAGAAAAAATGTCTTCATCAAAAGGGTTGTCACACATTGGACCAGGCTGCCCAGAGAAGTGGTTGAGTCACCATTCCTGGAGGTATTTAAGAGATGTGTAGATGTGGCACTTAGGGTCATGGTTTAGTGGTGGACTTGGCAGTGCTAGGTTAACAGTTGGACTCAATGATCTTAAAAGTCTTTTTCAACCTAAATGATTCTGTAAGTCTATGATTATTTGTGCTTTATAAATTAGTCACCTTGAATCTAATTAATGCAGTGTGTTAACCAGAAGCTGCTCTTAGTTTCCTTTCTACTTAACATCTAAACTCACATGAAGTAATAGAAGAAATACTGCCATGTAATGTTTTGCGTCCATCTTTATACACAGACATATGTATGCTTGTATTGTCTACTGTTTAGCGATCCTCTACAGTATGATTTCAAATCTGTTAAATCCAGTGTTATGGATGAAAGTTGTCATTCCAGCTGGTAATTTCTGTTTTTAGAAGTTGCACGTCTTAATTCATTCTCCTTAGCAAAGTGACAGTGGTTTGTATTTTTTTCAGACAGCCTTAATTGTGTTTACTTCCAGCTATTTAAAGATTAATAAATAAAAAAAGTCAATTTCTCAAGAAGGAGGTTCATTAATTTGTAGGACTTTATGTTTTTCTGAGTGCATATTTCTATTAGCTGCATTTTTTTCAAGATATGGAATTCATAAATCAAAATCAGAAGGGTTCTCATGGCTGCGGGCCAACCTACCATTCGGGGAAGAGATGTTCTCATTCATTAAGAATGTTACAGAGGAAATGCTCTTGGAAATGGTCTCTCCTTCTTTCAGGATTACCTTAGCTTTCCTGTGGTTTAACTTCTAAGCTGCATTCACTCGGTTGGTAATTTCAGCTATTCATAGAGGAAACTGAAATTTCGCTTTGCATACACTGAATGTAAGATATTATGGTGATGGGGTCTTAGCCATGTATTTTCGTAACTTCAGTGGCTCTTGCATATCCAACTGCATCTGATAACTGCATGCTGAATGAAGTGAGACAGCACAGATCTTCAGAAACGTACTGCTTTGGTGAAGAAGGAGTTATTAAATAGGATATTTATGGGAAGAATCTGTATGGTCCCAGAGCACTTATGTTATTCACACTGGTACAGGGTGATAAGAAAACCTGCAGATTTAATTTTGGTATCTTCAAAATGGGAAATGCTATGTGCAGTGGCAGTCAGTAGTAAATTATGCCCTAGCCTGGTTGTTTGCGTTTTTTTCTTTCAGCATCCATAAATGAAAGGCATCCTTCCGGCTAGCACTGGTATAGGTGCTGGATCAGGAAATTCTTGTAAATGTTTGGACTTCTAGTCTAAACGAGCTGTACAACCATTTGCATGTTTTCAGAGCTTTAGTGCTTGTTCATGTCAGGGCCCCGAGGGCACCACCAGCCTTGACTGTCTCTGCCCAGTTCTGCTGGGGTTTCCCCCACCCTGCCCACAGCCCAGGACCCCATTTCAGTCCCCACAGGGCTGTCAGTCCCTGCCCCAGGGATGCTGCAGCAAAGTACTGATCTCCAGCTCCCCACAGCCCCGTTCAGCCTAGACAAGGGCTCTGCTGAGCCAGGCTGATGTCCCATCCCAGCCTTGGCCTGTCGCTGTCCCCACGACCTGCCTGGCCATCCTGGGACTGTATCTGGCCCCAGTTACCCTTGCCCACAGACTGACATCCTGGCCTGGCCTCAGCCCATTCTCATGGAGGTGCCCGGTGTCCCGGGCTGGGGCTGCCCCCAGCCTGCCCTGCCTCCCAGGGGAGGCACCATGGCTACCTGTGCCCTAGCCCCTAGGGAGATGCTGGTCCCCACAGTGTCCCTGCAGTTCAAATGGAAGAAAATGGAAAGGAGGTGGTGTGGCTATGTCTTGTTCCTGATTTTGTCTTGGTTTTCAGAAGACTCAAATGCTTTTCCTTAATACTGTAGCATTCCTGGTTGTGGGAGGTCCCTTACTGGAAAGCAGCCTGAGCACTGCTGCAGTCAACCATCCAAAACAACCCTGCGTAGTGTGGGTTGGTGCTGCTGCAGCAGGGAAGAAGCAGCAGTGTGGTGCTGTGGAGTTGCTCCGTTTTCTGCTATTGGTGCTACTTCTGTGACTGCTTTCTTTTTAGCTCAGTTTCTTAAGGAAAAGGAAGTTTGTATTAACCATTTTTTATGCCTTAGTCATTACCAAATCTCATAATTCTTTCAGGTTTCATGAACATCGATGGCTAGAAGTTCAAACGGGTGCCCTCGGTAAAGGGGAATCTGCCTTAGGAATTTATGTTATAAAGTTGTAACTTGTACTGGGCGTGATATGCCTTATGGAAGGGTGGTAGGAGTGTGCTGCCGGTAAGCTCTTCTGCATCCTGGCTGCCTGCTCTGGGGCCTGTTAAACTTACCTTGTGCTTAGACTTGGGTTCTGTGGAGGCAGTGGCTGAAACCTGGAGGTAGATGAGGATGGGCCAGGGTAGGATGGATTAAGTGATCCTTCTGATGCGTGCGATGTTTGGCATTTTCCCATGTGAATTTTGGCCTTAAAAAAATGTATGGCGAAAGTGCAGGCAATGCGAGATAGAAATACTTGCACGTTCACTGTGGAAAAGCTTTGCTCAGAGTTCATGCTGTGTTAGATCTAATATAGCTGAAGAACATGGCATGAAATGCTTTTGATGGATTCTTGGGTGCTTTGTTAAGAAAATAGTAACTGACTAGCCATGGTAAGTTTTTCTGTTTCCTTTTTTGTTTGTTTGTTTGGTTTTGCAATCTTTGCTGCTTTATAAGCAGTGGCCTTTTATTTTTTGATCTGAATTTGCAAAGCCTGTGTTACTTTATTTGCTTCGGGTATTTACTTATTAAGGCTTATTAAGGATAACAGGCATTCTATGCAATGGAAAAAGGGAATAAATCCGTAGAAAGACAGAAAAGCCATTGTTCTGAAATGTCATTAAATACTGGCAGGCACCTTTAAGAAAAAGCCTGCAAATATTTTGAAATTAAACCTCATCTTTCGTTAATAATTTGCAGTGTGAAGGAAGAACGTGGCAGTTCTCTGGTTACCAAAAGTTGAGTTTAGAAGAATACACTGACATCATTAAGTGCTTGCTGGAAAATTGATTAAAAGAACCAGGTTTTGACGTTTCAAGTTACTCTTTCCAGCCTGCTGGTGATCTGGTTAAGAAAAACATGGTTTGGTGATGCTGACAAAATTGCTGTCTGTACACAATTTGTTTACGTTGACTGCAAGTCTTAACATGTATTAGGGGTGAAGACTTTTGAAATAATCATGCTGCTATAACTCTTATTTTTAGCATCTGGATTACAGGAATACAGCATATCAGTGCAAATAGTTGAAGAAGACTTTTTTTAAATGCACTTAATAAACCAGTGAATGACCTTAGATTTCAGGCTGAAGTTAAATAATCATTTTATCTATATTGGAGATTCTGATCCACTTTAATAATAGAGCTGGTGGACATTTGAACAGAAGCGATAGGCTTGTGCACAGGCAGGGCTATGCTAAGCTGAGGGAATACTAGTTAGGAGGATTCACAACAGCAGTTCTAAAGAAAATACAGCTAATTCGAGAGAGCACAGCAGAATGCCAGGGCAGTAGGTGTTTTGATTTGTGCTTTTCTTTAAGTCAGATTCTAATTTTTTTAGTGTCAAAGTGAAAATTAATTAGCAGATCATTTCTGAGGAGGCAGAAGGTGCTGATTCTTGGTGACCCAGAAATCTCAGTCCCTGTGGATCTAGTGGTACAGATGGAATTGTCAGTCTGTGCTTCAGGTGCAGTCTCAGTCATGAGCAAAAGCTCAGGACAGTTGGCATCTGGTTTCTGCTCTGCAGCATCTCTGTCACCCGGCTCTGCAGTCATGCTTGTGGGCCTGGTTTTACTAGTGCTGATTAAAGTTCTAAATGTACATTAACTCTCAGGTGAATAATGGTAGATATACTTAAATTTCTTCTAAAATATTGCACATTTTTTTATTTAAAAATTTTATTTAAAAGATGTCTGTGAAAATTTTGCTTTCCTAGTCGAAGACATGGCTTTTAAATACCATTATCTAGTGGACCTACAAGAGTGTTGATTTTCTTAGAATATATCTAAAACTAGTTAAAATGCCATTGTGATAATCTTGTTTACTTATCTGGAAATAATACTGCCATATCATGGTTTTATACTTGAAGAGAAAGGATAATTTTTTTCATGGAATAAAGTACAAGATTTAGCACTATTCTAATTTTAAGTAATTACAGGAGTTCATTCTCATGGAACTAATTTGCCTCTTTTTTTTATATTAGGAGATGATGTTAGAAATGCCAGCGTTCTCCTTTAATATCACTTGGCGAGTTTTTGCAAGTCCTTTTTTTGTTGCCTAAAAACAGCATGATCATACTTTGTCATAAAATCAAATACTCATTTTCCATTATAAAATGCCATGTGCTCACCGTACATCTTGATTTCTTTCCAGAAGTTCCATGTAAGCACTACTTTTGTAATCTCTTGGATTTTCAGTTTCAGACTCATTCTCCCTGCCATAGTGTATGGTCTTTTACATCGTAAGATCTTATGCTTTCTCTCCATAGCTGCTGCAGAAAAAGACACAATCAAGAATGCCTACTCCAAAGTAATGGATGCATATGGGCTCTTGGGTGTATTAAGATTAAACCTTGGTGAGTAAAATATGTAAAACCTTAATTTTTCATTTGGGAAAGAAAATTTCTGCTGCTCCTGTAAAACTGCACCCCACAGGATCTCTGCAACAAGAACTGGGCTGGGTTTTTTTTTCTCTTTATATTTTGTCTTTGTGGAGTAACTTGCAAGTTTGGAGCACTCCCAGAAGTGGGGGAGTGGACAAAAATAACTTCCGTGTACACAATCCCTGCTAATTGCAGCATGGTTTCTCCTGTTTGTGTTTAGTTTTCTTCTGTACAACTTGAGAGTGCCGCCTTGATCTTTGTTGTTCTACTTTTTTTCAGGCAAACTGGGGTTGGTTGTGTTTATTTAAGCATATAAATACATCAATATCACACGCTACTGAGATTCATTGTTACCTCTGCCTTTTTTTATAGGAGATACATTGTTACACTATCTGGTTCTGGTAACAGGATGCATGTCTGTGGGAAAGATCCAAGACTCTGAAGTTTTTCGAGTTACTTCCACTGAATTTGTATCATTACGCATTGATTCAACAGACGAGGATCGTATTTCAGAAGTTCGCAAAGTTTTGAACTCTGGAAATTTTTATTTTGCGTGGTCTGCAACTGGTGTCAGTTTAGATCTTAGTCTCAATGCTCACCGCAGCATGCAGGAGCACACCACTGACAATAGGTTTTTCTGGTGAGTTCATAATGTACCCTATCAGACATTCTATAGAATAATGCATGCCTGTACAAACTAACCCGTGGCAAGTTTTTATCCTTGTCTTTATCAGCTCTTAAATGTACACCTTTGTCCCACAAACAAAAGAAGTATGTTATTAATGATACAATGTTCCATGGCCACTTAGAGTTTCTTAATTGGAAGACACAGGTTTTAACTGTCTATGATACTATACTTTGATCTTCTGTGATCTGTCGTGATGTGTTTTAGCTTTGGTGTCTCTTAATTCTTCATCAAGTGTGTCAGTTTTGAAAAATCAATCTGGTAATGGAGCTTTAAAGAAAATTTTCAACTTTTGAGCGTTATGGATTCTAAAATGGTGTGGTGCTTATATATAGTTTCAAGTGGGTTTCCAATGTCTGAAAGGGCTTTAAAAGTTTTACTACACAGATAATTGTCATGTTGCTGATTTTGTTGAAACAGAGCAGATAGGATGTGTTATAGTGCACATTGCTTGGCTGCTGAACTCACTATCTTTTTACAGAATAGCTTTGAATAAAGGATAGGTGTTCACACAGAAAATTCCTGGTAAAAGGAATACTGCTGTTTCTGCCAATACGCAGCTTAAATAATGCCAGTGATGCACACTGTCATGTAAGAAATTATGTTTCCATATTTTCAGCCTTTGTTAAAAGTGGCGTGTGTCCATGAACCTTGGAAGGATCCTGAAGACTTGGTAGTATCCTGTTAGAAGAGGTGCAAAGCTACATCTTCCCCTCTCTTCTGTCCAATATACAAGACACCAAACCAGTTCTGGCATATGTGCCAGTGCTCTTCTACTCTTTGCCACTGTTTTGGTCAGATAGAGGAATATGATCAGCTTGCTATATAAGACAGAAAAAAAAGCTCTAGTCTTCAGAAACACATCTATCTTGATGTAGGTTTACAGGGCTTTCAGGAACCTAGCTGTTTGTCTCTTTCTGCCTCTAGAAAAAGACTGGGCTCTCTGCTGGTAAGTCAGTATTTCAGGGCTTGAGAAATGATGCCTGTTGACCCTGTCCAAATAAGCTTGGCTGATTTTGACCCTTGTCATAAAGCTGCTTAAGTTACCTGGCTTTTTTTTTTTCTCAGTAAGAATCAGGCCTCACAGGAGGTAGATGGAATGTCCCAGATTCCAAGATCTAGAAATGTAAACACTAAAAGTCAGTAACAGAAAGTATTCTGCTTATGCACTTCAGTAAGCTTTCTTGGGCTTTTTCTATTCAAAAGTTCCAGTCTCAGATTGCCCGGGGAAAGAATATTGTTTGCTTTTGCAGTCTGCTATTGTAAAGCATCTGACCATTTTTCTGGAAAGTGAATGCATGCTGAGTCACAGTAATGAGAATCATCATTAATGATTGAACTGAGGTGTTTGATAAGTTGCAGATTTCTTTTTTTAATTGGAATTTTAGAATTAAAAGGCTAAAAATAGAGTGTCTTCAACCTTTATATCATATATGTTATTTGCAGTTACGGTGGAATTTTCTTGGCGGTGATAAAACCAGCCATCTTACTGGAGTTTACTTTTCTTTGCTATGCAGAAAATTTTGCTTCCTTTTTATACAAGTGAAGGTTTCCAAAGAAGGTCGAAAGCCAAGCCCCACTAGAGTGAGGTAAAACAAAAAAACCTCACAACCCCCAAACTTTAGTCTTATTTACTTATTACAGTGTTGATTACTACTACTTAAGGCACAGGTATATCCAAACTGTGGATCTGTCTTTCATTTGAGCAGTAATTGGTATTAGAGAATAGTATATACAGTATATAATGTACCAATGCTTAACCCTGAAATCGATATTTATAGAAATCTGAAACTCAGTTGGCTATGAGTGTATTCTTGGAAGCTTGTCTGGGCAAGTGGTGTGCTATGATGAGGTATAATAGATATAATCAGTGCATGTTGACGAGAGTTTTTTCTAGCTTTAATTTGTGGTGGTGTGAAATTGAATGATGCTTTACACATCACAATAAGTAACCTGTAATTGGAGTTCTGTCTTGCTTTTCCCAGAGTCTGTAATCTTTAGCTTCTTGAAGCAAGGCTGAGTGGAGGAATATAAACAAGCTTGGAGTGTTGTGTTTTGCTGGGTGAAGAGCAGAGGCTCTAAGTGTTATTTTTTTAAGGTCATTAAAATGTATGGTTTCACCCCATATTCTTGTACAAACATTTAAGCTGTTCTGTAAACTTTGCTATTTCAGGTATGTTTAAATAAGAGTTATATCATCAAACTATAACACGCATATTTTCCTTTTCTTATTTGTAGTAGTGGATGTAAAATATTAGTAGCTGGCTTGGCAATTTGAACTGTATTTTATTTCCTTCCAGTTACTTTTTTTTTTCCCCCTGATAGGAACCAGTCACTACATTTACATCTGAAGCACTATGGTGTGAACTGTGATGACTGGTTGTTACGTCTCATGTGTGGGGGAGTGGAGATAAGGACAATTTATGCGGCTCACAAGCAGGCAAAGGCTTGTCTGATTTCACGGCTAAGCTGTGAACGGGCTGGCACGAGATTTAATGTCCGGGGAACAAATGATGATGGTCACGTTGCTAATTTTGTTGAAACAGAGCAGGTATGTTACACTACAGTGCACGTTGCTTGGCTGATGAACTCAAGATATGCATATGTGTGGATAGTTTTTTGCCCTAAATCAACAGATCACAAGTCAAGTCTGTAACCAACAGATATTGGAATAGTTCCTTTGCTGCTAAATAAGGAATCTAAGTAGGTTACATAATTTGATGATCTCGCTTTTTAGTGTAGCTTAGGGTAAGGGCATGCATGAGTTTCAGTAGCTTAAGAAGCTGTTATCCATCAGCTAAACCATTGTAGATGGCTGTACTATCTTTTAGCCTCCTGAGTAGGTGAGAGTGTATTTCTTTTGGCCTGAGCAAATAGTAAATTAATCGACCTTAGAAACAAGCAGAAAGAAGATATTTTTGGCAAATAAATGATACCTTGTGATTCAGGAAAGATAAAAGCATTCCTATGGTTACTTAACACAGCTCCTCTGAAAGGTACATTTTAAAGCCACTGTAATTCCACTGCATTTGTTTGCGTGTCTTTGCCCGTATTATACACAAATGCAAGAAGCTATTGAATCATTCTTTGCTGCCTTTTCTGTGCTCTCTTCTTATGATAACCTAGTTACCAAGATATTGGCTCCTGCAGCTGTATTCATGTGAGCAGGTATCTTTGGTTGACTCACTGGGTCTTTGCAAAGCCTAGGTGAGTTCAGTAGGACTTTATCCACGAAGGGCTGTGCTTGTACATATCCAATTTCAGGATTTTAGTCAGAACACTGTTGTTACAGTTTCTCTGTTCAAGTTTCCTGGCAGGCTAATGTCACTAGATGAGGTGGCATATCATTCCACAGGAAGTTTCCTTTCCTGTATACTGCATAGATCATGGTATTTTGGATTCTGATGTACAAAATCTGTGCAGGTGTTCTGAGTAGGTTGCATTGTTATTTTCTGTGCATTGGTATACATTTTAACTGTTCCTACAGGAAGGTCTTACAAAGTTTTTTTTAAACAAGTTACTCTTAGCACAGAAGTCATTCAGGCCCACATAATAAAAGCTTGCTTTGTTAAACGTGAATCAAGATTCTTCAAGGAAGCATGAGAGTGCCAGAACTTCTTTTATTAGTTGTTCAGAGGTGATAGAGAGAAAAGTCTAAGGAACACAGTATTTTAGCTTGTGGCGTGGAATATGTAATACATACATGTTTTATTTACTCTATGTTTAGCTAAGGCTAAGAAACCTAAAACCTTACACTTTGTAACACTTATTAATACTATGCTTTTTTTTCCTTACCAGGTGATATTTTTAGATGATTCTGTGTCATCTTTCATACAGATTCGAGGGTCTGTTCCATTATTTTGGGAACAGCCAGGCCTGCAGGTAAGCAGGAGACAGATTTAATTATAGAGATAATTCTTATTCAGGTCTTTTTAAACATCTTACAGTAGTGTTTAGGCTCTTCTGCACAGTTACTTGTCAGGATGAGATTATCCTTTGGGAGCAAGTTGGTGCTATTTAATTCACCAAGCCTGCCACTCTAGAGTCTCTAAATGCTGTTTTGCACAAGATTTGAATGTCCATTGCTTTTTAGATGTTTTCTTTTTGAAGATGAATTTTTCTGTTTTAATTTAAATTGGTATTTTAAAATAGGTTATAATGGAGCATCCAAAGAGACTGTTTTCTTCTGAATTGTTCTTGAGGATAGGTCTTTTCAAGAAGTAAATATGGATCAAGAGTTACTATAATATAATTTCATGCCAATTTTCTTGAAAGAGGGATTGTGTCAGTAGCTACTACTGTGATACAGTTTTTACAGAGAAGATTAAAAAGGTTCATGCCTTACTGTGATTCTAGGTTCTTTAAACTAGACATTTTGCAGTAGAATTGCTGAAACATTTACATGCCTTTTACTCAAAACAAGAAGTAATTAGATGACATGACTAAACATATTAAATAAAAAAGTGTTTTTTAGAAAAAAGAGTAGGAATTCAAGATAAATTTATAAAAAGAATGCACACCGTAGTAAGAAGAATATATTTTGGAGATTTCATTTAGAAACTGAAATGAATTTTCAGGCTGTATTTAGGATCAAAGTAGGTCTTTGAAGAACAATTAATCAAATGTGTAAAGACAGATAATTTAATGTAATCTTCATGTTATAGGTGGGATCCCATCGTGTCAGAATGTCAAGGGGTTTTGAGGCAAATGCACCAGCTTTTGACAGGTGAAAGAATGTCTTATATTTTTGTTAATGCACTATAAACCTCTGATAAGTGATGCATCAGAGGGATGGAATGTTATTCCAAATGGGAGGCTTTGTCTATACAAATGTGTGATTCAGAAGAACAGCAAACTGCCTGGGCAGCTTTTTCAGACTTCTACAAGATTGCTTGTACCTTTGAGTGCTTAGCTGAAAAGTCTGCAGAAAATTTAGTACAGTGAAATACTTTGTTAAATTGAAAATAAAAATTATAGCAAGTTTACATTGAATAATCCATATTTGTCAGCTGCTGTATAAAAGTAAAAGTTTATATTTTGATTTTAGTCCTGCCATGGCACTTCAGCTTCACAACTGAATGGTTTTACATTGCTGTTACAATGTTGTCGCATCGATACTATTACCCTAATTACACAGCAGTCATTGGTTGTCTGCTATTATTGACTTATATTGGTTTGTTTGGACATGACGTAATAAAAGGCTTGTGGCAGTTACTAGAGTAGCCAGGATGTTTCTGCAGCATCTCAAGTCAGTGTTGCAGGTGTTTGTGTTAATTTTCTACATGCCAGAAGATGACTGGAATTTTTCTTCTGTTAACAGGCATTTCCAAACTCTTAAAAATTTATATGGCAAGCAAATTATTGTAAATTTACTTGGGGCAAAAGAAGGGGAGCACATGCTCAGCAAAGCTTTTCAGGTGGGTATGACAATTCTCTCACTGTGCATATCCTTGGAATTTGCCTGTTTGTGATGAAGCTTTTATATAGCCTTCAAAAAATGAAACAGTTATGCTCTGGAGCAACTGTCACTTGTGGTTAAAATTGTATTTATCATGAAAGCAGTTCTTAAGATACACAATGTGAAATAAATTTTTAAAAGCTCTCTATATAATTAGTATTCAATTATGTTCAGATTGGTTACTGAAAAATTCTAGCAGCAACATAGACAATGTTGAGGGATTTTCAGTTATTTTCATATTTCATGCTTATTAGTGGCTAATTGAAAAAATAAATCTTCTTTTCACTATGGAATTCATGAATAAATAAATGATACTTTGTGGTATTTAATACTGTGATGTTTCTTTTAAAAATCTTTCCCTTGGAATTCCTGGATATATTCCTTAATACTTAAAAAAAATCACAATTTAATTTATCATAATATAAATATGCTTTATAATTTAGTAGAAATATTTGTTCAGAAGATGTTAACTGCAAGTGGCCATTTTCATGAGTTCCTACTAGTTAGGTTAAAAATAACTATTACATTGTAGTCCATAAATACTGACAATTTGAGAAGTTCTCTGTGAAGCCAGAGCACATTTTGAGAGCCATCTGTTATTTCCCTTTCCTTTTTTCCTTTTCCCTTTGTATTATAATGGTTGAATGTCTTGAGCCATTCACTAGTATCTTCTCTGTATCCAGCTATCCCGATAGGAGACTTTAGTGTTCCCAGATGCATATCAATGTCCAATGCAGATCATAGCTTTGCCAACAAAGATTGTGTGAGCACTTCAAGACTTTTCAGGGAGGGAATATTAGGAAAAATTTTGCTCAAAGCCAGCCTCCACAGCAACCTGAATAATTTGTGCATTTTTTTCAGTAATAGTTTATGGAGTGTTTACTCAGTCCCTGTTGCTGGCAGGCACGTCTAAAATGGTGACCATTAGTGAAAGGGATTTCCACTGAAAGAATTCTTTGCAAATGGAAGCATTTTAACAGTAGAAGAGGTTGTAGACTGTCTTGGTGACCACTAGTATAGTAAGGAAAAAACTGACTTCAATTGTGACAAGAAAAAGAAAAACCATAGTCAAAATATTAATTGGTTCAGAGTGATTTGTTGAACAAGAGTGATAAAAATGGTTTTATTTTACCTAAGAGAAAGCTTGTAATAAACAAGATAGCTAATAAACAGCTTTAAAAATATTTTTATCTTCTTATTTACCTTCTACTACTATATGTTTGGGTATTAGTATATTTATACCTTTTTCTTCTCTTTTTACAATGTCAGAGCCATTTGAAAGCTTCTGAACATTCAGCTGATATCAAAATGGTGAACTTCGATTATCATCAAATGGTTAAAGGTGGAAAGGCAGAAAAACTACACAGTGTGCTTAAACCTCAAGTCCAGAAATTCTTAGAATGTGGATTTTTTTATTTTGATGGAAAGGAAGTTAAAAGGTTCGTGTGTGTAACTTCTGTAAATTTCTTCAATCAAATTATGGTTCCAAGATGCTTTTCACCCCTTTGCAAGAAGTTAAGAGAAAAAACTTTACTTCTGTTGTGTTTTTATTATATCGAAGATGATGTGCACTAAGTGAAATACGAGTCACTTCAGTCTATTAATATTTTGTCTCATTCTGAATGTTCTCTAAAAATCTTAATGGAAAATATCTCAGAGATGTTGATGGGGCATGACTTAATTTCAGGCCTTTGACCTCATGATTTTGGTGCAAATGGGCAATTGTCCTTTTTCTTGGGTGCACCCATGTGGGATTAAAGAATGAATATTTTTCTATCTTCCTGTATAATGTTTGTATTTTCCTCAGCAATAGAACATACCATTTTCTGTTTGTTGTAAATGCTGATGTAGAGTGCAATCTTTTTCTAAGTCTGTTTGCACCTGGATCCCCCATTTGAGAGATTCAGTTCTCCACAAATTATGAATGGGATGCATGTTTTCTGCCCTGCTGTGTACTTCTCAGTCCTGCTGTACTTCTATTCCTATTTCCCCACCCCTCTTCCTAGAGCAAAGGCTGTGCTTATCTCAGCAGGAAAAGGGTAGCAGGGCCAGAAATAGGCAGCATTCCTGCTCTTCTCCCTTCCACACCCTTCCTCCTTTTAATTAATACCAGAGCAAACTGCTGACAGAGGTTCTCCGTGAGAAAGAGAAATGTTGAGTGAGGGGATTGTCACCTACAGTGGGGTTTCATCTTCTAGTGCAGTGGGAGAGGAGAAGAGGGTTCCAGTGCCACTCTGTCCTCTAACCTGGCTGTATGATTAAATGCTCCAGGGGCATTTTTTCGTAGGCCTGAATAAGATTACGTTTAGTGGAATAGTACTTAGGTCCCATCTCCACCTCAAAATGTCACTGACCATTCTCCAAAAAACTTTAAAAGTGGTGTGACACTTTGTGGTGGGAGAACACCATTTTGTCTTGATGGAGATTCAAATGATATTACTCATACAAAAGACAGACAACAGAACAAAAGCAAAATAGGCTGTGGCTTGTGATAGCTTGAAGAATTGCATTAATAAAAGATAACGGTGATGATTTTTCTAAGTTCACAGAGCATCTCCTTTAGACAATGTCAGGTTTTTTTCTAACACAGCAAACTGTTTTGTATTTCATATCAAATACAGAGATAGTAATGAAAAAATAATCTTGGAGAAAGTTTTTCAAAACTTTCTACAGTTTATGGTTAGATCTCCAAGTAAATGTGATGAAGCCTTACTGACTGAATTGGATAAAGTGTATAGTGGGAATGATGAAAGTAAGGAGTAAGTGTGTATCCCTGGGACAGCCATCAGAATTTTGTACTCATAGCCAGACGAGAAGAACATGGATGTTGCCTAATGTGATCCTTCTAAGACCTTTACAGCACAAGTTAATGGACTTCTCTCAAAGAAAGGGGAGCAGTTTAGAGCATCTGAGGGCCTCAAGCATCTGTCAGACTAAAGAGGAAGGCTTATTTTCATTTTTATTTGGGGAGGAAAGAGAAAATAATGAGGGGTTGAAATTGGCTTTAGTTTTATCACAATTTCTTGTTACTTTTAATTTAGTTAAATCCAAGAGCTGTCCTAATATTTTTTTTTTCCATTTTTGTTTTAACTGAGTTATTTCCCTCTGAGATTCTTGTGAAGTGTGTTAGTTGGATTGTTTGAAAAGAAAACTTTATCCTGCATAACACTAACTGAGCAAGCAAGGGGAACTGGGGAAAAACTGAAGAAGAAAGGGTCATGTTATTTGCAGGAAAAAAATTAGTTTTGTGTAGTGAGTACTGCTGCAAAATTCGCTGCTGTTACTGGAGCTAATTTCTATTGCCGAGGTATTTATAAACATACTTGCTTTGACAGTAACATTGCACTGACAATACCCTGATTTACTATTCTGGTTCAGATCTTGATGTCCCTGTCTTTGTTGATGATACGTGTGTTAAATGAGTTATTTCAGTTGTTTTCTCTCTCTGTCTTTCATTGTCCTTGGCACAGATCTCAAAGTGGTACTGTCAGAACAAACTGCTTGGACTGTCTGGATAGAACAAACAGCGTGCAGGCTTTCTTTGGCTTGGAGGTAGGAAAAACAGTATCCAGATACACAACTACTGCTGATACTTCTGTAACAATTAGGCTGTAAAAGTAATGTTACCTTCCCGATGAAAGATGAATTAAAATGTTTCATAGATGGCAGTCTGAGTTACAGCATGATACTTGTTTTGTTCTGGGGCAACCAGACATAGTAGTTACAGAAGCAGTAGTTGTGTGGTAATTGTTAATTTAACAGTAGTCATGCAGCATTATGAAAAACATTTGTTCTTTTTTAGGTGTCAGTTTCATATGTCTGTTAAGGTTCAGACCTGCAGTTCTAGAAGAGGTAGTAGTTTTGTAGTCCTTCACAAAAACACTGGCATTCACAGTTACTGTATTAGATTAAATTCTTCAGCATATAGGGTTACTGTTCTTAGCATCCACAGTGCTGCGTGTTCATATTTTCATAGCATGTGCTGTGAATTCTTCATGGGACAGTGTCACGGTTGAGGCTTTGGCCATGCTCAGACTGAGTAGCTGGAAATTAATTGTGGGATTCAGTCCTCCTGCAGGGGTGTGCTTCAACATATTGGCTTGCTATATGAAACAAAGGTTATACCCTACAGGCTTTATACATGGAAGCTTGAACGCATGAACCTGACAGGAGCTGATGGAGTAAAATAGTACTGATTGAGCTAAAAGAGTAGCTGTGAAAAACTTCTGACAGCTCCGCTCAGTAAACTGTTTGACTCCTAAAGATAAAGTTCTTAGCATATTTAAAAATTAAAAATCATGGGTGCTGTAACATCAAACCAGAGAAAAGGATTATTCTTTTGTTTTCTGAATTTTATTTAATTAAAATACTCTTGGTTTAGCATCTGTAGGAGGATTTTCTGTGAGAACTGCAAAATCCATGGGCTGTAGAACAAACATTTCTAATTCTGGAATATGTAGTGCTTTGCTGCTGCGTTTACCAAATGAACACTGTTGCCAGTTCATTGGTGTTTTAGTCCAATGGAATACTGGACTGTTTACCCTCATACAAATACTATGAAGATTTTTCTTTTAACATTCGACATCAGTACATATGGTAGCAGATAAGACTCTTTTAGAGATCTCATGCCTTTTTTCTGTATTGTTTCAGCTCTGCACGTGCCATACAGGGTCATACCTTTCAATTACTAAAATTAAGAAAAGTAGTTCTTTAGTCCACTGGGTGTTGAAGAGTAGTGGCATGCTTTGAAAATCCCACAGCATTGTAGTGCATTATGTAGTTTGTTTATCTGTCCATCCTGTATTGACTTTGCCATGGGAGAGACAAATTATTACCTTAAAGCCTTTCCTGGTCCTAAATCTGTTTGCTGGAGTTTAACAGTTCACTGTAGATAGAAATGCAAGCTTGAAGTAACCAGTTAGTTTACCTTAAATGAGCCATGAGAAATATTGCCTATTGAATTTTACAGATAATAGAGTAGTTTTCTATGGCCTAAGAACAAATCTTTATACTCTTGATGCATATAGTTACTTACATGGCAAACTTAGCTTTGCAGCTCTATTTTTTCCTTTCTTGTCCTTTTAAGAACTGGATTAAATATTTTTTTAGACCAGGTGTGCTGAATTTTCATTGGTGAGAGCTAAATTACAATTTCAGTTAAATATGTGAGCTAAAATTACAGAACTAATCAATAAGAAGAAAAATGGTAAATCCTCATGAGCTGCTTGCTTAATTTTAAAATTCTATTTAAATTAGATATTTAAATTCTTACCTGTTTTAATATGATACATACTTCATTTATCAAGTGCTGGCCTCTGAAAGACCACCTAAAATTACAAGATACAGGACCCAATTTCTGAAGTTTCTTTTCTTGTCTATTTCTACTTAATTTTGTCTGCAAGTTCCTTTTTGTAACTTATGTTAATTCCTGCCCAACCTTCAGAATTTTGCCTTTATGCCATTTTATGTTCATCATTTTAGATTCCTTCTTGCCATTGGACACCTCAAGGTTTAAAAGATTTTTAAAAGCTCTTGAAAATAGCTTTTTTATTTTGTTTTTTTATATTTATGTTTGGTATTATGTTGGTAGCCACAAACAGGAGAAAATTACTTGACTTTAAAAAAATAATTATGGTTCCACAAACCACAATTTCAGACAAGGTACAATGTCCCCATTCTATATCCATGAGCATTATGCTACATTTAAGTAATGTATTTAAAGTAAAACAATACATTTATATCTATTATATATATACAATTTAGATGCATTTAATGTAGACTGTGCATCGTGGAAAATTACTTCAGGTATATTGATTGTAAGGGTAAACATTGCAGTGTTATGCATGAAAACAGTGACTGACAGAAGCCCTTGGTATTTTACTGATGACAGTACTCTGTTGCTGCTGCACTTGATAATACAGGTCAGTGTGTTTGGTATTACACTTTTTTGGGAATAACATTAATTGCTCTAATTCTAAATTATGTAAGTAGAGAGACTTGTGAACTGAAAATAGCTTACTTTGTAATTAGAGAATTTTTGGATGAAAATATTTACAAATCAAGCACATAATTCTTTTCCTATATTACTACTTGCCTTTAAAAGAAAATGAAGTGCTGGTGCTAAAGTTACATGTATGATGCGGCCTTTCAAACAGGACATGGTGTCAGTTTTTTCAGAATGATATATGGAAACAAGGATTTTTTTCATGCATGTGTGCTGAAAAAGTATGATGTACCTTTTAATAAATGCATTTAAAGATTTTTCTTTTGCAAATGTTGTCTTCAACTGTTGCAGATGCTAACAAAACAACTGGAGGTATTAGGATTAGCTGAGAAGCCTCAACTGGTTACTCGCTTTCAGGAAGTTTTCAGATCCATGTGGTCTGTGAATGGTGATTCTGTCAGTAAAATCTATGCTGGAACTGGAGCCCTTGAAGGAAAAGCTAAGGTAAAGTACATGTTATTAAAAAAATTTACCAGTATTCAGTATGGATTTTAAAAAAATCTGTCATTAACATAACAACTATGAGATTTTCTTTTAAAAAATATGCTTTTGTTGTAATCCTAAAAAAACTAACCACCCCCCAAAAATTAACATAAAAAGTTGGTTATGTTGATAACCAAGTCTTGTTTCAGTACATCCTTTCTCAGCCATGCTCATGCCTCCGAGATAACACCATTGTGTAGGAAAGGATGAGGCTCAAACCTTTTTTATTTCTTTAGATCATAGTTCAGAAAAATGTATATACAAATCAGCTTTAGTTTCTTTGAATAATTTCATTTTTCTCTGTGTATCTCTGCCTGCTGCTGTTTCAGTTTCATTCAATGTATCTCCTTTCTTTTAAAATGTGTTTCACTGGACATCGTTGTTCATGCTTTTAGGGTTTATTAACAGCATTAAAATTAAACGGGTTGCAGCAGAGTGGTTTTTGTTTGCATGTTCCTGCAGCTATTTCTTCTTAATTTTGCAATTACTGAAAAAAAACCCAAATTCTGTTTCTACCTTGCTTTCTAATGTTGTGATAACAGTTCTGTACTACACAACAATGTAATTCTCTGTTTCTCTTCAACTTGTTTTGTCTTTGTTTATGCCTGAGTTGTTCAGATTTTCTAATGCTGTCTTTTATTTTTCTTCTAACAATGTTGCTTTTTTTTGTTTCCATAATTCTCTCTCTCATTAAGTGATACCTGTCAAAACAGATGTTGAACCACAGAAATTTTTGCCCTTAGTTCCTATAGGAATTTGTTTTCATACTGTTCTTTTTATTCAAGAATGCACTGCTGCTCATTCCATGTTATATACTATGTACTCATAGTCAACTGTTTTGTTTGTCCATCACTCGTTCATTCAGACTATATCAGAGTCCTTCTCTGCCCATGTACAAGGCATGCAGTAAAGTACATAAAAAGAAAATAAAGGAAATAGAGTTGTTGCTTATTTTACTCTTAATTGTTGCACACAGGACTTTTTCATTTGGGAACTGTTTGTATTTTAGCATAGAATCAAGTTTGGTTAAAGATGTTTAGTTTTATTTTCTTACAAAAATGTCACCCAGACTGTCAGGAAAACTACAGTAAGTATTTTATGGGGTGTTTCCCCTTCTCCTGAACCTTACGTGTTTCTTTTCCTAAAATAATAGTTTTCTGCTATTAGTTTGGCTGCTTAAATTTTTTACTTGGTGAAATGCGTTTACTGTATTTACACTTCCATTTTTAATGTTTAAAACACAGAGTACATTTACTCTGCTGTCTTCGTAATAACATAGGATCCCTGCCCTGGTACAACTGTTAATGAGTACCACACCTCATAAAACAAACACAGCATCCCTGATGGAAGTCCATCTATTTGAAGACGATCTTCAATACTTGCAAAGCCATACAGTACTGGCCATTGTTTCACTGAACCCTGGCCAGGTCACTACTCCTTATGTTCTTGAGTACTCTATAATATGTTTTAAAATACAGTTTTTACATTGTTTTATTCTCATTTCTCAAATTAAAAGTTTGATGTTTGAAATTCTGCTATTTCTTGCTCGTCAGTTTGATTCTTCAAAGTCCAAGAGTACTTAGAAGTAAAAATGTAGAAATTTAGGATAGGAGAAAAAATATTTTAACCTTAAATGTGTTAATATGCATTTCTGTACTGAAAAAGAGTCCTTTTTAAAGTATTATAATACTCATTACATCTAACTCCTTACCTACTCTTTCTTTTGCTTTCTCTGGGTTCCTTTCAATTATTTGCCTGGTATGTGAATGGTGAGTGTGCTTTTTGGATCATGTCATAAATTATACATTGTCTGACAGAAAGGGAGCAGCATCCTATTAAACTCCTGTTGCAATAGTATGCTCCCCAACACCTCATCCACGTTGTCTTCCAAAAATCATGGTGCCAATTTACTACTCCTTATCTTGACAAGAGAGTAGTTTCTTTCTTGTTGTCTAGTACGATTCATAGAACTAAATGATGGGTTAGCTTTTTAGTTTTCTTAAGCTTTTGTCTTTTTTTCTTACGCATTTAAGAGACCTTCATGAACAATGCCAGCTGCAAACTTGGAGTATTTTTAATAATAATATAATACCATGCAGCATCCCGGATGGAGTACGGTCTATATTTCATATACGTGCAATAGCATGTGTTCACACACACCTCACAGGCAAAATACACTTAGATGCATAAGGCACAATAAACCATGTAATCAAGAAATGTCTTTGTGCCTGTCATTGTCGGTGCTGTGTACACAGAATAAATAACACTGCTGTTTTTTGAGTCAAATATGAGACTGCATGGCATGTTGATTACATCATCCTCTAGATGTCTGAACCACAGAGAATATCTAGTAGCAGTACATCTCTTGAAGATTCTTGTTTAAATTTAGTTAAACTTGTTTAGTTCAGGTAGTTGGACACTGTTCTTTTGGAGCAGTGTTCCAGTCATGCCACGTGTGTGATGTGAGCAGCGACTGTCTTCCTATGTATGTAGCTATAGATGGGTGTGTATGTTCCTTCTGGGATACTGCATGAGACTTGCACGTTATTTTAAAAAGTTAAGGGGTCTTAGTAAGCTGAAGCTCTCTCTTTTTTTAACACTGATATTTCAGAATGTGAATTCTGAACTAATATGCTCATAGGTGTATATACATACATATTCATGTATCATGGCATTTGGACTTAAGTGCTTGCTCATCTCTCACTATTTGGGGAAAAGCCCAAAATCTTGTATCATGGTCTAAACATGGCACTATATCAATTTGATTTTGAAAACCAAGTGTTTAGGGAAAAAAATAACATTCCCCTCCCTGCAGTATTTTGCTTAAATAATTTAAACTGGAATTATCTGCTTGTTAGATATGCCTTGAAAGTATTACTCTGGTGTTTAGCATTTGGAGGGGGGGAAGCACACAGTAGGCTCAGAAGACTTTATTCAATACTTTAAGAAGGGAATTGCCTTAGATTTTAAAATCATTAATGAAGTTTACAAATATGTTACTGAATATTGCCAATGTTATTGTGAGCAGTGTCCAACATAAAATATTTTATACATGTTCCTCCCTAACAGGCTGGAAAGCTGAAGGATGGTGCTCGTTCTGTGACCAGAACGATTCAAAATAACTTTTTTGATAGCTCCAAGCAGGAGGCCATTGATGTTTTGTTATTGGGAAATACCCTAAATAGTGATTTAGCAGATAAAGCACGGGCTCTCTTAACCACCAGCAGTTTACGCGGTATGTGTCTTTCAGGATTTTAATCTGTCTGATAACTATTTGGTGTAAAAAAGCTGTATGGAGTCTGTTTTCAAAGCAATATTGGAAAGTATAAATGCTATTTATGTTCTGTTGGATATTAAAAGATGAAAGTTACTTCTGCTTTACTAATATTACCAAACTAACATGCTTGCAGTAATTTGTTGTTTGTATTTTGTTGATGTCGGGTGGTATAATAGGTAAATATTTGTGGAGCATGTTTGTCTGAACTTTACTGTAGATGCATGTTAGATATGTTCTGTTCAGTTCTTAAAATCCATTTATAGCAAGTGTTAATCATAACAATTACCTGCTGAATTTGGGGGAAAAATCCTGATTTATTAAAATACTAGGGTGTTTTATTGTTTTTTAAATGTCTTAATTTGATCCATTGTGTCAGTGAAGAAATTCTCACCATAGTGTTAAACTAGATAGAAAGCATTTATTCTTTTCATAGTCCTAAGAACGCTGGTATTTATCTTAATTTTGGTTTCTAAGGTACTGAGGAACAAAAGGGGTATGGGTAATGGAAGAATATTTAAGGTAACAGGAGCTATCAGAAAATTCCTGATGAATTATTTTCCATCACAGAATGTCTTTTTGTGAGAAGTCGTCTTTCCCAGGAATGTCTGCACCACAAAAGCTTGTCAGGCTTTGTGGGTGAAATTCTACTTCAGAATCAGAGAGATTTCAGTGAGAAACTCTGCGTAGGCAGCATAGCCGTGTGGGGCTTGGGTGGTCTGGGTACAGGAAGGTCGTTCACCTAATCAGAACAAGGAGTTGAACCACAGCAGCCTGTATCCCCAGACAGAGGTGTAGCCTACATGATCCCCAGGACTACAGTCATGTCCCATCCTTCTGCAGACTTGATGGGCAGGGAAATAGTAAGTGGGCCAGGTGTAGGGCTGTGATTACTCTCCTGAGATACAAAAAATAGAGGGGCTAATTCCTGGGCAAAGGAGTTTAGATTTGAGTCTTTCTTTCCAAGGTGCCAGGTAAGAGTGTCCTAAATGGTGGGTTGTTCCTGGTTTCAGGGATTAACAACATTCTTAATTTTCACTTTTCTTCCCCCCCCCCCCCCCTTTCTTCTCGACACTTCTCAACCTAGAGTGAGAAAAATGTGTCAAAACTTCAGTGCAAATCTGTGACATGAGAAAAAAAATTATTGCCCAATTGTAGTCTTCATCTTGTGGGTATTTATGTATTTCCAATGTGTAACCTGAAAGGCTGTTTTCCTCTTATTTCTTTACCACAGGTTTTCATATTATTGTACCTTTTCCTGTATCTGAAACCTGCTTAATTGGCCTTGCCTCAAAAGTAGTTGAAAGTCATTTTTATTTCTTTTCACTTTCTCTGTGAATGCAAGCTGTCCTTTCAACATTTGCAGCTTCTGTCAGCTGAGGAACATTAATGCCTCTTTACTGAACATAATGTCTTCATGTTGTCTGCTAGGTGGTGCATTAACCAGAGAGACTTCATTTTTATTATCCATTATTAATTAAGCAAGGAAAGAGAATTTGGTAATACTGTTGTGGAACTTTTTAGATTTTGCAGCATAAAAGATGTCCTTTCACTGATGCAGGTGTCTATGTGTATATAAATTGTATATCACAGCATGTTCTCTCACATATTTTTGGAACAGAAATGGAAGATTTTAAAAAACAATTACTTATTTGACTAATTTTTTTCTTGTTTCCTTCTTACTGCATCCGTAGTTTCAGAGCAATCATTACAATCAGGTATAGTATAGTAAATTAAGCTGTAAATATCTGAGCAGCTCTTGTGCTTCTCTGGCTTTTTTTTTTTTTGTGCCTATTTGCATAATATTTGGTTGTGGGCTCATTTTCCTAGTAGTGTTTGGATCTGGCATTCCTGTGCCCCAAAATCCCTTAATCCAAGAAAAACTCTTCAGTATGAGAGAAGTGAAAATACAAGGGGTGAAAAATGTTTCAGTTGTGCTTGGCTGTGAGTTACAAAAAGAGACAGTCAATTCTTTGGATTTTATTTTTGCAAATGCTTTATTCTAGCTTGTAGAGGAATTTGCTTTTTTTTCTTGTTTGGGAGCTTCTGTGTTTTTGTTTTGGGTAAGAGGTAAAATTCTTCAGCATGATTTGTAACTTCATCTTATTTGCTATTAGAAGCTCTACTTGCTTGTGTTCTTGCATGGGACAGACTGATTTTGTAGTATCTCCCAGCAAAGATTAACGTTGTACTGGAATGGTCTGAAATAACATGTTGACACTTGTGTTTTGTGGAGCAAAAGTACAGTCAAAACCACTGAGATATGGTTACCTCTGCACGTGACACAAAATGAAAGTATTAGAGCATCTATTTAGGTAAAAGTCTTTAAAAACTCTTTTAAGTGAAGAGAAGGCTCAAAGAGGGAATTTCGTAGTTAACTCCTAATCTTCTACTTTGAGACACTTCAGTAATATCTTGTCCAATGTTTGTGATGTTGGGTTTAAAATAAGAGAGATTGGCTTCAGAGGATTCAGCAACACTGTGAACATGAAAAAGTGATAAGTAATAATAAGAATGTGTAGGGATGAGCCAGATAAAGAAAAAGGAGATAAAAGGTATCTTCAATTTAAGAAGCTTCTGAAAACTCCTGGTTGTTACCATTGTAAGTTAACAACATAAGCAATATAATGCCTTTGAGCTTTGTTTTCAGACTTTTCTAATTCTTAGTGGAAATCCTTTGTGTTGTAATTTAAGTTGTTTACATTAAGCTGCTCCATTTGGGGAGATGTGATATACACATATTCCATATTTTTAAGGGAGGGCTGCGAGTACTTGTCAGCTGGGCCACACTTCATCATTTCATTGTTCCCAGAAACTATTATTTAAAATAAAATATTCCTAGTGCTCATATGTTCAGATTTTAGTATGTGTTGAGAAAATTTAATCAGCTGTTTCTGAGCTATTGCCTTGATAGGGTTTATTGTGCTACCTCTTGGAAGTAGGTTCACTGAAACCAGATCAGATTGCTTAGTTTCTGGGTGAGAGGAGAAAAGTATATGCTTAATACCCAGGAATATGAAGGGAGAAGAGGAGGGAAAGAAGCAAGGAAGCTCTTAATAATTGTTCAGGCAAATCTGCTATTTTAAGAGAATAGTGAAGTTGTGCACGGTATCCCCTGAACCTGTGTGCTTGGGTCATAGCTGCTAGCCCTGGGTACTGAAGATTGACAGGGAGGATCCTTGGAAGAAAGCATGAGGATTTGTTGTTGGCTAGATTGTTGTTCAAATACATCTGAAGTGTTTAGAGCTTTTTTTTTTTTTTTTTGCCTTCCCCCCCCTCCTTAGAAAACCACTTAAACCATATTCTGTATTTTTGAACGTTAAATGTTTGTCGCCTTTACATTCTTCTCAGCTTCACTTTTTCTATTAGTGTTTTACTGTATCTACTTAAATAATGAGATCTGAGTCACAGGTAATACACACCTGAAATTAACTGATTCATTGGCATTTTGTCAGTGTTAAAAACTGTTTATCAGTATAAACCGTCACATTGTCATTTATGGTGTTACCATCTATACTATAGCAGCCTAGTTTATAACTCATGAAGAGTCATACATGTCAACTATTTTTTAACTTACTGATGTGACGTTTCACTGTGGGTTTCATCTGGATACAAATTGCATATATTGAAACGTATCTGCAGTAATTTGGATGTGTAGTAAAATAGTTCAGTCCGGTTCAGTTGCACAGAATATCCCACCAAGAATTCTAAATTAATACTCCCTTTGTAGAACTGATTTCTAAACATCGCCTGCCTAGTATGAACAGCACTTAAAAGTATTTTTGCTGCAAAATAACAGAAAACGTAATGGATTGGATTTTTAACATTGTAGAGAGAGTGATACAACTTTGTTGAAAAGGTAAATAGCTAGAAATGTGTAGGAGAAAAATGTATGCAGGAGGCTCAGGGGCTCTGAAAAACAATTTGCCCACTCAGTATTTTGGAAAACAGATGAAAGCTTCATCTTTTATTTATTTTTATTCTAATGTAGAAAAAAAGAGTCATTCTACAATTTAGAAAGCTTGCTAGTTTTAAGATATGAATTTCTGGTTTGTAATAAGCATGTTGTCAGTTCACTTCTAAAGTTCTATCCTGGTAAGATTTTTCACATTAGAGGTTCATGACAGTGTCAGGAGTTAATTAGGTAATAATTCAATGATCCCAAGCATGATTTCCCCAAGGAGACACTGGTCAGTTTGTTGTCTTCTGTATGATTACCCCATATATGAATATATGATTTGTTCACAATGAAAGAGTTCACAAACAATAAATACAATGTATTATTTTCTTTCTATTGTTTCCAGCTTGTTGCAAAACCAAGAGAGTTGGAGATTACCTGATTTTTGCTTTAATCGAGTAGCCAAGATTCTGTAGCATGTTAAAGGTGGTAAACTTAAAAAGAATAACTAAAAAGACCAATCATCTCACTAATTGTCCCATTTTGGGGATATGAATGGAAATACTGTGCCCAGTAGCTGACCATTTTGCAGAACAGCACACAGTGAAGGGAAGAATTCCATCTAATGTTGTTTATAAGATTCTCACTGGCTCTCATAACGATGACTATTCCAAATAGGTAAATTAATATTACTTAGGTAAAGTAAAATGTAAACAATACTGTTTACACCTGATGCGTTTTTTATTCCACTGACATTGAAGAAAAAAAGGAGCATAATTTTAGAAAACATTCATATCTGTTCATTTGCATTAGGAAATGTATCTGTGTGAGTTATTATGCAGCTGATTTACGAAGGGACTTATAAAATCTCTGTAACTCTAGTGTCTGACTATTGAATAATCTTTTTTGTTTGCTGGTTTCTCACAATGCCCTTTACAGATGGGTCATTCCTCTCTCTCCCATCTGGCAGATAGAAACAAGGCACAGAGAAAAACTGGTGTGAAAGAGAAATTAGTTTAATTGTTTTGAATCCTAGCCTACTTTCCTCACTAAAGCAGAATTTTAGGAATTCTGCTGACCTAAAAAATAATTCAGATTTGTGGTTTAAATAGGCATACTTTAAAATGATAAAATTATGTACCTTAAATCTGTTTTAGTAGTCTAACAGTTGTTCTTACACTTCTAGAAATTAACATATCTCTAAGGGTTTTTTTGTAATGGAGATTGAATTTCATGTATGTAATCTGTGAAAACGAGGTAGATACCCATGTTGGCATGTATGAAAAGTAATGGTTTCTGTAGAGAGTCACAGGTAGGGTGAAAGACTGACAGGTATTTCTAAAACATAGAAATTATGTTTCTTTTATATATATATATATATATGCATTTAAACAAATTACTACTGTCTTTCATTCAGTCAGTATCCTACCCAGACAAGTAATATATCTGCAAATGTAACTTCCCTTGTGAAAAGCTGCATTCATCTTGCTTTCACAGTTTAACTTTCTGTATGTCTGTGCATGGATTTGCTGCCATTTTGTTAAGGGAAAGATCTCATTGCCAGATTTTCTAAAGAAACATTCTGTATAAAAATAATGTCTTTTCAAATGTTTTTGCAGCATCTGTAAAAGTGCTAAAGAGTATGTGTGAAAACTTTTATAAGTATGCAAAACCGAAAAAAATTAGAGTCTGCGTTGGGACGTGGAATGTCAACGGAGGGAAGCAGTTTCGAAGTATTGCCTTTAGAAATCAGACCCTCACTGACTGGCTTCTAGATGCACCGAAGTTAGCTGGTATTCATGAGTTCCAAGGTAAGGTTTGTGTTCTGTCAATTTGTTCTGCTGATTTTCATAATTAGACCATAAACATTAAAATAGATATGTGAGGTTTTGGTTCTTAAATTCTTTATGAATGACTAACAGCTTTTTAACCTTTAAATGCAGATCGCAAAAGCAAGCCTGTAGACATATTTGCCATTGGATTTGAAGAAATGGTGGAGTTAAATGCAGGAAACATTGTGAATGCCAGGTAGGTGATACTATCTACACAGTACTAGGTTGGTTGCTAATCACATTTTTTTGAGTAAAATGCTATTTACATTTTCTGCTGTTTTGTAGTGGTTGGGATTAGTCTGGATTAATTTTTGACTATTCGAGTTCTCTCTGCCAGTTTCTGTGCCAGGATTGCAGACTTCATCTCAGCTTTCCCTAGCAAAGCTGTGATCATTTAGATCACATTTAATATAATCTCAATGATGAAAACAGTCAGTACTTGACCATATTTTGGATTGCGCCTCCAGTAGCCCCTCAACTTTTTACCTCATTTAACACTGTGAAGAAATTTACCTCTAATGCTTGTAGTGTTCTGCAGTCTCTGTGCCTTCCTACTGCTGGGAACAGCGACGCCTGTGAAATTCCTTCCAAAAGCATGTATTGTTGTTATGCCTTTATATAGTGTCTTGCATCAGATTTTGATCTGTATAAAGCAAGACTTGCTCCCATACTGTCAGTTTTTGTTGTCATTCTATGTATTACATGTATATATATTATTGTGGAGTTCAGATTTTTCACCCCTAGCAGAGTGGGTTATGAAAATACATTTTTACTAGTGGTGGGTGGTACCAGTGATGAAGTCTCTATGTCTGGTCCTAGGGTCGTATTCACTTTGTCCATTGTTTTGTCTGCTTGTTTTGCATGTTTTCTGGTGTTCAGCAAGCTTTAACTCATTGGAAAAAGTATCTAAAGCCAGTAACACTGTTGGCCTTTGCACAGGATGTTGTCTTGAGGACAAAGTGACAGTTTGTCATCCCCTAATTTCAAACTGTGTCTAGCTAATGCTGTTCCTAGGTCTGATATTTTTCATTTACACCCAATGCTAGCTCTGAAAACCATGTTCTGTTAGGTCTCTAAGGAAGTTTCTTCTTGATCTAAGACTGTGGACATCTCTGTTTTCCAGTATTGACTGAGCTCTAGGCTAGGAAGTAACTCTGTGGAAAGATTCTCAAGTTTTGCTCCTCTAGCCTAGCTTCAGAAATACAGGAAAGATAACCCTGGCTTCTAACACAGTCTGTGGTGTTGAGAAAAGCGAGGCAGGAGTTTTGTGAGGCTGAATTTGAAATGTGATGTCGTGACAGTCTATAGCCTGTGTCTCTGCTAGGAGGCATTTGAGCACCATTCACAGCTTGGCTTTGGCTTGCTACCCCAAAGTTGAGTTAAGGTTATTGTACAAACTTTATTCAACTAATCAACAGTTTAGATACCTGCTTAATTTGATTTAGTTTACAACTGGCATTTTTAATCTCACTGCTAGCACAACCAATCAGAAGCTCTGGGCTGCTGAACTACAGAAGACTATATCAAGAGATTACAAGTATGTGCTGCTGGCTTCTGAGCAACTGGTGGGCGTCTGCCTTTTTGTGTTCATCAGGCCCCAGCATGCTCCTTTTATCAGGTCAGTGAACACACAGCTGTGCCTGGGTTGGGTCACCTTCAGTTTGCTTTGTATTGCAAGCAAACATACTAGTGTACTAAGTAGCATATGGGGCTCTAAATAGCTGTTAAATCTTCTGGGGAGCTAGTTGCTTGAACTCTTTTTACCTTAGTATTTAAATGCCTCATCAGTTGCCAAGAAAGCTTGAAAAGCTGAAGTATTAGGTTGTTACCTGCTCAATAGCTGTTGACATTTTTTTAAAAGTAGCCCAATGGCCTTGCTGCTGAAAAAAACAATGTGAAAATGTTCTCTTACCAAAATAATGTCATACTCAGACATATTTAAAGCTGTTATTTTCTGTGTCATTGTATTTTAGGTTTAATACTTGATTAACTCTTTTAGGGATGTTGCTGTTGATACCGTAAAGACTGGCATGGGAGGAGCCACTGGTAATAAAGGTGCAGTAGCAATTCGGATGTTGTTTCATACATCCAGTCTTTGCTTTGTCTGCAGTCATTTTGCTGCAGGACAATCACAAGTTAAAGAGAGAAATGAAGACTTCATAGAAATAGCTCGCAAGCTCAGTTTTCCAATGGTAAGCAACACTGTTCAAATTCCATAATGAATGAGAAGTTAAACCCTTTGACCTCCAGCAGTGTCATCCAAAAGCTCTATTTATTTTTTCCCATCCACAGATTCCTGTGGAAATCAAATTTCCTTGGGTTAGAGGTCTCAGAGATAATTTAAGTTCCCACAAGTTTTATTAAAATAGATGACTTCAGAAAGAATAGACCTTTCCGGTGCAATGACTGATAGAGATGGTGAAGCATGAATTCACTTGCATTAGGCATCAAGGATTAGCATAGGAAAGAGACCTTACAGATTCCTGACATGCAGTACAACTTTTGTAGGCATCGGAGTTCAACAACTACAAGCAAAAAATCTATGCGAAACAGCACTATTTTCAGTACACGAGAATGATTTTTGCTAACCCATTTTTGTCAGGCTGGATTCTACAGTTTTGTACCAGAATCTCATAAAGAATCAACACTGAGTAAATACTTGATAATTTTATCAGTGCGACAAAATGCTTCCTTGAGACTTAAATTTTGACAGTAGTCAAACTGTCCTTAGTTAGTTTCTATGGCCCTGGGCAGGAGTCTGACATCTTATTTTACAGGGTTTTTTAATTTCTACATTTGTCCATATGGTCATGTTTCATTTTTTCTTGACAGTACTATATTCTTATGGTCCTTAGAAAGAGTTTCCTAAATGATGCTGGTTTAATCTGCTTTGATTTACTTAAGGGCAATGGAAAAATCAAAACCAAGAGGGAAGTAGAAGTTCTTATTTAAACTCTAGGCTTTGTTTAAACTAACAGAGCCCTTCTGTCTCTTCCTAGCTATGAAAATTGTACATAATTGAAAAGTCTTCAGTTAAATCTGAATAATAAAGGCCTTGATTTGCAGTTTGTCAGGGTATTGTACCACAAGATCCCAGGGTAGTGTTTTGTTCTCCTTTGTAACCTTTTTGTGACACAAGTAGCAGTCATCACCTTAGAGCAGACTTCTAAAACAGGAGTAGAAAGATAAAGAATTTTAGAATCCAATTCAGATGATTGATGATTCTTTAGAAATGCTAACTATGTAAGAAATGTTACTTCTTTCATATTCTGTATGTGTGAATACCATACATTTGGCTATGTTGTTCCAACCATACGAACACTAAATACTAACGTGTATTTCAATTATCCTCATCAGCTAGACATTATGTCTGTTTTACAGTTAATAACTGAACTCCTGCACCTGGAAGTAATAAATTTGTCACTTGGTTTTTAACTTAATTGTGTGCTTCTGTTTTACAGGGAAGGATGCTCTTTTCCCATGATTATATCTTTTGGTGTGGTGACTTTAATTATCGAATCGATATTCCAAATGAGGAGGTTAAGGAGCTAATACGACAACAGAACTGGGATCCCCTTATAGCAGGAGACCAGCTTATCAATCAGAAAAATTCTGGACAGGTATCTTAAAAGTGTTAGCACACTTAAGAATATTTTTATTTTTAGCTTTAGCAGTTTTCTGTGGCACTTCTGTAAATCCATATCCTCGGCATGTTTTACTTCTCACTTTTGTCCAGGCAGTGGTATGGAAGGGTGGGACATAGCAACATTTATTAACGTATTTGTAGTAACAGTCTTGAAGAGGCAGTGCTAGAAATACAGCGACTAGCTGTAGGAGTGAGGTTTTTCTTTCTCTCCTGAAAGAAAAAAAAAAAAGGACACTGTATCATCTTTTCAGAACTTTGTGTTGGAGTTTACTTCTTACAATATTTTTCTTTTTATCAGGTAAAACCATTTAAAACATATTTATAAAAGTTCTTTTAGTAATGTTACTGTTTACTTTAAATTGCTGCAGTAACAGGTCTAATGCTGTTACTGTCATTCTGTAGGAAAAAGCAATAGTCCAAGTGGCAGTCTTTTTGCTTACAAAGAAAAAGAGCATGGAATAACAAAGCCTGAAGAAAGTTTCAGATTTTAGAATTCTAGGGTTTCTTGGGAGGCAGCAGGTAGCAATTAAAGGAATATTTGTAATGAATCAAATTTTGTGTGAAAGTGTGTATTCTTTCTTTCCAGCTTTATGTGGGAATGCTGTATATGGTAAAATGAGAGATAATACTCTTGTTAGTTTTGTCTGTCTGCCAGCATTTTGATCATAAAGAGTGCTTTTTCTGAATTAGAGTTCTCTTCCATTTGTGTTGGTGTCTTGTGCACCAGAACAGGAGGAAAAAAGCTCAATAATTTTTAATTATTTCTTTTTATAGCCCAGTTCCTAGAGAAAAAGAGGCATACATTCAGATGGGCAGGGAGCATCGTTGTCTGTTAATTTAATAAAAAACAAGAGAGGTGTAGAGGTTTGGGAGATGCTTACGGCATTTATAAAGCTGGAAAGATCTATGGAAAGTACCGGAATATGTAAAAGACTCAAGATAGCCTCCTCACTGGGGAGAAGGAGGAGGAGTAGTATTACACTGTTGGGGGTAATATTCTGTTATTTGAAAGTGGCTGGCTGGGTGGCACAGGGTGTCAGCTGGCTGCAGAGGGTAGCTCCATGGTTGTTAACTGGTGTATCTGCTGTTCAGGAAGGGCATTTACGTAGCAACTTTCTTCATAAAAGTAGGTTAAGAAATAATTACCAAAGGCAAATAAACTAATAAATTGCCTCAGAAGTTGTGGATCTTTTGACATTCTGACATTGATCTCTTAACATTGATTTTAGATTGACTAAATTGTAATTTATTTTTCCAACAAGAAAAGCAGGCTACCCTGACATTTGATGCAGACTTGACTGTAAGATCTAAGTTAGTTTACAGATCTCTGATGTGAAGTAAAACTGCCCATAGAGTATTAAACTCAAGAGCGGAGCTGGTTAACTATAAAGGCCTTTAGCATATATCTAATTTAAACAGTTAAGGAGTGAGGAAAACCCCTGACCTTCTAGGGTCTTGTGTCAGTTTGCTCTATCTATTTATGTTGCAAAGTACCTAACGGGTTTTTTGATTCCTTTCAGTTGGCACTGTATCTCTAAGTAACATACGTACTCTTGGCAGATGATTTCACATTATTGTTCTCATTCATTCTGTTTTCCTATTTGCTTGAGAATAAATTGTGATATTATCTCACTAATCTTTCAGTTCATATTGAATGTATTAAGGACTCTTTCTTTTTCTTTTTTTTTTCCTTAGCTCCTGTTTATTGGTGGGGCATCTTATGTCAGTTTGGGGCAATGCTTTTTGTGTGTTCAGATAGGTACAGAAAATATAAACCTTAATCCCCAACTTTTGCTAACACATGAGCAGCTGTGTTAACTGAACAGCTGATTAAAGTGCTACGGACAGCATCTGTGTTCTGGATGACCTCAAGATCTGAACAACATTGGAGGGAATAGTAGGTTGCTTATAAGCCTGGCTTTAAAGATATAAATGTTGACATGCTTCTGTTTAATGATAATCTGTTTAGGTTACTATTTAGTCTTAGTAGCAAATGTAGAATGTTTTCAGCAGGTAAAATTTAGAGAAGGATTCATATGATCAAATGACTTTTAAGATGTGTATACAGGTTTTCACTGCTAGAAAAGAGAATCCTGATTAGTTTCAAGCTGTTTCCCATCTGTTCTGGCATGACACATAACTGCTTTGTTTCTTACAGATTTTTAGGGGGTTTTTGGAAGGGAAAATAAATTTTGCTCCTACATACAAATATGATCTTTTTTCTGATGACTATGACACCAGTGAAAAATGTCGTACACCAGCATGGACAGATCGTATCCTTTGGAGAAGAAGAAAATGGCCTTTTGACCGATCAGGTTTGAGTGCTTCCTGAAATTGTTTAAAATATTCTTTTAACTGGCTTATAGAGTCCATTTAGTGACATTCACAGTGTCAGTGATTCTGAGCTTCTATCCCTGACATTGTATGAGACAGAAAGCTTATAATAGCATCTGCAATAAATACAGTGATGCTAAACAGGAGGATCAAGAATCAGATACCAGTTACTGATATTTCAGTAATGCAAAAGGAACTTCTGTTTTTTTCTGTAAAACACTTGGTTTTGGTTTACTTTGCTTTTTCTCTTTTTACAAATAGCTTATTTTTTTAAAGCATATTCATGCAATCACTGTGTTTTTCCCCTTGTGTTTTCAATGAATGCAGCTGAAGACCTCGATCTTCTGAATGCTAGTTTTCATGATGACAGCAATGTCCCCTATACATGGAATCCTGGTACTTTGTTGCACTACGGAAGAGCAGAGTTGAAAACATCTGATCATAGGTTTTAGTTTTATTTTGTATATTACTTCCTAATTGCTGAAGATTGAATATTCATGTTACATCTTTTGCTGCTGGGGTAATCTGCTTACAGGTTTTTCTCATGTATTTTTTTTCCAAGGCCTGTGGTTGCACTGATTGACATTGACATATTTGAAATTGAAGCAGAAGAGAGACAAAAAGTTTATAAGGAGGTGATTGCAATGCAAGGACCACCTGATGGTACTGTAATGGTCTCCATCAGAAGTTCTTCAGCGGAAGAAAACTATTTTGATGATAACTTGATTGATGATCTTCTTCAAAAATTTGCAAACTATGGTGAAGTTATACTTATAAGGTTAAAAAAATTTTTTACTTCTAATCTCTGTTTCTCCTCATTGTTCCCACCTATTTCCTGAACAAAGTTACCTTCTTAGCAGGCATTGCAGTTATGATCTGCTTTATTTTTAACATTTAGATTTGCACTTTAATGTCTTTACAGTTGAAAATCAGTTTTACATACCTGTATGTGTCTCAGTTTTCAGACTTAATTTTTGCATATAGTCTTTATTTCTGAGATAGTATCATCTGACTTAGAAATCAGTCAGAGTTAAGATTTGTTATTTATGTCATTTTATACAATTTTTGTATTCTGAAATTAGGTTAGTAGTTTTAAATGAACTGCAATGAGAGGATCCCTTTGAATATTGCATTTTCACTAAGCTGTTAATTGAACTATAAGTGGTGTGGTTTCTTGTTTGGGATTTTTGTGGGCTTATTTTGTTGGGGGGTTTTTTTGTTGTATTTTTGGGGGTTTTTTTTCCAGAAGACTACACTGTGGACTGGGGACTATGTTCCTAATGTAACATGGGACACCGAATACAAACATCTAACCTGTAGCTACACAATTACTATTGAATGTGTAACTGTAGTCACGTAATTTTTAAGAGGACAGTGCTTTTGCAGTGTGATATTTACCTGGTTTTCTTTTGCTTTATGGTTTGGTTTTTTTTTGTTGCAAGGATTCATTCAGTTGAAGCTTATTAACCAATTATATGTATTTTAATGAACTTAAAAAAATAATTAATCAAGTGAAACATTGAAAAACCTTTATGATAAAAGTCTTCAAAATCTAAGAGCTGTGATAAAGCATTTTAATTATTGTTTCCAATGGACTTTGCAGGTTTGTGGAAGACAAGATGTGGGTAACATTTCTGGAAGGAAGCTCTGCTTTGAATGTTATGAATTTGAATGGTACTGAGGTAATGTAAGAATTACTAAGCTTTCATATACCAGCAAAAGATCCAACTTTTTAAAGACTCTTGGGTGGATTAGGGTTTTTGTTTGTTTCTTTGCTTTTAATTCTTAAAAGTTTTTCATGTTCTGTATAGACTGTTTTATTTAATCATTTCTTTTTCACTTTTGATAGCCACATAACATTATGTTGAGTTTCAAAAGCCAGCTGAGAGAAGTACCAAACAACTTATTTTTAGGAGGAGGACTGTTAGAGAAATGAAGATCCCATATTGAGGGGCATCTTCATCAAATGAGACATTTTAAATTATTTTTTTAAATTATATAAAAAGCAGAGTTCTTGCCTTGAGTTTGTAGTATGAACCAGATTATATTAATGGCCTGCAATTATTTTATATTCAGCACTCCTGTACTGCAATCACTTAGAAGTGTCAAAATTTCAGCTGTCATTGACTTCTGTAAAATGTAAAAATATTAATTTTCATATTAAAGTTTTTTCCTGGTCTATGTTCCTGTTAAGACTTAGATTCTGTAATGAGGTGTTTGCAGATGGATCCCTGCATCTCCTGAGAGCTTCACTGACAGTCCATGCAGGATAGGAGCTCAGTGTCATGTGTCAGTTTGCAGCCTTCAGTTTTATCAGTCTCCAAAAATAACTTCACTAATGTAGTTTATAAGCAAGTCTGTTTTTCTTTACAAAGAATAGTGTTTCTATTGGAATAAAGAAACCAGAAGCTTTTGTGTTAACTGAAAAGGAAAATCTTGTGAGACAAGTGGTTACTTTTTTTTTTTTTAGAAAAGTACAAAACAGTTGTAATTAACAGTTCAAACTACATAAATGTACTTAATTACCAAGATGAAGCGAAAACATAATTATTTTTGTGACCTGTTACTGTTACTATTTAGTCCCAGAAATTCTGATAATCTTATTTGTGGTATTTTCAGTAATTATTTTTTTTCTTTTTAAATCTGGAGTGCTGAACTTTGATGTTTCTACTCTTACCAATTTCTGTTTTTTGCATACCTTTTTGGCAATTCAGCTGCTAGGAAGGGTTATAAACATAAGCTTGAAAAATCCAGATTGGATCAGAAGTTTGGAAGATGAGATGAATCTAGAGAAGATTAACATTGGGCTGCCTTCATCGACAAGTTCCACTCTGCTTTGTGAAGATGCTGAGGTTACTGCAGACTATGATATGGAAGGTTTGTTGAAGTAAAACATTCTTCATTTTTAAATGCTTATAGTTCTAAATAATGTGGTTGATTTAATGCATATATCGGTACTTTAACAAGCTTCTGCCTACCTGAACCACATAAATTAGAAATCTCATTATTTCCAACAGTATCTTGAGAATTTGTTGAGCAATGTCAGTTTGCACTGTATCTCTAGGTTTTACTCATTTGCTGACATTCTTTTTATTCTTTTCACTTTATCACGTGACCTACCATCTCAGGGTCAGTTTATTCAGGCAGCTTCTACTGTTCATGGAGACACTCTATAAGCAGGATACACACAAGTTCAGAGTGCAAAACAATTATTTTTTTGCCAATACACGTAATAGATTAGTAGGACTAATGAGCTCCCATGCTAAGCATTGATATGTTTACCACCCCCAAGAAGACACATGTTGCGCCTTTGACAGGCAGGCAAATATGAGTCAGGCAAGGAAACCTTCAGCCTCTGTTGCTCCTTGGAACAGGCTGATCTTTGGCATTGATGAGTTGCTGTTCTCTGGTTCCCTGGGTTTTGCTGGTTTTGTTTTTTCCCTGAAGGTTTTTTATCTTTTCATGTCATACTTTTCTAGCAGAATCCTCAAGCTGCTGAATATCACTGTTGCAGCAATTGTGCCTCTGCATTTTTGCTTTACTTTACTTACATTTTTCTAATCTATGTGCTTTGTTAAAGCTTATTTTTTAATCAATTAATTTTTATGAAAGGTCTGCTTCACTTTCTTTTCTACATTAAAAAATGTAGACGTACTTTTGGCTTCTTGGCCAGTAAAATAGCTGGTTTTTGAACAGCAGCAAAAAAGCGCACACACCTCTTACCTGCTTACACTTCCTGTGCGTATTGCATTTCCATATGTATTTTACAGGGTGTGTTTTTTTAAATTTTTGAACAGATATACTTTCTAGATTTAGTCAGTGTGTCTATATTGATTTATTCCATGTTTAAGTAGCTTATTTGCTTTGAATTTCTATCCAAGCTTCTTAGTGGCAAGCATTATGTTGCACAAGTTTCAAGAAAAGGGATGTACTTGCAAGAGTAGAGTAAGGTTTTTTTGTATAGGTATTTCTTAAAGGAATATACGTGTTGGTAAGGGTACAGATATGGGAAACCTGTGTGAAAAGTTGGAATTTGCATTAGTCTGTGTCATAAGATACTTCATCTGTTTGCAATGCAGGTAGGAAACAGGACTCTTAAGAGTTTAGATGCCTGTATGATTGGGGTTTTTTATTAATAATCCTATGTAAAATGGTATGATTCCTTTAAAGTGTGAGATCTCAAATCCCACAAGACTCTTAAATGAGGAGCTAGTATGTAATTAGGAGCCTTGTTACTCTTTATTGCCAAGCAGTGCAGAGTTAAAGCTGGAACCTAGTTCCTGTAGCTGAAGAGAGAGAAGCCTAGAACTTATGGAAGAAAGGATCACTATGATCTTACTGGACTGTGGTGGGATATTTATCTATTTTTGGCATTTTTAATATTAACATACCAATATCAGAAATTGACAGTTTACTTTTCAAAGACACATCCATATTGAACCTTTTTTTTTAAACATCATTCCACCTTTTCAAACAGAAGGTATTACAAATAGCAGGTATCTTGAAATCCCCTGCCCAGCCTTCTGAAGAATGGTAAGTGAAGCTTGCCATCTGTTGCAAACCAGGAAAATAATTTCTGCAAAGGTAATTCTTGGTAAAGCTAATTGTTTCTTAAATTAAGCAACGTTACAGTTGCCACATTATTATAATTACCTGTAATAGATACTGTGCATCTGGAGTATTTTCAACTGGTTTGAGTACACACGTGTTCTTCATGTTTGATTTTTATGATGCAAGAATCGTACTTTGGTTGTTGAGCTAATTCCTTGGAACTTGAGGGCTTTTGGCAGAAAATCCCATGCCCAGAATCAGTTTATAATTTCTCCACTTTCAGTAATTATTGTTCCCTTTATTTTACATGCTTTTTCTTTTTTGGGGTGGGGTTTGTTATTTAGGAGACATTGATGACTACAGTGCTGAAGTAGAAGAAATCCTTCCTCAGCATCTACAGCCAACTTCAAGCTCTGGTCTTGGAACCTCCCCAGGCTCTTCACCACGTTCCAGTCCTTGTCAATCCCCTACGCTGTCAGATGGACCTACGCTCCCAGTGAGACCGAGCCGAGCACCAGCAAAAACTCCTGGACCACCTGTTTCCACACACAGTGTGTATTACATTGCTTGACTGCCTGTATTACTACTATGCAATTTGGCAGCTGTATAGCCCAGTGGTAAAATACAAGCTTATAGATTATTTTTATTAGTGTCTTTAGGTTAATATAAAAGGCTGGTCTTGATATCATCTAGCATTTTACACATAAGTGGCCTTGGGTAAATCACCTCATTCTTTGTGTCTCTGTTTTCCTAATGGGCAGTGGAAGAGCTTTGTTTCCTGAGTCTTAATTTGGTACACCATCCACTGATCTATGCTGCTGTAAGCTACCTAACTTGCTTTAGTTCTTTAGCATTTCATCATGAAAGTGGCATCTCAAAAAGTTATGTGATTGATAGGCTTTCTAAGTTGATTAGTTTGAAACCTCTGTTCAAAAATTCTGTTGCAATGTGTCAGTATAATCCTAGGTCACTTTAGTCATATTCTTCAAATACAGCCCATTTCAAGTAATGCTCCTGTCAGCTGAAATATGTAAGTTGTAATCAATAGATTTGTGAAGTGGGTGTATAATATGAAAGCTTCTGTTTAAACACAGCTTTATTTTAGCAACAAAGTGGACATTCAGAATTACAGTGTTTGGAATGGCTTTTAGAACACTTCCTTTCAATATACTTTGGAGTAATTTTGCAAAGACTGCTAAAATGCCTTCTGCATTCTCCTTGTAACATTCTTTCCAGAGCACTTAGTTCACAGATAAGGGCCAAAATACAAATTTGGAACTCTGCAATTTGTAAGAATGTTCAGGATTCCATGAAAAGCATATACTGATAAAAGCACGTAAAACAAAAATCTTGTTTTAGGCGATCTGCTTATTTTCACCATTGGTTTATTTCTCTTGTTTTCCCTCTCTCAAAAACTTCTGTATCTTTGTTGCCAGGGCTGGGAACGGAATGTTCTCTCTGTGAAAATAACTTTCTATTAGAAAATCTTTACAGTGATTAGAATGTACAAGTGATTAATTTTTGCATTGTTTTCTGTCATGTTCTTCAGCTGAATTGCAGCTTGGTACCCAGCAGAAAGAGTCTTCGCAGAGCTTGGAGCCTAAGCGTCCTCCACCACCTCGCCCTGTTGCTCCCCCTGCACGCCCTGCTCCTCCACAGAGGCCACCTCCACCATCAGGTAATGCGGTGACTTATATCAGGTGATCAGGAATATTTTGTTTCAAGTCTGTGGGATGAACTTTGAAGTCTGCACCCAAACTACATGTTATATTGTTGGTTTGGGGCTCAGTGGAACATACCGTTTTTTCACTGAAGTATTTAGTTGGTACATTTAATATCAATAATGGCATGGGAAATAACAGCATTTTCCAGTACCATTTAAATATTATTGTCTTTGCCTAGTGAAGAAGTTTTAAAGTTTTTATAAACTTATTTTTACAGTTTAAATATGTGGGCTTCCTACAGCAGTATTTACTCAACATTTTCATTTTTGTAGCATCTTAATTTTTAAAATAAAATGTAAATAATCTTGTGCATTCATTGGTTTTATATTCCTTTAATTTTGGCATCAGTATGTATGCATTTTGCCATGTCCAGGTTCTTAATGTAGAGTTCATCTGGATCATCTGAAAATGTAAGCAATTGAGCACTAAAAGAAACTGGATGTTCAGAAGCATATGGGCAACGTAGTTAATAACAAACTGACCCTTGTCATTTTTAACTTTCTCATTCTTTTTCTTCCCTCTTTACTGTACTGATATTTTTCATTATTGCTGCACTCATTTCTTAAATACTGTAAGGCGGTAGGAGTCCTGCACCTGCTAGAAAGGAATTTGGAGGTAATGATTTTAATTGTTTTCGGATATGACTACATAGCAAAACTACTATGGTGGTCTGTTGTGACAGTACTTAACATGATGATGTCCAAAGGTATAAAACTGGGTAATTTTTGAATGTCAATGTAATTTCTTTCTCTGGGTTTCTATCCCCCTCTGAATTACATTTGACTTTTTAGTGAAAAAATATTTATCCAGAAGTTGGTACAATATAGTCAGAAAGATTAAAGTTGTTCCAGGTTTTTATTACTTTGTCCTGGTCAAAATACACCCAGCTAACTGTTGTGTGAAAGCAGAAACTTGTCTTTAGTTGTGAAAAGGCTAGCTTTTTTCCTCACAGGCCATGAAAAGGAGCATTGTAAAATGGATTGTGATTGCAGCTACTTGCAGTGATTATCCATTAATTAATTGTTCAAGTTGAAACGACTGCTGATCTGGCCCAGTTTCCCCTGGATGATCACCAGTTAACACAGAGCTCCAAATCACTGAGCTGTATTTGTCTCTAAGCTGAACACTAACATATGGGTAGTTTATTTTCTCTTTCCAAGTCTGAAATGTGCTCCCAAGCCCTTCCCAGAGACATGAAACACCCTCCATAGTTCTCGGAATCAATGTGTAAGTGTACTTCAGAAACACAAACTTAGCAAAGGAATTTATTCAGTTACTTTGTAGGCACTCGAGAGCTACAGGTCTTTACAAAGTAACAAAATCCTGAAATAATTCTCCCCTAATTCCTTCCCCTTTGGTAATGCTGAGGGCCTTATCCAACCCTTCAGGCTAGTTTCATTTTTTCCAGCTTGATCTGGTTTTGCATGTAATAACAACTCACATGTTCTCAGAAGTGCTGCTTCTTGAAACTAATCTTTGTCCTTTGTCACATGTTTCATAGATGAGCTGTCCTGCCTGGACTTAAATCAACTCATTAATACATGGGATAGAGTGAGAATACTTAGTGGCTCTGAAATACTTTCTTAATGGCTTTTCAGACACTGCCACTCAGTTGGTAGGAAAGAGAGATTTTTGAGAAAATAATTCAAAAGCTTTGAGCAATCTCAGAAAATAAGTAAACTATATTGCGTAATGTATAAGTATCAGCTAACTTATTCTGACATCAGGTGGAGAGAGGGAGGAGGTAATGCCAAAGGCTTAGAAAATAGCCAATTTATACTTAATGTGCAACATACGTGAGATTTAATACATTGTACTACTTCAGTCCTATAGTTTTGTGTGCACTGACACAATCCTGTTTGCCTAGTTTTGTCTCAATTGTGCAAAGACTAGCCTTCTTTTTTTACCCTCTTTCCCAACATAGCTTTCCATAAAGAATTGTAACTTGCATAAAGCTTGCTTTTTATGCAATCTTTTAAAAGAGATTGTGTTTTGTTTTCTTTCATCTATTATCCTGACCTAATGCTCATCCCACTTTTTCTGTCCTCTTCATTTTCCACTCATGGCACACATTTATAAGACATAATACTTTGTTTTTCAGTGGTACCTGAGCTCAGCTGTGAGCAAGCTAGCACAGGACTGGAAGAAGTATAAATGTCAGTGTGTTACTATGCTTGGGGAAATGGTGTCTGTTTCTCCTGCCTTGAATGAGGCTTCTAAAGCACTGAGAAGATATCCCTGTGTACTGTATAAGTGTTATCAAACTTTGGTTTTAGACTTCTGTAGCACATACAAAGTGATATTGATCATATCTTTAAAATTGTGCATTAGCAGTGGTTTTTTGCTCATGTGTTTTAACCTTTTTGCCCTGGAGTGCTTCACTCCCTTCAATGCCCATAACATTTATTCAAATGGCTCAATATGCTTTGAAATGGGACGGGATTTAGGCATCTAAATTGGGGTTTTTTGAGAGTCTGGTCATACTTTACATCAGAAGTAACTTAGAATACAAGGAAACAAAGCTATGTACTCATTGCAGGGGTTTGCAAAGTGTAGAGGTTTTGCCTGCTAATACAAAAGAGTTCCACTGAGGATTTAATAAGGTCTCAGATATTTATAGTCGCACTCTGGTCACCCAAGATTTTTTGAAATAAATTACAGGGTAAATTCTTACAGAACATGAAAAGTTATGAAGGCTGATAATTTTCAATTACTTGAAGTTTTTAAAATAAAATTTTGGGTTTTTTTCTCCTTAATAGTATTAGTCAGACTTTTCCTGATTAATGCATGAAAAGCTTATAGTTGTCTTTTATCATTGGTTTAAACTGTTAAAATGGGGTTAAGATTGAGAGAATGGACAGTATTTTCAGTATATACAATAATTTGGATAAAATGCATTACATTTTCATGTGATTATCCTCCAAATTAAAAAAATAAACCTAGAAAATACAGTAATAAAGTGGACATTAAAAAAATGCAAGTACGTTAAGCTATGAAAATACATGCACCCAAGCAGCAAGTACTTATTGATGTACACTGATATTGACAGTCACTCATTAAACTTAGCCTTGCAAGAACCATTCAACATCTTTTTCCCCTGTAGCTGGGTGTTTGGTTTTTTTTTTCAGAGCAGAGTTCAGATTGTTTGGGTGCCTTAGGATATGGCAGTCATTTTGAAAAAAACTTTTTTTGTTGTTTTGTTTTTTTAAATATGGGGAAGAGCACCTTTCTTCTTTTCTTGCTGAAGATGGAATGTTCAGTAATGGAGGAGACAAGAAGCCTTAATGCTAAGATAGTAAAAGCATTGTTCAAATGCAGACAAATGGCCTAGATTTCATATATATACACACACACGCGTGCATGCACATATATGCACATTTTATGTTGTGAAACGTAGGGGTTGTTTTATTTTCCGTTGAGCTAATGTGTAAATGTAATCTTTGCAAAACATGCAGTTCTGTCTAAAAGATGTCAGGGCATAAATTACGGGTTGTTTCTGTGTAAATCCAACCCCTTTCCTGAAAATACTATTTAAAACAAATATTTGATAACTTTACTTGCAAAATACTGTTTAAAACTGCAATAAAGAATCCAAGCTATATACAGACTACAGTAACAGTTTAAAATGATACCAAAAAATGTGAGATTAAAATCTTACTATAATGCCAATTGTGATTACATTATCACAGCACCAAAATTTTGCTTTATCACTGTTGAAGAGTATTATTACTAAGTGAAAATTGGGATATTTGACCTTTATGCCCTTTCTCTTCCATATAATGAATATTTTTACATTTGCAAAATCTTTTAAAATCCTTATGGGTAGAAGACTTTCTACGTGTGGTGCACCACTATAGGAATATATTGGTCAAAGAGGTTCTCTGCCTTCCTTCTCTGGAAAGGAGTTTACTTTATTAATCATCTTGCATAAACCAAGATTTGCTTAACAAGAGCATCCTGAAAATACCTATTCAAAGTATGGACTGAGTTGAGCTTTGGGAGAGGAAATTACAGAAGATCTGTGAAATGAACATGCTGGTTCCCTGCTCTTGGAGAGGTTTTATTGTGTCCATTTCCGTTAATACTCTAATTTGAATTTAGCTTTATGTCTCTGTATACCACAGAGGGTTCAGAGTTGTGTCCTGTACTCTGCTGGGCTGCTCTCCATCTCCCTTTATTTTCTTCCAGTTAGCAGGTAGGCTTCTCATAGCCTATGGATTACCACTTTCTTTTCTCCCCCCAGGATTCCTCTGGGTTACATAGGATAAGGGCAGAGCTAGTACCTGAAAGCAACAAAATGTTCTCAGGCAGTGCTGTCCTCCTTACAAACGCTCTCTGTTCACCGCTCCTCAGTGCTGCTTCTCTTACGGAGAAGTTCACTGTCAGGAACTTTTGCAATGGAAATCTAATGTTACTTGGCAGAGCCCAGAATTCACCCAGAATATATGACATATGCTAGTATTTAACATCTTTGAACCAGATGTTCAGCAAAACCAGAGAGCTGACATCTCTGGAAATAATCACATACCAGCCTCATCTGCAGTCTTCACTCTTCCTACTCTGAGTGACACCTCCACCCATATCTGACAAAATTCACAGCACTCTTTCCAGATCATAGAGAACTCCTGAGCAGATACCACACATTGGCACATGATGAGAAAGCATGAGGCTGTGTCATCGCTAAGGCAAAAGTTGCTTTTAAGGTAGGCTTCATGAACACTGGCTCCCTTTCCTTCCTCTATACTTGAGCCACTCCAGAGTTGCCAGATATTACTGTTACTTTTTCCTATGCGCATGCCTTAAGGATTTCTCCTTGCATACCATCTAGTGTCATCTATGTCCTGCCATGTTTTTACCATACAATTTTATGGACCCAGTATATGCTTGATCATATTGCAGAAATAAAATGATTCAGCATGGTTATGCATGATTGAAAATCTTCTTTCTCTCAATCTGAACTGTAACATCTATTATGCACCAGGTGATACAGCTTTCCCAAGTACAGAGTGCTGCTTGGAGATAACTTAATGATACAAATCTGTAGGATACAATGCATTATATAAAGTGGGAAACTTATTTCTTCCATAAAATTGCTTATTCAAATGTAGTCTTGACAGAAACATACTACATAGTATTCTCCTAAATTGCAGGAAGCGGGCTTAATGTAGCAAGATGTAACTGATGATGTACCTGTTTATTTTCAAGTGTTTGAGTGTAGGTATGTGCTCTGCTTTAGGAGAGTTTCAAGACTGACATTTAATACCATTCTGAATTGACAAAAGTTTGTGGAGAGTGAATACTGAAGAAATTAAATTCTCTTTCAACTGTAATGTAAAATCGAAATAATAGCATGTTTCTAAACATGATCGTACTTGCTGATCTCTAATTTGTATCAGTCTGGTTTCCCCATGCCATTACAAACAGTTATCTCCTACAAGTAACTATAATCTAGCAAGGCCATTTTTACATTATGTAAAGCTGTCTTGTGGCAGTGTTCTTTCTGGTTTTACTTTCTCAATCTACTGCTTTTCTTACGCAATGTACAGCTTCTCTTCTTTCTCTGAAAAGGTCTTGGAGCTCCTCCCAGTCCTGGGGTAGCTAGGAGAGAAGTAGAAGGTAACATAACAATTTTTGTATTCTAGAAACGGATTTCTAATTTAATACCTGAGCAATGTTATTTCCCTTGTGATACTAAAGGTGGTTTCATGAAGGTTTTTATTGTGTAGGATCTTTCTTCTTTTATGTAACATAGTTTTCAGACAGCCAAGTTGCTTCCTGTTTTTCAGTGGTGTGAATTGTTATAGAAGGCAGTCTTCATTATGAAAAATGAAGTGAAAATTTAGAATGTACTAATCAAGAAGAATGCTTTCAAGGCTGGCTCTCAAAATAAGTTATAGCTGACTGATTGCTAGAGAAATACTATACCTGTAACTAATAAGGAATCTAGGAAGCCTAATTTTTCACGAAGAACAACATATGTTCATATATTTTGGGGAGAGAAACTTCCATTTAACTAATTTAGCCTGTAAATTAATATTTTGTCTCTTTCCAGATAGCACAGTGTAGATATTTTGGTTCTGATGCCTATATGTGTGACATACATTTATGAAAAGCATTTCTCTTGCATTACTCTAGCTGGAGTATGTTTGTATAGTGCTGAATGGGTCCCGTTTTAGCAGTGCCAGCAGAGTCAAGTTTTTGGGTTTCTTCCTATACCCTCAGGAATGTGTCCCTTTGTAGCAAATACAGGTACAGCTATAGAAGTCCTAATACAGTCACGATCAAGATGTCCTCCTGTATACTGCAATTAATTTTGGCTATATCACTGGTTCATTTTTTTAAATTGGCAAAATCACTATATGCATAGAATAGTTCAGGTTGGAAGGGACCTCTGGTGGTTATCTAGCCCAACCTCCTGCTCAGAACAGGGTAAACTGGTGCCAGGTTGCTCAGGGTACAAGTTGCATTACTGAGAACTGTACCCAGAAACCCATTCTAACTGATTCTAAGAAAGCAGGGTTGTCTGACAACTGGAAGCCGATTTGATAAACTGTCTTATGTACCACAGAGTATTCCTTCCAGTTACTGTAACTGACATGGTGATTTTACCTTCCTGGGAAATAGGCAACAGAAACACAAGCCAGAATCCTAAACCTCTTTGCCTGTTAGAAATTGTGCACTTGTCTGAGGTAAAGGTAATTTTTTCATATCTTGCACTTCACAACTTGAATGTTGCATACAAGGTTGTCATTAGCATCAGCATGTAAATGGTGAGGTTGGTGCTGTAATATATTTATCCCGTAAACAAAGAGAGTAGGTTCAGGAAGTTTGGTGTAGACCCTGTAGATTGCTGAACCATGTGTAACTACAGATGCTCTTCTGATCGCATGATTTTTTGAATCAGCATGTTACATAAGTTCTTTTTGTTTTAAAGACTGCTGCTAGAATATTGGCAGAATATACTACAAAAGAAAACAACTACTTCTAGCACCATTGAGAACACAGGGTACCTGTACAAGTGGGTGCCTTTTGCTTGCAACAAATAGGAGGTGATTTGACTTAATTTGTAATTAAAAGGGTCAAATTACTTCACGTGTGCTGGGGGTTAAGAGTGTGCTAGAGTAACAGCTTAGTTGATGGATAGACTTTAGTATGTAACAGCTTTAAAAAAAAAAATCACTAATGTCTTTTTGCTCCCATTTCCATTAGTGATAATGTACTGTTGCCATATGATACCTGTTTTTAGCTTATCTAACAAAGATAATCTAATTTTTTTCCATGCTTCAAAGCACAAAAAAGTCCTGGAACACAAAGAAAAGATAACTTAGGTAATAGAAATACATGCTTTGTACTAATTATAATACAGAAAGAAGTTGATTTTGAAATATGTTCTAAGTCAGCAATCTCTGATATCTGTTCCAGTTCGTAATCAGCCTCCACCTTCAACTGGAATTTCAAGTGCAGGAACTGCTGGATATGGTGCAACCAGACCGGTAGGTATTCTGTCTTAAAATAATTCCCCCCTAGGTTTCTACAGTTTATGATGCTGGCAGTGGGGTTTTGTAAGTCATAACAGATGTAAGAGAACTGTGAAATTAACTAGTCATTTTACAGCTTATATGAGTTAATTCCCTCAGCAGTTCTTTTCTTTTGACTAAAAATACTCTAGAATATATGTACTGGACATGACTTTATTGTATTGCACTCTATGCAGTCATGTCATAGGCTCCCAAATAATACTGCATTTTACATCCACTTTCAAATAACTGCAAAGTGCAAAGTTATTCTTTGTATTGTGTGTTCCTGTTGACTACGTTGCTGATCTGGTATGATAAATTGTATCATCTGTGCTGATGCTGAGATGTATATCCTGATGGCAGTTAATTGCTTGCAGGCGGCTAATGTATTCTATAGGCAGTTGATGTATTATATTGCTGATTGCTTAATGTATAATGAAATTTTGTGCCTTGTAAAAATTAATTTTGATGAAGGTCTTCAGGTAAAAATGAAACATTCGACTTTTGACAAAACATTCAACAAACATTAGTACTGCATTTCATTCTTTTATGTGTGGAACTGAAGTAAGTGAATGAAGGAATTATGGGCGCTTGAATGCTTCACTACAAGCAAGAAATCAAGCAGTGGAAGACATCTGCCTTAGTTCTCTTCACAGCAGCAAGTAGGAACCTTGTGTTAGGGAAGGAGAAAGTGTTTTAATAGCTACAGGTCTTCTTAAAGAATTACTAAGAAATGGTATTGTTTGTTGATAATTCTTTAGAACTGCACAGTATTGCAGATAGAATTTTTGCAGCAGCTTGAAGGACTTTTTTTTCTATATCTACATCAGCCACAGTGTTTGTGCTTACTTTGTTTCCTCTGTTGTGGTGGTTCCAGGCTCTTTGACTTAGATCATACGTCTTTATACCTAGATGTTTTATAGACTAAAAAGCAGCAAAAGTTGGCTCTTTCCTACCAGTTTCTTGGTCATTAGAGAACTTTTGTTTTCCTTCCCTAAGGCATTTTGTTCTTCTCATTGGGATAATGTTCACAATGACACTGACAGGAGAGAGAGCACACATATGAGTCTTTAGTAAGGCTAAAAAAGCATTCTGTTTCCATAAATGTCAGTGGGATGGACACTGATGAGGCTTTTCACCTATCTACAAATACAACACCCTTTCTTTAATTCTTTATCTTTCCTTCAGGTAAAGTGATAGACCAGTTGTCAGGGATGAGAGAGAGAGTGAAGAAGCCATTAAAATAAAGATGCAACTAATCACAAGAGTTTAAGTTAAATCCATGTAAATTTGTTTTAGAAAAGGTTGTAGAGTCCTTTTCTACCTTTTAAATGTGCAGGGAACAGAAGAACGCTGCCAGCTGTGCAGAGATATCAGTGTTCTTGTAGAACTTAAAGGAGCTGTAGCTTACTGGTATTGCCATTTCTATTGTACTCTTGTACAGCATTGAAACCACTGAAAATGACTGTTGAAAGCCACCAGTGAAATCGCTTTTTGCTAATTCATTTTTCTCAAAGAGGTTGATTCTCACAGTGAACAGTTCTTGATCTTTGCACTTTTTGTTGTTTTCCCAGAAATGTAAAATGCCCTCTTCTAAAATTTGGGTAAAGAAAACCTGGTATACACAGGAGATAACGCACTAATTTATCACCATGTGCCTCTTTTTTTTTTTTTTTTTTTTTAATCTAGGGCCAGCACAGGATTTGCAGTTTCTAAATCCAAATAATTCAACAACAAAAAAAAAAATCTGGTGTACAGAAGAGACTCTACCAATATCTTGGAATTAACATAAATGCAAGAATTTTTGTTCCTATTGTCAAGGCAGAAAAAAAATGTAGTACTGTTCTCTTGTGCTATGCTTCTCAACACCCAGGCTGGATTGCAATTAGAGCTTCTTGCCAGGTTCTAGGAAGAGCCATGGTGCTGCAGTCACCAACATAATTTAATAGACAAAGCTGACTGCATCTCTTCTTTTGCAAACATTGAGATTTTTTTTTTTAAAAACCCAAGCAAACCAAACCAACCAAACAAACAAACCCCCCCCACAACAAACCAACCAAACAAATGTACTAGAAGGTATGAACAAACACCTTAAGATCTGCCTGGCTTTTCAAGCCTTATCTCAGTCCTTGTTTGGATTCCTAGTTGACGTGGCTTCCTTCCTTTCCCCCAGGTATTTTTTGGGCAGCATTTCATGGCAAGGACTCCAGGACCGGGGACAGCAGCTTCCCACCCTGTGGTCCTGAGGGATATTTCAGACTGCCTTTCTGTTTCTTTTCTGTTCCTTTTTGATGTATGTTTTTTAAAATGTGCTTTGGCATTTAATCCAATCATCCTTCTGCCTACTTTCAGAGTATTCAAAAAAATGATAACATGCATCTTGGCAACTAAAAGGAAGACAAATATTTCAGAGGTTAGGTAGTTTAAAGCATTTAGAAAGTTGTTAAATGGACTCAGCCAAGCATAATGAATCAGATGTTATACAAAGGCTTGGAAGTACAGTGCATACATTTAGTAAATGTAAGATCAAGGATGATACTTGTTTTGTAGTAGTGAATTTTCTTTGCTTGTTTTTAAATCATGTTTGTTTAGAGAGTTGTGTAACAGGGTTTGCTGCGAAAACCATTTCTAGAACATGTACTGTTACTAAGATTTTGTCAGAATATACCAAGTACACAAAATTTTAGAGGAAACAAATCTTACAAACTGTCTTGCCTCATGATCTTCCCACCCCCCCCACCCCTCTGAAATCTAGCATTTTTATTCTAATGTTTTACATTCACCTTTCAAGTGTGGTGCTTGTAATACACTTGGCTTCAGTTATAATCTGGAATAATTTTCATATTTCTCTGTAAATAATGATGTAGACTTTTAGATTTTGTTTTATGAGAGCATTTCTGTTCCCAGCATATTAACTTCTATTCCAACAAGTTTGGGAAGACTCCAGCCTTCAAATGAGGCCAAATGTATGTTTCATTAATACTGTTTGCTGAGGAACAGGAGTAACTGCCTTACAGTTAGCAAACATAAGTTTCAGAAAAAAGAACTAACCATTTTTTTTATGCATATCTTGGACTTCCACTATATAAAATTGACTGTAACTACTATTTGCAAATGGCAGGCTGTAATTATAGCCTAAAAAGTAGATGGCGTCTACAATCTGCATTGACGGTGGGTTGTCAATGTGACCTTACAAGATCTCCAAATAGATTAGTTACTGTTGGTTTTGTTGCTTACAACAATTTACAGACTTAGGTAGAATTAACTTATTAATACTAGCAAACTAATAAGGGTTTCTAGCATTGCTGCACAGGTAAATATTTATATAAAGTTGAAGACTTGTAAATATCCTTTGCTTTGAATTGAACGCTCATAATGTTTTGAGAATATATTATTTGCTTTTGTTTGAGTGTAAGAAGTTTATTCAGCAACTCTTATCAAATAATTTATTTTTCACAGAGTCCTAATTATCCTGAATCGTTCAGCAGTAGATGGCTACAGATCCAAAGTAGAACTAAAATACTTTCTTTTTACCAATTATTATGGCAGACTGTTCCACCTCGAGCTGGAGTTATTAGTGCACCACAAAGCCATGTCCGTCCCTCTGGGGGAAGACCAGCTCCTGAACCTCAGACCAAACCAGCTGAACCACCAAGGGGTAAGTTTACTTTAAAAGTTAAATATAAAGTTAAAAAGTACAAGCTCTGGTTTGAATGCTTTTCAACATCTGTTTTCAGCAGATGTCTTTGTTTTTCTCTATAGAAATTAAGATTCTTGAACATAGTAACATTTGGCAGTTTCTGCTAATCATCCACAAGTATTGTAAACCCTTATCAGATAATAGGCAGCAGTCAGGTGAGTTCTGGACCCATAGATTTCATCTTTTCAAGAGAAACTTCGATCAGATTGCTGTGGTTTGGTGTGAGCATATTGGTGTGTCCTGTCATGTGTGTTGATCACTGGACCATTCTCTGCACTGGTTGCTCTGTAATCATAATACCTGGAATAGTGTTTATGTTTGACTCTCAAAGCCACTTCCTAAACTTAAAGGGTTTTTAAAGTTGTATTAATATCAAAGTATGCATTTATAACAGTGACTTCCAAAATACTTTTAAATACAACTGAAGAACTGTTGTGGTTTAACCCTGGCCGGCAACCTGGCACCACGCATCAGCTCGCTCACTCCCCTCTCACCCAGAGGGAGGGGGAGGAGAAGTGGAAAGGTATGTAAAACTCGAGGGTTGAGAAGAACAATTTAATAACTGAAATAGAATAAAAATGAAAAAACAATAATAACAACGATGACAGTAACAGTTGTAATGAAAAGGGGGGAGGGAAAGAATAAAATCCAGAGGGAAAGGAAGAAAGGAACATGCGGTGCACAATGCTCACCGCCCACCAACCGATGCCCAGCCAGTCCCCCAGCAATGACCTGCCCACCCCGGCCACTCCGCAGGTAGATATACCAGGCATGGCATCCCACGGCATGGAATACCTCTGGCTAGTTCGGGTCAGCTGCCCTGGCTGTGTCCTCTCCTGATTGCTTGTGCCCCTCCAGCCTTTTTGCTAACATGGCCTGAGAAACTTACATCTCACACCAAAGCCAAAGTCTTACACCAAAGCCAAAACACAGCACCGCACTAGCTCCTGAGAAGATAATTAACTCCATCGCAGCTGAAACCAGGACAAGTACATTTAAGAATGACATGAGTTCTGATTCTCTATTTTGTATCTATAGTAATAATTTTTAATGCAGATATGCTGAGCTTTTGATGATTTCTAATCTAGTTGCCATGATCACTTGCTGTTCTTACAGCCCATTCTGCAGTTCTGTCTGCTGCTTCCATAGCCACATGTTCTCCTTCATGCTATTCTTAAGATTTCTGTTTGGTTCTTTGCAATGAAAAACACCCCAAATATACTTGCAGGCTCACCATTGCTTCCTGAACCACTAAAGCCTCAGGCTGCTGGACCTGCTCAGCCTACCACTCAGCCACCACCTGTGCTAAGGATGCAGGAGCCTCTGATACCTGTGGCATCGCATCCATCTCAGACAAGTGCCCCACCAAGTCTGGAACCCCCACAACCACCTCCTCGCAGCCGATCATCTCACAGTTTGCCTTCTGATTCAGCTCCTTCACAGCAGCAGGTAAGCAAAAAAACCCTTGTATACATGTGTTTTCATTATGTAAATTAACACAGCTTGAACTGAATGCTGTAGATTTGTGAGAAACTCCTAGAGCAAGCAAAGAAACAAAAATAAAGGTCAAAAGATTGGATTCAAAGATTATCAGGCTCTAGTAGTATAATACTTAATTGCTTATGTATTGTCCATGAGTAAATAACATCTTAAATACTAAATGTTTAACTTAAGATTTCTTATGACAGACTTACAACTTATGGACAGCTTGTTCTTAAAATTATGCTGCTGTTTGACGACTTTGAATGGAAAAATACTCAGTCTAAGAAATTTAATTTTATAATGACACATGCATGACAACTGTATGTTAACTAGCTAACGCAGGTTTTGATTATAAATCTTTATAGATTGCATGATGTGGTGCTTTATGTTGATGATTATTCATTGCAGGAAGATGATACTGATAAGATACTCAATAGAAATACATTTCTTCCCATTCCGCAATGTCAATTAAAATACAGAAACATATAAAACTTATCTGTGGGACGATTTAGTGTTATTTAAAAAAACCCCACCTTTTCTAGGATAAGCCATAGTTTCTTACTGCTGCTTAAAAATGCAGAAATAGATTTTCAGTGTTGTTTATATATACATAAGGCTAAACTTCTTCATTAAAGGCCAGTGCTTTTAGTTTTTACAGCCTCAGATGCTAGGCCAGATAACACACTATGTGAATAAAAGCATAAATTTATTGAAGCAATGGATTTGTGCCTACTTCTTACCAAGAGTAAATTTGTGCTTTTGTTTTTTGGTGTTTTTTTTTTTTTTTAAACATAAACCTAGCTGTGGCTATTTATGACTACCTAAACTCTCATCAGTATTTTAGATTTTACTTTATCTCCACATCTGAAGCCCACTTTCACTAAAGGAGTTAGTTAATACCTAGTTTGTACCACAATGAAGGGGCCAAATGCAGTCCTCAGGGAGTTGATTTTGAGTTTGAATTGAAAAAATCTTTAAATGTTCTTCCTTTCTTTCTGCTGAACTTCTCTCTCTGCCTGTTAGCTTTTTTTCATTTTGGAAGCTTAGGCCAAAAAATGGAGGATATTTGCAGATAGAATATCAGGACTTTTTGTAGTTTGTTGTGAAGTATGAAGTGTTGCCAGCAGAGAATATACATGGAGGCATAAGGTACTTGAGAAGGTACCAATTTTGTGAACAGAAACAGATTGCATTGTGTCACTTTTGAGAGCCTCACACCTTCTAAATGTAGTTTTACCACTAATCATTCTTTGAAAGAGGTGCAAGCAGTTCTTTCAAAATTGTTATGAAAGTTATGTTTACCTGTGTGTATACACAGCAATAAAAAATATGCTTAAGAACACTGTAAACAGGTTTTTGAGCTGTGTAATGCTGTGGCTATATTGTTAACAATATCCAACTATCTGAGTTTAAGTTATAGTGTAAGACTATTCTAGACTAATTTTCTCTTTGATAAATGCAGGCTGCGCAATCACAAGGAAGGCCCACTTTGAGCTTCATTTGTTGTCTCCAACTTAGATTTTTTTATTTCCCTTTTATTTTTCTTTCTTTTTTTTAAACTTAAATTATGTTTATTTCCTTTCCTGATTATCATTTGTAAATATGAAGTTTTCTAATGAAAGATCTTTAAATAAATCCAAAGTCTTTTGAGAGGTAGTGGATTCCAAGCCCATCCTTTGATTCAAAGCTTGATTGTGTATTTAAGAGCCTAAATATCTCCTTTTATAAATAATTGCTTTTATACAGTGTGAATATTCAGGACTCTATAGATTACCAAGCAATACATTAAGGAAGAAAATTAGTTATTGTAAATAGATTTTATTTATTATAAATTAGGGAGAGTTTGGTTTTTGATTGAATGAGAAGTCTTACGTTTTTTTTCAGCTTGAAAAGCTGTTACTATAGATGAGTGATTATACCAACACAGTTCCCAGAATGAGGGCTATAGTGCTTTTCATGGTAATGGATGGTTAGAATTAGACTGTCTATAACTGGTCCTCAAAAAATAGCACAATCAGCTGCACAATGAATGTCTGCGTGAAAATAACAGAATTGGCTTGAGCTGGGTTTTTTTACATTTGCAAGTCTCAGAATACAACAGAAATTTACAGTTTAGTATAGCATGTAATAAATATTTTTTGTTTGTATTCATATCTCAAAAAACAGTTTTATGAAAACTTAAAAGTATTTTTAACATGAGGTTGCTTTGTTACTTGGATTTTCTTCCTAATTTTCTTTCCTTTGATGTCTGTTCTTTCACAAGCAGGAGCAACCATCAGGGTAACAGGTATCTGACTATTTACCAATCTTGTATGTGGTCTCCATCTATTTAAGCAGAAAAGATGTATGAATCTTGTTTTCATACATCTGCAGTTTCATCCACATTAAAAATCACCTGTCCACGTTAATGAATTGACTGTCATACCATAGTTTGCTTTTTCCTTTGATAATGCAATTGGAATTGATACTGTTAACTGTATTTATTAGCACCATAGCAAATATTTTGCTTCATCATCTTTTATGAAACAATTGGAACCTCACGTATGTTGCTTAGTCACTGCTGAATCTCCTGGTCTCAGTCTATTTGGAAAAAAATTAGTAGGTGTTGGAGTTAATGTTTCTCTTTAATACAAATAAATCCTGATGCAATTGCACTGCCAAAATTTTTTCAAAGTAAAAAAAGTAAAACTCGTATTTCACATTTCTCAAAGAACGGAGAACTTAATATTACTCAAAGCAAAACATGCTACTGTTTGTTACAATTTTAAAAGCATTTGGTTCCAGAATTATTCTGAGAAATTTTTAACTTATGATAAAGAGCAATTGGGATTCATAATATCTTTGGGATCTTGTAGTTTTTGATTACTTGGTTAACGAACACAGGACTTAACCAGCTGGTGCCAAGCTGCATATGATTTATATTCTTTCTACAGTTCAGTTATTCACATTTCCCCACTCAGTCACTTGGTGCCTTTGTTTTAATATTGTTTTCCAAAACACTTACTATATACATATAAAAATACCAATATTGAACTACTCTATTTATAGTTTGGTAGCATTAGGCCTCATCTATTTTAGAAACACTCTGAGGTAGCAGTACCAGGGATGCATGTAACTGATACTGTTGGTTGAAAAAACCACCAGAAGAGCAAATACATTGTTGCCAGCATACTTTGTTTCTCCTACCAACCAATTCAAGCTACAACTGTAATTTTTAAAAAGAAATTGCTATGCTGGATTCACTGGGGAAAATGTACGATATTCTTACTATTCTATTCCTGAGAGTCTCTGAAGCCTGTAGACTAATTCTGCATAGATGCTTAGGCTTCAAAATATTCACAATCAGTGCGGTAAAACCAAGATGTTTAAAGACTGAGGTTAAGCTGTAATAATGTCACATTGTAGTTGATAGTTTTAGTTAGCATCCTAGTTCAACAAAACATTAGTTAACAGAATTTTTATGCTAAAGATCCAAACTATTTGGGTATATTAAATTTTTCCTTTTAACACATCACCTTGTTTGTGAAATTTAATTCACAGAAGCTGTCTTAAGTTAAGCTTAATTCTTTGCATTCATTTAATAAGCAGAAGCTCCAAACTCTGTTCTGTCAGTGTGATGACTTGAACAAAGGTAGATATTTAACCTTTTTGGACAGCTGTTACAAGGTATAAAAGTTGCATTGCTGTTTGAAGAAATTTATAAGAGACGGAATATTTTGTTTTTAAAAGATGAGAAGTTCTGTGGAAAAAAAATCTGTCTTCTCCATTTGGTATTATTCTAAACAATGATAACTTGCCATTTTAAAATATTACAAACTGGTGATCATACCTTCACCTGTCAAGAAGCACTGGAGATGCCTACAGATGCATATGTCTACATGGAAATATCTGAAGTGCATATACTAATAACACTAATTTTTCCTTCCATTGTGATGCTTAAAGATTGCTTGTAACATCAGTGTTATAAACTCTCAAACAGTCAAACCTAGAGCTTTTTATTTCATATTTGTGCTGGGTTATCACTTGTTTAGAATACAATGTCACTTCCCAAGTTTCTTAAAGGTGGTCTTACACAATGTCCACTAGTGCTTTTGGCTAGGATTCTGACCTGCATGAAGGGAATTCAAGCTGCATCGACCGACAAGGGGGGGAAATGGTGTTTAACGACTAGTAGGCCCTTCTTCAGAGAAGGGGTTAAGAGTTACTCTTTTTCAGAAAAGAAGCAATAATTCCACTACAAGTGCATTGTGCAAGTTACAACCAAATTGTATGGAAGTTTCCGTTTAAGCCCCCAAGAGCTTCTTTTCTTCTCATAGAAGAGTGAGAAATGGGGAGTTAGTGATAATTTAAAACAGCCAGCCATGTGATTACTAAGCACCTTGTTTTCTTTCCAGATCAAAACAAATGGAACGTACGGCTCTAAACTTGAAACACAGTTAAATAGTGACCCTTTTGAAGATTTGTCGTTTAAGCTGCTTGTGTCAAAGATGCAGACGTCTGTTCAAACATCACCTGTTCCCACTTTGAACCAAAAGGAGTTGATGCAGTTGCCTTCCACAACACAAAGAGATGCTGATATTTTGAATCCTGTAAATTGCATGCCAGCAACACCTCCTATTCCAACCTTTAACATATCCCAGGAACATAAGCGTAGCTCTCCAAATCCATTTACTACTGGACTGAACTGCACAAATCCGTTCACTGAAAGAACTCCTACTGCTGGAAACCCATTTAGAACAGAAACACGAGAGTCTGAAATAACTTCACGTTTACTAGAAGGACGTGCTGCTTGCAATCCTTTCCCTTCTCTAAATCCCCCCAGCTGTAATACAAGCAAGCCTGCATTTTCTGTCATTGCATCTGAAAACACTTTTTGCTTGCGAAGTAAATCTCTCATGGTAAAAAATGTACAGCCAAAAGGATGGGTAACGTTTGATGATGATGAGGAAAATTTCAACATAAAGCTAAAGCCATCTAACAGTGTTCCAGATCTTAAGCGAATCAGTTCCAGGAAGTCAGCTGGATCTCCAGAGTTGCTGGGCACTGAACAAAATACTTTTCTTGGTTCAGACTTCAACTTTGATGATGACTGGAGTAAAAGTTCTACCGATTGCTTCTATACAATGCCAGCAAGAAGACTACCTGCACCTCCTATACCGTCACGACTAACCAGCAACAGATCCCCCGCAGATCCTTTCACTTCTTCGGCACCTAAGGTGTCACCAACACAAGATTTTACAGAAAGATAGGTGTTAAAAAATATAAGAGGTTATATTTGTTGATACATTTATCCAGTAGAATAATTGGGCATTTGAGATTATTCTGTGTGCAATAATTAATTGTCAAATGCACTGAAACTTAACTATTCATAAACAGCCACTATTGTTTGTGTGTAAATTTTGGATATGTATATATGGTAGAGCACAAAAAATTGTCTGAAATTTAATAAAATCCCGATGTAATAGTATTTGCATAGACAGAGAAAAGAAGGATGAACTACTAATCTCATTAAAATATACCAATCTTGGATATAGTTTTTGCTTAGGGAGCTCTCTCATTTCGATTCCCCTTTGTGGAATTTCAAAAAAAGAGGCTCCCTGCTGGTAGCCTCCCCACTCCCTTTTTACTGTTTTGTTAATTGATATTTATAAGTATTTACCAAAGAGCTGCCAAAGTTTGAGATTTGAATGTTGACAAGTATTGTTTAGAAGTTGTTTAATTTATAAGAGGCTATGGATATTTGTAAGGCGTATATTTGAACTTGAGGCACAACAAAAATGGTCTAATTTCAAAATAGAAACAAAACTTTGCATATTAATATATTCAATATTTCACTTTAATCTTCTGTGTCAGTACATTTCAGCTATTAAATCTTATTGTGACATATACTCACTATCATTACTTCAGAGTAATTGTTCCATATCATCCATTTATTCATCACTATTTTAAAGATACCTTCTTCAACAAATTGTAAACAACTGATACAACAATTTTCTCCTCAACCTCTGGAAAAAAATTCCCCTTGGGTTTTGAGATACAAGCCAGTCTTTTCCAGTTGCAGACAACATGGTGGAGTTGGCTTGTCCCTCCTCTTTTGCCCTCTTAGAAGAGCTTTCTCGTCCTCCAGAAAGATCTGAGCGAAAGAACCAGCAGCTGTGTTGCAACATCAGAGAAGGAGAAGGTCATCTTATGTGATGGGGCTGTCTGTTTGCTACCATCCCCATCTACCAGACTTACTGCTGTATTTTTTAAAATTGTACTTTGCAACAGGAGAGCAGTAAGTCTCTGAGCTGAATAATATCATTCTGTCACTTCTGCAGTTAAAGCGAAGTAAGTGTCCTTGCCCAGAGGTGCTGGTGCTGCTTTGAGGCTAGTGAAGGCTAAGTCGCAGTTCTCCATATTATGCTATAAAAACGCAACTCTGTGCTTTTATGATTTTCTAAAGCTCATGTGAAATTACCTAAAATATGGTATGCTGTTATCTTGAGGCAATTTAAAATAACTGATTTCCTTAGCTTCACTTACATATGCTACAAAACCCTGCAGTTCTCCTCACAGTGTCTTAGGCCATAACTGGTATCCGCAGCTTCGTGCTTTTATCCGGAGCTGAAGGTGTCACATTGTCGTCTCTTGGGGGACTGCAAATCCACGCCTACACGCACTGGCTTACTTGCAAACAAACCGTACTGGTTCTGCAGAACCAGGGACTGAAACACAACATACTACTAGCATTATATTTATAGTAGCAAAATACACGATGACAGTACTAGGTTGTTTTTTTTTTAAATTCTCAAATGCTATCAAAACATTATTTACGAAATAATTCACTCTTCCTTTAAAGCAGTATATGCATAGCCATGAGCTGCAGTTGGATAGAGGAGTGATGATAGTGAGTTTTCTATTGTGCTTTTTTCCGTTCCCGTCATTCAGCAGTACTTGTACATGTTACGCAGCAGTGGTACTATGCGCTTTGTCCTCTGGTGTGTGATTGACCTTGGTTTAAACTGTTGCTATAAACATCTGTGTGATCGGTGTTTTGGTATATTCTTACATTAGCAAAACAATTGGGGAGGGGACACACTTTTTGCTAGTGGGAGTTACATGATAAATATGTTCTTTGTTGAATATTTAATTACAGTGACTAAAACCTACTGTCTAAAGTGTACCTGGTAGGCAGCACTCCTGCACCTTACAGGATTACGGAGATGGACAGCCGAGTACTGCAAAGATGGCAAGAGATGCTCCAAGCCCACATATGTATATATGTATAGCTAATCGCCGTAACGTGTATTGACGGAAGCAACGACTAGCAGAAGCTCTGAAAAGACTTAAGAATCATAACTGAGACGCTCAACGCATCCTGGCGACCGCTGTGGCCGTGGCCCTGCCGGCCGGGGCGCCCCCGCTTGCGACACGCTGCTCGTGGCTGTCACCTCCCGGCGCCGCGCTGTGCCGCCGCCGCGGCGGGCAGCGTGCCCTGCCGACCCTGCGGCGGGCGGCCGTGTATTCGTGAAATAAACAGACCTGTCCTCGAGAAACGCGCTTTTCCTCTCTTTGTGCCGCGGGTGCTGTCCCGGGGCGCGCCGTGCCGCGGCACCGCTGGGCGCAATGGGGGGCGCGGGCTCTTTAAGCGTCTCCCATGACGGCAGCGGCGGGGCCGGAAGCGGAAGTGTCCGCGGGCCGGAGGGCGGGGCCGGCGGGCGGGGCCGTTGCTGGCGGCTCAGGTGGGCGCTCGGGCGGGTAAGAGGGAGCCGGGCCGGGCCGGCTGAGGCCGAGGCCAGCCGGGCGGCGCCGCGCCCTTAGGCTGGCTGGGGAGCGCCGGGCCCGCCGGTATCCAGGGACGCGGAGCCGTTGCTGGGGGGAGGGCAGAGGGGCAGCGGCTGCGCGGGCCTGACGGCCGCCTCCTCTCGCCGTGCGGGCGCGGAGCGGCCCCGGCCTCAGCCCCGCCATGGTCCGGCTACACGTGAAGCGCTGCAACGAGAGCCAGTTCCTGCTGGAGGCGGCCGGCAGCACCCGCCTCGCCGACCTGGTCCCCCTCGTCGCCCGCATCTACAACGGGAGGCTGAAGGTGCAGCGCCTCTGCTCAGGTACAGGCCCCCCGCCGCGGCGGTGGGCTCCCCGCCGGCCCGGGCCCGGCCGCACCTCCGGCAGGTGTGGGGCGCTGGGGCGGGGGTTCGAGGTCGCCTCCGAGGGCGCGGGAGCCCGGCTGCCCTGGGCTCGGCCGCTGCTCGGCCGCCGGGTGCTTGTGCCCCGCTGTCCCGGACCGGGGCTGGCGGCGGAGGGGCGGGCGGGGAGTTCCTGGGCTCGCAGTTTTCTGCCAGCAGGAGTTCAGAAGTACCTCTCAGCTCCCAGCCCAGGCAGACAAGCCATCCTCCCCTAAATTTACGAGAACAGTGCGTACCCACTGGAAACGCCGAAGCATGTATAAATGCTCACCTGCTGGTACTTTAATAATCCTTATTTTTTGGAAACCGTATGGCTCTGAGTTTCCCACTGTACGTGGCTGAAAAGTCATCCGTTGCATGACTGAACTGCAGCATGTCCTGTCCCAGGAAGACCGTGTATATACTCCATGACCAGCGGTGTACCCTCCATGTGAATAGACTTCTCGTGTTGGCGCCAGGCATCCACTTGCCGTGCGATAGACTCACTGGATGTACCTAAATTAATGCTTGAGTTCAACTGAGGAGGCAGCTTTTGAAAAACACTTACTGTTTGTCCCTGCTGCCCCACTTTGGTTTGCATTGTGGATCAGCCTGGGAGTACGTGAAGAGATTCAGATGACACTGAGCTGAAAAGTGCAGCCCATTTACACTTGATGTGCTCCAGCCACAAATATGTATGTAGTGTATGAGGCCATACTGAGGCTAATCTGAAATTTTAAAAAATCCTGAACCCAGGTGCTGTGGTTACAATGTTTCTAGCACTCACTCACTCCACAGATCTGCTGCTGTCACTCCACAGTACTCACTTACTGAGCCTTGGCCTTTCTGTTTTCATGAGGGTGCCTATATTCCCAAGCCATGGGAACAAAATTACTGTTTCTTGAGACCTGGGGTACTTCTCGTGTGCCTGTTGTGAGATGGATATGCTTTAATTAACATGATGATGGGAAAGAGGCTGGAGGGCCTTCAAGGAAAGGATGCTGTGAGGTGGGCTGACAGCTGCGTAAGTTGTTCTGAGGGGGAAGTGGTGAGGAACCTTGTAGGCTGAGGATCAGATGCTGTAGGCTAGATAACAGAGTTAGGAAATGACATCCACACCCTGCCCGTTCTCACTGCGTGAGGCTGTACCTTGTGCATGTACACCTCTCTGTTTCAGCTAGAATTGCTTCTCGATTAGACATAAATTACCATAGAGACATTTGTTTACTTTTTATTTTGTGCTGGGTGTGAATCCGACTCTTTGGGTCTGTTGTATAGCCAAAGCTGTAGATAGTCCAGTTACATATTTTCTCAACTGCAAAGACATTGATTACTGTATAACAATAAAATATGTTTCTATTTTGAAAAAACTTGCTTTCCCAAAAGTACTTGGAAAACGGAATATCCAGTCAGCTAAAGCTAAGGAAGTACCAAAAAGAAAAAGCTTATGGCCAGCCAGTAACATGTAGGTTTGCATAACTGCAACTGTGTCATTTGTTACATTGCTTCATATATATGTGAAATGTATGAATTGTAATATAATTACAGCTTACATATTTATATATGTGTATTTATGTACCTTATTATTTATTCCATATACTTAAGCTCTTTAAAAACTGAATTATAGGAATAAGGTTTGTCTTCATGTACATAATATGAAAGGCTTTTTTAAATGGTATGTTCTCAATAACAGAATTTTAATCTTGTTCTCTAAACACTTTAAAGAGATGGAGGAGCTGGCAGAGCATGGTGTTTTCTTGCCTTATAATATGCAAGGACTGACAGATGAGCAAATCGAAGAACTGAAGTTAAAGGATGAGTGGGCAGAAAAGTGTGTACCAAGTGGTGGAAGTGTCTTCAAAAAGGATGAAATTGGGCGAAGAAATGGACATGGTAAATCAGATGTAAATGTTTGCTTCTTTCCCTGCACATAATCTGTAATATAATGAGGAACATAAACCCCATAATTCTGGACCTTTCACTTTTACCTTGCTGTCCTGGAAGCACTAGAAAATGAGTAGATACTAAGTAGACATCTGATTTCAGGCCAGCGTGTTAGCCAGCTTATATTAGTTACAAAAATTGTCCTATAAATAAATTCTTGTAAAGGCAGTTGTAGATTTGTTAAGTGCTAGCTATTTCAGGAGCCAGTTTTCACAATAGGTTAGGTAAACTATCAGTTAGATACTTAAGTCTTCTGTCTTGGGTTAGGACCTGGTATAGTATTGGTTTAAAAGCGTAAACAGTAGTATGTCTCTTCAGCACCTATGCTGTTTAACTTTACAACAGTAGTCTTTGCAAGTAAACTCCAAAGATAAGGAAACAATTATCAGAAGCAAGTTGATTCTTCCTCTTTGATTTATTCTCCCATTTGTAAATGTATATATAAGTACTGTTTTTCTCCAGAGGCTCCAAGATACATTAACTGGTGGTTTTTCTAGTGTTTCTCCTTTTTTCTCATTGACTGTGACTCAGACTTACAGAACACAGTCACATCACTTTTTTTTTTCTGCAACTCCAGCCAAGTGGTTTTGCCTTAGCACTTGGTATGTGTTTTGAGCACTGCTTTACCATCAAGAGCATGAGAACCAATTGCACAGAAGAGACCACAGTTGTTGTCTTGCTGTCTGTCCCTGTACTTTTGACACCCACAACAGCCCTTGTTGGGTCAGCAGCCCTTTAGACGTTGGTTGCAGGGCAGCTCCGTTAAAGAGGAATCTTTGAGTAGAATAACTTGGTCTTAACTTGTCATACGCAAACAGCTTACTCCCAGTGTCTTATTTTGGGGAAGATAATTCTTCTAACGCATTGTCCAATTGAATTTAAGCTTCTGCTGAACTTTATTAAGAGCTTATATCATAGCTAAAAGTTTTCCCTCCTAACTGTATTCTCGGAAATGGCTGTCTCATACGTAGTAGGCATGCAGACAAAGACTGTCTTGTTTGTTGTGGTTGTTAGCAGTGTTGGGCCTTACACTGAAAGTCTGCAAGCAGCTTTAGCGTAAGGACAGTACCACTTGTAGTAGTTCTCTGGCATTTGTTTGTTAGTGGGAGAACAGCTTTGTAATATTAACGAAGTTATGACATTGAATTGTGTCTAAATGTGGGCCAAAGCAAATACCATCAAATGATGTATTTAATCAGCTGTGAACATGATTTAATTGGATTTTTGTGTTTGTTTTAAAAAACTTCTCCTCAATTAAAGTAGATAACTATGTATTTGCAAAACTGCAGTTGATGTCAGATTGTGATTTTACTTAGAAAAAGGTCAGAAAACTCCAAGCTGTTGTCCCTGGTTAAAGCACATCTGCTGGTACAGCCCCCAATAGTTGTGAGTACATCATGGGAGAGATGTTTTTGATTGTGGAGGGTATGAGATTATGGCTGTTGCTTTCAACTTGGTACTTTTGCCCCACATGAAGTTCCAAATACCAGTCAAATGTCTGTGGAAAAGTAAGTTTGGCGCTGTCATGAGGAATACTGTTTTGTTTCTTAAATTAGTAAGAAATAACAGCAATGAACTATCAAACTGGTAAATAGACTGCAACTCAGTAGTGTCTGTCTTGCTTTGTGATTTAACAACATTTCATTTGCTTACAGTAGAGAACAACCTGGACAGGTTGTTTGCTTGGTTTCTTTATAATAAGTCTAGGCTATTAAATACGTGTCTCTTATTTTTAGCTCCAAATGAAAAAATGCAGCAAGTTATAAAGAAGACAATAGAGGAAGCCAAGGCATTAGTCTCTAGGGTAAGTTTCCTAAAGTAGCCTGTGGTCTGTGGGACCTCCTTAATAGGTGCTGTCTAGTTGTGCAGCAGCTTAAGAAAAAATAGACTTTTTCCAGTGCAAGGGCTGACAGTTTTCGAGTAATATCATGGAAGTGATGTGTATAGTGTAATAAAACCTGACATTTCTGTTAATGATTTTCCTAATGGCTTTTGGCAAGCTGGTTCAACAAGTTAAGGAATCAGATATTAAACTCCAAGTGATCGCTGGCAGCCAAGACCACATTGAATGATTAAATCACATTTAATTTTATCCACACGCTCTTGATTTGCTATTGATGCATTCTTTGGGCGAATGCTTGTCATGTTTTCTGGTGAAAAATTAACTGCATTCTGCGGTGTTCATGGAATAAACCAGGTTTTGCTCGTTAACGTAGTCTTTTGAGTTTTATGTGTAATTAATTGAAAAATGTGTTCTAATATCTTAGATTAGGCCTTGGTTTTACAAGCACTTGGACGCGTGCTCAGTCCCAACAAGTTTGGGTATTTAAAGATAAGTGTGAGGGTATGCTCCTATGTCCCAATCTGTAGATGCTCTGCATTCTGTCTCAGCTTTTGTATGACTTTGAAATGCAAATTAAATAGTATTTATTACCAGATTTCTTTTTTGTAAACATCTGTAAGCAGTTTTCTTCTCCCCACCCTTACAGTTCTGGGAACTGGTATGTGTGGAACTTTAAAACAGCCTTAAACCAGTTATGGAAATGGATAATGTTACTGAACTTTTGGTGTTGCCTGTGCACTCAAATTGGACTTGCTGGCTGTTTTGTTGCTGATAACGGTGTCATATCAGTCATTTGGAGTGAGCAGCTCAGTGTTTCCAAGGGCCCCATGGAGGCAAGCTGAGGAGCTGTCCTGTCACCTGGCAGCACTCAGTGTGTTGAGGTGCAGCAGACTTCCTGAACTGAGGCATGATTTCAGCCAAACTGTTCTTAGTCATAGCAAAATTACACAAAATGAGAGATGTTTCAGACTAAAGCTTCTGGACTATAAAGATTTTCTCAATAGGCTTTTTTTTTTTTTTTTCCTGTTGGATTGCCTGTCATCAGCTCTGTTTCTAAACAGGGAGGAAATCAATAATGCGAAATTTTACTTGTTGAGTCAAAAATATCTGCAGATCTGGTCTCCACTTTGCAGGTCTTCCTGGGTCAAACCTCTAACTATATACCCTGTTGTCAGTTACAATAAAAAGTTGCAAAATTGATGCCCTGCATGCTGACTTACTCCCAAAATTACTGCCCTTCATTGGTGAATGAAGTTAAGGATAGTTTGGGAAGTGGTTTGTTAGGTTCGTCACTTTACAATGATGGAAGTGAAGAAATATGCCAGTGTATTTTTTAAAAAAAATAACAGTTGATAATCTGAGATTGGGAAACCAATTGTACTTGCCGGACAATTAGTTTTAAAATGTCCACAAGGAGGCAACATTCTCTTACTCTCTTTATGAACCTTGTTCCATAAAATATTGGAACTGGTAAATCTATAAGCACAAACTTGATTTCTGCGCTTCCAGATGCATCTTGGTTTTCCTCTATCTGTTGTGATAGGGTTTGGAATGATCTCAAGTATTTGAGGTTACGGATCTCTGCATAAGCTGTGCAATATGCCAAGCTTTACTCTTCTGCTCATATTGTGTTCTATTTTTTTGCTCAAGTTTTAAGATCCCTTCTCTAACCTTCACTTGAATTCTGCTGGTTTGAATCTTGTTCATGGATCACAAGTACTCAGAACAAAAGACTCCCCCATGCAGTTTCTGTGGTCACGTGTACTTGTTCAAATGCCTGTATCCCAAAGACATTTGTTACTAAATACCTCCTGCACAATTTAGTGACGATCTCTTCCCACCACCACCCCCTGTGTAAGCAAGCTAAATGGAAGGGGCAAAAGTGGAGTGCTGTGTTCAGAAGTCAACATTCAAATGCGAAAATTTGTGGCTCTGATATCTTTGTGCAGCCAGTTACCTTTGCTCAAATACCCACTATTGAACCTTTGAACTGACTACAAAGCAAAGGCTTTCTGCATGTTTTTTTAAATTACCAATGATCCCTGTCTGTATTTCAGAAACAAGTTCAGGCCAATGTGTGTGTTAATATGGAGATGGTGAAAGATGCATTGGACCAGCTCCGAGGGGCTGTAATGATTGTGTATCCAATGGGATTGCCTCCACATGATCCAGTTAGGATGGAGATTGAAGACAGAGAAGACTTGTCTGGAACTCATGTATGCAGTAAAGTATTTGGATTATATGTAGTGCCTGGGTTAACTATGTTCTATGTTCTCCGTTTTATCAGCGAAGGTTGTTTTTATTTGCATAACAAATTCTGTTTAGTATTTTTTCTGGTAGTTTATGTAAAAGCACACCAATAGCTTAACTGGAAGGAAGAATGAAATTGATTTCAAATGTTACATACAAAGTTCAGGTAAATCTGGGACTCATTTTAAATAGCTTGTCATGTCTGTCTTATGCCAGTATTGAGAATTTATTGCCCTAAGTGTTCATGTTAGATCAGGATTGAATGGAATATGAGCAAAAATGCTGTCAATTAGTATGAGGACAGAGATGTAGCAGAAGTGTAGTCTGAAATTACACTGGCCTTTCTGTTAGGAATTCCAGAAAGATTTTCCCAGAAAATGTTTCTGCATTTGAAAAAAGGCAAAAAACACACACACACACCACTTCACCTTGTTTGGTTTTTTGTTTATCAAAGGCTGGACTTGAAGTTATACCAGAATCAGAAGCACAATTGTGGTGGGCAGGAAAGGAGTTGAAAGAGACAAAGTTGCTCTCCGACTATGTAGGCAAAAATGAGAAAACAACCATCATTGTCAAGATACAGAAAGTAAGTGTCGCTGGGAGTTTTCTTTACAAGTTACTCACCTTTGGCTGTCTAATTCTCTGTGGGGGAGAATTTTCCATAGGTGTATAAAATGGATTAGATTAGTTCCGGCTTGAGTGTCAAAACTGTACAACTATTTTAAGGTTTTAGTTTATTATATGCTAAGTTTTTCTTTAGTAATCTCTTTGCCTGTCAAGTTAAATACTGTGGATGCTATTACTTGCTCCATAGCACTTTTAAAAAGTACAGCAAGGAGGTATTTAAAAATAGATGAAGTGCAAATTGAAAAGTTAAAAAAACCTCAAGTGGCTCTCAGTTTCATCTCGGTGCAAGAGCACTGACCAGACCCAGTCATTCAGTCTGCCCAGTTTTTCTAATTGTACTTGTGAATGTTTTTCTCTCCATCACCATTTTTTTTCTGGCCCTTAAAAAACATTTTTAATGTTTTGTGCATATGTGGTGTGGATACCTTTCATTTCTGTTTTAGTCTGTTCTGTGTCTGAAAGGCAGTGTCTGTAACTCAGTAATTTTCTGCCAGTGATGTCCTGAGTTTCTGGATGGCAGGTCCTCAGACTGTTTCAATTGCCTTGGAAATGTGGACATGTCTCTCTTTTTTTGAGAGGACACAGGTTGTGCAAGAGCCTGACCTTCCGCTTCTCCAAAGTGTTAAGTGAGCGTTCGCTCGGTGCTAGAAGGAAGAACGAGCTGCTGGGCCCGTACCACCCAGTTGTGCTGTTGGCAGCAGCTTACTGAAAGCTTCCAGCTGAACTTTTTTTAAAGAAATGAGACTTTCCAGTTGTGAGATGTGATGAAGCAGATGAGGCCTTCTGTATTAATTTGAACACAGGTCTGAGTCATCCTCCGGAGTAATTAGCTAAAATGAGGCAAAGTTGTCCTGCTGCTTCTCAGTTTATAGACCTGATGCTTCAGCAAAAGCCAGTCGTTAAGCGTATACTGGTGTCTGACACAATGGTCATATTCTTGCAGTATCATAATTAGTACCAAGCTACTGGGACTGTTCATTATTTTTTGGACAAAATGATTGTGTACTAACTGTGCAGTTGTGTTCATCGGTGGTGACAATGCCATACTCAAGGAAAGAATGTTTGAGGTTTCAGTTCATTTTCAGAGCTTTGGCAGAAGATGCTCACTGTTCGTGTGTCTGTCTGTCTCTCTATAAAACCACATTCAAAGGGTGCTTTTGTGAATGTCAAATGTCTTTGAGTACTTGCCCATAGCTCAGAATTACTCTGGAGCTGCATTTCACTTCCATGTCAGTGAGAGCTTCTCTGCCACAGAAAGTATTGAGGTTTATGGCAGATCTTATTATCTGCAGGTGTCTGTAATAGGATTCCTGAAAAATAAGTCAAGTGATTTATGTGTTTGTCATTTAGAAGAACAGAATTGCTTTCTTTTTCCTATCAGGGTGACTGAAAAATTGTTTGACAAATCAACAGCCGTTGAGGTGTTAGGCTCCCAGGAAAGTTGTCTTACTGTTTAATTAGTTGATGGGCCTCTTCAGAGAATGCAGAGTAGTATGGTGGTTTTCAATCTGACAAGAGATGCCTGCATTTTTGGGTTAGAGAGCTAAATTAAACCACCTTCGACCCTTTTTGTTCCAGAGAGGATTCACCATCTCCTTTCAAACTGTTCTGTTTGCTATTGCTGACAATAGCTGTCGTCAGCTATTTTCTGCTATGTGCATTATTTCTTCCATAAGGACAGTTGCCTGGGGAGGGGGGGGGGGGGGAATATTTGTAGTAACAAAATTTCTTTTATCTGTAGTGTTTTGTAACTACCTTCCTTCCCTGCTTTACTTAAGTCATGTGCCATCTTGAGTTTGTATTAGCAGGGGAGCTGAAGATGGATGGACCCATCCCAAGACATCTGGAACGACCTTAAACCAGAGATTTATTATGTCTTTTAGAGGAGTATAAGTAAAATAAACTCAATCCTATTGCAACTTCCATTGATGTTCACAAAATTGACAGCGTGATTCAGATGCTGAGATGAAAAAATAATTCTTACTTGAATGCTGCAGAAGTTTTTCAACTTTTATTTTCCTGTTCTGAGGGACTTCATTAAATTTCAGAAATCCTATTGTCTGAAAAAAGATTTTGCTATCTTTGCATAGCAACTTCTCTTCTGTATCGCAGATGCCATCATAAATAAAATTTATGATTTCCCTTTCAGAAAGGACAAGGAGCTCCAGGGCGTGAACCTCTGATTAGTCATGAAGAGCAAAAACAGATGATGCTGTATTACTACAAAAAGCAGGAGGAACTTAAGGTAACAGTGTCTTTTTACTGCGTGTGAGCTGTGCTGTTGCAGACACTAACTGGAGGTTATGTTATTTACTGCCTTCTTCACCTGTCCGTTCTGTTTACAGAAACTAGAAGAGGATGACGATGACTCATATCTAAATGCTGAGTGGGCAGACAGCCATGCTCTGAAAAGGCAATTTCATGGTGTAAAAGACATCAAATGGGGTCCAAGATGAAGCTTGGCAAACACCTTTTTGCCACTTTAAGCTGTTCGGTTGATACATTTATTTGCAACAAGGAGTTGTGTTGTGTGCGGTAGATCCTTCTGACAAAAGAAAGCTGACGTTGTCACTTGTGTAGCAGGTGCCAGTTTTAGCCTTAGGTTTTCAATAAACATTTACATTTCTGTGTAACTGTAACAGCACTTGTCCCTGCAAAGGAAACAATCAATCCTGTTGAAGTTTGTTATTTTATTAGAAACTTGTAATTTGAAATACTAAACTATTTTATAGATAATACATCTCATAGATGAGCACTAGAATGTTTGGTATTGTTTTGAGTGGTCTTTGTACTTTCTTCCTGATTCTTGCATTTCTTTTAGATGGTATGGTCTGTAGAAGATAATTTATTTTGTAAGAAATCAGTTTTCCCAGGCAAATCCAGTGAAAGTTAGTTATTTTAATAAACGTACTTGTTTGCATTTCAACATAGCTAATCCCAAATTATCATTTTTAAATGAGTTGACCTCTTAACAGTTGTTTAAAGGAAGTATTTTTATATAAACACAAATAACACGAAAAATCCTTGTGGAATGCTTCATTTTCGTTCTTCTGATTTAGTTTTCATTGACACTGGAAGCCAACCTGTTGATCTCATTCAGTTTAACAAGCTGTTAGCCATGATACTTTATGTAAAGACTGACAGAAATCTGCTTATGAAAATATTCATCATTTGCAAGTAGCTTGGATACAATAAGCCCAAGTTTAATAGGGCAAGATCTCTAACACGGAAGTACTTCTACGATTACAACTGGATTAGAAGCATTTAGTTTCTAACAAATCAGCATTTTAAAATGAGAATTCATGAAATTTATCAGAGAGTGTTTCCACTATATGCTTGATGTTTAGGATCCTTTACCGTTTCTAAAATGTACCATCAGTCAGTTCTGGGTTCAAGACCAACAAAGCAAATGCTAGTAGACTTGAAGTAAATGTTGTGTCTGTTTTTGAAGGAAGGATTCTGATTCAGGATACTGTATGACTAATGGATAATTAAATCTCCAGATTTCTCTGTGTTTAGAAACAAGTTGCTTGAGTTTTACGTGTTTAAACTTCTGTGTCCTTAAAGGAGATGCTTTTCTATGGAGGCAGATGTGCATCTTCATCAGGTTGCTGAGCTGATAAGCCAGGGTGCTCTGAAAATTCTGCATGAGGATCAATGGAGTGTTTTAAAAAGAGGTGAACTGACACCTCTTGTGGGCACTCACAGGCGACAACTGAAGTGGCATGTTCATTCACACCCCAAAGCAGTTGTCCCTAGGCCAGCAGGGAGCTGAGAACACCCACCTTTTCAGTTCTGCAGCACAGAAGGGACAGCCAGCTGTGGATGTTGGGTTTGTTGCTTGCAGTAGACTTCAGGATACCAAGTTGCCCCTGCATGCATCTGCTTCCTTTCCACCTGAACCAAACTAGATCATGTTCACAAACTACATCAGTCTTGAGAACAGGCAGTTGCTCATCAGCACCTAGTTGAAGTCAAATTTTAATGTGAGATCTCTTTTGCAAATGCCACATTATGGCACTGTGGTGCTAGGGCTGCTCAGCAGCTCTGGAAGTCAGATGGGTTATGTTTGCTCTCTGAACTTACACCCGTATTTGACATTTTTCGTTGATAGGTTTTTTTGGTCTTATTCACGTCCTAATCCTCATGTCAGGAGGGCTTAGAGAGAGAGACACTTGAAAACATAAACATCTGAGATGTTAACAACTAGAAGCTTCCTGCCTTGCCAAACCTGCCAGTGCAACAAGGTGGAAGTGAATTCTGTGGTCATTGACTGTCCCCTAAAAATACTCTGTGGCTCTCCGGATTCACAGATCTCAATACTTCTGACTTAAATCTCTCTGCTTGCTTGAGTCATTGTAAAATAACAACAAGAAAGCATTTTGCTTGTCATTTTCTAATGATGAAAAAACCCCATTATCTCTAAATATTAGTATGGTTGAAGAGATACTGGTCAAATGAAACTGAAGTGTTTTCTGAACTCGCAGCTGGAAGATTGAATACAGAAAAGAGAATTAATGCCATTCAGTGAACTATTAACGGTGCTTTTACTTAAATCACTGATTCTTTTAGGAAAGCTTGGTGTTAGTTTTTCTGGACTATCAACTTTTAACTTTTTTCTTAGAACAAAATTGGTATTTGGGATTTTTTTAAGTTGCGAAACTTCAAGTATTTTTTCATTTCAAACCTACTTGGACTTATTTCTATGCAGCAAGAAAATAGATTATGTTTTAATAGAACACTTTGTTCTACCACTTCGTCAGATGGAAACTGGTATCCTGTACAACTCTGGAGATTTTCAGCCCTTCCCAAATATGAAGGCTTTTTTCCTAATGTGATCCTTCGCTGTCATTGGGTGGAGTAAAGAAAATCTGGAAGTACTTAATTTCATAATATCACTGGCATTGTAACCCATGGTGGTATGGCAGATGTTCTTGATCCATAACTGGATTTGGGAGCACTTGGTGAAATCATTATAAAATCATAAAATTCATTGATATATTATAAAGGTGGTTAGTTACCTCGCTCCAGCTCCTCATAGTCCTACTGGCTGTAAGAGGCCCAGGCTGCCGGAGGTGTTGCTGTGGCCTTTAAAGGGGCTTCTACAGACAGACCACCTCTCCCCTGCAATGCTCTCCTCAGCGCTTTCACAGGGGTGTGTATGAATGTTGCCTGAAGGGCCAAATTTCAAAAGAAGTTCTGCCTTGAAAGTAATTCTTTTGGGCAATTATATACATATATATACACACTCCTCAAAAAATCGAATTACTATTTGTAGATTAATAACTTAGGATTGTTGCACATTTGTTTTCCTCTTTTCCAGCAATGTTCTAAAATGTTTAGGTCCTTTTGGCAGACAGAAAAAATGTCACCCTGTTTATAAGCTTTTTAAAGCAAGTTGTGTGGCAGTCTGGCACGTTTTGTGTCCAGGGGGCAAGTTACAACCTGGTGGTTCCCAAACTGAATTCCTCCAGGAATCATATTGTTTGCTCTGCTGCTTGTGACAGCGCTTCCTCTCCCCAAAATCTCACCTCTTCTGTTTAACAAGCTGGCCAAGGACAGCGAGTGTTGGTTGCTGTGTGGTTTTCATCCACCAACCTGGGAGCGAGATTCCTGACAGATGGACTTGCTCATAAGCTACCTGAGGTGGAGATCCACTGCAGGATTGGGGGTTGCAATGTGACCTTACCTCGCGGTGCTTGTTTATCAGCATTTATGCACCCTGGAACAATCTTGTAGCAGGAGTACTTATTTGCCTGCTCCTTAATGTTTGAAAGTAGCTTTTTTTAGTTAGTTAGTCATAACTGCATCAGCCTTTGCAGGATGCTTCCCAGATGTTTTGGATCAGTTATAATGAACGCTTGAAAATATCCAACTGAATCCTCTTACAAACAGAGCTTTCATCTTAGATTAGTTTTATTCTGAGGAGTTTATTCTGTGGGCTCCCGGTCCTGTAAATAACTGAAATCATCATTGGCTTTTGGCCATTTCATTTAATTTTCTTGATACCAGGAAAGTTCAATAGCAGAGGAGGCAAACTGAAAATAGCATAAGCAGTGACGTATTTATACTCCCTTGATCTCGCTCGTTAAACCCTGCTGCATATCCACGGCCGCAGGTAACTGGTTTTCCATGACAAAACCCTGACGCTTTGCTAGTGCCTTCCCAGCAGAGCTCTTTCTGCAACTGGCGTAGGAGGAGGAGGACAAGTCATAGGAGCACAAGTTCTACTATCTTTCCAGGACTTGTTGAGAGTTATTGTCTCAGTGAAAAAGAAAGTTTTAAATTACCATTATACGGAGGATTCTGAGGCGGGGAGAGTTTGAACAGGCCCTTTGATTACGGTGCTTGTAACATTGTCGTTTCCTCTCTAAAAATGAGGGAAAAGCAGGTGTAGGAAGGAACACAGAAAAAACCTTTGACTGCTGCTCTCTGCTGTAATTGGCCCTGTGTTCTTTCGCTGAGAAAACTGTCTGTAGGATCAATGCTCTTCTGAGTTCTCATGACAGCATCTGTAGATCTGCTGGATTCATTTATTTGGCTGAAATTGAATGAAGCTACTGGAAAAAGATGAAAGAATACAGGAACAAAGCAAAGCCTATAGATATTTAAATATCTAAAGAATGTGAGAATTGTAAGATAGGAATACCACACGTAGGTTTGCAAATTTGCAAAAGCATTTTATCTTTCTTCTAAACTGTTTTATTTCTGGAAGTTTGATAGCAGACTTGCCATTCCAGGGGGAAAATTCATTCTCTATCAAAGGATACACACAGCGGAACATTGCTAAAATGTTTGTTTTGTGACCATATCACTATCTTGATTAATGGAAATCTGCATTATGTGTTGGTGAGGGTTGCTAATGCTGTTACAGTCCTTAATGTGCTATTGAGGTTTCCTTGAACAGGAGCGTGGGAGGAGGCAAGGCATGGGCGTTTTGCTCTGTGTGGACGTGGCTCCTGTGTTGCTTCCCCCGCCCCAGAGGTCGGCTGGCTCCTGAGCTGCAGGGCAGGTGCTGTCCCTCAGGCCACTGCTCTGCCCCGGCACGCTGCCACCGCTCCAGGCTTGCCCCATGCCTGCCGGGGGTGGTGGTGTCTGATATCTGCATTCTGATATATTGTCCTATATCATTTTACCACGTGAGGGTCACAGGCAAAAGCCACCGGGGAAGTGGAACTTGGCTCTTGTACTGGAAGGTCTTAGAGCAGGGTGAGCCCAGTATACACAACATGTTTTAAAACACTCTAGTGACGTTTCTTGGTTATTTTCCCTCTCTGTTCCCCCCTCCTCTGCCCACAGACCCTTGTGCTCTGTTGCGGGTTTTCTGAATGGCAGGAGGGGGCCGCTGTCTGTGGCTGTGGGATAGGGTGGCTGTGGTGGGCTGCCATTGCAGTGGGGTGACCCGGTCCCCAACTCCATGCCCAAGGTGGGGGTCCAGTATGTGGAGAGAGCTGGAGCCACCGCTTTTGGCAGCTCTGACATCTCACCAGGGTGCAGCTCTTGTTCCTGCTCAGCACTGACAACCACGGGAGCCTGCCAAGGTCTGGCATGATGGGGCCAGAAAGAGGAGGACACCCGCCACCGCTGACAGCAAGGTCTCCCTGCCAGCAGACGTGAGGATTTCCCAGCTGCCAGTGACCTCCTGAGCCTGTGCGCTCTTGCACGCTGGTGTTGGAGGAAGGTGCAACAAATTGCATCTGCCCGCCTGGCTGTCGTCAGTGTGCGAGCCGGGAGACACCACCAAGAGCACGAGCTGGCACCTTTCCTCCGGCTGTTCCCATCCTCAGCTGCCATCTCTGTGCACGGGGTGACAGGGTGGTGGTGGCCCGAGGCACCCGTGGGCTGCCCCCACCTTGTCACCCAGCCCCAACTGTGCACCTGTGCTTCACCCAAACCCACCCGCCTGCCCGCGTGGGGGGCTGTGCGTGTCCCCAAGCCACGCTGTGGTGAGTACGGGCTGTACAGCAGCTACAGCGGGGTTGTGTTGAGAATGAGGAAGTTTATAGCAAAAATAGGAAATCTGGCACTTCCTCAAGGGAAAAGAAAAGGTAATTATTGTTTTATTCCAAGGGTTGTGTTTGTGAGAACAGCTCTCAGCAAAGGCTGAGTAATACAACCAAGTACTTACGATGTTGCGGTTAAAAATTGGTGTGTGGGGACTTGTTTGCCCTGAGAATCAACATAGAGCTGTCACTCACGTTATCATGTACGGGTCTGCAGGCACCGCTGCAGAAGTGGTGTGATATTTCATACCACCTCTGCTTCGCTCTCACCCAAGCGACAGCCCCTGCTATTTAAGGGTTCAACCCATAATGGTCCCCAGCGCAGCGGTCAGTTATGAGTTTGCAGCTCTGTTTTTTTCCTGCATCTCCCTCCCTCAGAAATGTCGTGCAGCCTCATTCAGAAAAGGACATTTCACCTCCGTCCTGATGAGGGATTTTTTTGGAAACCTGGTTTTAAATTCTTTCAGCAGATGGGCAGGGTGCTTGGAGCTGTAATGCAACCAAAAGGGTGGAGCGTGGCATTGTTGCAGCTTCAAAGGCTGGCTTCCAGGTGTGGGGAGACCTGGTCACAGGCCTGTAAAACAATGCAGGGTGGGAGATCTCCGGAGGGGTGCTGGTCCTACCATGCACTTGGAGCGGGGCTTCGATCTAACCTGGATCCAGCCTCAAAACTAGATCATGTTGCTCAGGGTCCTGATATTTTCAAAAGAAAAACTCCTCCATTGTGACTGGACCTGCCAAGGTTTCTGATGGATTTTTATCTCCTGTCTGGTTTACTGCATGAAGAAGGTGTGAACTCTGCCTGATGCTTTCAAGCTCTTGCTATGCCAGCAGAAGAGTGACTGGGCACTACCGTCATGTCCTTGGGTCTTAAAAATGCACGGTCTTAGAGAAATGCAAGGGTCTTAAAGAGTGTGGGGAGTTGTATAGGGCTGGGTCAGAGCTTGCCCAGTGGCTAGCACTCCAGTGAACCTCTACAGCTGTAATTACTCTGCAACAGGGTTTATTAATGGATAGTCACTAATGTACCCTGCCCACTGCTGCTGGACAGGTATTGCTGAGGTGCCCTGTGCATCTGAGGGCATGCTCCCACCCAGGCTGTAACTGGGATGTCACCAGAGCTGCTTGTAACATCAAGCTGGGATTTGCAGCTTTCTCCATGAGAAGCTGCAAGTCTGCCATTTCCTACAGTGCTGAAAAAGGAGTTTTTTGCTACAGTTCTGGGCTGACTACATGTTGAGGCTGGGCTGGTTTTTTTCCCTCCAGAAATGAGAACATAAGAAAACAAGTCAGTCCCCTAATGCTGAAAGCAATCCTTGGAGGACTTGGTTTGCCAGCGGCATCTCAGGGTGCCTGGCCAAGGGTGACCACTGTGGGGCTGCCACCCTGAGAGCAGGGGGGTGTCTGTTACGGCAGACATGTTTGGGGGCTGGCAGGAGCCCCGTTTTCTCTTCTAAAAGTGATGCCTGGCAGCAGAGCAGGAGCACCCCCAGCACCACTGAAACCGTGCTGGGCAGCCCTGGGCATACGAGGTGCTGGCGTGGGGCTCTGCAGGCTGCACACGTGGCGGGGCCTGCTCCTTGGCAGAGGAATGCTGTTGGCTGTGCTGCTTTCATGCTGCAGGAATCTGGTGCTCTGGCACTCAGATCCGCGTCTCCTCTGAGGACAACAGCTCTGCCGCCTCGCTGCTGCTTTGCAGGGTTCGCTCCAAAACTCACTGGAGAGTGACCCCCATTTGCTTCCCGGGGTCTGAGTGGGCTTTGGGAGGCCAAGAGAACCCACCACAGACAACATCACAGGCTACGTGAAATCCCCTGCCTTGGCCTGTGCCTGAATGCTCCGTCGCTCAGCCACGCCCCTTGCAAAAAAGGCCCTTTGTGGTCATTTATCCCTCAGGCTTCCCAGCGTGCAGGTGAAGCCAACTGGATGGCTTCCACACCTGGTTTCGCTCCTTTGCTCCTTGCTTGCACACCTACAGTTTTGCCTTCCCAGGTTGCCGCAGGCTCTGCCCCCACCCCAGCCCTGCCTGCACCCTCCTCCCCTGCTGCCCCGGGCACCCCCTCGCTGCCCACCCACCACAGCTGCCTCCCGAAAAAGGGCTGGGGTGGCGCCGGGGATTTTTGGCCACAACGTTGCACAAGCGTCAGCTGCCACACCTGAGTGGCTGCCGATAAAGGTACCAGTTTCGGAAGGATTTATTTACTGCTTCCTGCAACCTCACCCAGGGGTTCCTGGAGGTAAACTCTGGGTTATTTTAAAGGCAGGAGTTAAACCAGCCACACCAGGACTGCACATTGCCTTGCAGCAAGTTTAGGTGTTAATGCTAGGTCATGTAATTTCCAAATGCACGTCACTCCCCTAGCTGTGAACGTAGCATGAACCTAATAGTTACGGCCAAACAACTTGCAAGCTCCCCTTTGCAATGTTTTCCTCTTATGCTGCTCTTCTGGGCGGTTGCAGGGATTTTACTGCTGAAACTCCCTCCTGCTGCCAGCCCTGAACACCCTCCCCGCCTGCTGCTGCTGCCCTGGGGCAGCCTCCTCAATGATGTTTCTGCCATTAGCCTGGAAATGAAGTAGGTACCAGCTGCAGCATTGCTGCTTCTTGTTTTTCCAGTGCACGCATCCCACTAATAATCAGCCAAATCCAATTGCTTCTTACCATTGCTCCTGTTCCAGTAAAGCAGGAACTGCCACTGGCACGAGCTGGGCTCGGTGTAGCCACTGTTTCTCTTTAATGGACACAGTCTTTTCCCATAAAATCGTGCTCTGTGTGGGCTTGGGTCAGGTAAGTATGTTCCACATTACTTTTCTGGTTTCTATGCTGGATGCTTTTTCCGCAGAGGGTGTTATTTCAGAAAGATCAAAATAATTCGGTGTCCGTTTCTCAGGTTTTAACTTGTCTGTTTTCACTCTAACTTTCAGACCTGTGAACAGTGAACACCTGTGAACAAGGTGAACTGCTAATTGATAGCTTTCCCCAATTAGACTGGGAAAGTTTGTGAAAAAGAATAAAATAGCAATGCAAACTCAGACTTTAAACAACTCAGTCAAGGGAACACTTCCTGAGTGAAGCTCAACCTCCTGGTCTGGAGCAAAAGCTGCTTTCCCCATCCTGCCGAGTAACTCCTCATGCTGGGGTGCACGATCAGGCTTTGTCACCATGTTTGACGATACATTTAAACAGGCGCACACTATTAAGCACTTTTTTTTTTTTCTCAAAACATATTCCCAGAGGCTGCGAAATGCTCCATATTGGGAAGCAGGCTCTTCTCTGGCACCCATGGAAATCTTTTACTGCCTGCCTACAGCCTGTGGTGGCAAGCAGGGAGGAAAACCAGGAGGGAATCAGATCTGTTAAGTCATTTACAGGCAGCTATGCAAAGGTAATGGAAAAACAAATTGCTAATCTTCACTTGAATACAAAGGATTTTTTTCCTCCAAATTTGCAAAAGTAGATGAGAGAACTAGGAGTTGGGAAAAGTAGACCATCTTGCAGTTTTACTCCAATGAAGGGACTAACCCCTTAAGTTACAGACTGGTTTCCGCTGGTCTGCTGCCACTTCCGTTGCTTCATCACCAGGAATAAACACCCCTGTTTTCAGCTGGGAACCCCAAAGCTGGGCTATCGGATGGAAGACGTGCATGGATGAACAAAACAAGAGGGAAAGGACCTGTGGTGCCCAGTGGCAGGACCAGAGGCAATGGGCACAAAGTGAAACGCGGGAGGTTGATTCCCTCTGAACATCAGGACACACTTTTTCACTGTGAGGTTGACCAAGCACCGGCACAGGCTGCCCAGGGAGGCTGTGGAGCCTCCATCCCCAGAGATACTCAAAAGCCGCTGGGACATGGCCATGGGCAACCTGCTGTAGGTGGTGAGCAGGGGTTTGGACCAGATGTCCTCAACCTTTCTGTGATACTGTGGCCACCCCTAGGACATGCTACTTTTACTTAAGCTTGAGCAAAGTGTAAGTCTGGTGGAAAGACTCACTCCCAGGTTTTGTTACGGTGTCAGCTTCAGGACTAAAACGCCGTGGAGGCTCACAGGTTGAGGAAAGCAAACACAAGAGATTTTAGTGAGGATAAACTGCCAGACAGGTAACTTCCAAAAATAGATCAGCTGGAGATCAGCTGAATTGTGGACCCCAGGCTCTTCAGAGGGAGTTTCACGGGGGTTAGTGTTTTGGGGAGGCAGCTGGATCAGGGCCCTGTGCGGGGGAAGGGGCAGCCCCCCGCCCCGAGCCCCTGCCCTCAGCCCTGCTCTCTGTGTGTTGGAGCCCAGCCCACTCTGCAATTGACGCACGGCCTCTTCTGAGGGTCACCAACAGGAAGAGAATCCGTTTTCGTACTGGTACGGTCTGTCAGCAGGGGGAATTGTTGGGATGTAGATCAATCCCCCTTTCTTTCTGTCCGGGAAATGGGTGGCACCTGCCCCCGTGAGTCAGGAGGAAGGAGCCGGCCCCTGACCAGAGCTGTCCCACACCTACCCGCAGGGCCAGCAGAAGGAAAACCTGCCTTCCTCCAGCCTCAGGACAAAGGCACGGGGTTTTTCCAGACCAAAACCTATCCATCAATATCGTGCAGTGGCACAGGTTATGATGACTTTCTAATGGAAAAAGGAAGAGTCGAGTCCCCGTGGGTGTGCAGCCAGGCTCCTGGGCTGTGCCAAGTGTTTCATGCAGTTTCCCCATGCCATGGGTGACCTCAGGTCTTCGGCCATCTCCTCAGCCCCTCTTCCTTCCGCTGATCGGATGCTAACTGCTGCTAAGATTTTTCCAGTTGAGCACGGGATTGCACTTTCGTCATTTGAGCAAGCCCCCTTCCTCCCTTTAAAGTTTTCCCATGCTTAATTTGACTGTAACTGTAGGAAATGACAAGTCATGTCACTTTTTTTCTTTCCAAGTGTTTCATACTACATCACGATACCTAGGCACGCAGCGTCTGAGCGGGAAAGCACAACGAACTCATGAAGAGTATTACCAATAGGAAGTGACATTTTTCCTGCCTTTGTTCAGTGAATTCCCTACGGACCACAGCTAAAGTATCGGAGACATTTATTTAAAGACAGGAAGGTTGCTTTTTCAGCTTAGATACATTTCTCATTTAATTTTCTGTGCAACAGAAACCAAATCAGACTAGTCTGAATAATTTTCAAGTGAAGATTGTAAGCTTCCAAAAAAATCCCGAGAATATAACCTTCTATCAAGTTCTGGCTCTATCAGAGAAATTAACACAGCACTTCACTTACTTAGGAAGTTTTCTTAGTATGTGTCAACTTCAGGAGTCTTTTATGAAAACAGCCATTTTCAAGCTTGTGCTTCACAGATTTGCCAGCTAGCAGCAGAGTTACATCTTGGGCAGGTATCTTCTGATGGTTGAATGGTGACCTTTTCCTTAACAACAGGGCTGAAAGTCTTGAATGCAGACTGATTTTTGCCCTTATGTCCATTCCTCAGCAGCGCATTTCCTCCTAGGGCTAGCCTTACCTGGTGGCTACGTGCTTTCAAAAAGAAGGGGTATACTTGGAGAGGTATTGGGAAATCTCCCTACACCAAGGGTGCCTGACTTCAGGTGCTGCTGTGTTAGAATCAAGAAGAATGCTACAAAGGAGACTAATTCTCAAGCCAGGAAAATTTTCACTGAAATACCAGGCACTTCTTCGCAGATTGGTTTCCAGACCTCTCAGCCCAAAAGAGACCCTTCTTTCATGTCTCTCTTCTAAGTGCATCAACTGGACTCAAGCGAGCAGAACTTAACTCCCTTGTAATCAGGATTGCTGTTACCAGAGGAACAGGATTTATTAGGGAAAGGCTGGGTTAAGGCAACAGCAGAAAAGCTTCAAGCCCTGTGTTTAATTATGCTTCGTCCTGCTCATGCTATTAATAATACTTGTATTTCTCATCAATAGAGCATGTTCTTATGTAACTTATGAGCTGCAACTAACTGGTCACAAGTGTCATATCCTAATGCAGAAGGTATTTCTCCGTGTTATGCTGCTTAAATATTTTTCTCCTTTTTAAATATTCCTTAACCTGCCGATCCCAAATTACAGTGAAAAGTAATCCATAACATATCATAACTTAAAAACTATGAAGGTCTGTAGAAGTGTTTTTTCACAGAACAATTTCTAGACAGTCAAGGGTTTTAAACTCTCCTTTTATTGTATAGATTTCTTCTTACTTTACAAATAATTATATGCACTGATACAAATGTTCCTTCACAGAAGGTACATTTCTTTTTTTTTAAAAAAGGGCTAGGGTGTCATCCAAAATAAGCCGTTTATTGTTCATTAATATAAAATGTATTCATATTTCTAGGAGGTGTCATATCCAAACCACTGTTCATCCAAATTTCTTGTATGATCTGCTCCCTGCGCTCTATCCTTTCAGCCAGTTCCGCAGCTTCTGTTGAATTATAACCTGAGTAAGAAGGTCTGTAAAGTCCCACTATCTCATCCCTGATGTCCGAATCAGAGGAATCCTCCTCCTCCTCCTCCTCATTTTCACTGTTCTCGTACACTCCATCACTTTCTTGCACTAACTGATCCTTCTTTTTGTGCAATTTCTGGAAGTCACTTGAGCACGACACACGGATCACCAAAGCACACAGTGTGAAGATTAACCCCACACAAACGCTGGACACAAACAGGAGAGCAGCTCTTTCAAGGTGATCTGAAATCAGAAAGCCAGTACTTAAACACTTCACAAACTGCCAAAACCTAGGTACAAAAAAAGTCCACTTCCATTTTGAAGTGCCCTGCATTGTGGAGCCATAATGGTGGGGTGAGCTTCGGGAGACTGGGGGTGAGGAGAGGCTTTTTCTGTCACTCACCAAAACCACCTTGCACTTGCAGTCTGAACACTGCCATCTCTGCCTCTTCAAATTACAGTGCAAAAACCCCAGCCTCTTAATAGCATCTCGTTATTAGCATCTTACTAGCATTCTCAACCAGATGCCAGAGGCATACCCCTGGGTTTTTATTTTCCAGCCACCCTGCCAAAACAGGCCTTACCCTTATGAAGAGGGGGCATGGGAAGAGCAACTCTGGGCTCCACAGAGCCATGGCAGCATCTCCGGGTCAGGCTGGGCAGGGAGCATTTTTCTTCCTTGACACAGTCCAAGATCACTTCTCAGTATAGCAACAAGTGAGACAGACGTGGAAACAGCCTTTCTCAATGGGCTGTAAAATCCAGCCCTGGCTGTTTGAGGTGCTGCTAGGAGGTCTCAAGGGTGGTGGGGTCAGGGGGTTTGGGGAGAGCTGCTGGGGGCAGCCAGGTACTGCTGGCAAGGACAGACTGTCTCGCTGTGCCAGCAGGCTGTGGCCACCCTTCGTGCTCCTTGCAAAGGCTGTGAGATGATGCTCAACAGCTGGGTGGTTCTTGGCATTTTCTAGAAAAGCAGCAATCTTAGCTCCAGAATTGCTTCTCAGCACCAGCATTTGCTCACTTCCAAAATTCATGACTTCTTCTGTGCTGTTAAGAGATCTGGTATCACAGATTAATTTGCCTGAACAAAGTCTGCCTTAGTGCTGCTAAGTCACAAGACTTGCCACGTCCCACACCAGAGATGGCTGGCTTTGGGCTGCTTGTTTGTTTTGCTGCTCCTCGATGATCCTTGTATGTATGCAAACCAACATTTCCAAAAACGGATGTCTCTAGCGCTGCTCCTAGATCAGGACCAGGTTTTCAAAAACACTGAACAACCAACAGTCCCCATTGAAAATATTCATTAACAAATATCTTAGCTGCAGTCACTAAACGAGTTTGGATCCTTCAAGATGGAAAATATTCTATAAATAGCAATTATGCTGCGATTGCCCCATCCACAGGACTGCAATTTTGTTGTAATAATATCGTTACTATAAACAGGGGATTACCAGTTGTGACCTTCTGAGGTGATCTTCCCTTTTCCCAAAATGCCATGATCTAATGAACCAAACAATCTCAGCCTCATTTTCCTACCTCTAATGTATGCAAATGTAGCCAAGGAGTTGCTAACAATAATTCCATCTTTCTTTGGAAGTCTTGATTCCTTTGGATCAAGGTCGACACCTGTGACACGAGAAGGTAAAGCAAATTCAATCATATCATAGATGATGAAGCTACTAAACTGATATTTACCCAATAACTTTTAAACTAACAAGGCCACCTGAAACAGAGGCAGGCCAGCACTGTGTCATAGGAGCCTTGCAGAACATTAGCCCAAAAGACGGTTGACATATAAAATAAATATTGAAATAAAGTATAAATAACGAAGTATTGAAAATACGGAATATCTAGAAAATGGAAAATTAATTTAAAATAATCTATTCTTTTAATCAATGAAACCCATTGTCTACTCCCATTGAGGTTTCTGAAACAGTTTTACTTCGTTAAACTTCACAGCTCTCAAAAGGACTCCCCAGCCCAGTCACTGCAGTACACTCCCGTTATTGATCACAGCAAATATGCACTAGCCACATCATTAATTTTGTTGCCTTTAAGAAGAGCACGTGTTGGTGTAACTCCTGACAGTTAGACTCCGCCCTGAAACAACCGCAATTTCACTTTTACTTTTCCGACAGTTCAAAGTTAATAGACAACATGCTGGTTACGGGTAGGTCCGGGCAGGCCACTTGTTTCGTAGCGTTGCTGTGACAGCAGGACAGTGCTTGCACCAGTCCTGTCCTGCTCCCAGCCCATCACGCTGCCCTCTGGGGGGAAGGGCAGCTGTTTCAGCACGGTTTCCGTTACCTCATCCCACCTCCCTCAGACCGAGCTCTGCAGTGGGAAAACGTCCTATTTCAATCAAAAGACAGCAGCAAACTGTATGGTTTTTGATGGCACGTACCATCATTCTGTTTGACGGAAGACTTGCTATCAGTGACCACGGGGTTGACAGCCGTGAGGATAAATTTAGGAACTGAAAAGATGAAAGAAAATATACTGTTAGTTTTAGGAACCAGACCCTCGGTTAGTTACCAATCCCACTGCTAACTCTGAGTTTATTAACTGGGTTTCTGACGGTGGCATCAAAGGGATCGGAGGGGGTGGCTGTGTCCAGAGTCAGCGCGGGCAGGCGCCAGCCCTGCCAGAGTGCAAGCCCAGCCCCGACACTGCAGCCAGCCTGAGCCTCCTCGGCGGCCCGGAGATGCTCCATCGCGCCCAAAGGCCGGGAACGACTGCAGAGGTGGTGCATGGTGCTTATCCTCGCTGTACCAGCCCCGGCCGGGGCTGCGGCCGCTGCCTGCTGTGTCGCCTTGACTTTTAGGAACTGAGTTATACTCTAACCCTGATGGCTGGCAAATGCCTCAGGAGAGGCTGTGCCCGGTTATATGCCCTCCTCCTGCCACCACCACCCACAGACCTGGCGCACCGCGAAGCACAGCACCAGGATGCTGTGGCATAGGACAGTGGCAAAGAGCACGCTGCTCACAGGGTAGCACTGGGAGGGAGGAAAAGGAGGTGGGAAAGGAAAGAAAGTAACTGGGAAGAAGACCGAAAGCGATTTGTTTATTCCTATTCAACACCACTTATTCTGAGTCTCTGTAGCAACTTGAAGGACTACATATCTACGTTTTTCATTAAAGTTTATTAGTGTCCAGAGGAGAGCAACCAAGATGGTGAAAGGTCTCAAGGTCAAGACTTACGAGGAGTGACTGAGGTCATCCGGTTTGTTCAACTTGGAAAAGAAAAGGCTGAGGGGTGACCTCATCACAGCCTCCAACTTCCTCAAGGAGGGCAGCAGAAGGGAAGGTGCTGATCTCCTCTCTCTGGTGACCAACAACAGGACGCGAGGAAATGCAATGAAGCTGCATCAGGGGAAGTTCAGCTTGGACCTTAGGGAAAGGTTCTCCACTGAGAGGGTGGTCGGTCACTGGAATGGGCTCCCCAGGGAAGTAGTCATGGCATGAAGCTTGTCAAGAGTTCAAGGAGCATCTGGACAATGCTCTTAGTCACATGGTGTAATTTTAAGTAGCCCTGCAAAGAGCAGGGAGTTGACTCAAGATCCTTATGGATTTTTTCCAATTTGAGATATTCTATGATTCTGTGAAGGTGGGGTGAGCAGGGAAGGGAGATAAGGGCAACTGTGGCAGGAAGAGCAAGCCTGAGGGATGGGACACACAGGCAGAGACCCAGTGATTTTCACCTAAAGAACAGTGAAACACCAAAGGAGACAGGCAATACTGCAATTTCTTGCTAGGGACTAGTAAGGGCAGCTCTGGACCTGTGACTGGAGTCACACACCAGCCTGTACGGAGCTCCAGGAACATCAGTGCAGCTGCAAACAGTATGGGGACCTGCCCCTTGTTTTCCGACCCCTTGTTTTCCACCCCACAAGGGGTGTGCCAACCAGTGGATAGGAGACAATATTGGCCTATACATACAGGATTAACTGGGCTACAGTCAGATGCTAAACTGCATCTAGATACTGGGTTTGGATGAGTGTAATTCACTGTAAGTCTCGGAGAAACATTTAAAGTCTTGCGTGATATCCTCTGCAAAGCCTCTGAGATAAATGGTCACCAAGAAGGAAGGTGCACAGACTAGGAAGAGATGCACTGGGTGGGAGTGGGTTGCATCCTTCACATTTCATTAATTTTTTTCCCTTGATAAATTTTCCCACCCTTCTTAAAATAATTAAAAGAGCTAAAAGCAGATGCATCATGCAGACATTGAGAGTTCACATATTCTGTGTTAGATGAATGAGCCCTTCAGATACCCAGATCTTGGCACCTGTTCCCTGTACTATGTGAAGGCAGATTGACTGATTTTCAGACTGATGTGAAGCAGGGAAAAAAAGGAAGAAATTTCAAGTATGAAGCTCACCTCTATCCCACACAGAAACATATGCCAATAAATAGTGCTCAGGAAAGTTAAACGGAACAGAGGAGAATGAGGTTTGCAGCTTAGCATAGTTTTCATCTGAAAAATAATTAATAATAACACTTCTTTCTGAGCAGAACTTTTCTTTATGTGTGGGCTCAAAGTCATAGCTGTTTCCTTTCCTGATGAAGGAATTTTTTGGGGACTTTTAACTTCTGTTTGCAATAGAAGGCCAAGAGAGATAGGGGACAATGAGCTCATTTCTATTTTGGCTTGCACCTCATTGTAATTCTTAACAGTTTGCCAGCAGCAAAATATTTTTGCTGGTGCATGAGGCAGACAGTGAGCAGGTTGGTTTGTTCTCAGGCTGCACTCTGAATTTGCAGGCCTGGCTGGTATGAACAATGTGCATGTGTTATGAACAACATCCTGGGAGGACGCACTGTCCCTTGCACCTTTGCATGACCTGAAGCTCCTGTCACATGGCCTGGTGCCCAGGTCAGGGTTCCTTCACTTGTGCTGATGTTGCTCCTGCTCCCCTCTCAGGGGGGACTTCCCAGAGCTTTGCTTGCTACAGGACTGAATCCTTTCCCCATGGCTTCCCATAGGGTTTGAACAGCTGTTTAACATGCTATTCAAATACCTGTTGTAGGAGGATGCTTAATTCAAAATGTCATGGACAAAAAAAAAGCTCCTGACTGCTTGCATCATTAGTTTTCATTATGACTCCATTTCAAACACAAGGACTTTAGCCAGGATAGCCTGCATCAGGTCGATGAACAGCATAACTGGTACTAGCATGAGCATTTTTTATCAAGATAGTCACATCTATACCACAACTTGTGCCAGCACTGCTTTGTCAAGTAGGGTGGGAGTCAGTCACCTACCACAAGTTGCCCAAGGCAGCCCACAGACAGCCTCTGAATGGCATCCAGGGAGTGCAGATACAATGAAGGGGATCAGGAGCTGTGTTTCCTGAGAGAGGTTCCTGAAGTCCAGCCTCCGTGACAGCCAGGAGGTGTCACCTTGTGCAGACACGAGATGATGCGGAGCAGGTAATCGGGGGCACTGAGACCACAAGAAACCAGCACCCCCAGGCTCCTGCTTAAGTTTTTTACTAGCAGGAATCAACTGCAAAAATAAAAATGCAGCCAGACACACTAGCCCTAAATGGTTGCTGACCACTGAGGTGGGGACTATGATTTTTTTCACATTCCTGACCACGATGCAAATACTTTCAAGTATGGCACAGTCCTCAGAGAAAGTGGTCTGCTCTGTCATGCTCCTGTCATTTCAGGGGGAGGTCTGTTTACCTATCTTGGGAAGCATCAGGTTAGCAGGGATCTTCTAGTGAGGGGAAAGAATGTAAAATATTGTTTTGGAATATGCTCAAATTCTTCCCATGTTCACTAGATGATTGTAAAATAATTGGACCTGCAAATCATTGGCTAATGCTTCAGATTGCACAGCTTGGTGGGATCTGGCAGAAGAAAACAGTCTTCAAAATGTGCCAGCAGCACACAAGAACACTATTTATTACCCACGTGTTTTTGCAAAATGACTTCAGTAAGTAACACAATGCAAAACCTCACTGTAAACAAACTTATGCTGGTTTTCTAGTACATAGATGCGCAATAAAGTACAATCTGTTGTAATTATCCTTACTCTAATTAAAGAGAATTCCATTAACTCATTCATGAAGTTACTACAGCATGAAGGCAACTCCACAATAATATAACATAGTGCAAAGGCAGAGCTCCAGCTCTCTTCAACAACATAAAGCTGAATTACTGCAATGCCTCCCACCTGACAACTAACTCACGGGAACACTGGAAAAGAAAATCTCTCATGCCAGCAAGGAAGCAGCCGGGGCTCATTTTCCTCTGATCTTCAGGTACACGGTGATCTGGTAATCAATCCTACACTGCTGTTCGCAAAAGCACGTCTCAGATAACCTGTGCCCTTTGACCACTACTCACTAGAGATGCAGCGAAAGGACTCTGTGGTATGTCCCCATGGAGCTACTGCTGTGACTCCCTGCAGAGCAGAAAGAGCCAGAAAGGAGCGGGGCTGGCAGCTTTCCAAGCAGTGCACAGTAAGCAGAGCGGTAACTTGGTGAAAAAGCTTTTACGCATCCTCTGGTTGAAGCAGAGACGTGTGAGAGACGATCACCCCTGACCCTCATACTTCCACCCCACAGCTAGTCAGCAGCAGCAAGCAGAGCATGAGGAAATCTGTTCAAGGCTTAAGAAATGCACAGCCATTCCTAAAAATGTGCAATACCACAATAAGGCACTACGCTGAAGTCCTGCAACCACTTTTCTCTCACCTTCATTGATATTCCACTTTACTGCCCCGTGACCTTTGCTTTTGAGAAAAGAATTGTAGGGAATTCTGCTTTCCCCTGATGTAAATGTATTAGTCTATGGTAAAGAATATGGAAAACTCTTCCCTCTTGTCTGAGGAACGGGCTGAAGTAGGCTTCAGTCCTGCAAAGGATGTATAACCACAGACCTTTACTTTTAGTGAGACTTTGCCCATGAGGAAGGAAATCCTTCTGTAAGGCCGAAGGCTGTAGGTATGCTCATGTGAATCAGATTTCAGGACTGGGCTTGTACACAGTGCTTCAATTATGCTGGACTGCTTTACCTGCACTGATGGCAGGCAATGCCAGGTTATTTTTCCTAGCTCTGCTGCAGGTGAATTCTGTAGAACAGATTCCTATTATGACAGTATTTCTCAAAATACTAAACCACATACTTGAAATTGTATTGTCAATTGCATTTTATAGAAAAAAACCAACCTTAATGCCTGAGTTAACATTAGGTGCAGCTCTGCCCATGGGATTGTTCACATATTCTGGTTGTTCTTGTATTCCTATGTTAAAAGGACGGGGAGATTTAGGAAGCCTCTGTGTTCATGCATGTGTGTATCTCCCCATGTGTGCACCATTTGGCATTGTTTTTCTGTACAAGCAGAATGAGGTCTTTAAAGCGATCGTGCATTTGGTCTTACCACATGCATAGCTGACGTTAAGGTATTTTGTCACTCCAGGTAGGCACGGACTTCCAAAATCCTGGCTAGTGACAATGATCTTGCATCTCTGTTTCCCATAACACCTTTTTGATAAAACTTCTAGCGCCGTGTAAGACAAACAGTCTGAAAGAAAAATACAATAAATAAACAACACCGGTGTTATCAGAAATGATAGCTGCTATATGCATGACTAGAGATACAAATTTGCTATTGATTTCAATTATATTTGCCTAAGCAGGATTTCAGAATTAAATATCGAGACTTGTCAATGCAAGGAAGTCAGCTGCAATGAAAATATGAACTTGCAGCAAGCTACCTCGTGCTCTTTCAGGTGCACACTAAGGTTGCAGTTAAAATTCATGTCAAGCTCTGAACAGGTGCCCAGTATAAGACCTCTATGTTCCCTTCAGGATCACTTGGAAAAAAAAAAAGCACGTCCAAATAGCTGTCCATTTATTCCATCTCAAGATGAGTGTGCAAATGAAGGGAGATTCAGTGCTGTTTGCAGGTCCCTGGGCTATCGAGATGGATGATTTGACTGGATGCCTAATTTCAGTTCAAGCCAGGTGAGAGCAATTTGTGTGTGATGCAATAGCTAGGGCTACAGTGAAGTTTGGTGTAGCTTTTGATTTCTTATGCCTGTCACTGGTAGGAGCCATTCTGCCGTGGCAAAGAGGTCAAAATGGGCTCAATATTTAATCAGGAAAACATCTGGCTGCTTCCCATACCAAATTTCAGGCTGCTCTAGTAAGGCCGCCGCTGCAAGTCAAGTTTGCATGCTTAAAGCAACCTCAACAGCATCTACGTTGCACTGTCCTTCACGCCCTAATTACATGAAGCAACCCACATCATTTTCAGAGCAGCCTAACCCACCCCCGACTTTATGCAGGTGAAGAGAGTCCACATTGCTGAACCTCTCTCTCCCTGTGGACTGAGCAGAACAAGAAGAATGCACCACGTGTGAAAACTTGCCTTGCTAATATCTACACTTTGATTTGGGATTTCTTTGTTCAAGACATAGGCCTTCTACCACACTTACTAAAACAATAAAACTTGATTAGCATGATTTTACTCTGAAGCTGAAATTACTTGAGTGGGAAAGTGTACGTGTCAAACTTTCAAAGATCTGCTTTAAAAAAAGGAAGAATAGATGTGATTAAATTCCCAGTATCCACATGTGCTAAACTCCAAACCACAAAGCAAAAGCACCCCTTAGTTTTGGTTTCTAAACAGAAACTATGCAGAAATGACAAGTCTGGAGTAATACTTTTCTAAAGCTGTCTGCTTCCAGTCAGCGTTACCTCATGCATTTTAGGACCTTCTGTGTATGATTGGTATTTCTTACTCTAGTCTCCCAAGGCAGGGACACTCCAGAGCTCTAAAAACATACCTCTCTAGGCATTAAAACAGTCCTCCTTCCTGTAATAAAGACATCTGGTCACCTTCCAACTGCTGAGGCTCATTTGTGCCCCTTAAGCGGAAGGAGAAACAGTGCTTGCGAAGACTCCAAAGGTTCCCCAAATCGGTCTTGTTTGAAAAGAAAGAGGAGGCTTGAGACTGGAGTTCTTGACAAGGAAGACTGCCATTTAGTATATGAAAATGGAGCAGATCTGTGATTTTTAGAGTTAAACCCCTGACAGAAGCACTACATAAGTCATATACTTGAGTGAAGCTCATCGGGAGGTATTGGGCTGACCTGTTTGCCAAAGGGCTTGCAGGTTACCTTTGGACATGGATTTTTGGGAGAGCAACTCTTCCTCTGTGTTTTCAGAGACCTAAAGTCCTCATGCCTGTGTGTCTTGGGAGACTGCTGGGCAGGCAGAGAAGGCTGACCTAAAACATTGGGTAGTTCTGATTAAGTAATTCAGATGTTTCCCTCCCTGGTGATTTCAGATGAGTAAAGATATATTTGGGTGGACATTTTAGTCAGCCAAGTAGCTTATTTTGGCAAGTACAAAAAACCCTGAAGAATCATCAGGACGAATTACCAGATGATTCATAAATGAATGGACTGGGAGCACAACAACGATATAGCAACTGAATTATGTTTCTACAAAATTTCAGCTGTTGTGCTGATGTTTTCTACAAATTCAGTGATATGGTGAGTACATGTTTCATTTTGCCTTTGGTAAATGTTTGTTCATGTTTCTGTAGAAGTTAATAGTTCTTTATCATCTATATTCATGTTGGATTTGGCTCCTCTACCTGAGGAATCAGTCGTCATATGCCTACAGGCTCTTGGCAGGCGAGTTTTTGGAGAACTTCCCAAAGCTTGCCTGGTGTCACAGGTGAGTAAATGCAAACCAAGGCTGGCTTGCTTCTGCAGGACACCACAGATGTTAACTGGAAAGGCCTATAACAAAACCCCCCTATTTAACAGCTTCCTGTGGTCTAACAACATTTTGGCTTTTAGTGATTCAGTCAAAAAATGTTCAGTTTTTTTCTCTCTGGATTATATGTGTCCTTGCTATCTCCCCACTAGCTCTTCCAGCAGCTACAATGCCAGCTGAGCAATGATTTCAGCTTGGAAGAATTCTGTGTATTTTGTACCGAAGGCCACTTTTTCAATGTCTGCAACTTCATCTGTACAATCTCCCACAAGCAGACATTACAGAAGTGTGTCTACACTGAAGTCAGAGGAATCTGTGTGTGCTCAGGGGATGCTGAAGCTAGTTGCATCCAGACTTGCTTGGGGTCTAACAGCAATCCAGCTACAGCAACGCAGAGCTGGCGCTAGGAATAACTTATCCTCCTTCTGGTCCTTATGGTACCTTATTGCAGTACCTGAACGAGGAGAGGATTCAGTCAGTGCCGCGTTTTGAGTAAATGAGTGAATGGTCCCACTGAACGGTCCCAAAGAAATCACCGATCAGGAGATGAACATAAATATGCAATATGCCTTCTTTCTGATTGTCTAAGTAATGTCTGAGCTACACACATGTTCCTGGGGCTTGCTAAATTGGTACCATACGTTTAACATCAACTGCCTTTTGAAAGGCACGTTCCCAGCATGCTAGAAGGCTGGTGGCATCCAGCAGAAAAGGCAGCAATGTGTGACTGGGAAAACACTCATTCTTCATGCCTTTCTCCCAAAGTTGCCTGTTACACACCAAGACTCTCGGTGGATCTTTTGAAACAGACACTTACATGGATGGCATGGAGATACGGGTGTCAAGAAGAGGTTCTTAATGCAGTAATAAACTATCAAATCTGACTGCAACTATTTAACAGTTAGGAGTAGAGAGCCTTGTTTCTGGAGGAAAGGCTTTCAGCTGCCTGATTAGCTTTGTTTAGGAAAGTTTTGGCATGCAAATGATATGCCATAAATCATGCAGGCTTTAATGAGAAGCAATTTGTCTTCTGGTTTCTTAAAGCTTCTCTCAATTCAGACAAGAGGAGCTTTCCCTCCCTTTCTTTCCACCCTGCCACCCAAGACCTGCAGGTGATGGAGCAGCCAGAGCCGTCCTGAGCATCTTGTGCCAAGCTCTGGCAATAGCATCCTGTCACATCCTCTCCAAACGTTACTAATTGCCGTCTTCTCCCACATCACTATGCACAGGGTGAGCCTCAAGAATGTGGTGGGTAAGGGGATGTGTCTCAAATGTAGATCCGCATGACATGAAAAGTAACATGCTGGTGAAGGACCAGGGCACCCAAAAAAGAAACCCCTTCACAATTTGTCACTCCAATACCGGAGCCCAGTTGCTTCTTGCTTTCATCCCAAGCTGCTGGCTTACACTGCTTTACGCTTTCTGGGCTGTGCCTCCCTGCAAAAGAATAAGGAGCTTGCTTTTAAAATCAACTGAAAGCAAAGATTTCACACTACCAAATCGGGATGGCTTGTGCTTTGTGGAGCCCATATTATCAGCTCTGGGGATAAGAACTGACAAGGGGAAACGATGGCATTCTGAGCAAGCTAAGGCTGCAGATTCCTAAACAAAGTTACCATAATAGCATGGTAATTTATGCAAGAGCATGGCACACAGGGTCCTGCCTATGCATCAGAAAAGGGTCATTTGAACCGCTGATTCTAGCAAAAACACACAATATGATCAGCAGGACTTACTGAAAGTGTTGCTGATACCTTTATATTCCGGGTCCAAGTATTGTCAGTAAACAAGGCAGTATGATACACTAAAAATACTACTCACTGCTAGCACAAGCCATTCCTTGGAAGTGAAGACAGCACCCGGGCTTTCTGAAAAGCTGCACCCTCTCTCTCCCTCTGCAGTGCTTGTTGCGATGCCCTTGTAAGCCTGCATGAGATTAGCCCATTGCTTGGTTTTATTTACTAGCGTCTCTTGAGTTCAGAATTCAGTTTGTATGTATTTTGGACAAAAAAAACCCAAACCAAACCAAACCAACCTGGTCTTTCTCTCCTTCTTGCACATGCATATGCACAGAGCAGGGGATTCATCTGCCAGCACAAACACAGAGGGCAAGAGACAAGTGGAACCCCATGCTGGCTGGCAGCAGCAGGAACCAGATTCCCTCTGCTTGAATGCTCATTGCTTTGTTTTGCACCATTTGGGTACACATGTACCTGCATGTACACAAGCAGGACAGGAGTTCTTAGGCTTATTTTTTAGACTTGAGTGCCAACGGTACTTTTCCAAACAGTTCAAAATCTAAGCTAGAAAAAATTATACACCAGAACCCCCCTGTATTCCTAGGTAAGAAAACATTAATGGGTGAAGTGATGTGTGTCTGAGTATGGTTGAAGCAAACTTCAAACATCTGCTCAGCCAAATGTGACTTTGCCTGTTCATCTCAGCAGAAAGTTAACTGGACTCTAAAAACGGTGGCTGCTCGCTTCTTCCCTTCAAACATTTGCTTCTCATCCTGCCACTGCTTTAAACACGTTCTCTTTCTAGGGAGCTTTGTCTTGACAAGATTTGTTGGGGCAGAGGTTGCAATAGCTCTTACTGGCACTTTTTGGGGCCCAAAACACCTGCTAAGCTTCGCAGTTTTCTCAGGCTGACATGGACAAGGAACTTTTCCTATCATATCTGCAACCAGAGGCAGTTGACTCTGAGTTGACACAGAGTTGACTCTGCAGTTTTGCAGTGGAAGCAAAATCCAACAATTTTATCCTTACTTTTGTACCCATAAAATTCAGTTGACTGTTGTCTCCCACACCCAAAGTCGCAAGGCACTAGTGGCAGAAGCTGCAAAGGGAGACATGAACCTACCTCACAAGCTTGAGCCCTGGTCCTGCTACAGAACACTGCCGCTGCATCTGCCCTGCTCAAACCATCCCCCTGCCTTCGCAGCCGGAGCACATTTGCTCTTTCATGGTGTCCCTGTATGAGGTCCTATCCTGTGTTAATAAAATAACTGTTCTGCAGCCTCAAGTTTCCTCCATTCAGGAGCCTGCCACTTGCACAACTGCCTACAGGGCCTGTGTTTGACCCAGTTACCTAGTAAATATATGCTAAACAGATGATGCTCAGGAATGGAAGGGCATACCCAGGCCTTCAAACAGTGACACCTGCAGTGTAGAAAGGACTTAATCACCTTCTCTGTAGAAGCTCAGAGCTACAAGCTTTCTTCTTCCCACAGCAGAGGATTGGGCTCAAGTGTTCCTGGTATTGACTAAGTGGTCCTTGAAGTGTCTGTGCTTCAATATCCAGCATTTCCTAAATTTTGGCCAACATACATGGTTAGTGTTTTATGGCACCTAGAAGTCTATAGCTAGCACGAACCTAATAACTTGAGTGTGTAAGCATTTCCAGATCTACCTATAGCCACCTGTACCTTTACATCACTTACATCTGCTCTCAAGAGACTTACACACAGGACTGGCTCACACTATGAGTATACTACATCTCTTAGTAAGAGAAAGCAACCAAAAGCTTTTCAGTCACTCTCAGTGAGTAATAGATGTAAGACCTCTGAATTATCCACAATATTGATTAAAAAAAAAAGAAAAGAAAAGAAAAGAAAAGAAAAGGAATCACAGTAGCACAAAATGCTGTTACACAACAAAATCATGACGCCTTGTTGGGCTGGAAGGAACCTAAAGGATTTTGGAAATCTATGTGCTTTGCTAACATCCTTTCTTCTTAGCTGAATGCCATTCCACTGGGAGGAGATTAGGACAAAACCCAGCCCCAGGGCATGTCATGCCGGTGCAAACTGTGATGAGAGTGCCTGAATTCTCCACTTCTCTCAGCCTCCCAAAAGTGGGAACAGGTGAAAGAGAGGGCTATGCTGAAAAGGACCCTACCTTCCAGCAATGAAGACATGCAATTCAGGGCTCTGCTGGTCATTAGTGCTCAGGGGAATGCACATCTGGCCAGCCAGTGCATATCCAGGTGAAATTTCTGGGAAGGACATTTTAGTGTTCTAGCTTGCAAGTTGCAGCTAGACGCAACCCACTACCAAGCCTTCTTTCAAGTACTTTCATGTATTAACAAGAGTAATTTACTACCTGAGAAGTGTTTGCTGACCTGAATCTTCCTTGTATTCTCTATGGTAACCTGTTTGGGCAGTAAGTTTTCCTCTTTCCTCACACACATGTTAGTACAAATATAGAGAATATGCCAGAATAGGCAACAACTGAAACAGCAACAAACTGCTACGGTTTCCTGCTTTGGTGCTGGGCACAACAGATTCCTCTAAGCAGAACCATCTGCTACAAAACCGTACCCAAAAAAAGTTTTAGTTTTCTTGGGATGTTTTTGATAATCTTAGTAAAACAGGGAGGTTACCTTCTGTAAATTCTGTACAATCCTAACAGTGCCAGTCATTTGAACAGCTGCAGAAGCAGGACACTGCTTGGAGTTTTTTTTATTTTCCTGCAATGATCCAGAGATCTTATAATGGAAATAATTCCCTGTGCTTCAATTAACTCTGTCACTTATGGTAGGAGCTTACTTTGCAGAAGAAACTTTTCCTGAAGGCAAAATATCCTAAAATGCCTGGAGACAAGATTTTACACACTGTTCCTTGAAGTGGGCAACGGTGACCGCTCATTGGAATGAACAGCCCTCACGACAAGTCAGTGAACAAGAACTGAGACATGTAAAAATACTACATTTCACTTGGAAGCTGAAAGTGATAAAAAGCAGGAAACATGTTTTATAGCTATCTTACATGGAAGTTTCACATTCTTTGACAAATCCTCCCACTCCCCCAAGCTGCAATGAGCAAGATGAGTTGTTCTAAATGCAGCTTTTTGTTTCTGCTCATTTTTAAGAAAAGCAAGAAACATTCTGAAATGAAAGGTGCAAGTCACACATATAATTAGGTATCAGTCTTGGGACTGAAGTAGTGCTGTATAGCTATGGTACACATTAGAGAGCTTCTTGTACTCAGTAGTTCAAATCTTTACCCTGACTCAAATCTTCTCTATCTGAATCAGAACAAGGACTTGAATGTATGTTTCCTCATAACCCATCCTGTGTGGGCTTTTCAGTTAGCTTTGTCTCGTGCTAAAGCCGTTCCATTGCCTAGGATAAGCAAGACTTAACCCGACCAGAGGACAACTCTACTGTAAAGGCTTTATCTAGCAGGCATGACACCATGATGCCACTGCTCTTCTTCCACCTTTGTATGGAAAATGGCACCTAACTTACATTATTAAACTGGCTCAGAAAACTCGTTCCAAGAGGAGGCAGTCATGCTAAATGTTGAGCTGAGCCTCAGGATCCTACAAGTGCTCCAAGGCCACACAGATATCACAAATACCAGAGATGGATTTATATGTTCTATTTCCTGTACAGGGAAGAGACTTTATGCTAAGGAAATATTACATCTTCCTGTGTCCCCTTTGAAGCAGAGCTCTGAAAATCTGCCAGCTGATTTCATAAGACTCTTCACAGAAAAGTGATAGTTAGGAATACAACTGTCTCAGTTCAAAGCTGCTGTTTCTCATTAATTGCTTATCAGCTATATTACATGTAACATGATGTCACCAAGCTCCAGAGAAGTATCTAATTAATTCAATACCCAGTACTCCTAGCAGGACCATATGAAGTATAGATAGATGTAAAACTCTTGAGCTCAACAGAGGATTCCTATACTTGTCATTAGGACCTACAGATGACTTCTCTTCTGCACGGTACAAAAAAACACCTCACAGTTTCCCTGTGATGCAGTGAAAGAAACAGAAAGGCTTAAGCACTGCCTTTAGGCTGAGATGCGCAAACATGGGTAGAAACCACAATGGATGTGTGCTGAAGCAGATTTAGCTTTTGGTGCAAACATACACAAGTATGTGTGCTCTCAATTCAGGAATGAAGAGCAGTGGAACTAAGTTTTCCAAATTGTCTCAAATCATTAAAATCACATTGACATTCAAATTACCATTGCTCCCTGACAGAAAGGTACACAGACATTTAAAAAGTCTAACCATGCACCCACTCACATCTGTGTGTGCCTAAATAACCACATGAATAAGATTTAAGCTTGAGATGCACAGATCTGGAGTCAATTGGATTTGGCTCCTAAATGCTAAGTCTTTTATGGTAACTGAACGTGTACTCCCAAGCCACATAGATGCTTTTGAAAATTATACTCACTGCAGAGGGTTACTTGTACCAGGCAGGAAGAGGCCAAGCACTTTAATTAAGTAACAGGAAATCTATACAAGGATCTGCCTTCTGTAGATCTACCTTGTGTTTGTCTCAGGTTTTATGCTCTCTCCTATTACCACAGTTTTAGGTTGCTTTATAGAAAACAAAACCCACACCAGACAGGGTGTTGCTCCAGAGGTGCTGGTGTGCAGAGGCCACAGCAGAGAGTTTGATACTGTTGCAAATTCTTTTTCTATTTATACTGGGAAACTTCATCCAGTTGGAAGGGTTTGCAGTATTCTACTATGAACTGTAAGTGCTGACATTAGAGACAAGTGAGTGATCTCCAGGGGTGAATGAAGTGCAAGAAGTATGATGGCAGCTCTTCTCAATCAATTTAGCTATCCCTGCTCTGCCTTGTGTCATACACTACCACCACCCTCATGAAGGGTATATAGCTCTGTCAGAAACCCGTTAAAATGTTTCCTCCTTAGAACAGATAGGCAGAAATATGCTAAATTGTTTCCTCCACAGAACAGATAGGCGCAAGTCTGTGTGAAGGACCACACAAGATAGCCAGTGTGAAACATACACCTGGCAATTTAAAACAGATTCTTGTCTAAGAACAGATTACGATTTTCAGCCAATACATTTTCAATAAAATCTCTATCACTAAATAGAAACATTGGCTTGCAGACAAATGGCTTTTAAGGCTAGTTATTGATCTCTTCCTGATGTTCAGAGATGTTTCTCATAGATTACACTTGCAGCATGTTTCTTAGTAAAGTTCAGCCTTTGCACGGGGCTGGCACATCAGCTCTAGAAGTCCTTCCCTGCGTGGTACCGAGGGACTTCAACAGCACACGTATCTTGTGCTGGCCTTCTCCATGGCCTGAAAATCTACCTTCACACCTTCAGTGTCACCCACTGAACACATTATTCACACAAGCATCAAGCACCCTCACAACCACATACTACTATAATTTTAGCGATTTAGTGATAAAATGTGAGTCGTAAGTCATTAATCATACACCAGCTGAGTCTGTAACAGTGAAGTCAATGACTGGTTATCGATGTAGACCATAAAACTACTTACAATGTTTTGGGTTCTTTTTCCTATTCAAAAAGGAATGATCTGTGCCTGAAAGCATTCACAGTCTGACAAAAGGAATATTAATCTTATAGAAAAAGTAATATATTGTTTATATATTAATTATATATATATATGTACATGGATGCACCTGTACTAGTAAATCAGCAGTGAGAGGGCATGTTTCTGGCACTGCAGTGCAGTGCTCCACTCATATGTGTGGTCCCTGCACCCATCTGGCATGGGCCAACAGCATCCTCTCAGCAACTCCCCATCACAGCTGAGGAGCTAGCACAGGCCAGGGAGCAGCCACAAGAAGCAATTTGCATGCAGTCATCCTGCTTTGGAGGGTGAGTTTAGTACTGCACACATAGGATGTTCCTGCCTTCTGGACTGAGAGAAGTCCCAGGCATATTTAATTTTCTAGTATACTACCTCAGTCTTGGAGTCTGGTCATACAACAGCATGTAAAACAATGGATCCTGACCTATGGACCCTATCCTTACAGCCTGCATTTAAGGCAAGGAAGAGCTCGCAGAAAACAGGGGCAAGAAAGAAGGTAACAGTAAAACAAAGTGTCATGACACTCGGGTTGCCTAATCCTTGTCAGAAGTTGGAAAAAGAAGAGAGGCACACAGCTGACATTTAGTATACATCGCCTAAGTTCAAGACAGCCAACAGAAATGGTTTTTTATGTTAAGCATACTAAGGACTGATGAACTGTATGAAAGTTTATTACTTTGCTGCATTTCTTACTCTACATTTCTCCCTCATACTGGGCAATTTATTTAAGTTTTAGAAATAAACTTTCCTCTATTTCAAGCACTGGTGCTTTCAAAATGCCATTGCTCTTGCACCTGATGTTTTCTCCCCATTTACTTCCCATCGATCCTGTGCACCTGCTTGGAGAAGGTCTATCAACAGTGTAAAAACATACCAAAGGGAGGGACGCGCTCCACTTCTGTCGAGCAGATGTTCTCCTCATGTGCCCATCTGCCATAGGTGGCAGAGTAGATGATAAGGAACTTGGACTCCTGACAGTGGAGTTTCAGTTCCTGGTTTTCACATGCTGATTTGGTTTTGTATTCAGCTAAAATAAAAACAAATAACAATATGGTAGCATGAGGCAATTTACTCTACTGGACTGTTAACAGCAAATAGCAGCATGATAACAGCTTTTCTGCAAGTCCTGTTGCAAGTGACATGTGGCACTGTTACAACCAGAGACAAAGCAAATAGCAAAGCGGAGTGTTTCCTCCAGCTGAATTGCTTCCATATGACTATCTAAAGCCTCCAGCTCCTTTTTGAAAGGAATCAAAAAGTTAACTTTTGCCAATCTCCTCTCCCACTGGAACAGCCTCCCCCCTTCCTGCCTCATTTCCTGGCTTGCTTTCCACCGCTGCTCAGTAGGTCTTTTCCTTTTGTCTCTCCCAGGACAATGTTGCATTCTACATTCTACGCCTACTTCAGATGCTCGTCTGAGTGCTGAGAGCCTCTGACCATTCATCAATCATGGGCATGGCTGGCATCACCCAGTGCCACTGCATACACCGAGTGACTGCTGAAGAATGGGAAGCACAAAGGCATGGGGATGGGCTAAGTATCCTGAGCCAGCCAGTGTTCTCAGCTGTATTTGCATGGCTCCACCAAGGTCAGTGGTTTTCCCTGGGCGTGACTATCTAGCATAGACTCATTTGAAAGTCTTGCTGACAAAGCAATGTGAATCAGGAGCCTGAGAAAAATACACCCTCTCCCTTTCTCATCTGGCACAGGCACACTGGCAGCACTCTCAGCACAGAGGTAGGGAAGCCAGTGAGACCATCCTCCAGACAGCATGGCTTATCCCTCCTAGGGAACTGGTTAAAATCTGCCATCTGGCCAAGGAGGTCCCTTGCTGGCCTAAGCAGCTGCTCTGCTTGCACCATTTTACCGCCCAAATCTTCCTGGTCTAGGTATGGTGGCAAATTTTTTTACTGCAGATAAGGCCAGGCAGAAGAGTTTATTCTGCTCCAGATTTTGTCCTTTAAAAATGTAAAAACAGGAAAAGGAGGTTCCTGAGCTGAGCAGGAGAAAAGGGAAACCTTATTGTTATGGAGTGGTATCCCTGTGAGTGGAGTGTGGGTGTTGGTGCTAGGGGAACTGGAGAGAGAAAAACTTATCTATTCAATAAAGAAAACATTATTGTTTCACTTAGAACAGATTTAAAAAAAAGGGTTAATGTTCTTGGTAATAGTCCAGTTTCTTCCATTTGAGCTCCTCAGCAGTCACAAGTTTAAGTTTAAAAGGAGTAATTTTAAAAAAAACAGTTCACCTGCTGCAGATTGTTACTTCTGCAGAAGCACCTGCCATACAGTACACCCATAAGGATCATGCCAAGAAAACAGAGCCTCTGATCCAAGGGCTGACAACCTAAAGCTGGGCTCTGTGTCTGTACAGCCGTGCTCCATGGTTGCTGGAGGAGCTAAGGAAGTACAGACAACAGAAACAAACCCACAAGTGCTATAAGACAAGGGTAAGAATACAACAGAGACTTCTGCAGAGATACAGCAACAATATTTCTGAATAGATGAAAAACTAAAGGATTCAGGCAATTGCTTAAGTGCCCACTTGAAAGCAAGGAGAGCGTAAAATATACTTGAAGTTATGCTCAAGTGATTTCTTGAGTAAGGATGTTTTCCACAGTCAAGCCTAACAATATTGATATCTTACCTATAAATACAAATTTCCTGTCACATGAGATCATGTAATTTGCACTGAAACTGGACTATTCCTCAATTCTGAAGGCAGCCCTTGCTGTTAAATGCAGTTTTGACCAGCTTTTGTAAAATTCTGATCACAGAGAATATTATATATTCACAGTAGCTCATTTCCAGTGGGAATAACAAGTAGCTTTTGAATGTAACAAACAGGATCCCAATTGACTTTTGATTAGTAAAAAGAAATTTCTACTGACACAAACACAGCTATGATAACAATTCAATCTACTATTAATAATGCAGTAATTTAAATATGTAAAGAAAAATTTTAACTATTAATAAACCAGATAATTTAAAAATCATTAAATTTTTTTAGAATTTAATTTTAAATTTCTGGTATTTTTTTCTCCTGATGATTGGCCCACTAAATCTCCTTGGGAGTTCTTGTGTCAGTGCTTTGCCAAAGGTAACATCTGCCTACTCCATTCCGTATCTCTGCTCTTGACTTCAATACTCTGCATAAATTGGCCTTCCAGCTTGCTTGCCACCCCTGTTCCTATTCCACCAATTATGTCTATCTTAATGGTCTGATTAAAGACAATCCCTTTTGTGCTTTCTCCTTTAGTTGTGGGATGGTATTTCTGAGTTGGCTGCGGAACCTAACCATAAATCATCACTCAACTATTTTCTTTGGGACCCATTTCAGCCACACTGGGGATTAGCTGCCAAAAAAAGCTGAGCCCCCGGGCTACCAGGGCTTGTTCTCATATACAATAGCAACAAGAAAAACAATTAAAAAAACCAATAAATGAAACTTCATGATGATTGACTTAATCTTTCTTACACTTTTCTCACATTTACAAAGCGCATTCTCTTTGAGGCAGGATTTGTCCCTTTACATATCAACATCAATTACCTGCATGGAACACAGGTGACTCTACAATGAGATTCTGTAACAAAGTTAGCCATGCATATGTATCTTCCAGCCACTATTCTATAAATAGCAGGTAGTAACAGAGAATCTTTGAAAGCTTTGGTCCCACCTCCTCGAGCATTTTTGCCTATTTCTTATTATAGTATCTTCTTCATCAGTTGGATCCTTAGCCCAAGCATCTGTTTTTGCTGTTCAGCTCTGTCTTTCTAATATGACATTATCATTGCCATCTCTTTAAAAATATTTTCCAAAACATTTTTCCTTTCTAGTCTGATGTCTGACATCTGACTGCCAAACTACACTGCTCATTAAATTGGCAGCAAGCATATTGAGGTTGCGAACACAATGGAGAGCTAAGGTAAAGTAGAAAAAAACAATTTGCTATTAATGTGAGTCTCAAAACTTCACATGGATTTATGCAAAACCTTGTGCAATTGCATTTTAACCAAAACAAACAACAAAACACAAACAAAACCACATTTGCCTGATGTGGATTACTTACTAGGTTTGCATTTAAAGGAGACAAGGAGGAATTTAGTGGTCCCTGGACACAGATCAGGTCCAAAAACCCGACTATTGACAAGGAGTTGGCAGGATCTCAGGTTTTGGCATTCATCCAGTACTTTCTAGAACAACGGGCAAAAAGGATAGGCTTGAAAACAAGGTATGAAGCTAAACAGCAATGAGAACACTTAGTTGTACTTTGTTCTATACAGGAGAGAAATCATTCCTTCACAACTTTTTGGCTATAAACATGTAAGAAACATTTGTATCATTGGATTTAGGCCACATATCTACTGGACTCTGAGTCACGGCCAAGTTTATGGGAACACATTAATCACAGCGATGCCCATGGCAACTTAGGATGTTACCAATCTGCTGTTGCTTGTCACTCTTCCCTCTGCCCCTAGCAGGTCTGCCAGATTTCACTGTGTGCCACCACAGCCTCTGTGGTGCTTGGGACTCTGCAGAGCCCAGAGCAAGTGGGAACATGCTCAGCCCCCAGTCTCTTCACTGCTGAGCCTGAGGCTCTCGCACATTCCTGATAGCATTTATGGGAGTGCAAGGTCCAGGTGAAGCATGGCAACTCAAAAAGATCTTTTTAACCATTTCATCTTGATCTACTTAAGTTTACCTGATCATGCTCTGTAATATCTTCACTTGAAGTTCTAACTAATGACTTGGTGTGCTGAGTGATACTTAAGCACAACTCTAGCTTTAAACCATATGAAGGACCTTATGTGAGGGGCACTTCTTGCTTGCAGTTACACACATTATCAGATATTTACTTGACTTGCCACTTGAACAAATTTCCGAATTGCTTTGATTGGATAGCAGAGATGTGCCCGTCTATCCTAAGCCTGCTTGTATATTATTTTTTTTAATGCTCTTCTAAGGCTGTATCTACCCCAGGTTTTTTGGCCCAGAAATATACCATGGTTCTTACTGTGCTTTTTCACTACGAGTGGCAACAGAGAAGGACTATAAAAAGGTCAGCAGCATTATATGCACAGGGTCATGCAGGCCCACTCCAAGTCCAGCAAAAGAACCGAGTACTCCTAGTGCTCACATTAGTGTTCCCACTTCATCAGTGGTTTTGGAGCTGTAGTGATAGAAAATAGGAAGACATTGCCCAAGATGAGTCTCAGTCTAGTTTTTAAAATAGTCAGAAGCCAAAGCACCTAAAAAAAACCAGTTTAAATGCAGCAGTGTACTCAGGAAATTCTTATTCACCTTCAAAGCCTGCTTTAGAGAGGGCTTTCTATCCACCATTTTCAGGTAGTCTGTGGTGTTGTGCTCAGGATTATTGATGTTTAAAATCACAGCAGGCTGCGATAAGGAAGGTGTTGTCCCTAGGTCACCCCACTCTTAACAGGAGTAACTGTAAGATACCATTCTCTGATAGTTTTAGGTACTCCCACAAAATCTATGGGAACTTTTGGCTTGCTTCTCACCAGAAGGGGTCTCAGTCATACCAAGAGGCCAAATCACAAATTCACCACTGTGATAGCAGAAGCTGCATTCTTGTTTCCAGACTGAGAGAGTTGGCAGTGGCTGAATCTCTCCTGTCATCCCTGGAAGCCATCCCTCCCAAGCAGAAATGATACACATTGGCAGAGCATTGCAGTGATCCTATAACAATCTTGTCTTTTTGTTCTTGTTGGTAGAAGAGGACTTGCATCCAACACTTTTTGACCGTTAAGTGCACTCTAAAGAGTTTAAAAAGGAAGGAAGAGCATAGCAGACTTAATTTTATCAGTCAATTCATCTCTTACAGAGCTGCAAGTCAAACAAATAGCTCCTCTGTAATTGGGATGGTTCTGGAACAGGCCAATGAAATAGTTATGTCCTTAGTAAGTGGAGATAGCTGTCCCCTATTGAGTCACCTTCTGTTTGCACCTGAGCTGAATCATCTCCTGTGCATCTGTTTGTGTTTTCTCCCACTTACTGCAAATAGCAGTTGCATTTCCTATCAGGTTGCTGTGCAAAAGCATATAACCACAAAAGTAAATAATAATACTCATAATGAGATAGCACTGGGCTGTTAATACCTTGAGACAGATTTAACTTTGCAGTAATCCTTTTAATAAGAGGTCACTGTAAAAAATGCCTGTTATGCTTCCTCCTGGCTGCAGGGTAGCATCATGCCCAATTATGCAGACTGCAGATGCGGTTCCAAAGGGAAGGGGAGGAGGGATGAGATCACTGGTGCTCTTTTCTAAGAAATCAGTTTACAGGATGTATCTCTTCTCCTTGACAGAAACGAAACTCCCTGAGATGCAGAGCATTTTGTGTATCTCATGTTCGTGGCCTTGTCAAAATGCTTTCATGCCTTTGATCAGTGACAGCGCCTGAATGATGATTATATTATCCCATGCTGTGTTTATTATATTCCAGGGTGAAACTGCCCATGGAGACCTCACAAGGGTACTCACAAGCCCAAAATAGTCATTGGTGTCACTTTGCTGTAGTCAGTAAAATGACATCAAGGATGCATCTGGCCTAGTGGTTTTGGTGGAGAAATGTACTTTCACATGGCCCCCAGGTCATGTCTGGAATGTCTTCAGAAGTTGCAGTACAACATGGGCAAGCCACAGTTATAAAACTGCCTTAATACTGTTTCTGGATAGAGGATATTACTGCTGGACTACTCCGTAAAACTCTTCAATTCACTAGTGGTGGGAACAGACATTCCCTGTTGTCAAGAAGCAATGCGTCGGCTGCAAGCACAAATGCTGCAACCTTCATCAAAGCTTCTAGGGCATTTACAATACCTTCACCAACAGAATGTGTTCAGATTCCACTGACCACTCATTTTTGCAACGATTTACTGAATTTGGCCTAACACTGGGCATTTTCACTATGATGAAACAAGCCGTTGACAGCAGCGTAAGTCAGACCTTCTAAGACTTGTTTAAAAAGTCTTCACAGCAGAAAGTAATAATTCATGAAGTATAAATCATTTAAAGCTATATTTAAGTGGGCTCAGCAAACAAACTGTAGATATTACTGATACAAATCACATATTTGCAGAAACGCAGATATCTGCAGGAGTGCTTAGGATCTGCTGTTTAGCTGTCATGGTGCCTTTTCAGTGAGTGAAGATAGTCATGGAACAAGCCAAATGTCAGCCAGAATGCCATCTTATTCAGTGGATTTGTAACCCAGCTCTTTCCAATGTTTGCATCCTCTCCTGGGAACACAGAAGGCTTGTGTGATGGATTAAGACTGGTCTGCTCAGTCACGACCTGCCCTTGATTAGAAGGGAATTGATTACTGTAGGGAACTTTGAGCCTTGCTTTGGAAACCCCATTCTCATCAAAACAGAAGGCAACCTACAAAGCTTTTACAATCCTATGGCAATACCCTGCTGGCCAAACAAATTGTTTCAGCTGTAATACTTTTGATAGTAAACAGACACAGACAGGATGTAATTTCATTCAATGTTGTGGACACTTGCCATTTTCACACAGCATAGCTCACCACATGGAAACTGTCAAAAACATTCTTGTGCATTAAGAACCTTTACAACGTGCGATACCTGCAAAGAAGTGGGTGCCACACAGTTTACGGGTTCTGCCATCTTGGTTTCAGGCTCCTGAGTACTACACATGTGGTAGTCTTGCCCGTAAAATGCTGACTGAACACTTATAGTTGAATGCCGAGGACAGTGCAGACTCAAATGTTCCCCATCGCAGGCATAGGCAGTATGATTTTGCAGAAGTTTGGTTAGGTAACCTAGAAAATATTCAGCTCTGTTACAACTAGTACAGGAAATGACAAGCTTGTTAGATAATAAGAAAACCACAATCAGTCTCTGGAAAGGGCATTGTAGTCAAGGTTATACGCATGGCCTGCTGCCATACTGCATGGTTCTGTGAATGGGTGAACCTTTATGTGCTAGTAATGCTCAGGTCTGGAAAACAAGAGGTCGCGTGGCAGTGAGTCAGAGCCCTGCTAGCACTCCAGCAGCGGCACTATGTCGGAGATGTCATTTCACAGACAATAAACAGGCTCAGGCCCCCGCCAGTCCTGGTTGCTAACAATCCCAGGGTGTGTTTGTAGGAGTCGGAAAGGCTATTACTCATTTTTGCGGGCCAGATTCTTGCATTCCAGCTGGCTAAGGTACTCCTTACACCTTGTCTTACAGTGATGCTTTGTACTTCAGGGCTCCTTGGCAGTTGTGTTCCACAAAGGTGATAATAAAAGTGATTCCCTCTGCATCACCAAATCAGATGCTAGGATAACAGAGGAAAGGTGGTCCATAAGTGCTGGACACCATGGGTGCAGGACAGAAACTCAGGAGTAAGATGCATAAAAATCTATATTTGCTGAAGAGTTTGGCAGTGCTACAGGGAGAGGTAGGATCTGTATGCAGCTGTCCACCTGTACCATCTGTTTGCATCTTCTAATAAGTAAGTCCATGATCAGCAGAACTAATGACAGCTGGTTTTCTAATTTGTATTTCATCCTGTATTGTCTCTTAAGCCAAGATTTCTGTTATCACCACAAATATTTATAAACTGAATCTCCTACTGCCCTGCTCTCTGTTCTGCAGAATACTTTAATGGAAACATGCAGTCTGCTACCTTGGGCCATTACAAATCACCCATTGTGATGGGAAACTATTAGCACTAATTTAATTCAAAGATTTTCCTCACCTATGCTCACAAAGCTTTGATACCTCTACCACTCTGTCACACTTGACTGAAATTTATCTTTAAGCAGAAAAGATTTGTGGGTGACGGGGAAGAGGAGGCCTTAGGGACAGGACAGATAAAGGATACAAAATACCGTTCCACAAATGAAGCAATATCCTTCCTTATCCCTCATCCACGAACACATGGAAATTAGACCCAAACCCACTTTTTTCCCCATGAGTTTTATGACAACCCGATACACTACAGTCACAGCAAATCTGTAATTCTTCACTACTAGCCAAACTTTTTATTAATGCGCATGCAATAACTATATTTGAAGTTTCCTTTGTTCTTATACATGCATTAAATTCTGTATAATTCTCTCTAAAATAAATTCCCAACTTCTAGAACTTCATACACATTCATGACAAAAAAACCCAAACAAAATTCTCCAAACACAACATATTAAGTAATGAGAAAGCACTACGAGCTTCCACTGATTTGAAAAAAAGATTTGTAGAAGTTTTAAAACAGAGACCATGATTACATATGTATCTTTTTGATTTCAAAAATTATCTATCTTAGGCTCTTTTCCAAATGTATAATTGATCTAATTAAAGACAAAACCTAGTATCTTCTCCTCAGAAGCTTTACTTACTCCAGTGTGGTGACAGCAATATTACTACTGTTAATTATAATAGAAAAAAAAAACCCCACCCAAACCATGTTTTCTTGTTTTGGTGGCTGAATCAGAACTAGAATGACATGGGTTTTGCATCATTAAAACAAAAATCAGTTTTCTCAAAGAAAATATTGAAAAAGAGTTTGCTCGTGCTATTTAATTTTCACACTTTAAGCCTTTTTTGAACGTTTCACCAAAGACAATTTTTAAAAAGGTTTTAAAATAGAAATTTAAGTATTCCAAGTAATTGATATGAAAACGAAATATTTCTACTCCCTGACATCCTTTCCAGCTCCAGCTGTGCAACTGGCTAGGAAAATTCAGCTCCCTCACCAGTTACTATGTCTAGAGAAAGGAGAAGCCTGCTCCACTGTCGGCTGCTGTTTTTCATCTAGAGCCCAAGAGAGGACAGGAGTCAGCTAAGATGCCTTCCAGTGCAGCAAAGGTGTAGGTGAGTTCTTCACCTCATTGAACTCAGTCTGAGGCACTAAAATCAGGACACAGAGAATTTCATGCCCCATATTTGCAGTCTAGATCTCAAGGAAACCAGCCCAGCAAAAATCCCCACGGCTTCTCACAGGTTAAAAAACCCCAACCAAATCCATCTCCTACATTTTCTGTGTAATTGAGACCACAAATAATTGAGCTTTCCTGCCAGAGCCACTCCTCTGTCAGCCTGCTCCTGAAAGGTGCTGAGTATTGCCAGGAAAATGGGCCGAATGCCCGATTGCACCCAAGCTACTTTGCTATGGCCTGATACGGTAAAGGGGCCTCCAGAGACATTTACTGCCGCTGAATTCCTTTGACATCGCCATCATAGCATAAAGGACCACAGTGTAAAAGAGTATTCAGCCCAACATGAGTTGTAGGCACTCAACACCTTGAAAGATTTAGCCCGATATTTGTAATCATTTCAGTTCTTCAGGTTTTAAGTTACCTGGAGCCAAGACTGCTGTATACAAAACAGCCCAGTATTCCCTAAAGAATATCATCTATGTTGTGATTTGGATGAGTTCCCTGGCATCTTAACTGCTACTTTGATCCTACAAATTCCTAATCCAGTATCTAAGCACCTTTCTCCAACAATTACAACTATTCAATCCTTTTAAAAAAATGCCTTTATAAAAAAATTGCTCTGATTCTGTATAAGCAATATGGTTCACTTGTAAAAATGGCATTAGACAGACTGGGACTGGTGAAAACAAGACATTATACTCTTCGGCCTTCTACATGGCATTTAAACTGACTCTGCTGTTACTAAAATCTTTGTGTATTTGCACACAATAAAGGATAAAAATAGTAATGGAAATTGGCTGAAACCTAATGTTCTCTGATAAGAGAAGTGGTGACGTACTAGCATCTAAATTGTTTGTCTCACATGGCAGATCACAGAAACCTGCATTTTTTATTACTATACACACAGACTACATAGACACAGGTGGAGCCGTCAGCCCTTTGCAAAGAGCAGTGCCGACTGGGCAGCTCACATTACACGCAGAGAAAGAATTCCCACTCGAAAAATCATCATTTTCTCTTGCTCTTCCCTGAAAAATTCCAGTTTTTTTCCTCTCCTCATGCCAGCCCTCTTCACGTACCAGGGTGCTGCCTGCCCTGTGTTCAGCAAGGGAATAAAGTTTTCTCAGTAGCTGCTGCCTCTCACCTCAGTCCTCGAGTGGTGCTTGCACAAGAGGCAGCAATTTCCAGTTGATTTCTCTCCTTTCATGGGCAGCGTGGCCTTGTAGTCACCCTGGTAGAAAGCTCCATCTTGAGACCACAAGTATCCCTGTATCATTTACCAAACTCTGTACAGAAGCACACTTCCCTCGAGGCAGAAAATTTAGCAAAACGACAATGTAAGGTTAGGGGAAAAATATGTTCTTATCTCTACAATTAATAACAGCCATGATTATCAGGAGAGAGGGCATTGTAACAGTTGAATGGGTCTGTCACTGTTTCTGAGGCATGCTTCCTTTTCTGCATTTCTCTCAAATGGCGCAATTAAATCAGGTCATCCAAAATAGACAGCAGGGTTGTGTCACCACCCAAATCAGGCAGCAAGACTGTGTCACTTTCAGGCACCAGCCCAGCACATCGGCTGGGCTACAGGCACTTCAGGGAACTATTTGTTGTTCAGAATGTCTCAGTTTGTATTTGTTTAATTAATCATTATGTTAGTTGCAAATACTGAGAAAACGTTTTCTTTTTCAAATATCTAATATGGGATCTAGAGGCTGTGCCTGGACTACAACATACCTCTACATTCTGGTCCCCTGCATGCTAGGGAAGTACGCACTAGCTCCTCTCCAGCCAGCACACGAGGAGATTCTCTTCCCCTGGAAAGCAGGGCACAGGGAGGGCTGGAGCACCACCACGGCTCACCCCAGCACGGATGGAGTGAGGTCATGGCTGTGTGTGCACCTGAACTGCAAAACAAGGTGACTTGTGAGTTATGGGATTTCTTACCCTAACCAAACAGAATCTTAAGCAGTCCCTATAAAAATCTTTAGATGAATAATGTTTAAACCTAATGTTGGGGGCTTTCTCTTTGTTTTCTGGGTTACTGGGTGATGGAGGGAGAGGTGGTGTTATCTACAGCAGTCACTTTTTCAAGCATTACTCTGCAATGAATAAGACTTTAGATTTCCTCTTTTTTCAAAAATATTAAATCTCACTCTTCTTTAAAACAATAATAAACTTCATTAAAAAAAGGTCAGCTACTGTGGGAATTGTCAAAATTAGAAAACTTAGCAATACTGCAGTGTCCCAGTAACATCTCTATGCCTCTGTGTGAAAGCCCCACTAGAAGCTTTCCCATTTATCCAAGACACACATTCATAAGCAATGTATGTGGTGCTCTGCATACAAAATCATGTACAAGGCCTTAGAGACTGGCTCAAAAGTTAAGCCTGAATCATACAGCAACAAACAAATCCCATTGATGTGAAGGCCAGAAGGTATCATCCCACCCAACTGTCTGCATAACCCAGACTACTCACTCATTGTAACTTTCTAGTGAGATTCAAAACACCAATGCAGAATCCAAGCGTAATCCTTTCTTCCAGAATTAGCCAAATTAGTCACAGCATCCACTGTGTTGACAAAGAAATTCAACTAAAAAAACATAGTACCATAAAACCACACAAAACACTGAGGCTAAGCAGCTGAGCAAAGCTTTAAGCCTTACTGATCAATTCTTGTTGCAAAGGAGGACTGATAAACTAGAATTACAACGACAGACAAAAAAACCCCAGTGGCCTAAGAGAGCAAAGGTTGTAAATAGATACCTCTGTGTGTGAAACAGATCTCTTAAAAGGTTATAGTTTTTATATGCAACATTGGCTCCTGGCATTACTGCTTTAAATAGCAGCAATAAAGGTAGTAATGAACTTGAAGGTATGAAAATCCAGAAAGAATTTTTTTTTTTCCTCTTAAGAACACTGAAAAACTGGGAACTTAGAAAGTTTCAGTTTGAACAAATATGATTACCAAAAGCTTGGAAGCAGTCAGCCAAGAGTTGTGCTACATCTCCCACATACAGCCCAAGACAGTACAGGGTACTCATATTTGCTGGACTCATTCCTTATGGCAGAGGATGCTAACTCAAGGGCTTAAGGCCCTTTTGCAGTTGTCAGCATTAGAGTAAAAAAAGGAATGTGTATATTCTGTCCAGCCTCACCGCACTGGCATGAACGTCACCATATAGAAGCATCAAAGAGAACTGCACTTCAAGCTATGAGTCTAATGGCTAGCACTTATTAAATGCAGTCTCAGTGTTGACTGATGTAATGTCTTTTTGGTAAGAAAGCAGCTTTGCAATGTAATATTTTTAGAGCCTGAAGCTCAGCAGCACACAGCCTACAAGGATTCTCAGAATTGGGCCTTCATATACAGATTTAGTAATATTAGTTCCTGTGCATCGTTCAATCTAGCTTAATTAGCACAGCAATTTGCTAGCTTATTTTAAAGACATACAAATCCATTTTAGACCAAAATAGATTGAAATAGCACATATATTGTTGTGGGAGTCCCAGAAGGCTAATTCATTCGGTAAATCTACATCAGCTCCCACAGTTTTATGAAGAGTTGTGCCAACAGTCATTAAAAATACACAAGCAAGATTGGCAAGTCTGAAGGAAGAGATCTTATGCGGTGATAACAGAATTGTTGATAAACTAACTCTACTACAAACACCATTAGAAGCATCACTTCAATATTTACTGGTATTTAGGATCCAGCTGCAGTACTTCTCCAGCAATATTTTCTCCATTGGTTTGTGAAGGAAGCATTGAAGAGAAATTAACCCCTGAGTTTCCTCCCCCATCTCCCCTGACATACTCTCCGCTGGTCTTTAGAGGCAGCTACACCACAGACTACACTGCTCAGGGTAACTGCATAATCACTACTCTCAGAGCTGAGCTTGTGCGTGTGGATATGACAGTGCCTATTTAGCTCCGTTCACAGAAGCCTCTCATAATTCTCTTTAGTCTCCTACCTTGGTTGTCTGCACGTTCTTGCTGTGGCAGCTCTTTTTGGAATCAGTAATAGTGACAGAGGGTAAAACATTAACCAGGAAAGACAATGTTTCTGAAATTCACACCACTATGTTTCTTGCCCCATCATTTTATTCTTTTTCATCCCAGTGCCTTGTAAGCATACAGTTTGAGTCACTCTAGCCAGACTTGGTCTTACAGCCTTTTATCAGTAAGAAATACCCTTAGGCAGAAGTAGTTTATTCTATTCAGTGTTCAGGAATGAGCGTAACAGCTTCACTCAGGAGATACACATAAAAATCTGTATTTTCTTAAAATATGCTTTCTTGCATAGTCACTAATTTGACTTAACTACCCTCCATTGCTTGGTTTTTCCAGCGTGCCTTTTTCCACTATTCCCCCAACACTCATACTCTTTACAAGTGACTGCTATCCTCCTAACTTCATCCTTTCACTTGTACTGCTGGAGGTGGCATGAAAAGCTGGTTTGCCATACAAGGAAAATAATTTTTGCATAATCACTGTATGTTTTATATTATCTAAACATTTTTGATGTGGGGTAGATGTTCACTTGGAAAAACTAGCAGTAATCTATTAGTGACCATTAAAAAAAAACCACCTTTCAATTTCTAAAAGAAATAAAGATCCTACAAGTTTCCCAAAACTGAAGCCTGAGCTGACAGGTCAACATAAGAACTGTCACTTCCAACTCAATCTAATTGACTAATGCTAAAAAGTCAACTGGCTGCTGAAGAGACAGCATACTTACACTGGAAGCTAATCAGCCTGCTGCTAATGGAGCAATTTGTTTTCACTGCCTTCACAGATGAAGGATTAAGCCTTCAATAAGAAAATACTTACGTTAAAAGTGAAAATGCTTTTGGGATTGTATGGCAATCAAAGCAGACATCAGTGATGAAGACACCAGTCAGGTTTTCCATGAACTGCTCTATCAACATGGCCGCTTTCCCAAGGAAATTGTCTTTAATTTTTTCCCCTCATCGTCATAGATCCTCATGGATCATAACATGGATCATAACCATCCTACTGACCCTAACTCTCACTGCTAAATCTGAGGGTCAGATTAAGCAAGAGCTTGTCTCCGCTTAAGCCAGAGAATGGACCAATGTAACCAGCAGATAATTCAACATAAAAACACATTCAGACTCCAGTACACAGATTTTACTCAGGGAGCAGCAGCACATGCAAGAAGCCAAGCCATAAGCTCTTTTTAGAAAAACAAGACCAAGATATCATGAAGTAAGTACAGACCTCCTGTAACTTTTTGGTTATGCCAAATGGGCACTGTTTCTCCAGGAACCACATAACCTCTTCATACCCATGCCACTCAGCTCAGAGTGCATGTGGTAGTTATGTGAATTAAATTTTTGCAGAGTGGAAAAATACATGAATCCCACACTTGCAAACCAGATGCCTATTCTCTCTCTCTCGTATCTTCCCACAGCTGTTCTCTGTTTCCTTCAGATCTACAGTTTCATATTACCTTGTGTTGTGTCCTAGGAGTGATGCTTATTTTCGCTGCATCCCAATGGCTTTCTGAGGAAATTGAAGAGATCCTCCGGCACTTTTTTTTTTGTCACTCACTTTCTCTTTTTATTTCCTTCTTCCCTTTTTGTGTCAGGAAGAGGCAAATTATTTCTGATCACCAAAGATTTTGGTCTGTAGTAAACTCCATGCTAGTCAGTTACACTTCTCTCAGCTATTCCATGAAGCCACAGGGATAAACATGTGTCCTGGGACTTAATATGGAACTATTACAGTAGAAAAGGAATATTTTCTCCTTCCTGTCCTAAAATGCTGACAAGAGGTACAACACTGTTAAGGGAGACTGATGGTCTTTTCTGCCCTTGCCAAAAAATCCTCTTTTCATTGGAGGCAGAGTAGCCTCTTCTACTGCCATTAACAAGTAACAAGAGAAAGGCTCAGCGGGTGGCAACTGCTTCTGGAGACAGAATGAGTGAATCATTATGCCTAAGAGACAGCAAAGTTATAATCTTCCCAGAGAACGCAAGCAGGAAAAACATCAGGCACTAGAGGAAAATATTTCTTTGAAAACTTGGATTTATGAACCTGAACATCCATACAAACTTGAGGCAGGGGGGGAGTACTGTTCATTGCCAGCTCTTTGGAAAACGAAATGCAGGTTTAACTTTGTAAACAGAACTCTGACTCAAACTCTGTTTTTTGTATTCCCATCTATATTTTGACACTCAAAAAATCACATAAATTGGAGATCAGACAATTTGCCTACTGAATCACTAAGTCCATCCTCTGACAGCTCACTGATCTGCAATATTATGATGGCTTATAGCATGGCAAGTCCAAGCAGAAAAGAAAAAAGCCCCACCTTACTCTCATAGCCTGATGATTTTCTTCACAACATTTCACTGTCCTCAGTTCAGTTTTTGCCTGAAGAAAAGTCCAAAATTCCAAAATTGTTCGGAAAAATTAATTCTTGTCTTTCCATCCAAGAATAAATACAATGAAGAAAAATAAACAGATATTTGTGGGTTGAGACCCTCATCCAAAGCCCTGTGCAATCCTTGGGAATCCTTCCAGTGACCATAGGCTTTCAATCAGGTCTTATTATGAGTGATGTTTTAAAATTAATTCTAAATTAAGAGCCAAACATCACTGGTATTTAATTTGTTGCCAGAAGCCACACAATAGACCTTTGAAACAAAACTCTTCAAATGCATAGAAATTCAGATGAAATGACTCACCAGTGCTGAACAAATAAGGCGCAACCACGCCTCCTTCTGCTCTTCAGCTCCCTTTAAGACACTATTTTCTCTGTGTTTGGTAATATATCAAAATATTTCCATTTTAATTGTAGATTATGGTTGGCAGATGACAGAATTCTGATAACTGGTGACCGGTCAGACAGTGCTTTCTCTGTCTGGGGACAATTCCATCAAAATCTGAGTATTTACTTGGAACAGGTCTGTGACCCCTTTCTCTAATAAAGCTGAGACTGTCTGGAAGATCTGTCTTACTAAGAAGGGTATCAGCAGCAGATGGAATAGGAAGGCGGGGGGAGCTAATCCCTGGTATTTATTTTTAATAAAAATAACATATGATGTGTCAGGTGCCAGCAAACTGCACAGTGAGAACAAAGAGAGTTCCTGCCCCAAAGGTGTAAGAATCTCAAAGACAGACTCAAACATGTTCGTGTCTGAGCAGTGGAGCTCGGGAAGTCAGGTTTCCTATAGGTCTGTGTCTCATCCCTGATTTTCACAACATCTGTTGTAGGGGTAGGAGCATCACACTATGCTTTAACTCACTTGAGGAGAGCTTTTGGAACAGCATCCTTTCTTGGGGATGCTAGCTGCTTACGCTTACAAAATGTGTAGGAACTTAATAGGACCAAAGCTTTTACTTCTCTAACAAGGATGATCAGTGGATTTAACAAAAAATATTCAGCAAAATCCAATTCTAAAATGGAATTTCGTAAGCTACACTTCCTCAAGAAGCAAGAACTGCAGACATAGGCCTGAAACAAAACCTTGGATCTCAGCACCATGATCTAAACTAAGATCTCATTTCTGACACACATCTCTTTGTTCCACAGAACAAATCCAGATCCAAACCCACTCCACTTTGAGAAACTTTAAACCAGACTTTGAGGTTTAACTCTCATATTATAGTGGAAAATGTTTCTAAAATAAAATATTTGTCTTTAAACAAAACAATCAAAATTTTAATTTGACTTTTACAAGGCAGTATCAAGAAGATGCATCATTGACAATCACTCCTTTTAGCACCTCTTTAAATATCCTGGTCAAAGGATAAGCTCCACTTGCCACGGTGAGTCAACAGAACCGACTCAAGAAAATTTATACAGGATTTTATCTGACCAACACAAAACCAACAAAAAACCCTCTGCATCATTGTGGTTGGTCACGATTGATCCTGCCACATTATTACAAACAAAGCATTTGCTTGAAGCATTTGTTTGCTTTCCTTTTGCCTGGGGGAATCTGGGATGGGCAAATGCCACAACTTAATGGAAACTTTTAATGCAGAAAGGCCACAGGATCAGATTATATTTCTTGGGTGAACTGGTTTGCTTTTTCATTAGATCCATTTGTTTTCTATTGTTGGGTCAGAAGATCAAGTCTATGGAATTAAAGTAATGCCTAGTTCTGTCTGAACTGTTCTGGAAAAAGAAAGAAAAGCTGACACCAGCAGACAAAGATTAAAATGTTCTACCTAAGCAGTGGCTGCTTTTTCTGTTCACATCCAGAAAGTCATTCTTCAGTCCAGTTATGCAATCGCACAGTTACTTCATTTTTGATCTTCAGTTACAGCCACGTTTCTTGAAAGCTGCCCAGAAAACCTGGCTGGGACCAAGGTAAAGAAAGGGAGATTGACTGATGAAGTGAGCAAAGGAGGCCAGTTCAAGCAGAAAGCCTAAGCTCAAAGTAGCATGTAGAAAAGAAGAGGGAAAAAATAAGAGGCATAAGAAAAGGTAAATGGGTGTTCCTCAGTGCTGCCAGAGAGAAGGAATTTGTTCCCAGACATGTAAGAAGTCAGTTCACTTTTGCACCAGATGGAATAAAAGTGGGAGACAGAACAGGTCTAAGACAGAGACCCAAGGGGAGAGCCGAGCACTTTTCCCACTGCCACCAAAGAGGACAGGGGGATGAGATGAGGGACCAGTGACTCCTGCTATTGGGAAGGTATATGCTCCTGAGCAAATGCCACCATCTCCAGCAAAACCAACTCTCCCTCAGCAGCTCTGGTAGCAGTTTGGCTTTCTATAGCCCCACCAACCTATACAGTATAGGTATGCAAGTTAGGTATTAGTATATAAGTTTGCTGGTTTTGCCAGCTCCTTATTTTGCCTATTTTGGGAACCAGTCCTTGAACATAGAGGAGCTGTGAGGAAATGGCTGTCATGCGGTCTTGATCTATTGAAAAATGTTTCTCTCTTCACTTCTGACAGTCTCCTGGGAGCCCAGATTATTTAGGATTTTGGCTCCCAGGGACTGGAGAAATAGCAAAATTCACAGCAGTCTTCAGTCTGCTGGACTGGGACCTGATCTGAAATGTGAAAGCTGCATGTGATCACAGAAAAACAATGTGAGGACAGAGCTTTGTCAAGTAGGAATGAAACTGTGGACATGAATAAATATTTTAGTGAAAAGGCGGGTTTGATGTGTTTTGAAGACTAGGCATGAGGGGAAGAAAAGTCTCTAGCTGTAGGATCAAACAAATATGCATGAAGATCCAAGGAAAGAACTGTGGATTTACTATCTCTCTCTTCTTCCAAATCTTCAGCTTTCAGTTTCAAATTTGGGCATAAATGCTTGGATTCCACTTTTAAAAATTAATCACACGGAGGACTGCAGATCTCAGAGCAAACCTCCACTTTCAATCACCGGTGCAATTAATGAATATGTTCTTTGATGCCACCAAACTGCTAAAGGACAATAGATTATGCAGATCTTTAAGTATTGTTTATATCAAATTACTTTACCTCCATTATCTCCTGTTATTAAAAGGAGAAACTAATTTTGTTCACTGACACTGAGTCCTCCTCACAGAGTTTGATTTAGAACTGCTTCTGGAGTCTTGTTTCAGAACATTTTTCTCTCCAGAAAATACCAATTTGCATACCAGTTCTTAGAATGTTATTGTACAGTGAAGAAATGTCTCAAAAAAACCCACCAACAACCCAAAACAAAACCCACCAAACAAATATTTTTTGTCATAGTTAAAATTTGGACTGAAACCTATGAGAACAAGAACCTGCAGCTCTATATTCTATAAGGACAAGACCAGTAACAAGATCACAATAGCAACTGACCTGCAATAACCAAATGAAGAGCTGGCCCAGCGATAACCAAAGAAATCTGCAGCCACAGCTGCCAACCTCTCTCTTACAAAAAGGAAGTATAAATGCTGTACTAGTTTCACTGCTTCTGTTCGGTTAAATGATCCATAAAAAATGACTAGGGTTTTTTAAATAGGGAAATAAATACAAGTCAAACATAAAAAAAATAAATAATAACCCTTCACTATCCACATACACTGTTGTCTGCTCTCTCTTCCAATCTATCAAACAGATCCCAAGAGGGGTCATCTTTGTATTGTTACAAGCAAGCAGCTACGTCTTGTGATTAATGAATGGACTCCGGGCAGGTTAGAATTGCTAGCACCATTTAATACATACATAAAGCAAACAGCAAAGATTACACATGCAGTTGCGATCTGACAGCAGTCTGGGAAATTATTATAGCAGCTGTCAGAATGGGCGGCAGGAACAACATGACACAGAGAGTTTGGGCTGCTGAGGTAGAGATCTGATGCTGAAGACACACATCTGATGCTGGAAAGCAGAAAAGGCAATGACCCAAAAAAGTAGATGCCTGAGATTCTGGGTATAAAAGCCTGAAATCTGTGAAAAGGAGAAGTTTTAGCAACTGGCCTTCCAGTTCTCTGTGCACTCCTAAATTCCCAGTGCCAGATCAAATCACACAGAACACGCTCAAGGTTCAGAGCTCTGTTCCTTCTGCTACGACATGGGCTACACGCAGAAATCTATAACCTGCTGCCTGGAAGCTTTACTCTCAGAAGGGCAGGGTTAGACCTGATCCTTTCCAGAAGGGTGAAAGTGCAGGTAGTGGGTAAAGCAGGGGGAGACAGCTCCCCACTCCTTATCCCTCAGGGTAATCCCCCAGGAGCTGCCTGCACCTTGGCAGCTGCAGGGCACTGCCCCTTTAAACGGGGCAGATTTGTTTTCGTGTAAATTCAACTGAGCTTATGAAAAATCAAGTCGCTGTTCCTGCCGAGAAAGGGAGCAAATAAGGAAATTCAGCAATGCTAGAAACTCAGCTTGAAGCTGCTGTCACGGAGCTGCTTGTAATTCTTTTAACAGGTATTAAACTGGCTGGGGATGGCACTGGAGGGTGTCACCTTACGGCTGACAGCTCCTGGCCCACAGCACCTACTTTAGTAGGTAGCTAAAAACTTTTCTGTGTGCTCTGGATACCTTTTTTTAAAAGGCTCCAATAACATTTTTGTCTTTTCTGTCATTCTGGATTAATCTTCATGTTAAAAGTAAAAAGCAAATGTGAGCAGAATTTGTTCAGGCCTGGAAACTTACCAGTTTGGCAAGAACTTTGGAATCTGATTTTGTTTTCTGCATGTTATTTACTGAATTGACATTTTTAATACTGATACCTGTGGTGAGACAGAGATTTTTCCTTCGTCATTCTACTATTCGGAAAGTTCAATGCACAATGAATGCTGAACGCTGCTGGACTTCTGAAATGTATCTGGGATAACCTTATCTAAATAACTTCATTTGAAAAGTGAATGGACTTTTGTGAGAGGAACTTTCCTAGATAAACTAGAGGGATATTTTTTTTAACTCAGTGACTATTTGAAAGAGAAAATTTAAACATTTATTTTTTTTCTTGTTGAGAACTACCATGCGATTCCAAAACTAACATCTACAAGCCAGCAGTTAAGCCAAAAAAACACCAACAAATGAGATAGCAAGGATTTAAAAGCCCTCTACATGTGAAAGGAATCAAACAGGAGAAACACTGTTTATCCAAGTATACCATTCTGATCTTTGTATGTGGTGGTAGCTTGCTTAGAAAAGTTCAGGCTTATGTAGTTGGGCACAATAATAAAATCACAAACGGTATTTTCCTATTGCTGAGACAACAGTTTCTACAGAACCATTACCAGCATTTTGAACTGTATTAACATGACCTATATTAATATGCCTAACAACACGTTTGGACTATTAATTACATGCTAACTTTGTTCCAGTGCACTCAACTGGCTTTTGGAAAGCTCTGCTGTTTATTAAGGGTAAGGTTTGCTTTCTGACCCAAATGTAGTTCCTTAAGCTTGCAACCACCAGGAATATGCTTTGCTTACTGTGAAATATAGAAAGGAAGGACACTGCTCTTCTAAATAACTTTTTTAACTGCAGTGAGATGTCCTGGAGCACGAGAAAAGTTACAAAAGCAGTTTTCTCAAGCAGAAAAGCCAGACTGCTGCTTCGTTCTGATGGAACAAGGATATTCTTCCCGTTTTCTGCGGTCATTTCGGTTTGCACCGATGCAGCACCCTCGCAGTGGTCGCGCATGTGACTTTTGAGGGACAGCTAGTGCCCCTGCTCGCTGTGGCGCGACCCCCTCAGCCCAGCGCGGCCAGGCGAAGCGCTCTCCCGGAGGGGCGCGCAGCGTTCGCTCGCTACCGGAGCGGAGGACGGCGCACTCAGGGCCCGACTCCAAGTCTCCAGGAGAAAGTGGGAATCTTTCCAGGGCCTTCCACGCACTTTTGGTCAGGCCCTGGCCGATTCACGCACGGCTTTCTCTCCGCGCAGCTGAGAAGCAACCGACAGCTCAAGTCCTCACGCCCGTTCCCCGCCGGACCTCTCTGGAGCCCTTACCCCTCGCCGCCTCCCTCCCCTCCTTCGCACCGGGCCGCAGCCACGGCCCATCTGAATCACGCGCCCCCGCCCCTCTGGGTGCAGGCCCGCGTCCCGGCCCCGGGACACGGCGTGCCCGGAGCTCGCCGGTGACACGCAGCTTCCTGCGCTATTTCGGGCGCGGGCCGCCACCGGGCCGGGGAGCGCAGGAGGCGGCAGCCCCCGCTCGCCCGCGCCCGGGAGCGCCGGCACCTCCCGCCCGCGCCCGGCCGGGGTGCGGGGGCACGGCCGGCTGCCCTCCCGAGGCGCCACGGAGGGCCGGCACCCGGCGCGCCGCCAGACCCCTGCCCGGCGGGCGGGGCGCAGGTGCCCTCCTGCCCCGGCGGCCGCCGCCGAGCCCCCCAGCTGCCGCGCCGCGCACCGCGTCCCGGGTGACCGTTAGTCGCTCCTGGCCCTCCCGCCCCGTACCTGAAAAGTCGGCGAGCGCCGCGACCTCCGCGCCGCACACGAGGATCACGCAGGAGAGGAAGCGGAGGAGCCGCCCGGGCTCTACCTGTCCCCGGCGTGGGTGCCGCCCCGCATCCCCTTCCCTCATGGTGCGGGAGAGGGCAGCTCGGGGCGGGGGGGCAGACCCGCCGCCTCACATGATGGAGCCGGCTCCGGCTGGCGGCACGGCCACCCCCGGCCCGCCGGGCGCCCTCCGCCGCGGGGCAGCGCCGGCTGCCCCGGGACACCGCGGGCGGCGGAGGAGGAGGAGGGCGGCGCGGCCCTGCCCGAGGCCGAGGCCGCAGCGCAGCCGCCCCCCGCCGCGGCGGGAGCGGGTCCCGGGAGGCGCGGAGCCCGCGCGGGCGGCGGGGAAGGGAAGAGGCTTCTCGGCGGCGCCGTGCCTGGCACTGCCCTCAGCGCGCATCGTGCGGGCCGGGCTGACTCAGACCCGGCTGCACCTCGCCCGCCCTCCCCCGGCTCTCTCCACCCCCCTCCGGGCAGTTCGAGGTCCCGGCACCTCCCTCTTGGCGAACAGGCACGGTTTTGACTTCGCACCCCCGAACGGCCTTCACTTATTTTTCCCCCTCGTTCCTGCTTGACGGCGGTTGGAGGGCTGTCACGGACTTAAAACACGCACCCTGGCTCATGTGACAACGCTTCCCAGCTTGTGTTTTTCCCAAGACAGGTGCAAGGTGCTCCCCATCGCTCCCTGTTCCCCACAGCGCAATCTCCCTACTTTTCCTCCTTCAGACCTCTCTGTCCCACATGCCAGACCCTGCCAAGTCAACAGCTCCAGCCCCTTATGTACCGGCTCCCAGGTGTCTGGGGGAAACCCAGCTGACAGCCATGCCTGGAAGGAGCTCTGGATTTCACAGGCAAACAGCTGGGTTAAGAAATGGCTCTGACTCCTTCAAGTTGCAAAAGAAACTTTCCCTTTCTTCGTTTCCTCTCCTCATGCTGTTGCCTGACAACACCTTATCGCAGCCCTTAGCTTTTAAGACTCACGTAGTTCAGCATAGCTGAGTTTGAAGTGGTGTAGGCTTGCTTAAAGCTTTCATTACAAAGTGAGAAAACATCTTGAAGTCACTTGCAGAGAGTTCACGCTGTTCCCTGAAATCTTTTCTAAGCCTGAAAAGTACACCAATGGGAAGTTCAAATTGTTACAACCTGCTAAGCCACCTTCAAATATAATTCAGAGCTCCTTTTAAGGTATGGGGGAACAAAGAGAATAAATCAGGACACACATTTCCTAGCTCCTGTAAGAGCTGCCCTCAGGAAAGAGAGCCTAAAAGCAACACTGGAAACAGGGCATGCAAAGCGTCTTCTGCCCTGGGGCTGTGCTTGGGTACAAAGTGGGTAGCAAGAACATCTTGCTCTTAACATCCTGGCAAGCATGTTCACACTGATTTTTCTCCTGAAAAAAAATCAACCATGGGTGAGTATGATGACGGAATCAAACTAATGTTGTTAATTCTGTTCCTCTCCTCCTGCTCCAACTGAAGTTGGATAGCATCCAGATTTGAATTTCCAAACTTTGGCACTTCTTTCTGGAGGTTACACTGAACTTTGACCAGTTTGAACTTCATGTTTGAATCTGAATCCACTTTCTTTCCTCACACTCTCCCTCTTCACACACAACAACAACTGGATAACACATACATTATAATCATGCTTGCTTAGTCTTGGACAGATAAGAGCAAACCAGATTTCACATGCACCTGCCTGAGGTCAGGGACATGCCATCGATTTTTACTAAACTTGGATAAATGGGATCAAAGATGCCAAAAGAACAGGATAAAATGGAATAGCTCTGAAGCATCTTCAACGGCAAACATGGATGGGAAGAGAGAACAGTAGCTCTGCCAGGTGTGCAAAAGCCTTCCTTCTGGCTGCTTCAGATACGGACAGTGTTTGCTTCTGAACTGAACCATTACCCTGTGCCTTCTGGCTGTGGTACCGGAAGGAGACTTGCAGGAGTCTTCTGCCAACTTCTCTCATCACTCCCCTTGATCTTGCCATACCTGGTCATTTAATCGAACATTTTCTGAACTTGCTGTCACAGGTTAGTTCCACCAAAGGCAGAAATTAATCCCAGGGGAATGTTGTAAGTAGCACTGATTTTTACCCTGCCATAAAAGATAGCATTTGGGGGCCATACTCGGATCCTCTAGAAAGGTGTTTAGATGACTACAGTGAACTTACTTGTCTACCCTAACTTCATACCTACCACGTCTACCATAACTACATATCTACCATAACTTCAAGTGAGTGCAGTCAGATGATCTGTGGCGTCACAATGCAAGACCCTCATGCCCTTATGCAGTCAATGGAAGTATAATCTCACATTCAGGCCACCTGCTATAGGTCTAACAGGTTCACCTCCTCCTCTCTGAACTGCTCATTGATCCCTGAAATATAAATGTCAATGATGGCAAGTCAGCCTGACGTATGTGACTCTGAGTAGACAACAAATCTGTGAAAAGTACACAATCAATGCAGAAGAATACATAAAACATCAAAAATCACTGAGAAATACCCTGTACTCATGCTTGAAAGGCTTTGAATCAAGTCTTATAATCGGAAGACCCCATGGGACTGTTTGCCTTATGAGAACTTGTGAATCTTCTCTTTCCAATGAGATAACATTGTTTTGTTCTATTCCTGCGGTGCTGTAAGGAAAAGACCATCCAGTGGTGGAGCCTGGTATGCTTTTGGCACCATGCAGGTATAACCTAAAGGCAAAGACGGTTTTCAAGTGGAATGACTGAACTGGGAGAGGTTCAAAACATTGTAGGTAACCTCCAGGGAGGTGAAGCAGTGAGAGCTGAATAACAACACTAGAGGCAGCTGACTGCTCCTATGTGTAGGAATCTGTGTTTTAGGAAAGCCTTCCTATGGGGGAAAGCAACTTATGGACATTGCTGCCAACAAGAATTGAAGACATGTTTTCAGTAAAATGGCACTGACAAACACCACCTCTCTCCATGGGGGCTACTTCGCTATTCAACGTTAACCTAAAATCTGTAATGTTTTTGGTAATCCCTGCTATTCCCTGCTACGGGTAGTGCTTAAATTGTAAACTTGGAGACAGCAGTGTAAAACACAAAGCTAAGAAGGAAGAAAGTATTACCCTGATGTACAGAATGTGTTTCTTTGCCATAGCCTTGAAAGCAGCTTCTACAAGCTGGCAATGTTCAGTAGTTGGAAGACAAAATAACTAATCCAGACATGTTCAGCATGTAGAATCTCTCAGCCTTGGCCTTTCCTTATAAGCAACATGAGTGAAGTTCATTTTTTCACCAAACAAAAAATGAAAGGCTGTAAGTTAGAATCCAGGCTAGATACCATGTCTGTTTCAAACAGTTTCTCTCTTTTGAACCTGGGGAGAAGAGAAATAATTTCACAATGTCAAAAATGCAGGAACTGTGGTGTTTCATGGAAGCTTTGCAAGAGCAAAGTCAGAATCTGCTTTCCCAATTTCTTTTTTCTCCATATCATTCATTTTCCTCCAAATTTCAGACAAACTGCCAGTATGAAACTCATATCATGGCTTGATGTATGGAAATTCAAATAAAAGTAGTGCTGTCAGTTAGGAAATAAACAATGTGAAATAATAGAAGATAGTTGAGTTAGATGGCCTAATTTTTTCTATTAGTCAAAAAAATCAAAAGATCTATAGCACAGTAACAAAAATAATTGGAAATATATAACCTCAGAAATACTTTTTCACATATATATTAATACATATATACACACACAACCATACATCTCCCCACTACACCTTCTAGCGCTTTTTCTTTCTCTTGTCTTCCCAGTAAATTCATTGGAAGCTGATACATGTAATTTTCATTCTCTTCCCCCAAAATAATAAGTTTACTAATTTTCTCTTTGGCTTTTGGGGTTAAAAACCAAAAAAATCTAAGTACAGAACCCCAGGCTTTTCCCACATTTTTAAATGCTTTATATTCCTCCATTCTGACACAGATGAAATCTAGAAGACAGTTCAAACAAGTGGGCTGCTATCCTTTCTCTGTTTCTATGGAAATGAGTGTCAGAGCCATTAAAACAAAGCACAGGCTTTACAGTAATCACTATATGGCAATTATTTGAAATAACATAGCAGTTTCTTCCCAATTCAACTCCTATTTCTATGGATACAAGAATTAAGACAGTGGTAGAGAAGCCTTTCTTGTATGTTTTGAATTCTAAATGTGTTTTGGATGCTCTAAGTTCTCACGGGGTGCTACATATTTTAAGTTCCAACAAGATCTTCAAGTGTGCAGTAATTCTGCAAGGACCAAGTTGGGAAACATTCTCATGCATATAAGTAGAAGTCTGAATGAATACAGAGCACAGAACCTCACCCAGCAGGTTTAGAAGGAGGGAAATTATTTGTTATTTTCTGCCTTTTTTTTACTCATTTCAGAGACAGCAAGGTTAGCTAACAAGTTTTGAGTTTTGTGGTCATAAGCTGCTTTCTGCATAGCCAACTCTTGGCCAAACTCATTATAACATCACAGAGACCCTGATCACTTCACAAAAAAGGAGGGTGTAACACATGAAGTTTGTAAAAGTCTCCTCGTGTTTTATTCCATCCAAATGACATCTGATTCCAGCTACCTCACCACATGTAGCAGGAAGGTCACTACTCACCCTCCTGCATGCTGCCAGTCTTACTGGCACCTCTCCTGTATACAGATTTTCTCTAGCAGTACACCTGGGCACTTGTATAGGCATGAATTAGGAGACATGCCCCATCTTAAAGAGCTTACTGCTGGAAACAAGAGAAAAAAGGATCTTAGGTGGAGAAAGAATAAGCACACCAAGAAAAAGCTTCTGGCTTTGTTGTTCTTGCCCTCTTAAAGCACATAAATCACCCCTGGTCACTTCCTGACACTAATCTGCAAAGACAGACTGGAAAAGACTGTGTGTCTTGCCTCTCAGTTTAAGAAGGACATTAGGACAGAGCTGTTGGGTGGACCACAATCTTGGAAATCAGCCTGTTTACTTGTGAAAGCGCCTTATTATAGGTTTATGAGCCTGTCTTTTGGCTTGTTGTTGTCACTTTTTCTCCTTTAATATGTATTTAGGTTAAGATTTTCCAAAATGACTAATGATCTTGTGTACTTAAAATTCAAGACAGCAGCTTTTTAAAGCCACAGAATCAATGTCAAAGCACTGAAAAAGCAATGGCTTTTCCAAAAGCCTTGGAAAATGAGGTCTCAAGGTCTCTCGAGTTAGGTGTGCAAAGGCATGCAAAACTGGCAGTGTTTCAGAAAAGAGTAGCCCATATCAATATCTCATCAGTGAGAGTTAAATGGTTTTGAGATCCAAACCTCACACTAATTCAACCTGAGCACCCCAAAATTAGAAGCAAATAACAAATTTTGAAAATAATAGTGCATTGTTTCCAAGTGCTTGCTTTTTCTCTCAGGACCATAAGGGTTCAGCACTAATTTCTGAAGAGATGTTCAGTGACTATATTAAACTACCTCAGGCTTGATGACGGTTGAAGATTGTTCCATGTGTAGAAGGTGGGAAGGATTTCAGAATGCATAGAAGATACCCTTTTTCCACCTCTGGATATAACTGTCCCATAGTGCCAAAGGTCCTGTTCTGTACATTGAACTAAAGAGTTTATTCAGTTTATTGCAAATAAATACCCACAGCTGCTTTCAGCTTATAGCTCTTCCCAGCCTGCTCACTGACCTTCCTGCTCTTCTGGCCTCTTCCCTTCTGTACTGATCTTTCCATCCATCTTCAGCATCTGGGCAAGCAGCCTGATTCCCGACTCATACCGCGCTCTGGCTCAAACCCCTGGTGCTAATGTATGTTTGTACTGCTGACGCCGCAGGTGAGTTAGGTCCTTTGATATCGATAGGGCTCTAGTGTAATGGTAGGGAAGATAAACTGTCATTAGTCAGGTTTTAAAATGCACTCCTTTAGCTATTCAGAGAAGTGCTGCTCCAGCTGAAATAACTAAGAGACTGGAGAAGGAGGGGTGATTTTGTTTTTTCAACAGCAAGAGCAAAAGTAAGTTGTGGTTTTACTAAATTGCTGTAACTGCTTATGCCAGAGTGGCATTGACATTGCAGGGCGGTTTCACTAGGGTTTATTGCCTCTGCCCAGCCTGCCCACTCAGTTCCTGAGTCTGTACACCATTCTTGACCATCACTGAGACCCCTTGTTTCTGAACTTCTGGAATTCAAGCTCTGCAATGTCTTTATCTCCAAGTGTATGAGCTGGCACTGGGCTGATCTGAGTGAGGACAGTGGGAGTGTGGGGCACAGAGCATTTGGACACGTGATGATGAAGAGCTGATAGTGTTGGGCTGTGTTGGGAGTTTTCCCTTCTTGCAAGGCTGTGTTGAGGAAGTGGTCCTGATGCTTAGCCCATCTCATGGCAGCATCCACCCTCTCTCCCTCTGTGATCCCGTGCCTTCAGGTGTCAAAGGCTGGAAAGAGGAAAGATCTGATAAACAGCTGTATCTCACACAGGAACTTTGAATTTTGGGAAAACTGAAGGAATCTTTTCTGTGAAATAATTCTGTAAACCGTGAAAGAACATTGAGAACAGCAGTTTTAAAGATGTGATTTTTGATGAAGTTCAGTTCCTAGGAATGCTTTCTATAATTAATTTATATATCAAATGAAAAAAACATGATAAGAAACTATTGCATTTCCTACATGCTCTGGACAAATGTTAGTGTGGAGTAGGGAATCACAGAACATGTATGGTCATTAAGTGATGGCCGTACTTAAGCACCACTGACAGCAGTGATGGTGCAGTGGTACTGTAACTGGCAGGGGCTCCAGTAAACCAAACAGCGGTTTTAAAGGTCAAGTCTGGTCTGGGTTTAGCATCGGCTGTTTAGGTATGGCTCTGTCAGCAGCCCTACTTATAGGGATAGTCACTCGTCTGTAGTGTGAGGTTGCAGGCCAGGAGGTCAGGCTGAATTTGGTAGGGCTCACCAGGACATGGTTAGGGAATGATGTAAAATCGTCTCAACTGACTTAAGCTTGAGGGCTGGCATAGAAAGTATTGCTGAGCTATAGCTAAAGGTTAGAGATAGGGGCTGGGTGAGCAGGACAGGAGCGTTTATGGCTGAAATCAGAAGATAGACCTTGATGAAGCTATTGGGTAAGAAGTGGCTTCATTTGCCAGGACAGATTTTGCCTTCAGGATTGCATGAGTGAGGATCCTAGAGTGAGGAATAACGTTCAGGTTTGGGAGGCAAGGGAAAACTAGGCAGGACTGCAGGGCTGGGGGATGTTACCTTGGACACTGTTCAAGCTGGTAAAGGCTTCAGAGGTAGGATTATGACTGATGCAGGAAAAGGTCACTTGGCCTAACTATTTCTGTTTGTATCTGGAACTGTTCATTGAACAAAGGCACGAGCTAAGGTTCATGTGAGGGATGGGGAATTATTTTTTGGACTTGCAAATGCCGAAGGGACGATGTGTATCTTGGATATGATTATATGTTCATCTGGCAAGAATCACAGAAGTATATTTCAATTTACTGAAAACTGGGAAGCTCAGAAATTAATACTTGACTCATTCACTGCTTACATCTGTTAATTGTGTAGGCATAACAGAACAGATGAAATTTGTCTAAGCTTGATGTCTCATTCTTTGATTGGGTCTCCATAATGGAGCTTGCCAAAGCACAGACTTGGGGGAGGAAAACTGTCATAGATACAACAGAGAAAGAAAAGGACAGGCTTCAAAGTACACTACAGCAAGAACATGGAAATAATCTGGCTTGAAGTGAAACTAAGTCTTCCTTACCATCCTCATTAAGGTCTATGACAGCTACTCAGGCAGCAAGAAGAAAGAATTGAATTTAAAGTTGTAATTAAAATAATTTTCAGTAGTATTTTGCAGCAATATTTTTATACTAGATGTTCTATGAGAAATGGTGTGATGACAGTGATCAGGCTTGTAAATCTGACAAACATGACTTTTACCTGGATGGTATCAGTATGGGTGCTTTAAGCCTTTTAAAAGCTGTGTGAAATAATATTTTTTTTTACTTCTACCAGCTCTAGTCTTCCTTTTCATCCTCTCAAAACCAAAACAACTCCCTCTTGAGAATGTGATTTACTTTCCATATTATGTGCCCCACAGTTTCTGGAATTGCAAATATATTTGTGTATCTGCATACCTTCAATTAATTTTCAAGAAAATGGTAAATTTGAAACAAAGGATTCCCCTCATCCAGAACAAACCATCAATAATGTCTTATGAAAGAACTGAACAATCTGTGCCTTTGCATAGATTTTGCTATACTATGGTGAATCTCAAATGAAACTGCCATCAAAACAAACAGAAAAATAGTTGAAATCTACTGAGTTAAAATTTAAGTATTTCTGGAAATATCATGAAATAGCAGAGTTTGGACTATGATGTAACTAGCATTAAGACACTTTCTAGACTTGTTTTTCTGTTACTTTAAAAAAGCCCTCATACCTAGTATCCAGTAATTCATATTTTCACATTGCCTTTTTTTTCCAGTCTCATGTAGTCCTTTTATTTTACCCTTTTATGCCTTTTAACTTCACCTTCTTTTATTTTACTGCACCGTCTGTTCTTAAAATACTACAGCATCTTCCATCAACCTTAAAGCATTTGTCCATTCTGAATCTTAGAATGGCTGTTAATGTTGCCCTCTTCTGGATCATTTTTTTTTTAACAGTATTTTGTGGAAAAAAAACCCCAACCAAAAAAAAACCCAACCCAAAACCCAGACACCAACAGTTTTAACAAAAACTTGTGTCAGGAAAAACAGAAAAATATTAATGTTGCTTTTATTTATTACTTGTAAATAGGAAAAAGAATCCATTTTGGATAGATCTCTAACTTGATTTTAATTTTCTTTTACTGACATAATAAAACAATTTCTTTCATCTTCCACTACTGTTTCAACTGTTGGCATTTCATATCTAACAGCTTATAAGAACAAGACTTCTTCCATTCCTCCTTATTGCTGCGCTTCTCCTGGAATAACTCTTGCTGAAAGCAAAACCTCCGGTTTCAATTTAAGCTTAGAGAACGATGCATTTGGCCACCTTGAGTAATGTGTTTCACAGGCTGAGGTGACCAGTACCCTCGTACAGTGTCTCATTATTTGCTTGTAATTGTTAGTATTTATGTAAGATGTTTTAACCAAATAAATTTAAAAATGTAATGGAAAGACAGCCTGTTAATTGGAAAGCAGTTTATTGCTATTGCTTTTGCAGATGACAATCGTTTTACCTTTTCCCTAGTATCTGAAGAAGTTTTCTCCTCCCCTGCCTCCTGGCACCCTGTGCTTTCCCCTGGCACTCCAAAGTTTGTGTCTCCTTGGTTCAGGACTGCATGGGACTGCAATCCTGTGAAACTGTGATGCCAGTGGAGACACAAATCTGCTTGACTTTTCAAGTGGTGATGGATGAGACTGTTGCAGGGTGCTGGAGATCTGCTTTTGAAGTCCCCCTAGTCCAAAAGCTTTTACCCCTCAGCAGTACCAGTCGGGACTGTGTGGCTGCACTTCAAATGAGATGACTGAAGCATCCTGAGAGAGAAATGGGAGGCAATAAAAGGTGTGGCAACTGTTTTTAACTCCTTTTGTCAACTTGGGCACTTACTGCTCTGACAATGAAACACACACCCATGCATCTGAAACAGCGTGGCCAACAAACTAAGGAAGGGATCGTGCCCCTGCACTCAGCACTGGTGAGGCCGCACCTGGCATGGCGTGTTCAGTGTTGGGCCCCTCACTGCAGGAAAGGCATTGAGGTGCTGGAGCGTGTCCAGAGATGGGCAACGGGGCTGGTGGAGGGTCTGGAGCACAAGGCTTATGAGGAGTGGCTGAGGGAACTGGGGTTGTTTAGCCTGGAGACAAGGAGGCTCAGGGGGGACCTTACCGCTCCCTACAGCTGCCTGGCAGGAGGCTGTAGCGAGGCAGGTGTCAGTCTCTTCACCCAGGTAACAAGTGACAGGACAGGAGGAAACGGCCTCAGGTTGCATCAGGGGAGGTTTGGATCAGGTGTTAGGAAGAATATCTTCGCTGAAAGCGTGGTCGGGTGTTGGAAGAGACAGGCCGCTCAGGGAGGCCTTTAAAAAAACACATAGAAGCGGTGCTTAGTGACATGGTTTAGTGGTGGACTTGGCAGTCCTGGGTTAGCGGTTGGACTTCATGACCTGAGAGGCCTTTTCCAACCTAAATGGTGGAACACGCAAAGGGGTAGTTTATGCTTTTATGCAGGTACACGTACGAAGTGGCTTTGCTTTTTGCCCCGGGGAACGAATGCCCCACGGGGGAGGCGGGGCGGTTGGCTGACAGGCAACAACCGCACCGCACAGGGCTGTTTCGGGCAAGGAGGCACCAACTGAAACGTGTGACAGGGTCGGGTCCATCCACAAAGGCGAGCGCCCAAGTGCCCGCGGCTCTCTCACAAAACTACCCCCGTGCCAGCGAGGGGGGGTGTTCGGAGCGGGGCCATTTTCCACCAGGAAAGCCCCGAAGGGCAGGCGGGGCAGCGTGCTCACTACGAGCCGCAAGGCAGCTGGGGCAGCGGCGGGAGGAGCGGCAAGGCCGGGCGGTCTCAAGCAGAGAGATCAGCCCGGGACGGGCGGGGGCTGGAGAGGCCGCTGCTGCAGCCGGGCCTCAGCTTCTGAGGGCGGGAGAGCCGCGGCCCCGCGCCGCCCCCTCCGCTCAGGGCCCGGGCGCCCCCGCCCCTCGCTGGCAGCGGGGAGGCGGCCCGTTCCGCTGCCGCTTCCTGCCGGGGCGCGGCGCCGCTACCAAGGCCGCTTCCGGGGCGGCCCTCGCGGGGCGGCGGTAGCACCATGGCGAAGCGCGGCAGCGTGTCCGCGGCCGGCCCACCGGCGGCCAAGCGAGCCTGTCTTGAGGAGGAGGAGTTCAACGGCGCCCGCTTCAAGGCGCTGCTGCGGGACCCCGCCACCGCCGGGAAGGGTGAGGGGCCGGGCCGGGCCGGGCGGGGGGCGGCCGGCGTGCCGGCCGGTGCAGCGCTGTGGCCGTGCCCGGCGGTGCGGTGCGGTCCTGAGGTAAAGGCGTGCTCCGCCGGCGCAGAGCGGCTCCGCGGGGACCCCGGAGACTTCTCCTGCCCCCGGAGCGACGTCGTGGGCATGACGGCGGTGATGATGGTGGCGATTGCGGTTACGGTACCGCGGGCACGTGCTGCTCCCGCGGGGCGTGGGCCCGCCGCCGACCGGGGCCCTGGGGGCAGCTCGTGGCCTGTCCCAGGCCGGGCGGTGGGTCCCTGCCTGAAACTCTCTCACCACAGGTCTGGAGACCTTCGTCTCTGTTGCTAAGACGCTGCCGTCACCTGAAATATATGATGTCGTGGAGGGATACCTTAAAATTTCCATGGAGTGTGCTGAAATATTCAAACTTCTGGATGGAGAAAGGAAACCTGAAAATGAAGTAAGTTTGCCGTGGGTGTTGTAGTTTAACACCTGTCACTGTGCATCCCGACTGGGAGAGGAACTGCTGAATAAATGCTTTGCAGCGTGAATAGCTCTGGTGATGTGGTATGGGTTGGTTTGTTGGTGTTTTTCCTCTCCCTGGATGTCACAGTGGCAGAAGCGCTGATCCAGTGGGAAATGCCCTTTTCAGTGCAAAGATGGTCCTGGATTAAATGATATGCACAACCAGTAGTCTTGCCAAAACCAAGCTCTTGAGGTTCTCTAAATGTTATCAAAAGACCATCTGTGAAATAAGAGGGTCAACAGAAGCAGTTAAGCAAACAAACAAAAAAACCTAGTCCAGTGAAAGTAATTATTTTTAGATAACTAGACGTCTCCCTCATCAATATTTCTAAGAAGCCACTGGTGGAGTTGACCTCATATTTCTCATCTGAGCTGGGCACAGTTTTTGCTCATCAGAACATGATGAATGAATTAAGGAATTATTTTTTTTCCACTGTGGGGGGAGCATTATTAACTTAAGTCTACTTACAACATAAAATTGGATAGTGTTCTTAACCCCTACTTGTTGGTCCTTGCCTTAAATTATCATTTTTGTCTGTGCGATGACAATCTTTGTTATGTTTGATGACATGCTTGCTTCAAGACCCTTTTACTAAGAGGGGCTAATACATGTCATGAATACAGTTCCAGTGCCATGTGGACTCTGGATTCATCTAGAAGGACTCAATTCAAGAGTGAAGGAGCTCAGATGGTTTTCTCCAGCACGTTTCATTGTGCACTTAATAGCAGTTGTCTCTTAAAGCATTGGTTCATTAGCCCTAGGCCTTGGTCTCCAGCTTGAAAAGGGCCTTTAAGATCCATCAGCCTGTACTGAGATTTGCAGTGCGGTCTGTGTTTGCATCCCCAGAAGCAGCTGTTGTGCATATGTAGATAAATCATGCATATGCATGCAGGTCTCAATTCACAGGTGAGGAGGGACCCTTTTTTACATTCAGTTTATTTGTATAGGATTTTACAGGCCTTCAGTCAGCACGTTGGCTTGGTTTTCTAGCAGAAGTTATCCCTTCCGACTACTGAATTGCATGAGTTAAGCAACTGAAAAGAGGAGTCAGCTGACCTCCTGTGGTTCTCTGGTCTTTCATGTAGTATCTGTATAGGGGCTTCCTTGAAAATTTGCACTTTCAGAACTAATCCAAGAAGCATTAATTTGGGGGTGAATTCAGAAGCTAATTCCACCTTCATATGTTCCTCTTGTGGTGGGGTTACTCTTTTTTTTTTTTTAACAGTTTACTACTGTTTGCTCAGCTAATCATTCAAACTGGACCTGACACTGACAGATACTAACGTATTTCTGTGTCTTTCAGATGCTGTTAATCTTTCAAGCTCTAGAAGCCATTTTACTGAGGACAGCCAGTGACCTCTCCCATTTTTCTGTTGTGGGAATGAACATAGTAAAAAAGTTGATTCATTCCTACATGAGATTGGTCTATGCTGCTTTGTATTCTGAAAATCACAGGTAAGGCTTCTCCATACTGTTTTGGAGAATCTCTTGTTAGCTGATCGCGAGGGGCTGTATGGCTCTTGCACACGTGTACAAGATGTTGCAATATTCAGGTTGACTTATTGCTAATAATCCACTTTTATTTAATTATGCTGATGACATTTAATAGAATAATTGCACATGAAAGTCTTTGCAAGGTGGAAGCTTTGGTACAAGACACAATCTAATGCTATATAATACTTCCCCGAGGCTGTTGTTTTCGTCAGTTGCGCCTGTCCTAGTGAGAGGTAAAGTGGATGGTACCTTGAGTCCTGTTATTTCAGTGCTGCTTGGTTTGTGAAGTGAAATGTACTACATGGAACAGATAGGAGCAGGCTTTCTCATAGCTCACAAGGCTGAGCAGTCTGTCTTGTGATGGCAAGAAGAGCTGCTCTTGAGTCTTTTATTTCCCTGTATTTTTTGTAGTCAGATTTCCATGTTTATAGTAGTTTGCTTTTTTTCTTTTAGAATGGGTTTTCCTCTGATTTTCCCTGTCTCTTCAGTCTAAGGCCATTTAACCTGATTGAAGCACTCATGTGTTACTTAGTCCAGTCTTAAACAACAATTTTTCATGCTCCATGGACAGGGTTTGAGAAGTTCCAAGTGCCAGAGACGTTTTAATACAAACATGGGAGGAAGAAGAAGGGAGAGAAAGAAACAGAGACTGGAAATCACTTGTCTAGAGCCAATGATTTGTCTTTCAGTCTTTGAACAGGCCAGAATTAGAAAAGCGTTTTCTGTTTTCCAGTTCTTGAGCACAACCATGCTTCCTGCACCACTCAGTTTATCTTATTGTAACAAGCATTTTGACTGTACATAGAATCTCAGATATGGGTTGATAGGTATATTTTAAGTAAATTTTGAAACTATGCAAGATCTGCACTACTTAAGCATTTAAAGGTCACTGCTTTTGGAGTAATCCTTCCAGAACCTGCATAGAGAAGGCTTCAGATTTCTGGTGATATTCTGATCTGCTTTTTTTGTGCTACCTTTTTGATGTGCAAAGGGATTTTATTGTGGTGGTATGTCCAAATGGGATCTCAGCTTTAATCTACGGCTTTCTTGCAGATTGTTCATGACTGCAACATGATGGACAGATTCCAAACCCCTTAATGGGTAGTGTAGTGGCTGTTCAGGTGATAGAGGTCTGCAGACTTGTACCTAACAGCTCTGTCATGTTCCCATTGAAATAAATGGCAAACTTTTAAGAATTTATGAGTTGTTAATTTTTGGCACTTTCTTCTTTTATCCTACTTTATAAGGTGAATATCCAGCCTCTCATTACAGCTTTATTTTTGGGAAGAATATAAATAGACATTCCCTTTTCCCTTCTTCCCTTTCCCCTTCTTCCCAGTTGCCATCACTGCCTGAAATTATGTTTTCTGTTATTTTAACTTCTCTTCTATTTTCTCAGGCAAATTTTCCCAGTGGTCAGTGAGCAAGAATCAAAACTGAGTGTAGATAATGGAATTGAGTTCATGACAAGGCCATGCTTCATACTTCAACTGAAGAAAACCTCTGTCACGTAGCTAAAACACAAAAAATGCAGTCTTCAGCCTATGCTGTGGCATCTGTAACTTCAGCATTGGCTGTAGCTCCTGTGGACCTGATTGTGGCAGCAGACACATAAACATTTGCAGGACTGGGGGCTCTGTCCAAGACACATGCTTGCAGAAATAGACTGTTCACAAAGACAACTAAAGTTCTTTGTGAATAGAGGAATGACCTTTGTGTTTGGCCTAAATCTGTGTTGTGATTGCCGTTAAAATGGTTGTTTACATATTTATCTAAAGCTCCCATCAACTGCAGTGAGAGCTTTGCAGGGATGCTTTCCTAATGGTTGTCTTGGTTGCTTGTGTTGGGACTGACTTAGAACTGCTTCATGCCTGAAACTCCTGAGGGCTTGGGTGGGTATTGGAGGTGGAGTGGGGTCATTTCTTTTACAGGAAAAAGGTCTAAATTTTAATATCTTGATTTGACTGGTTGTATAGCTGTCATCTTGGAAATAACCTGCAGGTTTTCCTCTGCATTTCATTTTAGGATGAGCCGACTGTGCCTTACCCTGTTGTCAGCAATGGTGGCTCAGGGGCCAGATTCAGCAAGGGATGTGTTTAGCCATTTCGATTTCAATAATAAATTTCTGCCTGGATTATTGAAAAAAAGATGTAAGAAGGTAAATCAAGTCACTGTGTGCCATGAAATGCTATGCCATGGCTCCCAACAGTTTTTTTCTGCCAAGTATTTAAAACTAAGCTGTTGCTGGTCTGCTGCATTTTTATCTGCGGTAACTTACCTCTTCCCTTCCTGTCCTGTGTCAGGCTGAAATGCTTCTTGATTGTTTCTAATTGGCAGCAGAACTGATCTGTGGGGAGAGAGCTTCCTGTCTACTTATATAAGAAATCTCCAGGGAATGTTTCTGAGTATCTGCAATAATGGGAGGGGTGGTATGCACCCTTGAGGTGGAGCTTGCTTCGTCTTCTATCCCATGCTGCTCTTTCTCATCTTGTCAGGGTGCTGAGCTTCTTAGGATAACCTTGTTTCTACAGTGCATTGTAGAATTACTGCAACACATTGAAGTGCCTTGACTGTTTCTAATAAGCTGTGGTGAAATATAAATGCATAGTTTCTGTGGGCTACCCTTTTAATGTCTGAAATGGAGTGAAAGTGATGGTAAGCTTTTGAAAACTATTCAGTGATATGTTTGAGAAGAGCTCAGTCTTTTTTCCAGTGCAAGGATTGGACTTTGGTCCCACTGAAATAAATGGAAGTTGGAGGTTCTGCAGTTGTTTTAATGGGGAGAAGATTTTGCCCAATACTAGTACAGTCAGAGTAATTGCATTTAAAAATATAACCAAGAGTTTTAAACAATCTTTTGGTGCAAATGCTGAAGGAGGGTTTGTGAGTGAGTAGAAAAACTCAGCTCTCTTTTTCCAAAAAGAACTTTATTTCTTGTTTCCTCTCCATTTGCTAAAAATAATCAGAGTTGACCTGAAGCAGTGTTTTAGAGCAAGAATATTTATAAGTTATTCCAAATACAAGTGTATGTATAGTAAGTCTGATATTTTCAATGCTGATAAATTGTTTCTAGGTTTTAAAGATGACTTGCAGAATGAGTGTGTACATTTGTGTTGGGTTTGTGCCATCTGCGGTAACAAATGAGACTTTATATATAAAGCAAACAAGTAGAAGGCAAAACCCCAAACACTTACCTTTTTCCCTGAAACCTTTTAGAATGTCAGATCTCATGTTTTTTGACCTTTCTGCAGAATTTGTCTTTAGGATTACCTCCACCCCTTAAATTTAAATGCTTGGATGTAGCCTTTGACCACAAACTTGTTAGAGTTTGTGTAGCTACTTGTAGCTAGTAACCTACAAGAAAGAAAGTTTCCAAAAATGGATTAAAGGTCTTGCTCAGCTTTCAGTGAAATGATGATATCACAACTGGCTATCAGAGGTGAATTTTTAATACAAAGATATCAGGCCCAAAGCTTACAGCAAAATCTTTTTTCTTTCTCTTTATTTATTCTTTCAACCCTTCATGAGTTGCTTCTGCCTTATGTTTAGGCTAGTCAGTATCTTCTTTCAGGCATTTTTACACACAATTCAATTTTGCGCAGTATGTTTCAAAAATTATAAATCGGGAGGGACTCTTTATCAGGGAAGGTAGTGATAGGATGAGGGGTAATGGTTTTAAACTGAAAGAGGGCAGATTTAGATTACATATAAGGAAGTAGTTCTTTACTGTGAGGGTGGTGAGGCACTGGCACAGGTTGCCCAGAGAAGCTGTGGATGCCCCATCCCTGGCAGTGTCCAAGGCCAGGCTGGACGGGGCTTTGAGCAACCTGGTCTGGTGGCAGGTGTCCCTGACCATAGTGGAAGGTTGGAACTAGATGATCTGTAAGGTCCGTTCCAACCCAAACCATTCTGTGACTTTTTGTTCATATTCTACGATCCTTCTCCAGGCGAAGTTTTCACTGCTTCCACTGTGCCAGAATTTGTAGTTTTATAACAATTAGCCCCTTTTTAAAGGGCCTTTTTTTAGCTGTTCTAAGTTTACCTGGGTAGCTCCATGCGCAGCTGTGATAGCTGAGAGACGTGTGTAATGTACTGTAGCTCCAAGATGGCAACAAGCTGCAAGATTCCCCAAGGCTGACGTTGCTCTGGAAGCCTATATAGTAAGAAATGGCAGCAGCGCTACTGTCATTACTGTTCTTGAGTATTTTTGTGAATTGTCCTGTGTACCCAGTAGTGCATCCAGAAGTGAGGATGTTGAGTGGTGTGTGTACAGGGTTTGGCAGGGAATTACTGTTAATGTTTTTTTAATTTATTTATAACCTATCTCACATATCGAGAATTGAAAAATATGTGAACTAGGATACCTTCCTTTTTAATGTTAACTAACAGACTGTGATCTGCTTAATGCATGAAGTTTCTTAAATGAATGTACTGTGGATGTACTACATGTAAGTGTGTGTGTGGCTGTGTCCAACATGTTTACATTATTTTTTAATTTACCTGTTTATGGTACTTAAAAGTATAATAAATTGTTGCGGTATTAATTTTGCAGTTGTGTACAATCTGTATGCTACTAGTGCCTCTCATCTTTTTTAGGGGAGAACTGATGTCCGTATGGCCTATATTCAGTTTGCTCTCTCCTTTTTAATTGCTGGTGACAATGCGATCTTGACACAGATGCTGGAACTAAAAGGTACTTCACAGTTGCTTGTGTTTCTTTTTTTAAGGCAGGGTCTTTTATAGATGATAATAAACATGAGGTAATGCAAATTGTAAATCAGTTAAACAGCACTAATAAGATAAAAAGTATTTCTAAGATATATTCTAAGATATTTCTAATCTTACTACCTGACAAGCTTTAAAACTTCTTCAGTATTCTAGTGAGTGCCTCTTCTTGAGAATAATGCTTGTTATTTGCAAACACTGCAAGAATAGAAAGCCATTGGTGACAAGGTAAATGTAATATAACTTTGAGGCCATAGAGTTAATAAGCAGAAAAAAATTCATGACCTCCGGCCTTGCTTGTAGCACAGTAACAGTGGATACGTTGCATTAATTTTTTTTTTTGAAGTTTTAAAGATTGTGTGTCCTTTCTATCCTCATGCAGGGCAATTGTTGTGTATTCCATTAGACTGCTCTTTGTCAGTGATTCAGGAGACCAGTGTAATGTCCTTTGCATCCCCTATGGAGGCATTACATGGGAGTGCAGTCCAAGAGTATTACACCAATATCTCTTAGAGAAGGAGTTCAAACTGGACTGACAAAGAAAAGACTCCAGAAAGTTGAATCCTACATATACGTATTAATACTTGATCCCTTATGTGCTGAAGATAATGTAAAACTTCTCTTGACTTTAGTGATTTGAAATCTACTGCTGATGTTTCTCAAGTTGTGAATTGCAACCCTTGGTAAGGTTTTGAAAGAATTCAGAAGGGATCTAGAAATACTTAAAAAAAAAATAAAAAAGTTGTCATTAGCCCACAGCAATTCATTTCTTCTACGGTGAGGGGAGAGAGAACAGGCCATAATTATTTACTTCTATTGTTTGTGCTACCCTGGGGGCTGTGGATTTCTTTTAATTGCTTGCAGTTGTTACGTTCTTTCAGGACAGGGAGTGGTAGCGCACACCTAGATCCAGTCAGAACAGCTGGCTTTCATTCCCATCTGAGATACTTAAGTTCTCTATAAACTGAAGTTCTCTAACTTTGGGATGCACAGGTGAGCCAAAAGATGATGCATGTAGTTGGAGATGTAACCTCCAAATACTTGAGAATCACTCAGCAGAACAACTGTGAGTCCTTCAATGGAAAGGCTAGGCATTTACTCGGGTTAAATACTGCATAGCACCTTGGGGCCTGAAATATATTTGAAATTGACAGATACTGTTGCAGTAAGTGTTAATAACCAAGTTGGCAAATCAGCTAGTTACAATAAGAGTAGGTTTGGCAGCATTACTTGCTCAACACTGTAGTTACAGACTTGCCACCCTTCTGAACTCTGATTGCAGCCTTTTGGTTCATTCTTAAATGTAACAGGTAAATAATCTGACATTGAAGAGAAATGGGTATGAATTCCCTGAAGCATTTCAGTATGAAAATAGCTTTCATGTTTTCACTTAACATTTGAAATGTCTTCTTAGATTTCATTCCGGATATTTTTCGCTCTGAAATAAAGGAAGACAAAGTTTCTACCATCAATCTTCTACTTTCCACACTGAGAACTAAGGTACGATATACCCCTGAAACTGCATTGTCTCGTTTTTTATTTTCTTTGTTGCTGGAAACAGTTTTGCAGTAATTTTTCATGAAACATACAACTCCTTAAGATGTTGGTACTGTGCTGCCGCTGCTGCTGAAAGTTTGCCAGTGTGTCCATTACTGATAATATTTGTTGGAGGTTGATAACTTGGCTGTGTTATTGTTTCAGGATCTAAGCTTGTTATACTTTTCCAATGCCCATTTTTAAAGGAAGTCACCAAAATGGTGAGGTCAGCTAGGTTTGAGTAGGTTTGTTAGCTCTGAGCTAGGTAATGACATGCAATCTTCTTTCCAGGAGAAGAAAGATTTTGTGTGATTTTAGTATGGGGACTGTGACATGAAAAGGGGTTCCTAGGAGCTATCTGGTTGCAGTCGAAGGGTGCGTGGTACCATTCCCCAAACAGTCTTGGTGGGGTTCTGTTGAGGCTGCATCCTGTGGTCCTGGTTAGCTGTTCTTTGGACTTGCTTACCGTTGGGATGGCAAGGTTTCTGCTGCAAGAGATAAATTTGGTCAAAGGTATTTCACGGTGGAGGAGAGAAAAAGGAAAGTCTTATAAAACTGTCTTCCCAAGATCAGAGAAGTTTCTGTGAAAAAGAAAGGGTACATTCCACCTATCACAAAGTACTACTGGAGAGGTAAGTCTGCCCCACCTTGAAGTTTTTTTTTTCTGGTTCTTTCATAGCAGACAGAAATAACCTTGTGATACAGAGTGCTGAGACCAAAAATTTGAAAGCGGGAATTGCTGAAAGGTGTGAGAGTTGGTTTACTCTCAACTGCCTTTCCTGTGCTCTGTTGTTTGTTAGCTTCAGAGTGTGGCTGTGCCTCTTTCACTGTGATGCACCGGCTTGTTGCTGCTGTGGGTACAGCAACTAACCCAGAGATTTATTTTATTTCTATAAGAATGTTTAAAAAAATATTTTTAGTTCCAGTATCTATGATTTTTGAACTTCTGTTTTGAATTACTGTAGTGAACTGTATCAATGCTGCACATGCTGTTGTATGATCAACTGAGAGAATGAAGAAAAAATAGTTTCAAATTTAGAGTGTAACTATAAGAGCCTGCCTCACACTCAGGCTGTTCACAACTGACAATCTAAAGCCAAAAATATTTTTTCATTGTTCTGTTGCAATAACCTTAGAAGAAGAAAAAAACCCATTTAAATGTAAAATAAACCTCCTTGAAACTGTTTTCTAAATTAAGCTTTTCCCATTGGCAATCATACGTCATGTATGGATATGTTGTTGATGAAATCTAACACACTGTATGACTCCTTCAGTTTAGCAAGGAAAATGAGAAGTAAAAAACTGCAGACAGGAGAATGCAGTAGAACTGTTGAGAAGTTCCTGCACTGTGTTTTCCTTTTCATTCAAACATCTTTTGTAGCAAGTTCTACTATCTGCCAGCAGGTTTCCATGATCCTAGTCTGTGGCTGTGCTACTCTAAATAGGTTCTGTGCTCTGTAGTTGAACTTGAAAGTCTGTCCTGTCAAGTACGTGCAGTGTGTAGAAGTTGATAGAGTCCTATGGCTTCATCATGGTCCTACGTGTGAAAACAGTGTTAACAGGACAGGCAGCTGTAGTGAGGAGAGTGAGCTGTGTGTGTATGAGAATGGTGTTGCTAATTTGCCATTATTTAGTGATAACTTGCCATAACTAGAATTGCTTGTGGTTTTTTTCTCTTGTTGTTTTCAGGTGATTCAAAATAAAAATATCACCAAAACCCAGAAGGTGCGCTTTTTTACTGCGGAAATGTTGATTCACATTGCGTCACTTTACCGGTGGAATGGGATTACTGATGTCAGCCCTGGGGATTTGAAGGTCTGGTAATTTATTTCTTTGTAACTCCTAGTCCTTGTCCTGCCTTTCCACCCCCTGCGCGGCCCCCCCCCCCCCCCCACCCCCGCCAGCTCTTGCAGCCCACAAGTTTTGAAACAGCTCACAGCTCCTGGTTGTGACTGTAATGGCACTGATGCCTCACCTTTCCTGGAAGTGTTGGAAGTGTTGGCATGTTCAGTGCATTGTCAGCTATCTGCCTTTCTTGCCTGATATTAAAGTTCCATCTTCTGCCAAACTGGCCCAAAAACCACACGCATGCTTGTTTCACATGCTTTATGCTGAAGGCTTCAGTGATTTTTTTTTTTTTTTTTTTTTTGTCTTTTGGAACTTCCTTATAGTGAACCTGGCTTGGATGGTTGAAAGTTGGTTATTTCAGATTAAATACTAGATCCTTGACTTCGAAGTCCCAGGGTAGCCCTGCCGTATTTAAATGTTTTATATCACTACTTTTCTTTAGCTTGACTTTTCTCTGTCTTTTACTGTCTGACGACTTAGCAAATGCCCTGAATCAGTAATGCTCTGCAGGTAGTACATTTGTACCTAAATTTTTGAGGTTTGCTTTCCTTGATACCAGAAGTATTGTAATATTTAATATGTCTAATACAGAAATGGAAACTTGTTAATCTGAACAAAAGCCAAGCTGTTTTAGCATTTCTGTAAAAGGAGCTTTTTAAAATCTGGAGTGAAATTGGTGGAAGATTTTCCTTCTGTGATACCAAAAGGCGTACGCCTTTTTTACTCCTTTTTGATTTTTATAGGTGCCTCAAGGTTCTGAAGAGGTGGGAAGGATGATGGTACGGGAACTTGTTCATAATTTCTTAATGGACCTCTGCTGCTCCCTGAAACATGGTATAACTTTCTATGATCCAAGTCTTGGAACTTCTGGCAAGTAAGTCACCAGATGGCTGAGATTGTATGTGAGTTTTGTGCTAGGAACAAGAGACACCTCAGTAGTTATCTTGTCTGCCCTTCCCTTTGCAAGTAACTTTACTGAGTTCTGCTTCCATCTCTTTCTTCTGTGGCATACGGAAGAAATACGTTGGGCTTTTTGTTGTTTTAATTTTTAACTTCCTAAGATCAAACTATTGGATCTCCTTATACCTCAGTGTACTAGAGTAGAGAGCGCTCTGCCTGTTTGTAGGAGCTTAGGTGAAGGTTGTGTTTCTCTGAGCCATATCTGAGTATAAATAAATAGAAAGTCTTTTGTGATTTTGAAGCATAGATACTTATTTTTTTTAATGTGACAATAAAACATCAAAACTGCAATGTTAACCAGATGGTGGTAAAATACCTAGTCTAATTTACATTTTGTAGAACCAGGTGTGGTTTATTCTAGGTTTTAGCAAAATGCTGACGTGGATTCCAGTAGTGCCAGAATTTGGCCTGCAACCCTAATCTGGAAGCATCTGTTTACCCTACTGTTTCTATTTGCTAACTATTTAAAATATATGTGCACTAAGATTATGACTGCTAGAAAAATAATTGAGACCCTTGTAATTCCATGGAGGGATTTTCTTTGGGTGGGTTTGTGCTTCATTACATTAGCTGGGCAAAGAAGATGATAGATTGTAGTAGCAGGTACTGATACTGAGCAGTGCTAGAGCAGGTTGTTTCTTGCTTTGAGCAAAATTTTAACTGGTATTTGTCTGGTATCTGCAGTATTCTTACTTTGTTTAGGGACATAGAGATGAACACTTTAAAAATAAAAAGTGGTGGAAGACCACAGAAAATACTTCCAAGTCTAATATTAAAGTTTTAATTCTACATTTGTACCTTTGTGAAGCTTGGTTTGAATATTTCTGAAACATTGTGGTTTTAATTAAAAGTAATTAAAGTTTGTCATGCAGGAAACATGGCAAATTGATGTTCTTACTTTTCTGAGTATAAACTCAGAAATTATACTAGCAGTGTGAGAGGTCTTGCCTTGAATTTATCCCAGCAACAGTTAGAGGAGTTGCAGAGTTAGCATCACATGTAAAGTATTGAAATAACTATTTCTTTCTGAAAGTGTGTTTTTGTCTTTAATAGAGGAGGAAATGTGGTGCTTCTGCACTTTCTGCTTGGTTTAAAAACTGCAACAGAAGATGAAATGGTTGCTGATCTCATGGTGAATATTCTTAAAGTATGCCCAGATTTATTGAGTAGATACTTTAAGGAGACCCAGTATTCCTTTGTTCCCAGACAGAAGTCTGCCTGGATGGACAATATGAAGTTACTCAAAAAGGTAAGAGTATGAATGATGCACACCACCTCTCCACAGAAATATGCAATTCCAGAACTTTCCTCTCCAAAAATCAAAAGTAGTTTTTGTTAAACAGTAGTGCAGAATTACACAAAATTGGAATAGGAAAGAAGAAATTTCCATATATTCCTATAGAAAATTTGTTACAGTTGTTGGGTACTGTGCAGTACAGAGCCAGGCCAGCCTGTGGTGTGGCCATGTTAGGTATAAACTAACTCTGAATTCATTTATTTATCTGGGGTCTTCTAGTGCCAAAGAACAAAATTTCATTGATTTTTAGAGGAACTAAGCTGAGGATCAGGGAGTAGGTTTTTTTGGTTTTGGTTCAGAAGCAGCTGTTCTGTATCAGAGGAAACTCACATGTCTGAAGATGTATTGTGTTCACAGCTGTAAATGCACGGTGCTTTAGAGTTTATTGAAATCACTGGAAAGCAGACAGGCATAATATTTCATAAATGATGATTTTAAAAACAAACTAGTCCAGCAGTGGGGAAGTTAGGTGACTGAGGTTTAAGTGAGCTAAACAGGAAGGACTTAATGGTTCTGAAATAACACCATCAATTACCGTGGGTATGTTAGGAAAGAAGCAACAGGATGCTGTTAAATGTTGAAGATGGTAAATGGAGGGGGGGAAAATGGCATCCTGTTTTCTGTGGGTGCTGAGGATAATGAGCCATGGCTCAAAGCCACAGCTGCTTTAAAAAGTGTATACATAGACTGAGTTGGATGGTCTTTCTGTAAAAAGCTATACTTAGAGCAGGAGGCTGTATAAACATTTAACTAAATGGAGAAAGAAGGAATTGGTATAAGAAACAGTGGAAAACATCGTGATAATGTTTTTTGAGTGGCAGCAGCATTGAAAGTCAGCTAGAACTTTGTCCTTTCTGAGTGTTCCTTGGCCTCTTTGTTTAGCTTAAAATGGGCAAGTAGGATCTGTAGTCTTGTTTGTTGAAAAGGGGTGGCCTTTAGCAGGGATGCAGGTCGCGTACAGGTGTTCCATTTAGTTGAATAGGAGTCTGGGGCGTGCTCTGTAGCATTGCTGTGTAGAAATTGGTGTTTAGTGCTGTCATTACTTTTGACAAGTCAGAATGTTTCTGTGAAATGCTCCCCAGAAGAAGCTGTTTTCTACTGGACTATATCAATGTTGATTAAATTGTTATTTTTATTTCAGATCTATGAGGCTCAACCAGAGATCTCCAATTCTTTTAAGACTTCAGAGTTTATTCCTCTTCCCAGGTTGCTTTCTATGGTGATGGTAACAACAGTCCCTGCAGTGTGCAATAAAATAATGTTCACCCAAGGACTAAATGTAAGAGTAGTCTATAGTATGTCAGTGGATTTTTCTGTCCCAGTTAATATAGTTTAAGTGTGTCATCATCCAAGAAGTTTTTTAAGTTGGTTGACTGCATACATTTTATATTGTCTGTCCCAGCATAAATCTGGCTTGGGGAAGCACTGGAAAATTAATTAAACCCCATCGATACTGCTTCCAAGAGCCATTCTCAAGCACCAGTTCTGCCAATGCTCACTAGTTGTTTAGGCTGGGAATCTGAAAACCTACAGATTCTTTCCTGCAAGCCAATGTTTAGGAAATAATTTGTTAACAAATTTTAGCATATATTCATAGTACAGATTATGTGCAAAGCGTAAGAGAAAGCACTGAAATGTCATTAATTCGACTTCCTTTTAGTTACCCAGCACAGTAGTGAAGCACAGCATACTGTCACTCGTATCAATGGTTCTGAGAAGAGCCTTGAAGAATATTGAGTACTGTTTGAATGAAGAAACTTGGCAAAAGTCAGAAATCTTTACGCTGTCAATGATGCAGGAATTTGTACAGCTGTACAGAGAAGCCATCAGCAAGGTACAAAATAAAAAAGAAAATTGGGGTCTAACATGAGTTGTTTTGCAGCAGGTAACTACTTCTCTGCACTTTTTTCCCCAGTGGTTGTAGCCTGGGAGCCATGAGATAGTAGTATCTTTGGGCAAGGGGAGGGGAAGACTGTGGATTAAAAGGTGTTAATAACTAGTGTGGTAGTAGACTACTTTTCCTAACACAGCTGGCTGATGGAAATGCAAACAAAATTTTGTTGTGAGACAGATTTGTAACACTGACAGCTATTGAGCTGCAAATGAATTCCAAGAGCAGGCTCGGAAGCAAATTCTCTTCCTGGTTCAAGTAAATTGTCACCAGCAGATTTAGTTATTTCTAACTTAGGAGTTAGAAGTTACTAGACAAGTAGCACTTGAGTCGAAAATGTACCATGTGGATGAAGAACCAAACATAAACTGATTTTTCTGATTGCTTACAAGGTCAGTTACAACCTTTGTGAAGAGCAGCAAGTCCTTGTGTGTGTTGGTTGTGTGAATATTTTTATCACAGTAGCTTTGTGTCACAGAGGGGAGCTACTGCAGTTTACTATTTTTGCTTTTAGCTTTTACCAGACATGAACAATATAGTGGCAGTCTGGCAGTCCCTTCTGAAGCAAGGGAGACAACATGTTGGCCAAGAAGAGAAAAAGGAAAGTGATACCTCCACTACAAAGGCAATGACTGAGACAGCACAAGTCACTGAGCAGCATGGTAGGCAAAGCAAGGGGGACTTGCCCCTTCTTACATGTTTGTGAATGGGTGTTGTGAAATCGTCATTCCACGTAAGGTCATTAACTTCAGCAGGGTCCAGAAGTCACTTGTGCGTTTACTATTCACCTTTGCTTTGTTCCGTTCTTTGGGCAGTTTAATTCTGACCAGTGTCAGAATTGCTTAAGGACACAGGTTGACAAATAGGCTGCCGTTGCTACTAGGAGGTTAAGTAGTTTGGCTTTCTGCTATTACAAAATCACAGAATGGTTGAGGTTGTAAGGGACATCTTATCCAACCCCCCTGCCTAAACCTGGTTGCCCAGGACCATGTCCAGATGGCTTTTGAGTATCTCCAAGGTTGGAGACTCCAGCAACCTCCCTAGGCAGCCTGTGCCAGTGCTCAGTCACCCTCACTGTAAAAGTGTTTCGTGATGTTCAGAGGGAGCCTCCCGTGTGTTTCTTTTTGTTCCCATTGCCTCTGGTCCTGCCACTGGGTACCACTGAAAAGAGCCGGGCTGTGTCCGCTCTCCCTTCAGGCATTTGTATATATTGATGAGATCTGCCTGAGCCTTCTCTTCTCTGGGCTGAACAGCCTTCCCTCATAGGAGAGATGTTCCAGTCCCTTTATCTTTGTGAGTTTTTGTTGGACTCTCTCCAGCTTGTCCATGTCTCTTTTGTACTGGGGAGCCCAGAACTGGGCACAGTGCTCCAGGTGTGGCCTCCCTGGTGCTGAGTAGAGGGGAAGGATCGCCTCCCTTGAACTGCTGGCAGTGCTTTGCCTAATGCAGCCCAGGATACAGGTAGCCTTCTCTGCGGCAAGGGCACATCCATGGCTTATGTTCAACCTTGTGTCTACCAGGACCCCCAGGTCCTTTTCTGCCAAGCTGCTTTCCAGCTGGGTAGCCCCCAGCATGTACTGGTGAATGAGCTTGTTCCTCCTTGGGTGCAGGGCTCTGCAGTTCCTCCTGCTGAAATTAACCCTCCAGTCCTTGATATTCCTATGCTAAGAGATTTATTTTGCAGCCACACAATAGAACAGGCAGGGAAACAGATATGCCTGAAAAATAATTCTTTGAAGGATTTTTGTTTGGCCAAGTTATTTTACAATGAGATCATTTTTTTAGAAGCAGTTATTTACTATGGCTACACAAATGCTTGTGTTGCAGTAGCACAGGAATAGAAACATGCAAGTGCTGGAAGAGGTGGGCGAGGGGATTGCAGTTGAAGGCTTTGGTTTTCCTCTCTCACAAGCAGTGTCCCTCCTGAAGGAATTGCTTTCATAGTTGCACTGCAGGGAACTGAAAGTTTTTGATGGTCTCTGTGGCTTGGCTAGCAGCCTGCAATGTTTTGCTTAGAGACTGAAGATAAATCTGCACCCAGTTTCATGGCCTTCACAGGGCATATGCCACATATGCTTGGAGCAGAGAGTTTTTCAGTGTATGTTCTTCTGTGTATGGTTTTGGGCAGCAAAATAGTTGTCAGTGCTGACACTCCAAGCCTCTTCATTGGTGGAGTGCTTGCTGAAACCAATGGAGAAGCTAACCTCTAAAGTACTGTAGCTATCTAATTTCTCTGCATACTAGGATGATAATACTGTATCACTTACTCTCAGCTCACCTGTTATAGCTTTACTTGCACTATGGCTACTAGAGAATTCTTTTTTTAATGGGAGCTGAGACTCAGGCAAACAAAGACAAAGTTTATGCATGGCATCCATCCAGTTCTTCATAGCTCCCTGAGGGAGACCCGGTTAACAGGAAAAAAGTAGGTGTTAAAAAAATGTTTTGGCTGCCCTCCATTTATTTTGCTTCCTTTTATTAGTGATTGGATAACATGTAGCTTTTATGTGTCCTCATGTTATAAACTGAAGGAATATTTACTTGCTGAGATAGCTTTTCCTAAGAAGTAAACAGCTGCCTTAACTGGTTATGGTGTTTCTCTCATACAGGTATTTGTTGTCTTCCTTTTGCCAAGAGGTCACATTGAGGAAGTAGTATTTTGAAAGAGGGAAGGGAAGGGAAAGAAAGAAACCTTTAACTGAAGGAAGTAATAAATAAATAAATAACTGTACTGTCTCGTGCATTTTCCCAGTCAAACCTACCTGGCACTAGGTGACAATAGTGACCCCAGAAACCAGCATCATGACCGTATCCTTCCTTTTGCTTTTTTCTGTTGTTCAGACTTAAATTGAACAGCAGTGTGACTGATTGGATTCTTATTGTGAATGTTGAAGTGATGAGACTGTCATTTTATATGTGTGAGCACTTTCAAATCAAATTAGAAATTACAACTGTCAATTTAAGCACTGGGTAAGCTGATTCAGTTTTAAAAGTCTTCACGCAGGAATACCGGGGAAGGAGACTGGAGATTCTGTGGTTTTTTCCTGTTCTTGTTAATGAGGAAGATAACTGATCATTTCATAGGCAAGCCTATTGGAAATAGAATTATTAATTGTCATGTTGGGTAATGCAGCTCCTACAGTGTTCTCTCTTGGTATGAAGGAAGGAGAAACTAATCGTGTGAACACTTTGTTTAGGTTCAGATGATGCTGAGACACTGTTTCTGAAAGCTGCACTGCTTCAGGTCATATGCCTTTATCAGAAGGTTGTGCCCCATTTGGTAGCACGGAGCAACTTTGATTTTAGCAAGCTGCTAAAAGGTATGTGATGGGTATTTCTATTACCTTTGTTGTTTTTTCTGGCTGTTTACAAAGTCCACAGCAAAAGGGACTGTCTGCTCTTCTGTGTAGACAGAGCAAGAACTGTTTTCTAAAAGTAACCCATTTTAGTTTCTTCATTGTGTTGGCATTTATTGTTGTTATTTCTGCAGTGTTCTGGCACTCTGCCCTCTTAAATTCCATACACTTAGTTGTTTAAGTAGTAGGTTCTACTACAGTCTTCCTCTTTCTGTGTTATATTCTTGCAAATAATTGGCCTTTATGGGGTTTTAATTCTAATATTTCTGAGCAAGGTGTATGTCCAACTCTTAATGAGATTTGGGTGTTTTATTCTCCTAGACCTATGTCAACAATCCAACATAAGTAAATTATTTCTAAACTTGTATGAGGAATGGTACAGATTTTATTTTTTTACAGGATAGCTCACAGAAAGTTTGGGGTAGGGGAGAAGCAAGTACCAATTCATTGGTCTCCTCTGGAAAATTTTCTAACATTCAAGTATCTTTTCCCGTTTGCTGTGTTTTGAATTATTTTATCATAGTTTGGTGGTGTGTGGGGAGAAGAGTAGTATTCTGTATGGTATCATCTCCTGCAGAAAATCTATATCAGGAAGCACTTTAGCAATATTGTTGTATTTTTGTCTCTGATGTCATCTTCATGGAGGGTATTCCTCTTCATACAGCAGAAGTAAACAAAGACATTCTGTACCTGCTTAACGCAGCAAGGACGATGAGCCACAATTACGGGCTGTGGGCAAGATCCTCCAATATTGTTTGTGGTACAATAAATACAGCCATTTAAAATTGAGACTGGAGGGGACAGCAAAATGTTGTTTGGGCATCACTGCTGTCTTTGGGTCACCAAAGCTTGTAGGCCACCCAACTAGAGCAACTATTTGTGTTTTAGGCAGGTCTGGGATGTGTAAGGATGGGAGTTATGTAAATGCTTTAATTAAAGTCTGTCAGGGAAAAAAGGGGCTTTAAACAAAACCCCCCTCTAAATCAACTGTCTCATGCATGAGGTTTTTCCTCCCTCTGTCAAAGCATATTTAATTGGTTTGTATACTTGGTGACTCACCAAATCACACACCCTGTTTATCCCATTATTTCTTGCATTGGTCTGCTTTCTTCAAAGGGACAAAAGGCAGGACACCTTTTGTGAGTCAGAAATCTCTTTGGTGGTAGGTTTTGTGAATGTATGAAATAACAAAGTTGAACAGGCTGGAAATAAAGTATCATTCTCAAACAAATGTAATGAAGTGAGTCTGGATATTAATTTTGATGAAAGATGATGTGGTAGAAAATGATGGTGTAAATTAGCCATGAAGCTTCATTCTCTCAGATGCCATTCATTCCCCTTGCCCTGATCGAAACACATACTCCAAAGGCAGCATATTTTTCTACCTTGTAGCAATAAGTTGTTTAAACAGCTGGTACAGTTTTATTGTTTGGTCTTGCTGTTGGCTAGACTTTGTAGTGATTTTTAAAATTGTTCTCTCTCTGATTTGGACCACAGAGATGCTACACGGACTATGAAAAGCACACTGACAACAAAGCTTTATGCAGCTGATTTCTGTATGTAACTTAACTGTAGTTAATGTGTGAGCAGGTCAATTTCTGGAGCACACTGTGAGGGTCTCTGCACAGCTTTGTGACTTGTAAGGTGAATAATTCTGAGGTTATGCCATAGCAGTCATTAGCAGATGATAAAAGTGATGTATGGAGAGACACAAGTTCCATTGGCTGTAGCAAATATTGTAATGTATAAGTGTTAAGATTTGTTACTGACTTAAATTTTGTATTTTGGTCTCCAGTTTAAGCATCCTCTTTACTTCCTGTAGAACACAACTTCTCAGGGTTGCTAAGACTGATAGAAGAGATTTTGTATTCCCATGCACAAGCAATGTGCCAGGGGCAGGTATTAGACTCTCCCTGCTGAGGGCTGGGTTTCAGCCTTAGGTTGGCCAAACATAATCGTAGTCTGTCTGGGAATGTCATGGTACGAAAATGTGTGGATTGCCAGCTTATCTCACAGTGGTGGTTTGAAACCCTAAATGATTAGTGTTCTGAGATCTCAGGAAGATATACCAAAATGAAGTTGATTGCATTGCTTTCAAACCTCAGGTATTGTCACTGAAAAGGGCCTCCGAGAGGAGGTCCCTCCTGTTCTGCAGCACCACATACTGAAAGTGGCTTTGGAACTTCCTGCAAATAAATTTGCCTGGTTCAGAGTACAGGTAAGAGACTTCAAGGCAGAGTTATGTTTCTTTGGCCCGTTGTCCTCAAATCTTTACAGCTGACACTGCCTAGTTTTAAACTAGTCCCAGTCAAGTCATTTTAGGAGATGACCCTCTTGTAAAACCAGTAGGAATTATAGTCTTAGCTTTAGTGAAGGATCCCTTCTGAGCTGAAAAGTTTTTCTGCAAGGACAGAAATTTTTGCATCCCTGACAAGAGCTGGACAGGGTTCCTTCAGCTCTTCTTATCTTTGGAGGGGGCACAAGTGAGAATTTGCTGGTTTCCACTTGTCTGGAACACCTGAGATTTCAGACCAAGGAAATGAGCTGCTGAGGGGAGCCATCCCACCTATTCCCAGGGAAGATTCTGTTATCTGTTAAGTCTGTCCCTCCATATTTACAGGAAACCTTCAGGGCCCCTGCTTGCTCCTTTACTGCAGCCTTGTAAAATAAGAAAGCTGTAGAGTGTCTGTTTTGCATGTCTAGAGAAAGAGAGTCTGCTTTGCGGGGAAGCAGAGAGACCTATGGGCATGTGTGACTGTGACCCTGCCTTGTCAGCTGTTTCCAGCTGGCCATAAAGGAAAAGTGAGGAGAGTTAAGAGCCAGCAAAGGAAAACCTGGAAACAGGCAAAGAAGCTCCAGTATTTTCTTGTGGCTTCTGGTATAGACAGGTTTTAACAGAAAAGATAGAAGCCAGATCTGGCAATATTACAGAGGGTTGCGGTTGTTAGACATCAAATGCAAATCAGGGAGAAAAGCAGGGGAGGTGGCTGAAGGATTGTCATTTGATGTTCAGGTAGTGTGCAGCATCCCTGTGACTTGCATTGTTTTCTTGTTCTTTGGGGATCCATCTTTTAAATTATTACGTTTCTTATTCAGACAGTACTTGTAGGAAATCTGAATTCCTGGGGATAATAGAAGTAGAATGGATGATTGAGGAGGAAGGTGTGTTTTTCTTGGACCCTTGTATGAGTTGGTGTTTCTGTTACTCCTCTCTTCTTCCACTTTCTAAAAAACCCTTGTACTTGTTTTTCCTGGCTCATTGAATGCAAAGTAGTATAAATGGTCTCATTAATTTCAGGCCCTTTTAGGCAGGTCTATAAAATAATATAATTATATTACATACCTACTTGAGTGCAACATAATCCTGTACAGTGTTGCTGTACCAGTAAATATATATATTTTGTTTTAGGATGTCTCTGAGACAGAGAAGGTATCTGGTGAAAAGTCGGTATTCTATTTACTGATGAAAATGTTTGTTACAAGTAACCAATGTCATCTGAAAATTGCAACCAAAAAACTGATCATCAAGGTAAGCACTTGATCTGAAATATCAGGATACTCACTATATCACATTGGTCTGAAATTTCAGGATTGTAAAATTTTTTCTTAAAGCAGATACCATTACCATATAGTTGTGTGGCCAACTGAATCTTCTCTCCTGCTTTTTGTGACTTACCAGAATTTGCTGTCAGATAACTATCAATGAGCTAAATATTCTATGAAGGTAAATGTTGTCAACTGCATTTGCTGCAACAGTTGATGAAATAGTAAGGAAAATGTCAGCCCACCCCTCTAGGCTGAATGAATTCTGATACTGTAATAAATCAATGTAGTTTGTGTTTGCAAAGGTCTGGACGTTGATCAAGTGAGATGATTTTTTTTATGCTCATTTATTTAACCCGTCCTTCATCACCCTAGCCTTCCTAAAACCTTAGCTTGTTTGCTCTGGCCTTGCAAAATAATCCTATTTGTTACAGTCTGATACAAGCAGTACTTCTGTCTTAAAAATGAATTAAAATCCCCTTCTGTGCATTTAAATAAGTTACCTGACTTTTCAGAAGTGCTGATCAACTACAAGTCTCATGAAGGCACCAGTGGCTGTTGTTTTCAGTATCTTTTTAGAACTGGGCATCTTTTAATTATCTAAGTAGGGGTAGCAACCTAAATTAAAAGGAAACCAAACCAAACTGTTCCCACCAGGAGAAAATCCAAAAAGCTGTTCTAAGCCCTGAACAGGGCTCCTGGTGCAGTGTCCCGTAGTAATAGCAGCATATAAGTTTGTATACAGCTTTGTGCACTTAATTTCTGTGTTTAGCTTCAATTGCAGGGTGCAATTGTAACATTCAGTCCACTAAAGCAAAGTTACAGTCATTGAATTAGGTTTTAGTTGCCCTTGATCCCTGCAAGGGATTAAATTCTGGTTAACTTTGTCACATAGTAATGAATATCTCAATCAAAAGCTACCCAGTACAGTTTTTCTAGTGTATTTGGATTCTTTTGCTGAGTGGAGACGTAGGCTGTCTGACTCATTCTTGTTTCCCATTTTAGATTCAGTCCATTTCATTTTCTCTGAAGAGAATACAGGAGCAGTGAGGTTAGGGCAGTTACGTCAGCAGACAGCCTGCTAAGAATAGATGTTAATGAGTGTGTTTTGCTTATTTTTCAACAGTGCCATATAATCAGAAAGCATGTTTTTGGATTTCACATTCTGTTCCTGCCTGTTTTCATGAGAGCTGCAAGTGTATTTCTATTTTGAGACTCTGCCAAAAATAGTTAATTATTTAAAAATTAATCCTTTTTTCTTTTCTTTGTTTTTTTCTTTCTTTAAATGAATTGGCTTGTCAGATTCTTGTAAGCAGGAGTGTTGTTTTTATAGCTGGAGGTGGTGTACACAGAGTAAATGTAGAGCAAATGAGCTGTGATAGTTTCCTTTGTATTTTGTGTGTCTGGAGAAACAAAAGCACAGATTCATTCTGTATAATTACAGTCATTTAACATAGGTGCCAGAGTTAGGAAGCTGGTCAAGCTTTCCTCTTGTTGAGAATGAGAGGCAGTTGGTTCTACCATCGTGTAGTTCAAGTCGCCTGTCATCTGGATTGTCCTTCAGACAGCCGTTCCTCCTTCTCTTCTCCCTCCTCCTTCCTTTCTTTTACAGACAGTGCATAGGGCCACCAGGTTCCTAATTTAAATGCCTCAGATAAGGGCTGGAATTTTGAGAGCATGAAAGTGGGCAAAAATGTCTAAATATGTTAATGCCTGTTACTTGACTATGGTAAAATTGTGTCTGCCTCACTACCCACAGCAGCTGTGAGTATGCCTACGCTTTTCTGTGGATCAGGCTGTGGTTGCGACCTGATGTTCATTTATTTGACTGTTTACCCATCTGCCCAAGTCTTTTAAGCACAAGTAGCCTGATTAAATCTAATTTACAATGATTTTCCTTTATATCAGTAGTTTTCAAAAGCCCCCCTACAGGCTGTTTTTAAGGGTATGGCACTTTTTTTTTTTCTTGCTGTAATGCTATAAAGATGTACAACCCTCTTAGAGCAGTATAGCCTGCTCCCCTGAAATTATAAAAGTAAGATTTACTAAGGTGGGGGGAACAAATCATTGGTGTCCAGGCAACTTTGACCTCAGTAGGATTTGTGCTGGCTGCTGACTGATAACAGGAAGGACTTGACGTGGTTGAACAGAAAGTCCTGTCAGCCTTTACCCTGGCTCTTACCTTTGGCTGTGCCTTAGGGGGACCTTTCTTGCCAGCGTGTGAGTCAGCGTTGTAGTAGCCCCTGTTACAGGGCACAGTTTCGGGCCGCGTTATGGGACAGGGGGCACACCAGCTCCATTGAAAGTGTCCAACATACAAGGGTCTTTGCAGGCTGGGACCAGCAAGATGGATTGGCTGGGCTCTGTGCCATATCTGGCTTTCTCTCTGTGTGTCCCTGCACTGTAGGCCTTGAGCGATGAAGTGACAGAGAGGCTGCTGCAGTGAGCACTGCTGCAGGTAGCACAACAGCCTCTAGGTCTGGTGCATACTGCCCCAGCACGTGCTTGGTTCCTGTGTCACAAGTTCTTGTAGAAGTCTTGTATTCCACATGCATGGGAATGAACATTCACAGTGAGGTCGCCATGTGCTCGCTGCCCAGTGCGGTGAATAGGTGTTTGCAGCATACTTGGAACAAGGTACATATGGGATCCAGCCCATACACGTGGTCAGTGTGAGGGCAAGAACCAAATGAAGTTGTACTGGGCTTGTGCTGCGGACAGCAGGTGAGAGGAGGAGAGGCTCTTTGAAGACAGGAGCAGAAGGAGGTTTCTTGCAACTGGAAAAATCAGCAGGGAGTGAGTAAGGCTACATTTTGCCTCTTTGGCCATTCTTAAGAAGCCCTCCTTTCTCTGCCTCAGGACTGCTTTCCCTTTTCATACAGAGCCTGTGTGTGTCTGGCAGAGCTCGGTGGGTTTCATTCACCACCTGTAACATAGTCATGCCTCATCTCTTACTGCCTTTGCTGAGAGATCAGTAAGCAAACAGCCATGAGGAAGACACTAGGCCTTGGTCCTAGTTATGCTAAGGCCAGTTGATACAGTCTTGGGAGATTTTGTTTTAAAAAATACATTGTTTTACCCTTCGTTATGCAGTTAGAGTGGCACTGGAGAGTAGGAGTAAGGCCTCTTGAACTGGGGGGTGATGAGAAGAGAGTGACTAATAATTCTTTTCATCAACCTGCTTTTTTTTCTTTCGTTCCAAGAAGAAGAAAATATGAAGTTGCTATACAAAAAGATCTGTGCTTTTTATTTGTTTTGTATTTTAGTTGGTTTTGGGTTTTTTACACCTCACCCACCCCCCCACTCCCCCTTTGGTTTTCTGGACAGGTTCTACGTGACAGCGGAGTGTTTGAGTACACGTGGAAGGAACTTTCGGTTTGGCTGGAACACTTGGATAATACAAAAGAAGACAAAAAGGAAGCAGTGATTCAGTTTTTGGAAAGGGTAACAACTGTTCAAATTAGCTGGATAAACAATGCCAAGAATAGCATTAATGGAAACTAATTATTTTGTTGCTATTCTTGAGAACCTTGTCAAAGATCAGTGAATGAATTCTGAGAAGAGCAGTGTTTGTAATTCTTTATACAGAACTGACGTTTTTTCTTGTCTTGGGTGGAAGGACAGTGAAATGATTTGTAGGAAAATGCAATCCAGAAAGATAAGTTGTTATTACAGCACTGTTGATAGAAGGGTAGAGTGTTGTGTGTGTGGGGGTAGCTCTCACTCCTCTTTTCTTTATGTGGCAATACCTGCCAAAATTATCAGACCTAAGTAAACTGTAATCTTTTACAAGAAAAAATGACATTTCCTGTTTGCTTTTCAGGATGTTAAATGCCCAGTGCTTCATTTTCAATGCAATTTCCTCAGGGACTCTGGGTCTGTGGTAGCACTTTTGGTGCAAAATTGCAGTGGACTTTTCCTATCGGACCCAGTGTCCCATGTACAGCAGTAACCATGGGCAGATTCCTGCAGAAGTATATGGAAGTCGTCCTCGTAAAAAATTTTCCAGCTTCCAGCCACTTCTAGCACGTGGTCTTTCTTAAAAAGATAAGGTTCCCGAAGACATAATAGCCTGTGCACTTACATTTCTCTGTCAACCTTTGTTAACAGATCCTGTTGAAACTGGTGACAAATCCCTATCCATATACAGATAAAGCAGCAGACCTTGTTCAGGAAGCCAGTATGCTCCAAGTTAATATGTTTAAACAAGACTCTGATAATGTCAGCATCCCTGTCTCTCACATTGATGGTATGTGGCAATTCCCTTAACAACAGAGACTTCTAAGGCTTTGTAAATTTTCTAGCTCTATTCTGCAAACTGATAACTGATAGCTACAGAAATCCCACTGAAGTAAGGACCTACAGGATCCAGCCCTCCAGTTGTATTTAGTATCGCAAGTAGAAGTCTGAATTGCAAACTTACCATTTTACCCCCAAAAGTAATTTTGGATGCAGTTTGAATGGTATTTCGCATTTCTCTTCAGGCTCCTGCAGCAGCATTTTCTAACTAAAAAGAAAACTATTACCATTCTTCCTGGGGCTGCTAATATCTCTTCGTCCAGGAGGAATGAGCTGAGGTGCCCAGGGAACTTTCTTGCTCCCAGGCACACAGCTAGAATTTTGCTGCACCTGCTTTCTGGGACCAGTCGCAGCCCTACTGCAGACAAACTCAAGATTCTGCAGATGTGGACACCTTACTGTGTGCTAGCTGTTGTAACAGTCCATGTGTAGGATTTTGCAGTACATAAATGTAAGATAAATGAGGTAGTTTAACACTCAGTACCATATGGATCAGTTGCCTTGAGCTGACTGTATTACAGAGATGTAATGCTAGCACAGAATGCATGGTATCTTCTTTGTATGTTAAAGACTCATGACCAAGATTCGGTTCTCTGGCCATGTAGAGTTGAAAACCTCTTCAAGGACTGCTCAGAATGTTCTTTTAATGGGGAAGTGGCTGCTTCCTTCATACTTCCCCATACATATTTCCTGTCACTGTTATGTCCGTACTTAATATTGTTTTCTAGTTAGTCTGAACCCTCTGCTTACGTTTTTTCTTCGCTTAATAGATGTCCTGGATATGGTGGATGTCCTAATTGAGGGCAGTGATGGCTTAGATGAAGAAATTGGGTTCACTTTAAATGAAGACATGGTTATCCAAACATTTCCATTCAGTGCTGTTGTTCCTGCTGCATTAGAAGCCAGGAATGTACTGTTGCTTCAGACTGAAAATGGAACAGGTACAGACTTTTTTGTTTCTATGTATCATCTGTGCTAGTGGAGTGGAAATGGGATCATTGTTACCTAGTGAGTTCCTTGGGACATTTTATTATCTTCATTGCAAGCAGAAGGAGGTGCAAATCAATGGTGTTCCCTGCTCAAGAGAGGCATTAAAGCTTATGAGGTGCTTCTGTCCTTTTTTGCTGACCCTGAAGAAGCTTGCTCTTGGTTTCTGGAGTAGGGAAAATAGATGGAAATGCAGGCATTGCACAAACTGCCGTTTGACTCTAGGGAGCTCTTACTGTGGGAAAACAAACTTGTCCAGGTTAGAAAAAGAGAGCTCACCTTTCCCCGATGAGATGCAGGGAAGTGGAGGAGGAGAATGCACAGTATAGAAGGGACTGAGGAGCAGTGCACACAGTGTCCCTGCATGGACAGTCTTGGCATGGAAGCAGTTGCACTTCAGTAACAGAGTGTTTTAAGCACCAAGCACGCAGATCACGAGAGGAAGGTGGTTTCAGTGCCTGTAGCAACTCTTCCACTGAGACCAGTCACTAGGGGAGGGAGGACTGGGCTGCTGAATAGAAAATGCACATGTTTTCCAAAGACAGCTTCAGAGATGAAGCTGCAGGGGTGAATGTTGCAAAGTTCTACTGCCTCCTTGAGGAAAGAACTTGGTGGAGTGAAGAGTCACAGGGGTAGCAGTTGGCCTCAGAGCAGGATTTGCCAACCCCACCATACCTCACTAAGTACTATGTGTATTTGGCTGTTGAGTATCATCTGGGGTGGGACTGAAAGTCCCAGTTCTGAAAGAAAATCCTCCATATTTATACCAGTGCATCTTAACCTGGCTGTGTTTCCCCAGTACAAATGAGTTCTCTTAGGTAGTCCTTGGCTGGAGTCTTTATCCACCAAACTACAGACAAGTTTAGCAGAACAGAGTAAAGGCACTAATTATGTTTGTCTGGAAGGAAACAGGCCAACCTGAGCATGGATCTTGAAGGGGGGTGATTATTTACTTCAACAAGGAGTACTGTATGGAGGATTTTTCCAGATACTTCCGTGGGTCAGGAACATGTGTCTGTCTTATCACAAACACCTTTTAATCCTATTCAGTTCTTTTCTAAAGGATGCTGTATGGCCTGTTGCCTAGGCTTTAAGGAAAGAGGGTGGCCCTCATGGCTGTGCTTATGCAGATTACTTCTGTAAACAGAACTTGGTTTTTTTTCTTTTCTAGGTGCACACATTGTAGAGTATCTTGTTGCTGTTTTCACTGACCTCCTGCACTCTCAGAGAGAACCCCTTGCCCTCTGCTTGATGTTCCAGCTCTATGATAAAGATCTGCAGTCCCTGAAAGTTTCTAAGTACCCTCAGCTCTACCAATTTAATCAGTACTATAAACTCTGGATACCCCAGCAATCTCAGGAACCTGTGGTATGGAATACCAGAACTCACTTGAGCTAGTATTACTGTAAAACCTCACAGTATATAAAGGTTACATTTTCATCAGAAAATGCTTTTACACTAAGCTAATTCTGTACTGCTTCTTGATCACACTGGGACACAGATTTGCTCAAGGGCTTTCCTCTGTTGACACAAGAGGTCTTTGTTGTGGTTGGGAAGTGAAGCCAGGGCTCAAGGGTTGTACACAATCACCCAGATTACAGCTCCTCATCAGGCACAATGTAGCATAATGTGTAATGGGGCCCAAGGAGCCAGTTTACAGTGGTTGGAATTCACCCAGGTGTGGGTTGGGAATGCATGGACCACCTGTGCTAGGTGTTGATGTGTTTTTCTGTTAGCCCAGCAGTGACCTTATGCAGATTCCCCATGGGACACCTTTGAATAGCTCTGTGACAGCAGGACTGTACACATGTGCTCCCAGCACTTCAGTCCCGGTTTCAGCACAGAACTCATTTCAAAACAAAGGTAGCTGAAGAAACTTTTGATTCATATCTATCTTTATTTTTCTCTTATGTTTTTTTCCATTTTTAAATAGTTTAAAAAACACAGAGAGAGATGCAAAGAACCTTTTGTGGCCCTGGACTCTGTATTTACCACTTTGCTAAAGAAAGCCTATGAGAGAGGAGGCAATACCTTACTGGAAGATGATATCCAGACAAAACTGAAAGACTTGGCGTCCCAGCTCCCACCTGAACAGCTTTTGTTAGGAGTAAAGCATGTGTTGCTATACCTGAAATCCACAGTGGAGAACTTTGGCAGTGTAAGAACAATATGATGATATTGTGGGTTGGTTTGGTTTATTTTAATGCAGAAAGTACAAATGATTTGGCTGTTAGAACTGAAGGATCCAGTTCTGCAGCTTTTTCATGTGCTCAGCTCTCACTTGAAGCTATTGAGCACCAGACAAACCTGCACCTAATTCGTACACAAATTTCTGTCCTTCTAACTGCTAAGGAGTCTTGAATTTGCTTTGCATGGGTTACCTTACTGATCTTTGCGTAGTGCAAATAAACTCCAGATTTTAATCCAGCTCCTGGCTCTCCATAAGAAGCCTTTCCAGAGAATGAAATTTACTGTCCTCTGTTACACCAAAAGTCACAGTATACGTGAAAACCTATAAATATTTATTTGGTGCCCTGACACCTTTCTTAGAATCAGATGTCTACAGAGGAGAGTGATTGAAAAGGTTGTAATCTAGGAAGTTCATAATTTTGGTTCCTGTTGGATATCGTTCTGCTCCCATCCTTCTCTTTTCTCAACTTCCAAGGTGTCTGTATTTTCACAGCTTAGTAAAACTTTTGGTCCTCGCCTTGTTGACCTCTGTGTGGACCTCCTGAGCAGCTGCTTGTGCCGGGGAAATCAGATTGAGTTGGATAATCAGCAGAAACGAGAAGAGCATCAGACTGAATCAGGTCTCTTTATGGACGAGGAATCTCTGATTACAGAGGAGTCTTCAAATGACAAGGTACCAAATTCCTTGATACACAGGCCAGAAGCTGACATTGTTAGTAAACTTTGGTTTGATATATTTTCTAGGGAAATAGTCGTAAGTTTTTCTGAACCTTTAATTAAAGCAAATGATCTTAAACATGAACAATTTTTGAGCTCAAATTAAGTTGATACATTTTCACTGATCACCAAAACATGAAACTGGCTAAACGTGACAGAGAACAGGGGATGTAGCCAGGATCAGGCTATGTGAGTGCTGTGACTTGGTAATGGTCATGAGGATTTCTGGGTTTTCAGTTAAGATTAAAGTGTGTCTGTCACATGCTTCCTGTGTGAGGTATAGGACTGAATAGGATTTTACTGCTTTGTAGAAGTATTACTGTAGCTTTTGCCACATCCTCAGAAGGGCAGGGAGTGAACACGATATCATGCATTGTGTGTTTCATGGAGTTGTAATCGAATGGAAACAGGTTGATGCAGAGAGATGCTGGTGAGGTCTAAAGGAGGACTTAGGAACTTTGAGCATGTGGTCCAGCAGTCACAAAACTACTGTCTGGAGATTTGACCAAGCTGTATCATCGACAGTCTCACCCCTGATCTGGAATACCATCAGGAGAGGTCCTGACATAGATCTCTGACCTTTGCAAAAGAAATTCTATTCCCTAAGCCTTGTATAAAGCCTGGTTGTGAAAATCATGTACTTGAAGGAGGGACTTTTTTCCCCTCCTTTCATCTGTTCTGTGGACTTGTGGAGATTAGAATGGTATTCTATTGACAACCCCACAATACACAGTTTTCCCTGTAAATGTGCTTAGATGTGGAGAACGTTCAGTGGAGGCATGCCTTCCACATCATAAATGTTGGCAGAATGGTATTTATGTGCTTGCAATTTGTTAATATTTTTATCCTCTGACCAGTTAGTAGACAATTTCTGTTCAGTAATTGTAATTAACAAGCTCCAGGAAACAGGCAGGTGAATGATTTTTAGACACCGCCCCCCTAAAGCCCCCAGCTGTAATTGTCTGTTCAGTGATACTGTTACAACCATTCGTTACAGACACTAGAAGATACACTCATGTTGATTTTTAGACATCCTACGCTGGAGAGTTGGTTCCTGGCTTTAGAACAACGTTCTCTTCCTCGGTCCAATTTAAACCCTGTCACTGTGAAGCTCCTGTCGGCTCACCTCAATTCTGGTGTGCTCCAGCTGTTGAAAACGGGTGCCCCGATGTTGCAGAGCATGGATCGCAAACATGTGTTATCAAAGTATTTTGAAGCTATTACAAAAAGTGTCTTGAAAGAGCTACAGGCTGCAGGGAAAGACAGAAGCCATGTCTCTTCCAAGAAGTCTCGCCAGCTGGAGTCTCTGGAGGAGTTGCACACATACATGGCTGCAGCTCAGCTGAAAGAGATCACTTTAACCATGCTGCAACTTCCTGAAACAAGCTTGACTACTCAGAAATCTGAAAAATCCCCTAAAAAAGGGAAACAATTAAGCTTCTATGGACAGGTTTTGGTGCAGCTCCTCACAGAGAGCTACCAAATGCAGCCCCAACGAGAACTGCTGCTATCCACAGAGCACATTAAAGCTTTGGGGATATTGATGTCAGCATCAGCCAGCAAAGAGTTGGAGAAGGTTTTCCTTCAGGCTCTCCAAAGTGAGCCAGTCCTTGCACATGCAGTCAGCGTAGAGGTGCATGTTCACTGCCTTAACCAGAGGTCAGAAACCTCCCTTGCCATTGTGGGCATGCTGATAAAACATTGTAGGACTCACCTGCTGCAGTTCGAGCTGTGGTGTCTGAGCAGTGTCACCGGAAAGTACCTCAGAAAAAACATGGAGAGCTTTCTTCCACTCATTAATGTGTATTTGCAATGCAGAGACCACTATGATTTCACCCGACCTTCTTCAGGTAAAGTTACAACTAATCCCTCTTTGTGATTTGGGAGGCCAAATTTCCAGCATAGGCTCTGCTGGCCTTAAAGTCTTGGATACTCTGCACAATGAGTAAAGGGGATAAAATTTACCTAATAGCTAAGGATTCTCTTATAAGAACCTGTGCAGCATGAAAGGTAAGGAACTGTAGTGAAGGTTGACTGTTGGACTGAAGCAAAGTACTCTTACAGTTGTTGTTGCTCAGTTTTTTCTTTTGAAGCCCTTATTTAATACTTAGTGCATGTGAAAAATCTGTCTTTATGCTTATCTTGGTTTACTACAGGAGGTTAAAACTTTTTCTTGGGCATAGATGGATTATCTGTGTGAGTGGAATGTGATAGCCATATGGTTTTGCAGAATTTAAGCTTTCACTTTAATGAGTGTAAGAGTCCAGAACTTTCTTCTAAAATAAATCTCCAAATATAGCTTCCTACAGTAATGCCTTCCTAAGCTGGCAGTCCAAAACTTTCCAAATCAATGGCGGCATTAAATTGACAAGGCTGTTAAATTTTCTACAAGTTAGGATTCAGCTAAACAGAACACGATCTCTTTGATTTCATTTCTCTTACTGCCTATAAATGTAAATAGCAACAGAAACAGCCTGACTGTAGCTGTTGGTGGAGAATGCTAGCTTTGTCTAGGAGAAGTTCAAGTAGTGAAAAGACCTTGTTGGCACACAGGAGAGGATGGTTAAAGAACTAAAGCTTTTCTCTGGCACCTAATGCACACCAGTGGTTTTGTGCTTGAACGGAAGGGGGAAACTGCTGTCTGGCTGACTTGATTTATAAGGTATCTGCGTTAGCTGTCTGTTTATGTGAGAGAACATTTCCTTTGAGCCCAGGGTCAGTGAACTGGTGAAGTTTCATCCTTCCTGAGATACAAGGACAAGGTTTCTTATCAGGAAGTACCTCTTTTGAAGGTCTGCATTGTTTGCCCTTGTCTAGTCATTTCAGCTGTGTAGCAAGCAATTGTCTGGTACATATGTTAAATACTTCCTAATGGCACTATGGAACAATACAGAGTGCGCTTCTTTATAGCAGATTAGCAGCTACTGCAGTATAATTTCCTAGAAACTAAGTAATCTGGGCCTTGATTAGGAAAGTGGTTTGGGATTTTTGTAATTATAAGTCTGTTGTTGCTTAACACACTTCGATGGTGGAACCTATGTCCCCTGCTGTCTCCCAACAGTTGTCTCGGGGGTTAAACCTGTCTTGAGGAAAGCTCTGTGGAAGGAGCTTTGCAGTGTATTTCACGACACAGAATCCTTGCACGAGACCACTGTGAAACTGCAAGTTCTTTCAAAGTTGTTGCCATCTTCAGAAAGCAAAGGGCTGCAAAACCTTATTGATCAGCTTCCTGCTGCTCTTGAGAAAGCAGAAAGTAATGAGAGGTAGGCAAATCCTGTTGCCTTGTTTCGGAATTTGGTTTGTCTTATAAAGCGTTGTCATAGTATAGGCATGAATACAAATATTGTGAACAACAACAACATCCTCTTCTCCAAGAATCTGTAATTTATGCTTTGGCAGCGAGACATCTTTAACGTATACAAAAAGCATGTTACAACATTAATGAATAAATAAATAAATGTCTTGCTGCAGTTGGACAGTGGCAGATGCCATATCTAGAGTGCTTGAAAACTCTGAAGAGCTGCATTTCTGGAGGAGACGCCTGTTATCAGCCTGCATGAAGGGGTTAATTGTCATGTACAGCAGCAGTAAAGATGAAAGCAAGGGAGAAGCAGAGAGGTCCATGCTGCTGAGGCTAGAAGAATTACTGGTGAGACTTTTTTTTATCTGCATTGCCAGAATATGACTGTGTGTGTATATGTGTTATTATGCTCTTGTGTCTTGGGTAAACATAGATTGGACTTTATTTTCTATTTTTAATTTAATCTATTTTTATAGATTATGGCTTCTATGGGCTTTCAGTAGCTTTTGTGGAGTTAATCCTTTATAAGAAGCAATTTTGAGTTCTTTTTGATGGCTTTCTGCTAACAGGCTCCTTTTGAAAATGACAGTTTGAGGTGTTCAGGAGTTAAAAACCAAAGGTTGCCAATGGATGTTCTTATTAAAAAAAAAAGTGATAGAGACACTTCTGACAAGACCCACGTGTCATACCGTCTGAAGTTTGTGGCAGAAATCTGGCTGATAATAGGTAGAAATCCAGACTGTGATCATAAAGAACACTACTTGATTATTCCCTCTGTACTAGTTCAGTAAGGTAGGCAGATCCATGTAAGCTATAAAAATGAAGGTCTCTGCAGGCAACAAATGCCTTTGATGGCTTCCTGGCTTCTGGTGAGACTCCCTCTTAGGACATGACTGTGCAGGACAAGAGTCTTGCAGGACCTGAGGGGCCACCTCATAGTGTTCATCCTGATGGTGTTCACAGGCCTGATGAGGTTAGCAGCTACCACTATCGGGACTGCCAGCACATGCAGCTGTCAGTCTTCTTAAAATTGATTGTTGTTTTTTGTGGTTTATAGCATTTCAGGGAAGATCACTTTTTGTCAAGAACATGTACACCCAGCCATCCATGTTTTCCACAAAGGCTGATTAGCTTAAGCACATATGGTAGGTACACAAAACCCTAGTACCTGAGTCTATTGCTTTGACTTGCCAGCTTTTTATTCCTTTCACACTTTGGGAGTGTGAAGTTTCAAGGTTCTGGCTTTTTTGGTACCTACAGAGCAGCTTACTTTTTAATTGCGTACAGCCCGTATACTCCCTTGCTGCCAGGACCAACAAAACAAGACTTGCAGTTTCATTTGAATCAGGAGGTAGGATTCTTGTATCCAAGACCTTTCTTTCCTGTTATCTCACCTGAGTGCTTGGCGTGCATGTTGTTAGTGTGTCTGTTGAACAAAAATTGCTGGTCTTGATCTGCAGAAGCTCTCTGTGCTAAATGTAAATACCTGTTTTTGCTTACTGTGTGCACAGTGCTTTGTTGAAGAAGTGGACCCAGATGAGTGGTACAACCTTGTGAAGACAGGACTCAAGTAAGTAATTTTGAGATGCACCAAAGGTGCCGTAGGAGGTGCAGTTCTGTTCACTTGGCTTTGTCCTGTGTTACATACTATCTCCCTTGAATCCAGTCAGATTTGACAATGCTCCTTGTTTCTCAGGATGCACTTCCCGTCATACTCGTGGCTTCATTGGAGCCTGAACCAGCACAACTGCAGGCATTGGATTTTGTGCTTTAGTTAGCATAACTAACATAGCTAACTGGATAGCTAGACTATCTTCTTTTCAACTGGCATAAAGAAGCTTTATGCTCATATAACTTGTTTTTATTTAAGGTATTTCTTAAATACAGTTCATATGAAAACAGAATCAGATCTTTCACCTTTAAATGTAAATCATTTAAATAAAAGAAATAAAAATAGGTTAGGGTAGTCTTAGCTTCTGTGGAGGTAGAAGTGTTAATCTGAAGTGTTAATCTGTTCTGCCTGACGTGTTAGTAGGCAAAATTCCAGTACTTTATTAAGATCAGTGCAGCCACAAGTGTGACTGTGTGTTGATTCTCTTTTATTGTTTATAATTGGATGTCAGTATAGCTTAAAAAGAATTAAATGAGAACGGCTCAGGGAAAAAGGTGCATGTATTTTCTTTTTTTGTTTTTGTTTTGATTTTTTTATGTTTGCTTTCTTTGCAAAGTTCTCATTTCTTAAACAGTTTTTTTTTTCCAAGAAGTTTTCCTTGGGTTTGGTTGGGATTTGATTCTTCTGTGATCCTTGCTTCTAAAGGTACCGCTACAGAGATGAAGCATTTTTGAAAGTCCTGAACATTGCTATTCAGTTATTATACAAGAAAGAATCCACACTTAGTCAGAGCTTAGTCAAGCTCTCCAAACTTCATATGATGGTCACACAGCACTCTCTATTTTTGTCAGCCATACTGAGGTCAAGAGAAGAAGATGGCACAAACACACAGACAAGAGGTATTTTTTTAATCATCTTTCCTTTAACTCTATTTAGTAATTTTGTCTTTCTCACGTTATATTCTGTCCATCCAGTAACCTATCCACCTACATATACTTGCAGAGCTATTGAATGGTTCTGGAATATTAGCGTTTAGTTTTAAATTCTACCTCTGCTTGAATCCAAATGTTGCATTAATTTTATTACTACTGGTTTTAAACATGTTTCTAAAACTACTGAAGAGATGGGTTTGGGTTTTTTTGGTTGGTTGGTTTTAGTTTTGTGAACCCTGTTGAAATCTTGAATTGGTTCTTTTGGTTTCTGTGAGGATGTTAGCATAAGATCACAGAAGTGCATATAGTTCCTGTTAGAAATGTGTGTGACCTTTAAACCTGTTTTAAAATAGGTTGATACAGAAGATTTTAAGTTGATTTTGCAAGCTGTATCAAAAAAGTTAATTTTAATGATGTGTATTTGGTATCGTAACCTTTCAAGAGAAATATCCTTTCATGAGCAATATAAATTGGGTGCTTGTTCACATGTACGATTGGCTTTGTTTCTTCATCTCTGCCAACTGATCTTGAAGTAATCATTTAATCTACATACACTCAACTTTGCCCACTGTATGGGGTTTTCAGATTCTGTGACTGGACAAGCTGTATAAAAAGGGGAGGAAATTCTCAGAGCAGTATGTTGATAACCAGTTTTGTGTATATCGGTGAGCAACATGTAAACAAACTTTAAAGTTTTAAATCATCTAAAAAGAGCAAAAAGCCCTTGTGAAGTCACAAATTTAGTGAAATTAAAACTAAGTAATAGATTTTACTGCCTGTTGTACATGTTTTACCTTTTGAATGTGTTTCTGTAGGGCAGCAAGATGGATTCTTTGAGGCTAATGTCAGTAATTCAGAAGCTTGGTGTCGAGTGCATTCATTCAGGCTGTTGTCATTATGATCTGTTTTGTTTTGACATTATGTATTCCTGTAGATACTAGGGGGAAAGGCCCATGCCTTTTCAGGTACAGGGAGTAAAGAAAACTGGATTCAAGTCTTGAATCTGCCACAGATGCCCTGTTTGCCTTTGAGTAACCTGATCACTTACTTGATCTGTTTCTTAGCTAGTTACAAAACAAAGGTGGGTAATTTTTGTATGCCCCAGGGCAGAGTTCCTGTAGCTTGCTAACTAATTGGATTCTGCAGCGATGACCCCTGTTTCAATGCACAATGTAGAACCGTTTTGACAAGTTACTGCGGCTGGGGTAAGAACATAAAAGTTCATGCTCTAACTTCTTGAGTAGCTTGGGGAGGTTGCTGAGATGTCTGCCTTTAGTCTGTGCAACTCCTGAGCTAACTTAAGATGCCTTCCTGGGAGAGGAGGGAGCTATGGTATGGTGGGATAGGGTATAGCACTTCTTTTTAACCAGAGAGCAAACATGTACACATGGAAAGTTTCACAATGACATCTGTGTCCAGCTTGGAAATACTTTTTTAACATTGTTAAAAAAAAATTCTTCCACTTGAATTAAATGCATCGTAGTCATCCTTCAGTTAAGTCAGGGGAATGGGTTTTGGTATTTATAGAGGTAGATCTTGATCTAAAATACAGTACAGTACTGTGTGTGCATCTATTTAGAGAGGGCAGTATATGTGTGTGTGTGCGTATTTATATATGCACTATCTAACAGACAGAACAACAAAGCTAAAGCTGTGTGTTTATTTCAGAGGCCTTGGTGGATATACTGCTGACAGTTGTGAAGCTCAGCCCTTCTCTCTGTGAGAGCAGCCACCTTGCTGTGTTGCTGGGTGCCTACGGGGCTACACTGAGTGCTGTAGGTAAGTGTGTTATCCTGGAAAAGGTACTTCCTTCTAGATCTGGTTTTTGTCTTCATAGGTGACTGACTTTGGGGTTCATCTTGTTTTTTAGATCAGAAGATACTGCTACTACTTCGGTTATATGAGAAAAATAATCAAAGTCTTATAAATTCCAGGTAAGCTGACTACTTTCCTTTGTTCAATTAACTACACACAAATAAGCAGTCTCACAATTGGCATTTTTCCAGGGACTTATTTAACTGAGATAAGCAGCGAGCAAGGTCAAACCTAGAGGTGAATGCTGCTTTTGGAAACATTTTTTCTATGTATTTCCTATTCTTAACATAATTCTTGTGTGTTGCCCAAACTTTTGGTTGTCTGTAGGTTAGATGAGGGACTGTCTTATTTCAGTAATTGCTCATTCTCCACGGTAAGAGCCCACTATAGGGATTTCATCAGATGAAGGCCAAAGCTAGTGTAGGAATTCTTCCCTTTCCTTGTTCCCTTGGGATACAGGATTTGGCACTCAGCACAGTCTTTGCCCTTTTCAATAATCTTGCCCCTGTGTGCATGATATTTGGCTCTGGTGTTTTGCTGGAGAGGAGAGAAATATGCCAGTGGAGGAGTGATATGTAATCTCTTGCATTAACACGTGTATTGTTAGTTTTGGGGTACTAACATGGTATCAATGCCGTCCTTGTCTTTCACCAGTCTGGACTGTAGCTCTTCTTACAGCGCAACCTTGCAATTCATCTACATGCTTCCTAAGAGAGAACCATGTATTGTTTAAAATAACCAGTTCCTTTTCAGGCCCTGTGCCCAAGCAGTCCACAGGAAAGTCTGTTGCTAACAGTTATTACATACACTGATGTTTTTGGTCTGCCTTGCTGAAATGCACTTTTCTGTCTTTGAGGTATGGGCATAAATATTAACAGCAGTGCAAGAGTACTGGCTCAGGCAGCTGGAGCAGGACTGGACTCTGAATTAAGACCCTCCCTTAGCTTTGTCTGAGAATATAGATAATCCTTGCAGCCTATAAAGGGGGACAGGAAAGTTTTTGTTAGTAGGGAGTCAAAGAGGCTTCCAGAAGCCAGGGCTCTGGCCCTTGCCACATCCTGCATAAGTCTTCACTGAAGTGTTTGCAAATGGGAGGGTGTTAATGTGAGGAGGAGACTGATTTCAGAAGTAGTTAGATCCAAAAAATTTTGTAGCCTTTTTAAAGGAGAAACAATTTTATACTGTACCCTGAAGTGAATTGGTAGCCAAACACTTGGTTAGGTTTGATCCCAGCACTGAAGAGTTTGAGTGAATTTAGAGAACGTTCAGGAGTGCTGTATGTATAACCCAGCAGAGACCAACTTGTGTTACAAATGGGATCCTCCAGGGTCTGGATTATAAGAAGCCTAACATCGCCCCTCTAGCTGCTTCATTGACAGTGAGGCATGCTGCCGGCAGGACCCACATAAAAAATGACAGTATCATTAGCACTTCAAGCACAGGCAAAGTAAGGAGGGGTCCAAGGAGCAACTCAGAGGAGGAGAGTGAGGATTTGTTTTACTGAACCACTGTGATGCTGGTTTGAAATACCAGTTGCTTTTGAGACAACCTTGTATGACTAGGTCTTCATCACTGTCTCTTCATGCAGCTGCTGTCTTACTTACCTGCATTTATAGCTTAAATAAAAAAGCATTTTTTCTGAGAAGATAAGTTCTGACTTGGATTAACAGAGTAGGAAATAGTTAATGATACACCATCAGACTGAATTTGAAAAGCTTTTGGATGGATGAAAAAGGTGTTGCCAGGGAAACAAATTCTAGTTTCAAGTTCCCACAGGATAAGAAGTACAAGTGAAGGGAAAGTTTAAATACTAATTTATATCCTCTGTAATTGCTTTTCACTCAGTGCTAGCAGTCTGTTGACTAATGCCTTTACTTTTAACAATGTTTAAGAATCCTCCTATGGGGTCCAGCAGCTGTGGAGCATCACAAGACTTGCAAGAGTCTAGGGAAGTCACTATGGCAGCAGCCAAGCATGGAAGAGATTCTGTGCCTGCTAGACCGAGAAAAGATGATGAAGACAATTCTGTCTTTCCCTCAGCATCGCCGTCTTCTGTCATCACAGGTGCTTTGGTTCACACTGCTGAATTACCCTTCTCTTGATGTAGGAAAAGAGCCTTTCACTTTAGTAATTAATTTCTTGCATTCATGTAATACACTGCAAATTGTTTACATCAGGAGAGTAATTTAAGCTCATATGAGGGCTGGAATTAATTATTTAGGAGCACTTTTCAAATTAATTGCAGTATATGGACCACATCTTGTTGGCAGGTGTGATTGTACAGCAGTGCTGAGATTGCCATGTGTAAGTGAGACCAGAATTTGACTTTTAAACAGTTGTTAAATTTGACTGTGCAAGGATCCACTGACAGTGAGCTCTTCCGTCTTTCATACAGTTTGATAATGTGCTTCTATACCAGTTAGTGCTAGTCAGAAAAAATAGTTTTGGAACCATGATAGTGAAAGCCAGATTTAAACACAAGCATGTCTCACGCTGTGTTGCATTACATTTTTGCAAGAGTTATTGTTGACTGCCCTCTCCCAGCCCTTTATAATGCCATGAATTCGTTGGGGAAGTTTGAAACCAAGCTGGAAAGTTGTGTTGTTCCTTACAAATGCTGGTTTGAATTTGGTTTCAGGAGGTACAGGAGTCACTATATAGAGATGAAAGTGTCAAGAGTCTTGATGACTTCTATGATCCTTGTTTCCTACTTCAGCTCTTCAGTGAACTGACTAGACCAGGTAAAGTGAATGTTCTTCTTTGATATTTAGTGTCATTTTACTGTGCTGCAGGAGCTGTCTGGCTCCTTGTGTAGCGCTGTTATTCTTCATCTAAAAGCTAGTACCACAAAGACATTTGTGCCTTGCTTTGGAGAGAAGAAAGATACATCACTTAACTACCTACTGCATTGCACTGTAATTTTCAGAATGACTTAAAAAGTAACAAGGTATAATTGGCATTAAACTTTTGGGTTTTTTTTAAAAGCACTTTTCCAAGTAATGCAATATAACTAGTGAGATTGGGCTACTTCAGAAGCAGAGTGACGTGGCAGCAGATGGGCATTCCTGCCAAGCTGCTCTTGTTCAGATGACTAGGTGCTCCCTCACATCTCTGTTAAATGTGGTGGGTTAACCTATGTAGAGGGACCTATCTACCTAAGATGAGGAGGGGTTTTTAAACTGGAACTGGAAACAAAAGTAGACAAAGATTTATGTTCTCTGATCTAGCATTCTGTATATCACAAAATCCAGCACAATGTAATAAGAAAATTAAGAGGGATCAGCAGGGAATATTCCGTACTGGAAAGTTGTATTTTTTTTTTTCTGGTGAATGTGTAGAGCTGTATACTGCATCAGCTGTGGTGTCATAGCATTTTGATGAGCAAAACAAGCATGGGAGAGATGGTACCTTCTGCTGCTACGTGCAGTGCCCCACCTGCAGCTGATAGGGCTGCTTTGGGGCTGAGTTTTTGGGAGCCGTAATCGGCTCCTTCCTTTCAGCTGTGTTCTCAGTGGGAACTGGGCAGAGGTAGGGTAGGTTGGAGAATGTGCCCTGCAATGTTGTGGAGTTCTCTGGGCATAAAGCAGAAACCACCGTTTCTGGTTGGATCACCCTGGATCATCAGCCAGAATGAAGTTGTTTCCTGACCAGAGTGAATCTCCACAGGGGTGCTGCTTTCTGTGAGGGGCACTGTGACTGCGTTGACTGGAGAGCTGGCCTGTTGCAGGCTGTGGTTGTAGTACAGGGAAGCTTCAGCCAACTCATTTTCCATCAGATGGAGATGCGTGGAGTTTGTCATGAACAGGCCTGTGCGCAGAATTGTTGGAAAGTTTGGTGAGATCAACACGGTGCTTGAAAACTAGTTGCGTAGCCTCACTTCTCTTGTTTGACGTGACCCTGATTCGCATATGCATATCTCTGCTGTACTTCACAGGTACACTATTTAGAGAACGCTTAAAGATCAAAGTGAGACAAGTATCATAAGGAATTTCCTAACCAGCTCCCTCCCTATGTTGATTGGTTATGGTTAATCACTATGTAATTATAGATGGATTTGGCTTTCCATAACAATAATATCAGAAGCAATTGGCAAGCTGGTAACTGTCTTTCAGTGAGATCATACTTACAATTCTTCTTTGTTCACCTGTGCACTTGCAGTACAGTACCTGTTTTGTGTGTTCTTAGCCTATACTTATTCATAGTTGTAAACTGCTCTGTATAATTTTGACAACAGTAAAAAGAACTGTGTTTTTGTCTCCTGAGGGAAAAAAGGTACCAGAACTATTTGGCATTTTGCAGTAGGAGGGATCTTAGACAATCCAGTTAATGCTTGATCTTTGAGGCTGGTATAGACGAAGAGCATGGACAGTCAGTGTCTTTTGAACCTGGGTGTAATAGTTGGAAAAAGTGCTGCTGTCATGTACCTGTCATCACCCTTAGCCTGGAGGCCATCACCTTAACTGGTGGGAGGGATTTGGTGGCTGCAGGTCGGCCTTAGCAGTGCTAGAGTCAGCCAGGGATGATGACCACTTGTGTGGGAGCAGTGGGGCTGAGGGAGCTCTTGCACATCGTGTTCTTGCAGAGCTGTGGAGGCAGTGGCTATCCTGACATAGGCAGACTTTAAAACTGGAGAGGGGAAAAATAGTTCCCTTAACTGCGCCACACTAAGAGTCTGTGTCCTAACATTTTTAAAGGGCCCAAGTGATTTATGAGTTCAAGTCCCATGGTGCTTCTAAACCATGTCAGCTGCTTTTGGAATACCCAATTCCTCTTTATTTATTTGCTCTTTGTACTGGCTGCACAGTGCCCTGTGCACAGATGTTATGTAACTGCTAAATTTATAAACACAGACTTACTGCACAGTGTTTAATGCTCACTGAGTAAAGAATCTGGAGTTGGGCAGATAGTGAGTTCTGTCTAACTTTAGCTCTGATAAGCATCTTGTGAAAAGCTTTTCCATCATGGTTCTCAAGGTACTTTAAACAAACCGTATGTCAGACATAGAATTAACTTTTTTTTTTTTAATAATAGCTTGTTATTTTACGTTAGTTGATGAACACACTCTTCAAGGTCAGCTGGATGGAAAATATTTCCACTGCATGTTTTCAGTGAAAGAAAGTTTTCCAAATAAATCTTTCTGTGACCAGCATGAACTTTACTGCTGAAGTGACGACCTTGGATTTCATTATGTGGTACCACCCCATAAATTTATTCACTTTGTCTGTCTAGTTGGTGTACATTAGTGGTTCTCAAGAACTGAAGTCTGAAGGAGAGCTGTGTGGTGGCTTGCTGTGAAAGGGCATACAACGTATATTTGATTCTGTACTGAAGAGGGGATGTTGTACAGGTCAGGGCTATGTGTAAGATGTCCTTAAGCAATGAGGAAGCCTCTGCAGACAGACAAATTTTGGATTATCTTTGCATGTTCACTTAGGATTCAATAGAAAGCATCCATTTCCCAGTGCTTACCTTGCATCTTGCCTGAGGAGTGGGAGGTGTGGAGTTGCTTTGCCACAGGCAGAAGGTAGCAGAAGGCATAGATTAGGTGTCTTACTGGGCTCTGTTTCTCTTTCTCCTGCCCTGTTGTTGCTACTCCTCTCACCATTTTTACTTTGGTAGTCAGGAGGTGGCTTTGTTCAGTGTCTAGAGGTAGAGTGGGGGGTAGAGCTGTATCTGTGTGAGCTCTGGTAATGTGAGAGAGATCCCATGCTAACAAATTGAGGGATCTTTTTCCTCACTAGGAGAATGACTGAGGTGTTTTGCATTACGCCTGTTAAACATGATGTGCTTTGGTGAGGAGTGGTGTAGGGAAGTGTACAGTAATTGTTATTATTGAAATAACTTGTAAAACCACTTGCTGAAAAGATCTGTTATTGCAATTCAGTGATGCCTTTGCATTGGTCACGTAGCAGTGGGCTGGCTGGGGGGCAGTGCTGGGAGGTAGAGACCTTGCCACTGCCTGGCCCATAACTAGCAGAGCTGGCTATGAAACTGCCAGGCATGAAACAGAAGCAGAACTTCTGGCAGTTGAGGAGAAGATGAGAGAAACAGCCCTGCTGCTGGTGTGGGGACATAAATTATCTGTGTTTTTTACATAAATATATATATATATATTAGTTGTGTGTGGGTGTTGGTGGGGGAGGAAATCGGTAGGCCAAGTATACGTACGTGTCAGTAAGACTACAGCCTCTTCTTAAATAAGAATATGTCTCTTAGAAACGTCCTCTTGACTTTCAGTGTGAGTTACAAGAAAATATGTGAATATTGTTGCTAAATGGAGGACTGCAGTACATTTGCAGTTTAGCTGATAAAATACAACTGAGGTGCCGTTGTATTCCATTACTGGTAAATGGAACAGAAATAGCACAGGAGATACTCTGGAGTTTTTACATCAAGCCATTTCTAGCCATCAGTGGGTAGAAATGGCACAAGCTTTTCAAAACACACAGACCTTAAATGAGAAACTCCATAAATTCTAATGGTAAAACACTATGGAAAATAAATGTTGGATTCAAGGGTGTGTTTTCTGTTTGGCTGGTTACTGTTCGTTGCTGGATTTTGTTTGTCCCAGAAGAACATAGGGGTATAATTTAGTACTTTGCTTGGAACGTGCCTTACCAGCGGAATCACTCATGCCTGTGCAGTAACAGCTGGTGTGGCTAATGGCTTATTTATGTATTATTCTCCTGTACGCTTTTTTACGGAAGCTCTTTCTTTAGTGCAGATTGGCTTTTTGTTGGCTATGCTATCTTTCTTTCAGACACAGCCTTATCAATTGCCCAGAAAATGTTTTGAGGAGAATTTTCCCTCATGTTCTTCTTTGTACTTAATTTTTCTGAAACAGGTAAAAGAATTCCTGTTCAGAATGGTTTGTGGGATACCTTTGTTAGCTGAAGGAGCCTTCAGCTTGCGCTGTAATAATAGTTCGTAGGGGTAGATCTAGAAATTGGTGTTTATGAATAGAAGTTTTATTAAGGATTACAGTGCTGTTTTATTCTCTGTGACATGTCAGTATAATGCTCTGGGTGTTCTTCTTTCATTTTTTAACCTCTTCCCATACAGAGTGTGTAGTGGCATGTCACAAGTTTGTTGAAGTCAATGCCCTGGGCCTAACAGTAGCTGCCCTTAGCAGCTATGATTCCAACATGAGAGCAGTGGCGTATTTTGTCCTGGCTTCCTTTCGTTCTCATCTGGAAGGAGCTCGCTTTCGAGAGAAGAGTCAGGTAAGACTGAGCTCAATTTATAGTTTTGTCAGGTTAGACATTTTAGGTCATGGACACTTCAGGGAGAGTCCATCTACATACACACGGTGAAAGAGCTAAAAGAAACTTTTTATCCTCTGTTCCATTGTTTCTCCTCTATCGCTTTGTGTTTCCTTCTTTTGTAATCAATGGGCAGAAAAAGGCGGGAAAATGTGTTTTAGAAATTCTTGGGAATTCTGTTTGTAGGAATGGAAATCCTGATGGGATTGGTATTTGATTTATGGCTATGAAATATCCTAAAAGCTTATTTATGCATTCATGCTCTCCTGTTGTATATGTTTGGGTTACGGTTCAAGATTTTCTCCCCTGGGTTCTTGTGCTACAGTTGCTGTATCTCTTGGATACTGTGCAAAATGGAATCAGGCAGCCGAACCTCAGATTTACCTTCTCTTTGACCCTCTACATCGCTCGTGTGGCACAGCAGATTCTGAAGCCAGGTACTGTAACCTACTGTGCATGTTGTACTCCTGGGGTGAGTCACTGTGCATGGAGTAATGTCCTTGACCGATACTGAAAGATGAGATAGCTGTGACACTGGCAGGAGCCATGAAGTATGACTCTCCTGTGTTCCAAAAAAAAACTTTCAGTACTTGTGTAGACTGCTGTACTGGAGAAGTGGGAAGTGCCATTTTGATCGGTGTATAAAACCAGCCTGATTCATCAGGGATGAAGCCACTGCCTCCTCGTAGTTTTGGGTTGGAAGCGGACAGAGGACTAGATGAGTATGTGGGTCCTGTTCAGCAGATCAGAGTAGGTTGGCCCAAGTGTCTTTGTGTCCTTAGATGTTGAGTGAACGTAAGTCACTGTTGCAAAAGAAGATCATAGCACTGGGGAGTAGTTCAGTTTGGAAGGGACCTTGTGAGGTCTCTAACTAAACCCTCTGCCTGTGGCAGGGCCAGCTATAGAACGGGCCGCTTTGTGCAGGCCTTTATCCTAGAAAACCTTCAGACCTCTAGACTAATCCTAGAAAGCCTCCGAGGATGGAGACTGTATAGTCCCTCTGGGCAACTTGTTCTACTGCTCATTCAGGACATGTCTGGTCTGTAGGTTAAAAATTATGATTGCCTAATGTGAAATGCTGGTCTTGAAATGCAGAGAGATTTGCTTATCACTTTGCCATCGATTTCTGTTTTGTCAATGAAGTAACACTGGATTTGCTGAAATCAGTGCCATGTTGAATGTTTATCTTCTCACCTGCTTTGTGTGCAGTCTGAAAGAGATTTTCAGTTTGGGGAAGAGAAGAGGAGGGATGGCCAACAATATAATCAGCCTTAGAGCAGAAGGCGTTCTTGCTGTAATTAATGTACTGTTCTGACAGCTGAAACACTGGAAAATACAGGTTCCATTTATTTTTCTATGTGGTTGTGTATTGGGAATGTTGTCCTCCGTGATAACCATTGTTTCTTTTCACAGAGGAGCACATGTACATAAAGGTAAACAGATTCCTTCTGTCACACCAGTATTTGGACCTGAGGAAAGTACCAGGGTTTTTCCAGCTTTTCTACAGTTTTGATTTTGAGGTAATGAAAGAATTACACCTTTAGATATCCACTAATTCTTCAGAAAATAATAGAAAAAAGCCATTAAAATGCAATGAAATCTTATTCTAGAGGCATCTTTTTTGTTGTTTTATAATGGAATTAGAAGTCTTATTTCTGGGTTTCTTTTGTTGGTTTCTTAGTGGTAAGACATAATGAAATCATTAATTGTACTGTGTGTGCTCTGTAAGCACAAGCAGTATGTTCTGCCCTAGCTAGCTTACATTCATATTTGAGTTTAGATAATTAATGTTGAGTTTGACTGAGATATTTTAGAAACAAAGTTCCATTATCAGTGCATATTTGGGCTACAGAGTAACTGTTCCTGATGGATGTTATTGATTAAATTTGATAGGGATGAAAGTTGAGAAGTCCAGAAAAAGCTGTTAAACACTGTGCTGGCACTTCCAGGGAACCAGTTTTTTTGTGTTCTTACGAGCAGGCATTATTTCGAAGTGTCTGATGGTGGCATTTTTCTTATGGCTTCTAGTACAAAACAGAACGTGAGTGGATTCTCCGATTTCTTGGAGAAGGGCTGCGTGATAAACATTGCTATGAGCTTTATGACTACCAGAGGATTTTCCAGGTCATTCTTTCCTTTTTCAACAGTCCTTTGTGTGATGAGAGCTCCCAGGTAAGAATTAAAAAAACAAAAAACAAAAAAGACCCAAACATACAAAAGTTTGCATGGTTTGGAGATCTTAAACAAATGCAAAACAGAAAGGAGCAGTTAACTCTTCCCTTGTCCTCTTCAAGATCTGTTCCTTGTTGATCCTTGTGTATGTGTGGAGGGGGAAATAATCGCTTATGTCTAAACTGGAGTCACATCCTTGTCCACTGAAATTGGAACTGGTTCCTGCCATCATGGAACCTCACTCAGTTGCATCAACTGGTGGTCTGGCTCTAGTCATATTTCTACTGCTTCGTGGGAAATACTGCACATACGGCAGTTTTGCTTATAAGGTCAGAGCCTTTGCCTTTTTAGGTCTCCTTATTCCCTACCCAGCATGTTACCTGTACAGTGCTTTAGCAGGAAGAGGACTCACATGCCAGAAGCCCTCGTGTTCATAAGCATCCACCCTGAGAAATCCAGTCTGTTAAAAGTATCTCGGTTAGGTACCAAAATCTTGGACAAAAAAGAGAAAATTGTCTTGCTACCTTAAGACTTCTTTTTAAGATTAGCATCTGTGTGTATGAAGCCTTGAAATGAGAATGTTTTTTCTTCCCTGGGGTTGCTAAGAACATGCGGTGTTTGGTAATACTTTTTAACTTCAAGTTGATCAGATTCCAGCTACCAGTCAGATTGCTAATTATGCCCTTCTGAAAGGTTGGTAATAATTAGATCCTGACTATATTCTAATTTTGTAAAAGGACAAATTATATTTTCTGTTTCAGAGTCGTATTCTGGAGATATTACAAAATGCTGCCCGTGTCACCAGAGCTGCCTACGAGCTGATTCAAGATCACAGTCTCCTAACCTGGATACTGCACATCTTGGAGAAAAGGTAACTAGGGGAACACCCGTGAAATGGGAACAATTTTACTGTCCACAATAGAACAGTTATGCAACTGAGTATGAAAACAAGGGTGACAGATATGGAGATGGCCTGTCAGTGGTTGTGACATTTGGCACCTAGGATCATACTGGCAGAACCTGATGAACTCCAAAGCATTCCCTTGTTTTTCTAAAAATAAAATCAAGATGCTTTGAGGTTGTAGTAGGAGGGATGATGGGGGGTGGGGGCTTCATGCTTTTGATAACACTTCCTTGAAAAACTTAGAAAACAAAATGGCATCTTATTTTAGCATATGTGACTCTTTAATTTCAAATACTCACAATTCATAACTTGTCATAGGGCCTCCTGCACAGTAATTGGCACAATAATGAATTTGAGTGGTCTATAACATTTCTCCCCTAGCCTCTCCCTCACTTATGTGCACACATACACACACACGTGTGCATGCATGCACACACACAGAATCTCTTTTGCATAGATTCCCCTGGCAGGTTCAAGCAAGGTTTCAAGATCATCTACAGTGCGATTGGCCTGAACAGGTTCTCAGTACTGCTCCCCTGTCGTACACCTCTCTTTTGTACAGTTTGGTACATTTGGAAGTGAAAAAGCCTGGATTTGGCCTCTGGCACCCTGTCCTTATTTTGTGATTGTGCTTTTGAGAAGTATTGTTCTTTCATCCTGTGTACAAAAATGAGATTGCTCCCTCCTCCTCCTCCTCCTGTCCTTAGAATAACAAAGTAAATATGGCTCCTGATATTGTGCTGTAAGCATTGCTGTTATTATGTAAAGTCTTAGGAACATGAGGAACCAAGCTGTCTGAACAGAACTGCTCTAAAGAAATGGTGGCAATGGTTGCAATCTAATGGGATGCTTGGCAGAGCTGTGTAACGAAAGGTGCAAGTCAGACATTACTAGTCTCATGCAGGGGCCGCGATACACTGCTGTGTTTCCCTGGCTGCAGCATGGCAAGAGGAGGGCAGTCATCAGGGGCTTCAGAGGGGTGAGCTTTCATGCCCTGATGGGGTTCTGGCTGAGAGGCACCTATTGCCATTCATGGCTCCAAAAGCACACTAGAATATGGTCCCCTCTAGGTGATGGAGTGGTTCCTGGTTAGGCTCTGACTTCTGAATGAGTGTTTGCTTCTTTTTTGTTTGTTTTTCAGGTTTCTGGAAAACAAGCTGTTAAATAAAATTATTTCCTTACTTCATACCCTGTGGCTAACAAATTTAGGAGGCAAGAGAGAAAGCAAGAATCAATCCCAGCAGAACAGGAAGTTTCTTCCTATTCAGCTTGTAAATGAATTTCTGTACGTTTTGATCACATTAATCAAACACATTCGGTAAGTTTTTTTTTCTTTTTTTAATCAGTTTGCATCTCATTGTCTGTCCAGTTTGAAATTTATTAAGGCTAGAAGAATTTCTTGATCTCTGGTAGTTTAATGCTTTTTTTTCCCCTTCAGTCTGAATGTTTAGTAGCAAATTTTGATGAGATTTCTTTGACTGGAAGGTTTAGCTGTTTAAGTATGTGGGGAATGAAATAACAGCTGATGCAGTTACTATCAAGTTCTACATCCTTAATGACTGGCTATTTTTAAGCTGCTATGTCTTTCATACTGTCTGAAGGTTTAGACTTTCTGTGTCTGCACCACACGTGCAAATTGTAGGAGGAGAAGCTGTGCAAAGTTCTACATGACAGCATTAAGAAGCGCTCAGTCTCTTCTCTCCAGGTCTAGAGCACTTAATCTGCGTAAGCACAGCAGTTGCAGCAGGGATATAGTAGAGAGCAAATGGGTAATCAGTTCTGTTTGGGTTCATAATAGCACCTGCAGCTTTTTGTGCAGACAAGTGTTGCCACAGTCTGGAGAAGCTATGTTTATTTTTATTTCCTCAAAATTTTGAAAATTCATGTAAGATAAAGAAGCATAGGTAAAGTTGCAGACCTTTGGCCTTTTCCTCGTGTGGCATCTGCCTTTCCTACTTATGGGCAGCAGGGCAAAGACTATGTTTTATGGTCTCTTCTGCCAAACACTAATGGAGCAAAGCACTGGGGATTCAGTGGGAATTGAACTAATTATTACTGGCATCCTGAGAAACAAAAGTATATGTCTAGAGAAGTGCAGGAGAAAACTATAGGAAGAGACTGTAAGGAGAAAAAACCTGTGCTAATTTTATTTTATTAATTAGCATGCAGAAAAATTCATGGCACTTTTGTTTTCTTTTCACAGGACTAATTTAGATCTAGCCAAACTGACTGAGTTTTTCAGTACATTCAATTCTGTGCTGGAATATCGTGCTATAGTTGTTGAGGCCTTCAAAGAAATGAGCCGGTTCACTGTGAATGACAGTGTTCTGTCAAACAAAGAGATCCTGCTGCTGCTGCATAAGTGGAGTGTCATCGAAAAAGACCTGCAACTGCAAGAGGATGTGCAGACTCTTGCTCAGAAATACCAAATCAAGGAATTGCTTAGTAAGTACTAAAATATTTTGAAAAGTAATGTTGTTAAGGCTGTTACAAGCTAAACACTAATAACTTTTGTTGGGCAATCTGATGTAGCGTGGGGGAAGAGGACTGTAAATGGAAAGCCATTTTTCAGGTCTTTGATGTAGTGATTTCTAACTTTAACACAATCCTGGAAGCTTTGGAGGAACAGTTTTAAAAAGGGAAAGAGCTTTAAAATTAAGCTTAATTGCAGATCTAGTGTCAGGCCTCAAAAAATTGTATTCTTCTATGTGTGGATGGGGGATCTGAAAGTGAAATAAGAGTAAAAACCGTCAGTAAAGCAAGTGAAAATGAAATCGTTGATTTTTCTTATTGTCATCAGTGTTGAAAGAAAGCAAAAGTACATTTGGACTTGTATGACTTCTTTTGTTATCTCTGTGAATAAAATGTGCAAGGAACTTTGTAGTGGGAGGTGTTAAAAGCACTGGTTTCCCGCAAATACAACTGCTCTTGGTGTCCATAAACACTTCTATAGGTTTCTTTAAGTATTCTGTATCAGTTAAACTAATTATTAAATTCTTACTGTGTTTCAGGGATACTATGAGAGCTTCAGTTTTTCTGAAGTTTTTCATACCCTTTTAGTGTCTTTCGGAGGATTTTTAGAGCTACTATAGCGATGTCTGTAACTTACTGTATATGTGGTTTTTAAAAGTTACTCCAAGCCTCAGAAGCTTATAAAGCAGTTAGAAAAATGGATCCTTATCTGAAATTTTGTTTCTAAGGTAACAAGTCAGGAGTTGACCCCGTCCCCCACAGCGCCCGGGAAAAATGCTTAAATGCATTTAGTTCATTTTAAGCTGCAAAGTGCAACATAATTGACATTTCTGATAATTTTCTCAATGACTCCTCAGAAGCAGTTTGCCATAAAATGTTCTGTGTGGTATGGCGGTGGCAAAGTGGTATTGCTGTTGGGGAGCTTTGCTGCTCCCCATGACACGGGCAGCATCTAACGGAAGCCAGCTGGGCGTTACAAAGTTTGGCTCCCTGTGTCTTCCCTTGGGGTGCAAAAACTTGACGTGTCCTCGGTTGACAGCACCTCAGGAGGCAGACACATGGCCAGGATGTGGCTGTGCTGGAGGAAGGCCAACTGCACTGCTTTACCCTGCACTGTTCAAAAGCAATGTAGCTGTGCCGATACCTCCTTCCGTAGGCAGGTATGTTCCGTGCCTTCGCTAGCCCTGAGAGCAGCGGCTTGAGTGAGGCGGTGTAAATAATGTAGCCTTACGGGCAAAAGTGTGTCCTGCGCACCTCTGAAATGCTGCCTTGGCTTGGCCGGGCTGTGGGCCAGGCAACCCGGTTCAGAAAAGTTTCAGCCTGTGAGTCACTGGGAGCTGCCTGTAGCCCTTTTGCTCTGACATGCGTAGGCTCAATTAGGCTGCCAAATGAGGCTAGCACTTATCTTTTTAGCAACTGAAGCAACACAAGATACTGTCTTTCTTGCATAGTTTTGTACCAAGAAAATCCTTTGGAGTATCTGACGTTTGTTTTGGTGGCGTTTTACAGAAAATATTAAAGAAAAAAACAAATCTCAAGCCTCATCTCATGCATATCATCACATTCGGAAAAAGAATGAGATAGAAAGAGAAGATGACACTGCAGCAGACCTGAAAGTCTCTGAGCTGGAGAAATGCAGAGGTCATCTGAATTCCATATTTGCCCACTGGCAGCCTGTTTTCTCAACGCCACCTACCAAATGTGGAGGGGAGCCCCTCACGTCTGCTGATGTTGCGGATGAAACAATTGGTCTTACCTGCGCGTCCACTTACATAGTGACTAAATGGCTCGTAAAATCCATGGTTACGCACAGCCTTAATCTACAAAATGTTTCATTAACTCTGCGGTGGCTACGGAATTGCATCTTGCCACACCCAGCGGCAGTGCAGGAGATGCTCAGGGATGAGACACTGAGAAACGACATCTTCAAGTTTTACACCCAGGTCTGTGAGGCCAGCAGTGGGATGGCTGGACTTTTTGAAGAGCTCTGTTTGTTCAGTTTGATCATGCTTCACCTAATGGATGCTCAGGGCCTGACCAACAACAGCTTTCATGAACTTGTGAAAACGTTGTGCCTGTCAGCGATGACGGAAGAGGATGTGAACAAGAAAGGTAACTCGCCTTTTCCTTTTTGCTCACGTGACAAGGCAGTAATTTTAGAAAGTAGGTAATTCCATGGGGGTTTCTTAATTCATCAGTTTGAAGTTTGCCCGTGCCCACCGGTGCTCATAACTACACAAGGTAAAAGCTGTGTCTCCAGTGGTATGGGTACAAGGGTTAGTAGCATAGAACAAGGTCACACTGTAGGGGTTTCTAATCATACAACAGTCATACTCCCTCACAGAAAACTTTTTTTTTTCCTAGGACTAACATGGAGTTCAATGAAGTATAAAAGATAAAATACCAAGGGGAAAAATAGTCTGCAACAAACGAGTCCGTATGGGTATGGGTTCTGATCCATACGCTGTTCAATGTTATCATTTGATAGCAAAAGCTACAGGTCAGATTTCAAACTGAAAACGGTCAGAAGGTTGTTCTAACAAAAAACTGTTTTCTTTCCTTAGTGTGAGGAGGATCATTGGCTTTGTATGGGCAAAACCCCACAAATTTTCCATCTTGGAAAAGTTAGGAAACCATTTAAAAACATAGGTCTGGCACTAAAATGGTTTGGTTTTGTATTATTATGTGGAAATAGAAGACTATCTGTCCTGATTTTTCTCTTATTTTTTCTTCCACAGCTGTTTGTGTATTCCTGACTTCTGTTTACATTGGGGATATGTGGCTTGGAGCACAGCAGCCAGATATGTTAATAACCCATGTCAAATTGATCTGCGGTAGTACAGATGAGAAATTAAACAATGATGACTTGGAAACTTACAAACAAGGAGAAGAAACTATTATGCGTCTTTGCAAAACCCTTTACATGGCTACATTGAGGCAGTAATTCAGTGAACTGACACTAAATCTTCATTGTTATATGCTCTGCCATCATTGCTGCAAGCCATGAAACCCTCCTGAACTGTTCTCCATACAAATCTAACTTGTTTTGTCACAAAGATCAATATTTTATTACTGTATACAAACTCAGAGTGGGGAAATTTTATTCATCATCCCTCAGTGGAACACAGGCTATAATTTCCCTTTCCTTGAACAGTATGGGTTACTGAATGTTATTTTATATCAATTTTTATTACAGATGTTTTTAACTTTATGAAGAATCAAAATGGACTGATTAGTGCATTGCCTATGGACTGTATTTCAGTTCCCATGTAGTTAAAAATCCATCCTCTCTCCGATATAAGATGGGGAAAAAAGGCTGCACAACTTCACCACAATGTGGTATAAGTGCAAAGAAAGAACAGTCAGAGGTTTAGCCTCAATGACTTACTGTTTCCTGAAGAACACAGTTTCTTTCATAATACAATACTGAAACCAGTATCAATAAAAACTGAATGCTGGAATCATGATAGTCTGGGATTCTTTTTCGTTTTAAATTAATTAAAAGCATTTATCTCAGAGCTGGTCTGTTTTTATTCTCATTTCTGTTTTGGTTTGGGGTCTTTTTGTTGTTTTTTTTTTTAATTAAAAAAGGCCCTGACCATCACCACTGCTGGAACTTGCAACAAAGACCCATCTTCTTCTCCACTCTTAAAAGATGAGAGATAGAACTAAACCCCAAATGACTTGCTACTTATTGATTATACATGTTTTTGTTGGAAGTTCTCTGTGAAATCTGATAAATACTTCTTGAGTGTGGCCTTAAGGGCAGCTTAACATACCATTCCAGGTATGCAAACATACAGAGCCTGAACTTGAACCTTTGATAGGTAAAACTGGATTTGTTAAATTGACTCATGAATCTGTGCTGTGCCTAAGTACTTGGTACAAATTCTGTACAGTGGAAAAATCAGAAATGCACACTTTTTATGATGTTTATGTAGTTTGTGGTTTTTTTGTAAATAAATAAAAAAAAACATTAGATGCAAATAATGAGTGCTTCTACATATAAATATTTTTGTCCTGAAGAAGCCATAATATCAATATCAAGACTTCATTTAAAAATAACAAATATTTCTTGAAAAATCTGCAAGCCCATTAGAGGTTAAATTTTGTCACATAAAATCCCTAGGGTCTGACATCAGGAAGTCTTTATGATGAACAGAACTTATTTTACTTAATTAAAAAACCCCCACAAATCAACAGGCAAAATCAAACCAAAGGAGTCCCAAAACAAAAACTGTCTTCCCGTCTCATCTAACTTGAAAATAAGACTCATGACACATAGAGGAGTTTTTCAGCTGTCTTGAGGGACTGCGCACATCTAACAGTGGTTTATAGTATGATTTGCTTGAGAGAATTAAAGAAAGGAGGTGAGACCATTCAACCAACCTGACAGTAATGCAGAAATATATCTTAACTGGCAATAAATTAATTTAAATTTCCCCCCAAATGAGTCTGTTTTGCCCGTGATGGTAACTGATAAGCAAGCTCCCGCTCTTAAGCCTGACCCATGAACTTTTTCATCTTGTTTTCCCCCCTGTCCTGCTGAGGGGTAGTGAGAAAGCAGCTGGGTAGGCAGCTGGCAGCCAGCCACGGCGGACCCAGCACACCATGTAATGGGCTGTATGTGGCCCCTTCTGATCTCTTAATAAAGTAACAAAATCCAAATGCTAAATGCCACAACTTGGTTGCTACAAACTGTCCGACAAGTTGCAAGCCCAGAATGGTTTTGGGTGTGGGCTTGCATGCCTTGCGAGAGCCTTTCACATGCCCTTTGGCCCGTGTTTGCTTAAAAAAATAAGTTGTGTTTATACAATTTATTTATATCATGCAACTGGTACATGCAGGAGCAGAATTCATGTGTTGGAGCCTAACCAGTTGGAAGAGCGACTCTTGAGTGAGATCTGATTCTAGAAACGGGTACAGCAGATGCAAACAAGCATGCTAAATTACTTTATGCTTTTTCTGTGCTGTTTGCACACCGTGGTATTTTGCTCTGTGGCTGGAAATGGTGATTTCTGAATGCAGTTTTGTCACTGCTAAAATAAGAAAGGTAACTTTCAAGGCTGTAGTGGGCTTTAGCTAATGAGATGCACAGTGCCATGGAGGTGGAAAGTAGGAAACGGTGACAGCGACTAGGGCCAGTCATGCATGTCGGTAGGCTTTCCTTGCAGCAGTGCATCTAAATCCTGAGCAATGGCGCACAAATCCGCCCTAAGGGTTCATGCTAAAATGATGATTTTTCTGATGGCCTTAAGTATTCAGAAAGGCCCAGCAGTGAGTACTTTCTCCTCAGCTTGTAACATTTTGTTAGTGTCTCCAATACTATGCTATATTATTGCCAATATACTCCAGGTTGGGAGGAGAGGATTGTTCATACACACTCACTTTTCCTTTTTTTAAATGGTAGTTTGGGAAACAGAAGGAGAAAATGAATGCAAATGAGCTCACAATTTACTAGTCTGTCATGTAAAGGATACGTAGCTCCTGTGTGCTTATCAGTGAAGACAACGTAGCTGTGCATGTGGGAACTTAAAAATAAGGCTTCATCTCTCGCTGCCTCTGAGCATCAATATATTCTAGTAACGTGGCAATGGAAGGATTATTAGGAAGTCCTGGAAATAATGGTCGAGTATCTTTAAAAGCCGTAGATGGTTAGCAGTTGAATGATTTGTATATGTGAATTACTGCCAACATATTCAAAATGCATTTTAATAAATTCTATAGATAAAGTCATTATTTTAAGAAATTAGACTTGATTAAAATAAATTGTGAAGAGCGTTTGGAAATGGAAAACTTGCTCCATATATAGGCCTATGTTTTAAAACGAGGAGTTCTACTATTTAACGCATTACTCGCTCTGATGCTGTTGTGATGAGACAATGCAGATGAAGCTCCAGAGCGCTCTGCAGCAGGCCCAGCAGTCTGGGCTGCCCTCACAGAAATCGTTGCCAGGACAGGCCTTTTAAGCCATTTACTTAAAATTCACAAAACCTCAGTGAAGTCAACAGCCCAGAAAACATACTGAACGTACTGCTTCCTGTTGTCCCTGGTGTATAGACCGTGTACAGCTTGAGTTGCAGGTGGGGCTCCTCAGGATTTGAAATGGATCTCAGCAAGAGGCTGCTGGTGCCGGTGCCCAGACAAGGACATCTGAGATGTTGGCAGGAGAGGACTTCACACAGCGTGAACAGCGGGGCAGAACTATGTGGCTTTCATGGAGGCAGCGGTTTGGGGTAACATTTTTATAGAAGTCAACTACATCTTTGAACCAGCAGCATGAACTGATCTGGGTCGCCCTGTTGGTTGGTGGATGCAGCCCTTCAACCACCTGTGAATGCTGCAGAGCGTAGAGGGAAGGCCTCTGTTAAGGGAGGAGTGGGAGGGAAGGGGAAATGAAGTGCTCACTGTGGAGAGCAAAGCACTGGAAGGGCCTTGAGCTGGGCATGTATGGAAATGCCACAGAAGGAAATGCCTTTCTGTCTCCCCCGCTCCCCCTCTCCCAAGTTAGGTGCTATAAGATAGGCTTGCATTTTGCATATTATTTATTACTGTATATGTATTTCATGCTATATACATTCCATTTCCAGGTAATCTGGGGGTGGGGGGTGGGGGGAAGGCTTTTCAGTGGTTATGTACTTTGAGTCATGTTCCAGTGCAACTAATGAAGTTGTTACAAATGGGAGTATTCACATCTTCCAGAAATCCCCTTGGAATCCATGCATAGAGAAGAGGATCCTGAACAACAGGGCGATACAAGGCTGTCGTGAGCTGGGGAGGAGGGCGCTGGAGCAGGCTGCGCCGGCAGCACAGAGCTGGTGCGGGAGAGATGTTCTAGCTCAGGGCAGGCGGATGTTGCAGGAGGGATCAAAGTGCAGTTGCTGCATCCATGAGAAGGAAAATAGGTCTAGATGTTGGGTCCTCTTCAGGCTGTCTTTGGTGATACTGTGTGATTGCAGCAGGAGAGCTGGTGCCAACGGGGGAGCCGGTTCATGTCTCCTGCGGGAGCTACCCGAGCTCTAGCAAAAGGTAAAGGTATCTAAGGGGAGGGGAAGGCTGTTGTGGCCACCTGAGTTGCCTGGTGGAAATGGCTGGTTCTCTGATATGTCTCTGTCCATGTTGCACCTTCAGTTCCTGCAGCCTTTCCTCATTTTCTCCATCTGCCCGTGACTCAGTCTGACTCAACAGACTTTACACCTTGACAGGTTTCCAAACCCAACACTAGTAGTAGTCAGTTTGCTCAGAAAGCAAACTGCAGAAGTGTTTATCTCGGAGATCAAAAAATTTGAAGATTCAAACCAATCCCAACGCAATACAAACACATGCCTGGTGGTCTGGTCTGTCTCTTCTGTTAAAGGCTTTTTTAATGCAGCCCAACCCACCCACTTTCTGGTAACATCACAGCCCACGTTCCCTATACCAGCGTAAGGCTGCGCTGGCAGCACTTCACCATAGGAGCTCTTCCTGCCTGCTTGGGAACGTGGAATCTCTTCAGCTTCTCCTCAAGTTTCAAATGAGTTTTGTGTTGCCCTCAGCCCAGCAACTAGCTATATGCAGCCTTACATCTATTCCAGCTCTTGCTGCCTTCCTCAGCCCAACTCTGCAGTCCTGGTTTTGTGCTTCCTGGAGCTCTTAAGGGTTCCTCACCCTCTCATGGACCTTCGCCTGGTTCTGCCTGGGTTTGGTGGAGCTCCACAGGTGAGGAGAGGTGGAGAGAGCAGAGGCCCACAGAAGGGGGAAGGAGTGCAAGTGGCCCTTCTGACTCTGGTCCAGCTGAGCTAAACCCATCCCCTCCACCTCACCAAAAAGCTGCTGTGGCCTTCACGGAGGACTGTAGCTTCTGTTAAAATATTTGTCAGCCCCAGCTGAAAGCAGGCAACTCGTGCAGAAATGTGACGTCATATTTGTGGTTTTGCCAGCATTTTCCTTTCATATAAAAGACGGTAAACACACTTCTCTTTGCAGATGCGTTTCAAGATTGTTCAATATTAACCGGGTTTTTTTGATCTACCATTTCAAAATGGAAGCAAAAAGTAATTGGTTATTGATAGTGAAATTGTATTTCTGGGCAGTAGGTAAAGCTAACGACTTCAGTAAGACACTCATTTGAGATAATTAGTGATGTCATTAGCCTTTAAAGGCTGTTCTAGGTAAAACAGTGTTTTTAATAAATTTTAAGTAACCTAACTATTTTTTCAATAGAAAAGTAAATAAAAAGCATATTCTATCCTTGAGGGAACTGCTGAGCTTTAAGTTAGTGAAGCAAGTTATAACCCTTCTAAAAGCAAAGTTCTATTGTTGACATTGTGCATGACATTGTTGCTCATTTTTCAGAGGATGACCGAGTGGAGATGTCGCCAAGTTGCAGCTGATGAGTGTGATCTGAGGACAGAGCCAGAAACAGATGACTTGTGGCTCTCACGAAATATAAAGAATATTGGTTATGCTGCCTGTTCAGTAAGATCAACGGGGTGCTGCTTGCTTCCACAGCAAGACAACCCAGTGAAAAGTGATGCAGCAGAGACACCCCTGAGGATACCAGGACTTGGTGTGCATTCAGGTCAGCAAGGCAGAACTCTTTACACGACTTGGGGCGTAACTGGCATAAACTTTCTGCTGGAGGAGTAAACCTGCTGTCAGCCAAATGGCTCTTGCTGAGAACTACTCAACCGGCAGCACACCTTTCGCACCACGTAACTGGGAGAGGAGTCTGAGGCTGAATCCTTGCTTTAAAAAGAGAGAGAAATTTTACAGTCATCATGATCTAAAATGTTGATCTAAAATACTGATCAGGCAACTCCAGCCATGTTGCTCAAATACGGCCCTCAGGACTTCCTCTTAAGCATCCAGGATTTTACAGGTTTGTCCTTTGTTGAAAGACATTTTTTCTTCTCCTGAACTCATTCAGGTTTGCGGTGCCAGTGTTTAATAGGCAGTCACAGCACTGAGCTTTTTTCTCTGCAGTCAGCAGAACTGTACTGCTGGATTTGTTTAACCTGTTCCAGTTTTAATTCAGGCTCAGATCCTTCCATGAATGCCAGTTTCATCTGAAAGGGAGGTAGGTGTTTGAGAAGCAACCACATCTGAATACGGGCTACTGAGAGCATCGCAGCGAGGCTGTTCACCAGTGGAACTGCTTTCTTCTATCTGGTTCCCTACTATCACTTGTCTGTAATGTGTGGAGAGAACAAAAATGTAGTTATCAGGGACATCTGTCTGGAAGACAGATAGCAGCAGTTTCATAAGGAAGTACATTATCAACATTTAAAAAAATATGGAAGACGGTTCTTCTAAGACAAAAGACATTGAACCCAGCACGAGAGAGACTTGTGGACTTCAGCCCTCTTTATCCACCTTGAGAATCACATCCTTACCTGGAAATGGAGCATGACCGACAGCAAAAGTGCAAGCTGTGCCTGATACGTGGTGACTCCCCCTTTCCCCAGCAAGATGGGACCTTCAGTCCAGCCCTGAAGCTTGGTTCTTTAGCTGGATTTTTCAAGAGGGAACTAGAAACTTTGCTATGACCTGCTGTGTACTGAGGGTGAAGGGAACTGCCAAGGGTGTGCCTGGGGAAGAGAAGAGGGATAAAAGCTTTATGTGACTGTGAACGGGTGTCACTGGGGGCAAGAACAAGAGGGACGTATGATATTCGGGATTCTCTGACACTGGGGTTGGGAAAAGGCAAGACAGCTCTAAGGGCTAGTGGGGATCTGAGCAAGAAAATGGGACAGACCTAAAAAGGGCTGGGTAGGACTAGGGTAGAAATTTCTAGTGTACAAATGATAATGATACAAAGACGTATGGTTCTGCCACAAAAACTAGTTAGTGGTGGGGTGGAGGGGGCGATGATATGAGGGCAGCAGAGTGTACCCTCCTCTCCTGAGCCTCCTTCTCCCTGAGCCTCCTTCCCAGCAGCTTCCCAAACTTCACCCTTAAAAAATGAAAAGCAGATGAGTCCTGGCTTAGAAGCAGAAAGTTCCATCCAATATGGCTGAATGCAAGATCCCAAGTACAACTGTGTCCTTAGGGCTTCAAAGGTGGGGAGGAAAATTTTACTGGGAAGAAAAATGTAACCCAAAAGTGAGAACGAAAATGGAAAAAATTTGAACAGTCTTATTAATGTCTGGGAGCCATGGCTTCAGAGATGAGAAAGAAAACATCATTGACTAAAAGCTAGTGTTTCAGTGGCTAGATAAATGTAACGACCAAAATCTAAAAACTAAGGTAAGGTAAATGGGATGGAAAAGAAAATAAATATTTTTAATAATTCTTTGGAAAAAGGGAAATATAAACTTCAGAACTTCAAATTTTTATTGATTAATTGCTAATGAAAGCTTAAAATATCTGTGCCTGACAAGACTAACACAACAGGGGTTTTGCTTAAAAACCAAAACAAAACCCTGAAACCTCAGCAACAGGCCCGGCACAGGCAGGCAGATTTGGGGTTTTCTTTGCCATGATGCAGGCATAGTCAAGACAATGTCTCCTTTCACAGTTTGACAGAAGTAGACAAAAGTACTCATCAAAACAGGATGTTTTCTTTCTAGTCCATTAAGTATGTAACTATCGTCAGCTAGCTATCCATATTTCAAAATCAGCTGGAGAACTTGCATCCCAGAGCCGCAGAGACTGTCTGAGGAGAACTGTGGCTGGCTCCTGTTAATTGTTAACCATCCCTGGCACAGCAGGGAAGTTTGAGGAGGCTGGAAGAGCCCTAGTGTCCCAGCACTCTGAGAGCAAACCTGGTCAAGCCAGGTCACTGTAAGGCAGTGCAACTGACCTCAGCCCCAGGCAACACCATGGAATTAAAGCTAAGATAAGATACAACCGGAAAAGTATTTCAAAGGACAAAAAACCAAATTCCAGACAGTGTGGTTTTATAGAACGGCAGGTACTGTGATAAGTGCCTGATGGCATTTTTTGAGGGGAACACAATTTGGAGGATAAAGGTAGCTGCCTATATGTAGCTGTTTAAACCGCAGCAAGGCGTTTGACTTAGTATTCCACACTGCCTTCTTTAAAAAGAACTATACACAAGCCCCATTAACCAGGTGTTACGTGAAAAAGGCTTCTCAAAGAATAACTGGAGATTCACCTCTGACTGTGGCTTTTTCTAGCAGGGCTCCGTAAGCACCCGATCCTATTCAGCACCTTCATCAGTGGAAGTAAACGTAAAGTCGCTCTGAATGAAGGACACAGAAGATGCAGATACAGTGATACAAGGAGGAGCAAACAGTCATCTAGCGCAGACCGGGCAGCTAGCTAACATGGACCTATTCAAGCAACATTAATATATTACATTTAAAGCCTCAACTGCGGAAGTAATATTTTTCATTGAGAACTGCGGATTTTTCATTAACTGTTCTCCCTACAGACGGTGAATCTTGGCACACAGAAAAGCTTGAGATATTCAGAAAAAAAAGTAGAGAAGTTTTGTATTCATGGGTTTCTGCGGACAGACATGATCTTTGAAAGCCTGGAGTAGGTGACACTACGGTTCCAAAATTTCTTGTATTTATCACATTGTCTATCCACAGTGATCACTTTTTGGCATTCTTCATTAATGAACAAATATTAATATTTTTTAATGCAAATACATGTTTAAACCCCAATTTTATTGAAGAAGTTTATTGGTTAAGCCACAATGTAATGCCAAGGCATTGTGAGTTAACTAGGCAAAGAAATGAGAAATACTGACCAGAAATGAGAAATATAATAAATATAAGAACTTGTTTTCCTCTGCAGAGGTATTGGCACCTGGGCAGAGACTTCGGGAGCCTGCATCCCTGCCCTCAGTGGGCAGCACTCTCAAATCTTGTCCAATGCACAAGTTGTCTGTGGTTTGGTTTACATCCCTTGAGAGTGAGCTGACATCCATCTACCTGGACTAGGCATTCTGCACCCTCTGAGGAAATAAAGTTGAATTTGATAATATGGTTGCTCATAGGACACTATTTGAATGTATGGCTCAAGAATTATTTCACTCTTTTGACTGTCACTTGTAAATGTCTGTCTGGTCGCTATTAGATGGAAGCCTTTTTGTGTCATTTAAAACCATTTAACAGTTTGAAAACAAAAAGGCCCATCATTTCAGTTTGTAGGAGAAAGAGCAAGAACTAGGAAGAACTTCAGAAAGCAACAGAGAGCACCTTAATGCTAACACAGCCCCCCTGGATGGATGTTTGCCTGGCGGCATCAGACTTGGAGAACATCTGAGCAGCAGCCACAACAGGGCATGTTCTGACCTCACATCCAGCAAATGGTGTCCTCTCAACTGCAGAGTCTCAGTGCATGGGATTTCTGGAGGGACACTGGCTACTGGTAAGCAACCTCTATTCCTGGCTTTGATTTCACACAAGCGTTTACACAGTGGCTGGTGCTAAAGAAAACCCCAGCCCATTAGTTGTCACTTGGAGATGTGGTATCTCTGAACAACGCCAGCACCATCCTGCCAAGTGTGATACCAATCCCAGGCTTCTCCCCAGTGGCATGATACCTGCTAAAAGGTACAAAGCATGTTTCTTTAGATGACAGGAGTGAGAACACCTTCCTGTGAAGACAATTTGAGTTCTGCTGACCGAAGTCTTGTAACAGGCTTTGACAGCTCATGGTGAACCATTTTTACAGCCTCTGCTCCTGTGGGTCTGACAGCTGCTCACATCAAAGGGAGCTGGTTCTGTCAACACAAAAAGAGAACGTTCTCGTAATGATGGAGGTGTCAAAGACAGGTTTATCCCTTAAAACCAGAGGCTCAAGAATAGCAAGATTTATTACCTGCTGTTTGAGATTAAATTCAGAAACTGCATCGGGGAGAAAACCTGCTGTTTGAGATTAAATTCAGAAACTGCACTGGGGAGAAATTGGGATGGATCCCCAGGCACACGGTATATGGGAAGCCAGCTGTAAAGTCTTAGCTGTCTCAGCTTCTTCTGACACAAGGAAAGATGCTGTAATCTATGCAGACAAGTCATGTAGATCTCAAATACTGGTCTTGTGAGAGTACCAACCATGAGATTTAAGTACCCCTGAGAAACCAGGCTCTTTCTGAGCATTTAGCGAGTCTTGGCTAGGAAGTTCCAAGATACCGGAGTGTCAGAATACATGGTTATCTCTAGTGAGACACGGTAGGTAGAGGTCACAGTTGAGTATCTTTTAAACGACTTTATAGACAGACAAATTACTTTGATTCCAGGAAAGAGTCTACCGTGGTAGGGAAGAGAGGGCTGAACAAAGTAGAGAAGAGAAGCACCTGCCATGAGAAAGCAGAAAACAGGGTCATGGTCTGCTTAGCCAGATCATGAGGATCTTCTTACTATAGCATTGAAAAGGCCTTCCTCTCCCCAAAGACAAGGTAGCATGCCCAAGTAAAGCTATGATGTGTCTTAGTGTCATCTGGAGAAATATGGTGCCTTGAGGGTCAGAATCGCTGCCTTTGTGTACAGGAATTGGTACTTTTCTGTTATTGCAATATATGGTGGTTATATTATTCACTAATGATTATTACAGTCTTGAACATAAGCTAAAAAAAAAAAAAAGCCTTCTGAAAATTATCTGCCCTCACGTGAGAACTAGGATATTGCTATAGATTTTTTTTCTGTCCTAGGGACTAAAACCCCTGAGCTGTCAAATATCCAAATGAGTTCCCCAGTTCCAGGAATGAAGCAGCTGTTGCAATTGATCTGGACAGAGCAAAAAATTGAAAGAGCACATGGACATTGTACAGCCTGTCCACCAAATCAGTGGTCATCCGTCTGTCCGTGAAGGAAACTCACCTGCAAATAGAGAAGAAGGCTGGCTGTAGAACAAGTGTTTTGAAGCCAGCTCCTACATGTCCGGCAAACTGTATCCTCAGGCTATGTTACCATGCGCCCCAGAAATGTTGGGTAGAAGTTGGTGGTAGTCAGGGGAAAAAATGGACACTGGATTGAGTTTCTCATTGTAAGAAATCTGTCTGAAGCCAGCAAAGCTCATGCTGCCAAGGAGTCCAGAGTCCCTTGATTGAGCCTCTCTGAGGCTACTATGACAGCAAGAAATGTGGACAAGGGATAAGACATGCAGATCTTCCAAGTCTCTGGGTACCCAATTATTTTTTTTCTCTACATTACACTGTTTGATAGGAAAGCAAAGATTTTGGATGTCCACAGTGGTCTGAGTCACGGCTGTCAGGAATGCAGAGCCTCCACCGAAACGCATGGGAAACCCGTGTGTCCTCTTGAGGCGTCCAGGGAGAAACTTTCCCTGCCCCCCTTTCACTGCATGAAGTTTAAGCCTTGGCCGGGAACTGTCCCCATCCACTAATGCTCATTTTTCTGTATCATTTTGGATGGTAAAAAACACAATTGAAGCAAATGTTAATACTGGCTCTTGATTACAGCAGTGTGGTAATCAACCGCCTTGGCATGCTGTTGGGTTTGAAGTAATTGGTCCCATGGCCCAGACCTTTTTTTCTTATTTCTGTAGGCATAGCGTAATGGTGACAAAAGGAACTGGGACATGGATTCCTTGCTGCAGCTCTCTTGCAAGCATCAGCCCTCCCCCATCTCCCAGACTCACTCATCTGACTTGGCACCAAATTACTTTGTATTGCAGAGAAGACTGTGGTGCAATCAGATCATGGATTCAGGTTCAAGACATCTCAGTGTCTAAGGATTATGCTGTGGCATAAGTAATCTAGTTGTTGCATATGCCTTTCAGAAGACATTTTGACACTGACTTCTTTTCTGCGTGCATATGCAAGTGGAGATCAGCAGACAGTACTGTAGTGGGTGGCACACCCTTGCCAAAATAGTAAGACCTTGGTTTACACAGCAGTGGAAGAGATATAATTCCTGCCTGTTATGCAAGGCCAAAATGTAACCTTCAGGGACCCCACAGAGGTCCAGCTGACAATAAAGACAGCTGACATGGCAACGGGGGTTTGCTCGACAGCCAACTGAAGCAAGAAGGTGCACCCCTCTGAACTGCTAGACTTGAAAGCACATTCCTTTCACCAGGCGGTTGAGCAAGCTGGAAGAGTACACGTTGCCCTATATGCCCCTGGACTTGACAGATGGATGAGCACAGAACCAGTGAAGGTAAAAGTTCTCCAGCCTTGACCAGTGACGTGTATGTACGTTTGTAGGGTGAATGTATCAGAATTAATCATGGGAAAAGAGACAGGAGATTTCAATACAGAAATTAGATGATCGTGGTGCCAAGGGTAATGGATGGATGATGTAACAAAGGCGACGACAGGGGAGGATGGTGGAGGTTAACAGGAAGAACTTCTTTCGGACACCCCACTTTGTTTTATTCCTGGAGCTGGGGGAAGTGTAATTGCAGCAGGCGTTAAAAATCAAATGGAACGCAATCAAAAAGGGCAAGTTTTGCAGGGGGGGTCGGGGGGTAAGTAGCCTCTCCAGTTCTAAAATTGTTTTCTTACAGTATGTTTCAAGCCTAGAAAAATGGTAAGACAGGGTGAAAAGCAAATCTCATTCAATACTGCTTTCCATTAATGATTCCTAGGCTCTCCGCAAAACATTCCTAGACTTGCCTTGATCACAACAGCTCTTTTGATGAGCAAAACTGAACACATTAGGGATAAATATGGATATTTTAAATTCAAGTATTTCACTCAGTAACATGATGCAAAAGTGAAAAATTAAAAAAAATAATACTTTTGTTTAAGCCTTCCAAACACGCTGAGATCTTAATGTATATAGACATCTCTTGCCATCTTTTTAGGAACAGTAAACTAATGGGAACATGCCTCTCTGTTACCCTGTAATTTTATGTATTTTATGTTCATTTCCATGTGTTTCTTGTATTGCTCACTTGCCTCTTGCTTTGTGGTTTATTTGGGTGCGTTGCCTTTTTTATTGTTGTCACCTTTTGTGAGCATGCCAGAGACCTTAGGGTGCCAATAAATCAGAATATTAGTGCTTCTTTTTACTGCCATATTATACTTGATTCCCTCTGCTTGTTTGTGACCTAATCTTGAACCTCTGCCTAATCTGCTGAGCTGAATTTTCTGCATCCTGGTCAGATTAGGAGGAGCAGTGGGCAAATGCATCCTTGTTTGCATAGAACGTGTTTGCCAGAAAAACTAGCAGCAAACAAAGTAAACCAAATGTAGAAAGCTGCAAACGCAAACCTGTCCTTAAACAAAGTTCAAAATCACAGGCAGCGTTGGAATTACATTCCCATTCAATGTGTGGGGGCTGCACGTCAGCGGGCGCTGCATCTCCACCAGGCACATCCACTACAGCTACCTTCGCAGGACAAGGTCTACAATCTTTTCAGAGACCAGGGACGTGCCTGTCAACAATGCGGTGTTTATGCAGCCTCTCTTTTCAGTCATGGAGGTTTCAGACGGCAACACTCTACTAGCGTAGGTTAGCTGTTCCGTCAGTCTGCCACTGGAGGATATTTCCCTGTTTTGTCAAGCTCAGCTGTAAAAACAGTCTAGATGACACGAACATGGGGCTCTGGGATCTCTTCCTGTAGAGCCAGCTATGCTGCGTGCAGCCTGAGCCCAAAGAAGCTATTGCGATTTACTAGGCTACTCACTAGCTCAGACCCAACTTATCACCCTAAAGTCGAATAATACTCTGCTGAAATTTAAATCAAGGTACTCAAGTGAGAGTGACAGAATCACACCTGTAAAGTTTGATCACTAATGAAAAGGCCCGAGGCTAATTCCAGGAAATTCTACTCCAACAGAAAGCCCAGTTTGACCATGTTGTCTCACTCCTAAGCTGACTAGTACTGTGAATGCTACACACCCATGGCGGACAGGTGTTTCAAGTAATTTCACAACCACACTTCCAAGTGATTAATACTCTCTCCAAGTGTATGTGTAGTTTTACTGTGGGCTTACTGTGCTGAAGGACACAAGTTCAGATATGGGCCATCTTTGAGAAGGAAAGTACTGTCATACTCCTGCCAGGATTTGCAAAACAAAAACAAAGGAAAATTTGCCCACATCTTCAGCCAATTAAAAATCAGTAATTTCATTGAGTTAATTTAACCTACAAGAACTTAAAAGTGTCTTGGGACTGAGTGATACGCCTATTTCAGGCAAGAAAGCAGCTTGCCTAACCTTCTGCATAACATACCAGAGAATAACAGACCATAAGCTCTTCACAGTAATTTTTAGATGAATACAAATGCATGTTTTTCAGATGTTCAGTCATCAAGTCAAAAAAAGAATTAATCACAACCCATTTAATATTCTACTCTAAATTGTTCCAGTGAATCATTACCCTCACATAAAATATGTGGTACATATGACTTTGTGTAACATCATCAGCTTCCAGCCATTTCATTTTAGTACGGTGCTTTACTATTTGATAGTTACGGGGCTCTTAAATTGGACACAAGCATTCTAAAAGATGCAGGCAGTTCACAAGGAGCATCTTTGAGCCACTGCTCCTTGAGAAATGAATTGATTTGATTTCTCTCACTGTAAGATGTGTTCCTGGAACTCAAATCAGTTTTTCCTGACTCTTCCCAGTTTCTTTAAAACACAAGTACAACATTCCTGAGATGATTTATGCAGTGGCGTGCATACTACTGTCTTCCTGATCTCACTAATAGATTTTCTCTTAATTTGATCAGGGCTTACAGAATTGCTTTGGGAGCTTGTGTTCATCTGCTTTACCACCATGCTTCCTACTCCCTTCTGAAGGTGTGGTTTACAGGAGGTACTTTCCCATTCTGTGTGTAAAACACTCTTACTTCCATAGTATGCAACCTGGATAGCTGGCACGAGTAAAACGCATGCTTGTTTGCCAGCATAGGAAGCGGTTCAGACTGCTCTGCCTATCCTTGTGGTCTACTGTTCCCTCCGTATTTCTGTCACCCGCAAACCTCATCAGTTATGGATTTATTTTTATCCAGGTGATTAATACAAACAGTGAGTGAATAGCTGCGGGCTGAGACACTCAAACCAAATAGTGACATAAAAAGTGTCATCTCTGTATGCAGTTATAAATGTTGTATGTAATTTCTGGATCACCTGAAGCAGTGAATGAATGTTTCACGCAGATTATTTTATCACTGATCTATACTTACTTTATCTCTGGTTGTACTTACTTTACTGGAGTTGATCCAGAGCGAGACATATACAGTAAAATAAGGAAAAGAAACGTCACAAACGCAGCAAGACCAACCCAAAAGGCTATGACAATAGAATCTGTGGACACAACACAGTAATTCTGTCACTGGTACCGTAGCAAATATAAAACACAGCAATATAATTTATGATCTCTAAGAAAGGTGTGTCATTTAATTAATTCAATGAAACGTTTTAGAGAGTGGAATCTGAGTGCCAGTTCTTTAATAGTCTTCAGAGCCTCCTAGCAGTTTATTCTAACAGTGAATGGCCAGGGCTGGGGGAGAGGATCAAAAAAAAAAATCTAGTTAAGTGTGATTGTGACTAGTAGTGTGCATATACTGAAAAGGTAATACTGAGCACTCAGGATGGTTTTCACAGTTCCATCTCTTTGCAGAGGACACAGTTCCTTTTACAAAATCACAGTGCAGTAAGCAGTGTGGTACTCAAGAATGAGCTGTTACTGCTTAGTGTACAGCCAAATCCTGCTCTTAAGTGAAAAAGTACAACAGCCCATGATCTTTAAGATGATCCTTTTAGGAAGGGAATTCTAGCCTTGAAAACATTTTTTACCAAGAGAAATACCAAGGAAAGCTTGTTGAGAAGTGCCTGTGACCCTTACAGCACATCAGTCCAGCGGAAGAGAATGTGAACCTTCCCCTGTTCAGCTGCAATGCTTCTGTAATCATCATAAAATAGTTCAAAATGAAGCCTACTTTATCAGGACCAAGTTGTTTGTTTAAGGAACACGTAAGTGGATTCCTAGCACTGAAATACGGGTTCACAACTGGTTTAAACCAACCTAAGACACTGCCACTGCTGTTATCCTTGATTCAGAGGAAAACTTCTTTTAATTAATAGGAGAAATAAAAGATGAACTGATCCCTGATCTGGGTGGCCAATGCTAATGGGAGCATGAGGTGGTTGGGGGAGAGAAGGGAGCTGGCTCTTTGATGACTGAAGGCTGCAGTGCTGTGCCAATTACTGCACAGTTACAGGCTCGCTGCTAGATGCCATGAATCTGCTCCTGCCACAGTGGCACATTTGATCACTGTTTCAAAAATGTTCCTTCCTGGGACCAGTGTGGGGGTCATGAATGTCCAAGTTAAAGCCTTGAAAAGGTTGGGTGTTCTGCAGGGCACAAGTCAAGAAACGCCCTGAATTCATAACCAGTTACTCACTTAGACTGAGGAGAAAAAGAAGGGTCATTGACTTCAGAGACAAATATTGACCAAGATAAAATAAATCTTCCATCTGAAAGGACAGAAAACATTGTGTTCTTTGAAACGGGTCCAATACGTTTGATTAGGTGTTTCTTTGTGAAAAAGTTCAGAACGTGTTGTCATCAGAGCCACAAAAACATTAGGGGGAATTATCCCAGCTCCTTTTAAACCTAAAACTAGAGCTGACCCAGCCGGAGTCTTACCAGAAAGCGGAGTTTTGTCAGGGCTACTGGGAAATAAGTATGTAGAGTGTCAGCTTATTTTATTCTTCCTATGTTAAAAAGGCTTTACTGAGCTTTAATTCAGAGGATGGTAAATTAGCACGTGAGGGCCAATATTCTGACCTGCTCTTCCCAAACTTATTATGGGAAAAAGCAGTGGGGTGCTACTTGTCTACCCCAACTCCTCAAGGCAGAATTAGGGGGCTTCTCTTAAAACAAACAAGCTCACAGTCAAGGGATATTTTCAAAAGCTTAAAGTTTTGAAGTGTTCAAAGCCATCGGGACAGAAATGAAGACTTTGTTTTTATAGAATTCCCTATCAGAACTATTTTGGTTTCATCTTTTAAAAGCAGTTTTAATATGATTAATGGAATTCACTGAAGCTAATCAAATATACTCCAGGTCTCAGGAGGAGTCTGAACTCTTGAGGGCTAAATGGAAACTTCCTGTTTTTAAAGTTCTGCAATTAGGATTTTTATTTTAAACCGGGATAACGTTTTACCAATCTATAAAAGGCTTTTCTATTGCTACATTTTACAGTTACCTTTTGTGTGTGTGTGTGTGTCTATATTTTTTTAAATAGCGTATTAGTTCATGTGTCAATTAAGCTTTTTATTATTTTTATATGAAACAGAGAGAGCTGCACAACACTATTAACAGAAGGCAAGACCATGACTTTACAGCTGGATTTAGACTCATTTTTATGCAACAAACGCACTCTCACAATGCTTCAGGGACAAGCCACACAACAGAGGAAAGAAAGTGCAGAGATTCAGGTCTCTGTTTTACATTAAATAAAAAAACCCAAAACCAAACCAGACAAAACAATTAGGGAGCTATAATCCCATCCCAGGGGTTATGATGACCGTATGATTCATTTGGGCTGGTTCAGCAATGCACCTAAACAAACGCTCAGGTCCCACTGCAGTCAACCAGCAGAGGCCCTCTGGAACATCAATACAGCAGTTATTGTCATCCTGGAAATGTCCTACATTTATCACACCTCATCTTCAGCACAAAGTGCAAGGTCTTGCTGAACTTACTTCGTCTACATACTTCCAAGCACATGAAAACAGTAATCCCAACAGTGGCTTCTGAAGGTATCAAAACGTAAATATTATGCAAACAGGAAAACCTACAAAGTGTATTCATTGCTTGATGTTGCCTTTATTCAAAACAAGGAAAAAACTAACCATGGAATTATTTCCTTTGATGTTTTCTTTGTAACTTGTAACTCACTGTTCTCTCACTGGTATTTGGAGAAGGAACAATAAAAGTATGAAGATGATGCAGTCCTCATTCCTCCTAGACTGCTGACATGGAAAAATGTCTACTTTTATAGAAAGCAAAAAAACCCACCATCAAACAAACCAAAACCAAACCAAAGAAAAACAGTTTCACTTCCCTGGCTGTCAGAAAACAAACCAACATTTTTAGTTTAGAAATTGGTGCAGCCAATGTGGGCTTTTCAAAAGACACAAATCATGGAGCAGAACTCCATCGTGACATGCTACCTAGAAATATCATACATAACAGCTGCCCCGGGGAACTGCCTTAACATTAACCTGCTGAGGGGAAAAAAAAAGTACATCCCAAACCCTACACTTGCATCTTTCTTCTTTGCCTGGGAGCTGAGCAGCTAAAATACAGAAGCTTGTTTTCCTGCAGCTTTGTTTCCCAAAGCTGAGCCCAAAGGTGATTTCCTTTGGTGTCCCCAGTGGTGCATGATCTCACCCTGCAGCCTTTTTGTCGCTAAAGGTCTTCATTCACCATGTTTTTCCTCTATTATCTAGCCACCAGCTGTAGGAACTTGCAGATATTTCATATCTTTGAGGCCTCCGCTCCATTGTAACTAGATCAAGTTGGAGTTATTGTAGGAGCAGATAAGATACATAAACACAAAGTATGATTGCATAAATCATCTCATTAGAATATAAAAGACCTGAAAGGTGGCAGGCTTTTCTACTTCTTTAGAGGGAAACAATAAATAAATAAATACAAAAATCAGTAAGAAATCGGCTTACTCTGCTTTTTAATGGAAGTAAGGCTTATGAGATCACTCATAAGCACTCACACATGTGTGTGGTAGTTTCCTCCATGAAACTATCAACAAATTTCAATTAAGTTTAACAGAGAGTGAGCACCTTCTCTCAGAAACACAATTTCTACTTTTTTTTTAAAAAAAGTTTCAAGAAAACAGGCAGCTAGGTAACGAGAAATATCCTATGCATTGCCATGGAGGGAAATGCTCTTAACACAAACTCCACCTCTATCATGTATCAGGCAACCCAAATGTTAGAAAGGTGTTATTAATGAGAAAAAAATGGAAAGGTTAGATTCCTGATTTTATTTTTTTGCTAAGCCAGCCACGTCAGGGACTTACAGGTAGCTTAACTCTGCAGTTTGGGGTTTCCCTAGTAGAACTGGGGGGGTAATAATCTGCCCTAACTTTAAAATTAGAGAAGCTGTTGCTGCTCATAATCTGCCTGATTCCAGAAGCCCCAAATGTTGCTCTACAGTATTATGGAACAAGATTTTATATATAGAAGGATGTGGATATTTACATCACCTTCTCCAAGATATGGTGCTCTAAGTTTGGAGGCAATAAACGCTGGGCTCATCAGTGGACAGAAAAGCTTTTCTAGAAGCAATGCAGAATAAATGTTTCTGCTGCCTTTTCTTATTCTTGCTCTCATAAGGAAAGTGAAGGACATGAAGCTCCTAGCACTGTCCAGTTCAGTCTTCACTATTAGACGGTTTTGTGCACTATTAGAGAGACACAGAAGTATTCTGAAAGACTATCACATTTTTCTTACAGACTAGATCACTACAATGACCTTGAGGAAAGCAATTTTATTCTCTGAAACCACATCTGAACAGTTGTAGCTGTCTTCAGTAAACAAAATAGCAACCAGTAAAGCCCATGTCTTTGTCAAATGATGACACAACCATAGGTAGAGACTTGGCAGAAATCGAGGGAAAATGCTGCCTAATAGCCTAAGCGACTCAAACATGCCCACTCTCCCTTGTTCTTTGTCAGTCCATCCAACTAACTATACTCAGTTAAGCTAATCCCTCATGACAGTTTGTCATTTTATCTTATCAAGATTAACCAATGCAGTTACAGTAGGAAAAAAAAAATATTTGCCACTTTAAGTAACCATAAAAAGACATTGTTATCTCATTGTGCAAAACCAGTGTGAAATGAAATTAACTGTCGCAGGGTGAATTTGGTGAATGCTATTTCATCTTATATACTTCAAAACCAAACTTCTACACCCAGCAGAATCAGCTTCCACGGCAATAAAATATTATGACAATAATATATATTATTACTTTATCTTACAGTTCAGTAGCAGTAAACCAAAGGAGGAAACATAACAGAGTATGTTCTCAGCTTGCTGTTTCTGTCAGAAACATACACTTCTTCTTATACCAAGGTTTTGAATGCTTATCAGTTGTAATGTCAGCATTACCTCCCAGGATGAAACCACAACAGCCTTATGAAAATCTCTGCTTGTTCAGTCAACTTTTCTGATGGTAGCATACAGGTAACATAACACCCCAAACTACAAATTTCCAAGTCATTAGGTTTCCACTTAGCAAACGGTTAAAAAATAATCTGTCCTTCTAAATAAGAGTATAGTATCAGCAGTCTTATAGTTTCAAATACTGTAAGATAAAGCAAAAGGCTTCAGTATTAGTAATAGCTGCTGTTAGAGCACAGTCAGTTTGGAAGGCAGACACCCATCCATACAAACCATGCACATATAACCCAGCACGGTCTCTACTGAAAGGAAAATAAAGAATAAGTCAGTGAGACAAGCTATGCAACATTCTTCCTGTAGCAGATTAGCACCTACTACATAATACTTACATTTATTAACCTTCAACTTGCTTCCATCTACTGGAATTGGATCTATATAATCCCAATAATATTCATATGACCAAAAATACTCAGAGGAGTTTGTTCCGTTAGCCATTTCAGTAGTGCATTTTAAACCAGCTCAGAACTCCAACCAAATACTTTTTTTCATTGTACTTCAGCGCCCTCAGAAAGAGATTGCATAACTGATGCCTATGTAAATCACCCTGGGGTCCCCCAGCTCAAGGACTGCCTTGGTACTAAAAAACATCTAGCAGCGATGAATATTAATGTCTGACAGATACGAACAGCAGCCCTCCAAAATGGGCAGTCACGTTATTCCTCAGTATATTTTAAACTGAGACGGATGTCAAGTAAGCTAAGAATGGGGTGGACAAGCGCCAGCTGGGTCACAAACCCTTCCCTCTCAGAAACTCGCAGCAACGCAGCGCTCCCTGGAGCTACTGGAAACAGCCGGGCTGACAGACATTTCCGAGTTTCTCTTGATGTAAAGCTGTAGGTAAAGGCCCGATAAAGGCTTCATAAATAAAGGATGTATGGGAATAACCATGTATTTTGCTTTACTACTTTTTTATTCCCTCCACCCCGAAGGCAACGGACGGCACTGAACGGCAGGCTCCTAACCAAGACAAAGGCAGGCCGGGGCAAGCATCTGGCCCGCAGCAGCCTCGCACCTACTCGAAGGCACGTAGGTGCCTCGTCGAGGTTCGCCCAGCTGGGGAGGTTCGCCCAGCTGACGTGCCTCACGCTAGATGTGGCACGGACCCTCAGCCTGCTTGTGGCTGCACCTCTACAGCCCCCGGGGCATGTCGCTGCTGGTGAGCCCGCGGTTGCTCACTCTGGCGCCGGCCCCGGCCTCCCGGAGGAGAGGCTGGCCTCCCGGGGCGGGGAGCGGGGAGCACGGCGCCGGGGGCGCGGGGAGCCAGGTGCGCAAGCGCCGCGCTCGGCCCGCCCCGCCAGGCCGCTTACCAGCGGCTCTCAAAACGCGCTTCGCCGTCAGTCCCGCGCCTCCCCCCGCCCCGACGTGCGCCACGGACGCCAGCCCGCCGCTGAGGGCCGCCCCGCCGCGGCCGTTAAGCGTGAGGGGCGGGGCCCGGCCGTGCCGGTCCCCTGGGCGGGGCGGGAGCTGGACGGCGCGCGGCGCGGCCGGATGTGCGTCACCGCCGCTTCCGGTGCGGGCGGTTTGAAGGCGGTGATGGGCGAGTCCTGCCAGTTGCAGGACCCCGTGGTGCAGCTGGAGTCCTCCCTGCCACCGCTGGAGGCGAGCGGCCGGCAGGGGCCGATGGAGGAGGAGGAGGGGGAGGAGAAGCGGCGGCGGCGGCGGGAGGAGGACGCGGACCCGCTGCCTATGGTGTTCTTCTGCGCCGGCTGCAAGCGGCCGGTGGGCGACTCGCTGAGCTGGGTGACGAGCGACGAGGAGTTGGGCTGCATCCTCCTGCGCAGTGAGTCCTGCCGCCCCCGGCCCGGCCTGGCCCGGCCCGGCCGCCGTTGGTCACCCGTCTCCCTCTCTCCCCTCTGCGCAGGTGCGACCGCCAGCGTGTCGGTGGACCGTGAACGGAAGATCTCCAAGCGGCCCGGCGAGTGCGGATGGTGAGGCCCGGCCTCAGCGCCCCCTGTCGGCCCCGGGGGGCGGGGGTGCCCCGTTCCCCCGGGCGGGGCAAGGGAGCTGCGTCGGGAGCGCTCGGTTTCGGGTGGTCCGTACGGAGTGCTTATGTGTTAGTTCCCGCTGAGGTCAGCCGGCCTGAGGAGCCGCTGGGAAAGGTGGCGCTCGTAATTACACTGCGTAAAGCAGGAATGAACGCTCTAAAAAAAAATCACAATGAACGGTCACGAGCAGGTGTTTCTTCTGCTTTTCTCCTGAATAAATGTTATGTATCTTACTTGCAGCACATTAGAAACACTATTCTGCTCTGGCTGCTCAATGATGCTTGGCAACATCTACAGGTGCACCCCAAAGCATCTCGACTACAAGAGGGATTTGTTCTCTTTCAATGTTAACGCAATTGAAAGGTAAAAGCATAGTTGTTATCGGTAAGCCTGCCAACCAAACTTCATCCATCGGGCGTCGTACTGAGGGATGTCCCGGCTAGGGGCTTGTCTAGAGGGTAGCTGTTTCTGGCACTGTATTCCACAGCAGATTTCTGTGTTACTGCGGTTAGCATCATAGTGCTGAAGTGTGAGGAACACCATCTGTGTAATGTTAGATAAATAGAAAAAATAAAACAGCAGGGCTGCCTTGTATGCAATTTCATGCTTAACACCCAAGAAAATAACACTAGGTGCACAACACAGGAGGGTTCCTTCTTGCTTCATCAGAAGAAACTGCATATACAGTCCGCTTTAGACAACATAAAATGAGCCTGCAGCCATAGGTAGTACCATATAGGCCTGGCTGTAAGCTATGAGAGGTAAACATTATCAGCAGAGAACATGGGCAGAGGGGTTTAAGCAGAACTTGGGGTGAGGCCAGACCTGTACTGATTAAGCTTGCTTTTGCCTTGCTAAGGTAGGTAAAAGCAAGTCTTCAAACTGAGTATGTGCTCGAGGCTCTCACCTAACAGTTTTTGACTGTTAGGACAGTTATTGTACTGGTTTTAATTGGTTTATAGCACTTAAAAGTGGTATTAAAATATTCAATAACTATATCCTAAATATATATATATATGAAACTCCACACTAGAGTGCTTTTATCCAAGCGTTAATCTAGTAAACAGTGATAGGTTACTTTTATTTCTGTCTGGGTTAGTTTTAATGTTTCTGCTTTTTGTGACATTCCAGATTCTTCTGCATCTATGTGGATGTTTGCTTTCCTGCTTGGGACAGTTGTGTTTTTTCTCTTTCCATAGCTATGATACTTTTTCTCCATGGCAATAAAACTCTCTGAAACACTAACATGGCCAAAGAATGAATTTTTCTTGGGCAGCAGCAGTGATGGCTGCTTCTCCCAGCTAATGTTACACTATTCTTGATGGCTGTATGTTGTGGTTTAACCCCAGCTGGTAATTAAGTACCGTGCAGCCACTTGCTCGCTCCCCCCTCACCCAGAGGGATGGGAAGGAGAATCAGAAAGGAATGCAAAACTCAGGGGTTGAAATAAGAACAGCTTAATAGTTGAAAATAATTATTATTGTTCTTTCATTTTTATTTTATAACACTTATAATGAAAAAGAGGGAGAGGGGGGATGAATGAAATCCAAAGGGAAGGGAGGAAAGAAAACTAGTGATGTGCAGTACAGCTGGTCACCACCTGCTGACTGATGCCCAGCCAGCCCCCGAGCAGTGATGAGCAGACTCCGGCCAACCCTCCCTCCCAGTTTATATACCAAGCATGACATCCCATGGTATGGAATACCTCTTTGGCTAGTTCAGGTCAGCTGCCCTTGCTGTGTCCCCTCCCAATTTATTGTGCCTCTCCAGCCCTCTCCCTGGCAAGGCCTGAGAAGCTAAGAAGTCCTTGACTTAGTATAAACATTGCCTGGCAACAAATAAAACTATCAGTGTGCTATCAGTGTTGTTCTCACACCAAAGCTAAAACACAGCACTGCACTACTTATAAAGAAGAAAATTAACTCTATCCCAGCTGAAACCAGGACTCTGTAATTTTTCACTGAATCCTGTAGCACCAGAATTCATGACTGGTTCTTGGAGTTATAGTTTTCATAAAGTGGTGGTGTCTTAGTAGTTCTGTGCTTAAAACTCTTCGTTCCACCATACAGTTTGTTTACAAAATTACCAGTTGTAAATGCGCTCTTTTGTTGTTGCTGGAATCATGCTTCTACTTTGCTGGTGTATTAATTGTGATCTCATAATCCTTGAGAACAATGGATGAGTACTACACTTGGTTGTTTTGCCTTCAGAGTGAAACATGCATGATCTAAACTGTAGTGTATCAGTTACATTCTAGGATCCTCAGAAAAGCAAGCTTGTACTGATGAGGAACCGTTAACTCTTGAAAGTCAAGCTGTCATGGAAGAAGTGCTACAAAAGGTAAGACTTAACCTTACATCGTTCTTTGCTTAAGTCACCTCTGCGAAATCTTAATGTCCTTAAATAGTTTCTTCAAAACAGCTTACTGCATCCAGATCAAATTTTTGGGTTTTAACATATGCTCTAATACTTCATGCTATTAATATCTTGTGTTATGCAAGTTTTTCAGTAACTTTTCCTTCAGTTTTGATGGTAGTGAGCATTTTCTGTTTGTCAAGGACAGCATTAGTTTCCTATTCTGTCAGTAGCTAGAAATGTCATGTCTAGTTCTGATTCACTTCTCCAGATTTTCACTTAACTTTGATTTAGTCATGTTTCTTCTGTCTTTCATGTAAAGTGATTTAATGCTTTTGCTGTAACTTTGTATTGAAATATTACATAATAAATACAGTTGATGTTTTGCTCTACTGAATACTTCTGCAGGTAGGGAGAGTTGGGAGCAAGTAGCGTAATGAAGTCACCTCTGAAAGCTGATGGTTATCTAGCAAAAGCTGAATGTGGATCTGACACCAAGGTTGGAAGCAATTACAGATTTGAGAATGTGTAGAGAGTTAATGTTAGAGTTGAGTGAACTTTCAAATTATGAAATCAGCAGGAATAGAATCAAATAGGATTGGTGATGCAAGATCAAATTCAAGCAGTTACTGACATCTACACTTGTTCTTTATATTATCAAGTTCTGTTTATAACTGAGTATCTTTCCCTCTTTACAGGCAGACACTGTATTAAAGGCTCTGGAGGCGAGGCTGAGTACTGTTGAATTTCGGGTGGCTGCTCTTCACAGAGTCTGAAAGAAATGGCATACAGGCAGTTTAACTGCAGGAGAATGATGTGTGTAAAAATTGCTTCCACAGATTCCAGCGGATTACAAGTACATTGCAAAAGTTTTGCAAAGAACTGAAAGATGCTGGTGGCTCATGTTTCAGTAGAACAATGATGAGTCCTTGCCTATAGCAAGGACTTCCTCTCTTTTCTGTTAAAAGGATACTCCAAAAAGAATTAAATTTTTTTTTCCAGTTTCTGTAACTTTTAGTTTATATGTAAACATGTATTTAAATTTTATCTCTGAAAGCATAGCATTTATCTCCTGACTTCCATGCTATTCGATATCTATTGAACTGAGTGTGCAGCTCCTTCCTGAACCAATTTTAAAAAGTAGTCCCTGCAATTCTGAAAGATCAACAAGAAAAATGATACTTCCACAGCCTTTGCTTGACCTGTGGTCAGAGATGAGAGTGGCACAGTAACTGTTTGGGGTAGTCTGGGTTGGTGGTTGTGGTTTTGTTTTTTTCCTCCCAAGCTCAAGACTAAAATGTAGTGTAAAAGAAAGCTTTAGAAGTGTTAGATAAAATGGCTTTCCATGCAGTACTGAAGGTGTTTTACACCTTCAATGGGAGGAAAACAAACAAAGCTGGTAGTAGCATACCTTTAAGCAAAGCTTGGTGTATATTTGAGCAATGAATTAAAAATGCTAATTAAGAGCACTTGTCAGTATTCTATTGTCTTAACGCTTGAAAAAAATTACTTGAAACACTCACACTGTGTAAGAAACCCTGTCAATTAGTTAAATACACAGAAGATCAAAGGCGCATGCTTTTGATTTTAATTTTTTTTAAAAAATTAAATTTAAATCTTGACCTAAACGATTTGTTAATAAGTAATTGCCAGGCTGATATGAGTTTCATTCATTTGCTTGCTAATGTTACAGCAGAGTAACACAGGCTCCCAAACCTCCCCACAGCACCCGTGTCCTCAGCACCTGTGGTCCCTCCATGCTTCCCTGGGGAGGCCAAAGGAGGGCATATCTCCATAAGAGATTTCACTGCTACTTAGCACTTACAGTTAGGATTTTCCTTTCCAGCTCATTCTTCTCATTCGGGACTTTGGTTTTCCACTGTGTAGTGCTACGGGGGTTTTGCCTTTCTTCATCTACCCGCTCCTTAAGGTGAATTTGCAGGCTAGCTGGTGACTGCCAGTGGCTCTGCTTTGTTACCTTGAGGTAGGAAGTGTAGGTTTGCTGAATAAATACTGTTTAGACTCAAACCCGTTAAGACAGAGCCACAAAGGAGTCCGTAGGACTTGCATCTGTTACTTTCCTGGGAGTTCCTTGGGGATGATGTGCTATTACTAGTACGATGCTTTCTATGAAAAAAAAGAAACAACTGAGCAAGATGGATTTTTCTAATCTAGAAAGTAGATTGGGGCTCACGTTTGTCTTTTGTTTCTGATATATGAGATATTAAAGAAGTAATAAAATGTAGCAAGCATTCATTTAATCCATATTGAGGAGCAAATTTCCATTATTTGACAGAAACTAACACCACTAGCCTATCTTTACAAAGGTAAAGTTGAAAACATGAGGACTTGCCTTGTAGTTTTCAGTGGCACTGTGATACTCTAGAAAAGGAGCCCACAGCCTAAATTTTGAATGACAAACTGCAGCTGTTCACCACTAGCTAATTAACATTGCTGGCAAATCTCAAACTTCCTAAAAGAATCTAAACATCTACCCACTGAATATGTATTTAAAAATATTCTGGGACAGAGTGACTTCATGCAGTGACTTCTGCATGAGTAGCAATAGACCCTTCGTTGTTCACACTTCAATTGTTTTCTGCATATTTTTTTTCAAACCACCAATTTCTGCATCCTCTTTTAAGCTGTGGGCAGCACACATGCAGAGAAGAATGCTGGATTTAAGCTGAACCCCTGAAAACCTATGGTTCTCTGTTTTCTCTGCTGTCTTTCAATGGCTGTTCTTCAATCCTTGCATAAGCAAAGCTCTGCATTATATCAGGCCAGTGAGGCTTTTCTGAAAGCAGCTGATGAGAAAGGAGGGTTAAGCTTAGAAAGCTTCGTATTTGAGCAGGAATTAACAAGGCTTGGAAACAGTTTGCAGACACACAAGGTCTTCCTGGTTGCTGATATCAGAAGCATAAAGCTTCTCCTCCCCAACACCAATAAATACAGGGGGCTGGGTTGGCTGAGCTGTGAAAGTCCCCATTCATAATGCTGCTGTTAGATTTCAGGCTGCTTATTTTATCTAGCCCGGTGTCTCGTTAACCCCCTTGCTGGAGTACTAACCCAGCCCCTGAGGCACGGTGAAATCTGGGTAGCTGGAGCCAGGACTCAGGATCACAATTTGCAAATCGCTTTTCTTATCTGGATGGATTTTTGACTGCAGTGCTAATTAGTCCCAAAGGCTTTATTCAGCAGAAATAAGACATACTGAATAACTCACCAAAAAGATGGTGGGACCAGGTTCCCTTCAGGGCACTTTTCCTTGGCAAAACATAGGCCAGTCAGGTTTAAACTGCTGGTTGTCCTTATTAGCTGTCCTGAGTCTTAAAAAAAAATCTGACTGTCCAGCTAGTCAGCTCAGCTGAGTGTCAGTGCTACCTGAAGTGCAGCAACTAGAACGAATGGCCTGGAGCAAGGAGGGAGGAAGATGATGATAGAGGAGGGCTGGGATGTGCTCCCTTAGGTTGGAGGGGAACTGCTGAGGTTGCTCATGCTAAGCTGCGTAGCTCTGCTCAGGGATTGCCGTAACATACTCCCAGATCAGGATGGTTCAATTTCTAAAAAATGGGAAGATACAAAAGGGGAATATTTTTTGCCAGACAAAAGCTAACAGCCCTGAGAGGTATCAGAGGAACCTAGTCCTTCTGTTTTATCCTTAAACAAACCCACTAAAGTTAACCCCAATGGCAGGAGAATGAGGCTAATCTTGACTAGACTGTCTCAAAGTAATGCTAAAGCACCTCAGGTAGCTTTGATGTGCCTTTGGCTAGCCCATATGGCCTGATTATGTTGAAGTATACAGCACATCTTTTAGCAATGAGGAAAACCTCTGGTTAGATCCAGCTGTCTCCTTTCCATGTGCCTTGAAAACGATGCTGTTGTGTCACATGACTGCTACGCCTTCTGACAGACACAAAGCTAATATTTTCAGTGCAGTTCAAACAACATTTTTTTTCATTCAATTAATAAAATAAATCTAATAAACCCAATTTATGTCCTCCAGGAGAAAACAAACCCCTATTTATTGCCCAAGTATGAGGACTGTTTCCCAAATGTTAAATAAAACCTAAAGGGATTATCACATAGCCTTTGCCGAGAATTATAGACCACGTATTAAAGAAAGGCAAAAATAGCCATCCCAGAGAAAGGGGGAACAAAATAGGAGTGAAAGCTGAATAATTTCCTGGGTTTGTAACAAGCAAGGTAGTGATCTGAAGTCTGCAGCATTTCCATGTATGAGATGTCCCTGGGAAGTCAGCAGGACAAAGTTTTTGAGTAAAGACTTGCCCATTTGGAGAAAACAACTGGAATAGCAAGTGTCACATCAGGTTTCCCACACAGGCTATCCTGGAATAACTGCTTTGGGAGGGGACTCTTAATGAACAGAAATGTTTTTTTTTCCAGAATAGTGACTTCTCTCTGGTAAGGCACTAAATCTTTTACAACAGTATCTGTTCCTCCATCGCCATTTTTGTTATTTTTCCCTGCACAGCCAGGCCCAACCTTTGCCATGTGAGCCCTGTGCTAACTAGGACTGGACCTGCTACTCTGGCCTCAAGTGTTTTTTTCCACATGGTACAGACAAAGGGAAGTTTTCTACCATTATTTTTGGGATTCCTTTTATAAGGATGGAGGCTTTTCTTCAATTTTTTGGTCCATGAATGTTCAATAGTCCTTCCTGAGCTAATTTTTCTTTTCTTTTTTTCTAATTATTTCCAGACATTGATTGGAGATACACCTTTCCTTTCATTCTTGCAATTATTACACGTGCAAACAGCTTTGGCTCTGTTTACATCTGATGTCTGCGCAGTACCATTTTTGCAGACAAGAGCTGAAGCTCCTCTGTTCCTGCAGTGAGCTCCACAAGGTGAGGACTCTGCCCTAGCTATCCCCCCAGAGCCCTGTGGAGTATCTCCAGCCTGCAAAGGCTTTTGAAGGAAAGGCTTGGGCACATCAGGCAGCCTCCTGCCTCTTTGGGGTCCAGCAGAGGAGTTATGGGCTTCCTCATCAGGAGGTTCAGGACTGGTTTTCAGTACCAGTCAAACTAAGGCTTGAAATGGCGTGTGGACCAAGATCCTCAGCCAAAAGCTTTTAACAATCAAATATAGTATCATTTCAGTGCCAATAAATGTGGCTACATGTGAATGGATGTAAATATGAGTCAGAAAAACTGTCCAGATAGTTGTTATCATTAGCTTCTGCTATCAGTAGAAGGTTCTCTAAGCATTCAGGTGTAATGCAAAGTCCTTGGGAAATAATAATTTGAGCAAACCAGTAAGGCAACAAAAATCATACCAGATACTTGGATTGTATGTCTGGGTATGTATTCAGTAAATCTGCTACATATATGTACTAGTTTAGGGGTTTTTTTTCCATGTGGAGTAAATAAATTTATAGGAAATTAATAAGTATTTTGCAGACAAGTTCACCAGAAGGTGGTGGGTAAAGGCCATTTGCAATCTTAGCTAAAATTGAACCAGAAAAATATTATGAACAGAACGGTCATTGAAAGTCTGCACATTTGACAAACCTCTCTGCAGCAGGATTTGCTTTGTTTTCAGTTCATGTCCAGGGGCTGAAAATCAGACACAAATGCCAAAGGTTCACCTAGTTCTTCAGTCTGCTTCTTTGGTTTGTTTTGATTTTCAAATGCTAAAAAAAAAAAGAAAAAAACCCAACTAAAAAGTGGGAATTGTTGTCAGAAAATGCTCTATGAGAATACACAACCCTTTTCAGTCATGTATTTTTCTTTCAGACATCTGAAGGTTTTCTTCCTCGTTGGATGTCATTAGCATATAATTAAAGTGCCAGATCTGTGGTATTTTCCTGTATGCTTAATGTGGTGAGTTCTTGAGGTTTCTTGGGAGTTTTTTTATTTCAAACAGTTAACTAGTCATTTCTTTCCTCCTATTTACATGCCTTGCAAGAAGCAGGATGTACTAACATTCTCTTGTGGTTCACCATAACAAAAATGCCATTTCTCTTTGGAGACAAACCTCAACAGGCCCCTGCAGCAGTACTTCATTTATGGCTTTCTGGGGGAAACCTCTCTGTGTGTCCTCCATACCCAGCACAGCAGCAGAGGAAGCTGCTGTCTGCTGGTAAAAGCCTTCCTGCTCTTCTCTTCTACCACACATCTCTCCTTCCTGTCACACTGTATCATAATAAATTTGAATAATCAAGCTCTTCCTCAAAGCAAATGCTGTACTTTCTCCCAAAATCCATGACCTGACCCTAAGGACTAGAGTGGTATGTGACCCCTTTCCAGGAATTTAAGCTAAAAGCTTACCCATCTGCAGTGGTATCTCCATGGGAATGACACTGGCTTTGCAAGGGCACTGGTAAGTTTTCACAGGTTTCTGTTAGAGACCTAGCAGGACTGTGTCGATGTCCTGGCCCTTCTCTAAGTGCCTCTGTGCCCAGGGCATGTCAGCAAAAGAGCCCTGAAGGCCTCCTTAAAGGCTCCTCGCTCACAGGATGCCTGGGGGGAGCAGGAGATGCTGAGGAGCAATCCAGTTGGAAAAGCAATCAAGGCTGCCTTCCCTAGCAAAGGACCTCAGGGCCTGAGCCCCAACCCTCCTCAGCTGCAGACAAAGAGGAGAGAAAACAGGCTCTGTGATTCCCAGATAGCTTTTCATGGGTTAGGAGGAAACATCTCACAGGTTTTGTTTTTCCTTTCAGGCTGTAGGTGTCCTGCGCTTCTGAAATCTTTATGTTGGAGTGGCTGGTCTGCACCTCCACTCAGCACTGCACAGGGGGCTTCTCTCTGGGAAGAACCGTGGGAAGGAAGAAGCAGAAAACATTACTGATTTTTTAAAGAGAGACAACTTTCCCTGGGAACAGATCTCAAGTGCCTCTTGAGATCACAGACTTCAAGCTACCCAGCAGTTGAAGCTTTTCTTCTCTTTCCCTTCCAGGATGCTCTTTGAGGTCTGTGTTCATCCCTTCCCCTTTATCTAAAGCCTGAGGCATTGCAAACAAGATCAGCATTGACAGATGATGTCCTTCTGGCTGGGAATCTGGGGGAGCAGCAAGGACACAGGATGGAATTAGCTGTGTCTGAAGAAGGAGCAATTTGCATTTGTTGAATTCTTGCTGAATTACTTGTGAATGGTACTGCCTGTGGGTGCCTTGACCCTGTTTTGGGGAAGGCTTTTCCGAGTTGGAGAGAAGGTCTTCATCTTGTTGTTGGGCACTTATCTCTCAGCATATCAACTTAATTAATGGTCTCACCCCTTTGGTCAAATTCTACTCTATGGATCTCTGGCAAACCTGTCTGCTTCAGGGTTTGAAGTCCTTCTCACATAAACTCTGTCCTTTAGCCTTGACCCTTATGGAGTTAGAGAAACCCTTTTGGCTCCTGGAAGGGGAACAGGAGGGGAGCAGCAAACGCTGAAAAGGATAGACCCCTATGAAAATCGTGATGTTGTTATTTAGAGGCACAAACACTGGCTTATAAAACTCATGCTGTACACCTAAGTTTTACAACATTGGCTTCTCCATACGTAAAACATGCCAAATCCTATATGACATATGAAGACATATGACATTTTCAGTGGCAACATAGCTGCTGGGAGAGGCTTAATCATTTCACACAACTTCTTGCAGGTGACAGGATGACGACGTGTCCAGCAGGGGAGGATTTGCCTGTCCATTGCCAGTTACCTCCTCTGGAACAGAATGTTTCATGACCAAACACAACGCCTGAGGAAGGTGAGCCAGCATAGCAAGGAGTGCTCACCTCACTGGCATCTGGCAGGTGATATGAGCAGGGCATGACTGTATGTTTTGCTTTTTTCTGAAGAAAATGAGCGAGCAATCCAGAAAGGGAAACACAGAAGTCAAGGATACATTTTTGCAGGTGATCCATTGCCTTCCTCATGAATGACATGGAAATAGATGGTAATTTCTAAGATGAGAAACTATTATAAAAGATTATCTTCCTTGAAATATCTCTAGAAGTAAGAATGTTTCAGTTCAAACAATTCCAGGAGCAAACAGCAACACAGTTTTCCTGTGTACATGTAGACAGTGCCAGTAATGGTTATATTATTTCTGTTTTCAGACACAGAATTGTAGACTGCCATCTTGAACAGGCAAGGAGAAAGCTAGTCAAAGCATAGGCTTGAAGATATTAAAATCTAGCAGGCTGCCGTTGCCCCTGCAGAACACATTTCTTCTTCCCACCAGAGCACCTCAGAGCTTGCAAAGAGGGAATGGCGATTTCCCAGCTAAGGGCAACTGTCACCCTTTGTTGGGTGACTTGTCAGCATCGGTCCCAAGGTAGATTAGAAAGCAGAGCTGTGCAATGTAGTAACCATACACATAGGCTTAGCTTAGACATCACTTGCTGCCCAGAAACACCCCTTTTGTCAACATAGTCCCTGAACCAAAGGCAACTGACATGACAGCCAGTGCTCCCTCCTAGCTTTGCACCAGTTGTAAACTCTCTTGTCTGGCCAATATCCATTTGTTACTTCAGCATTTCACTTGGTTGAATTGCTGAGATCTGTCCTGATGCCTCTAGTAGCATCAACACACCTGGTTGTGGGGAGTGGTGTCTGGTCCTGACACAACAGCAAACACTCTAGCAGTATCACCCCATTGCTACACAAGCATCTGGCTTTTGACCTTAGTTACATGTACGGACACGTAAACCATCTTGCCATGTTGGAACTTTTTACATTGTGTGATGAGAATAGCAGCTCATGATCCAGGAGATGGGCTGAAGGTGAGGGAACAAGGGGCCCCTTTTAAAAAAATTAAATCATAAATACTTTAAAAAAGCAGTAAAAGGGAGAATCTGCAGAGAAAGCAGCAACAGGGAGGGAGAATTTTGATCCCTCTCTGAGGGCTAGTGCTGGAGTTCAGCACGCTCTGCTCCAGAGCCTGGTTTCCCTAGCCGGGGAGATGCTGAAGTTAAAAGGCATTTGCTGGTTATGCAGCAATGTGCTTTGCGGTGTCTCTACCAGCTGTGTTGCAGCTGTGCCTCCCAAGGGCAAGGGGTGCTGTGACCCACCCAGGACCTCTTCTGGAGCAGGCATAGAAAGACCCACGCTTGCACTCCTCTAGCATCACTGCATAGTCACCTTTACAAGTAGCCACCTGCTCAAGTTACCATATTTAGCCACAGCCAAGACTCAGGCACCCAGATCTGTTCCAGAAACTTGGTTTCGGCTTTTCTGTCCTCGTAACTTCAAGTGTCCAGCTGACAACTTCTGTGCTGCAGGCATATTGTCTGTATGCTTGGCATCCCTCATTAGTTCAGAGAAATAGTGTGTGATGCTCATGGTTCAGCATTTTCTTGTGGTAGCAACCCAAAAATTGACATCCAAGTATCAGCCTTGCAATTGGTAAAATTATAGTAGAATAGAACTGCCTTTCAGATCCATCAATTCAAAATTATTATGGGTTCATTTAGGAAATCATTCAGTGGAGCACTGGGGATTGACTGGAGCAGTCATACTGGCTTGAACTTGATCTTTCAGTCAGACAACAAAGAGCTTGTGTTGAAGTGACTAGTCATTGTGCTCGTCACAAAAAATGGTTTCTTCCTTACAAGTGCATACATATTTGTCTGTGTAGAGGTCAATGGAAGGTTTAAAACAACTGCCTACTTGCAAGCTTGAGAGCATATTCATAAGGAAAATGGTACACATAAAATAACCAAACTATCCCCAAAGAGATACTGGCTATTCCAGATGAAATGACTACAGTAACCCTAGCATTGCAAATATCCTTCTCAACGAAACTACATTCTAAGTCTTACAAAACTGAAGGGGAGGAAGAAGATTTAGAGCATTTGTGTGTGAAGGTGCAAAATGCCAGTTTTTAACCAGCCCTAATTTAAGCTAGTGTAGTTGTAAAGAAAATCTTAAAATGTGGCTCAGAGAAACCCACTAAAAAATCTGTCAGCGAGGTCTGTCTGAATCAGCAAACAGCCCTATGATGAGTCTGAGTCCTGGGCCTAAATCTTGCATTTCATTTTATTTGGTAGTAAGCTCTGGAACCTAACAATGAAAATGCAAATATTGACACTTTTCACTATTTACCTACTTCTCATTTTAGTGGAAACATCCACTGTATAGTCTTATTTCAGATACAGTCTTATGCTTCCACAGTCAAAAAAAAATCTGTCTTTCTTCCCCTGCTAGGCTTAAACATTCAGCTCCCCTCTGTGTGGCTGTTTTCCATACACTATCCAGCAGCATGCTGAATACAAAACACGATAAGGGAACATTCAGTTAATGCAATTAAGTAAGACACGGAATCATGGTTCACGCTAATCATTTCCCTAGTCCAACAAAAGCCTGCACCATTTTTAATTTATCTGGAGATGCCACCGAGTTTCCAGTCCGCTGCACCAGAGCCATCCAAAAGGTAGGTCAAGCTTGCCAAGTTCACTTCTGCATGAAACAAGCTATATTTTCCCCAGGGGGTGGGTGCACACATCCTCATGCTGCCTGTCCCACCGCTAGGGTACGGCCAGTCTCCTGTGGCAAATTTCTGCTGGGCAGTGGTTGCTTCACTCTGGTGCAGGGATGAAGGATGGCTCCTTGATGCCTCAAGTGAGAAAATGAGTGGAAAGTTACATCCCAGTGGTGCACCCGTTGGGTTTTGGTTGCAGCACACCCGTGAAGGTGGCCAGCTGGCTCCAAAACCAAGGCTGGTAGTACTGTGCATTGGAGGGGGTGCCAGGTGACACACTGGCAGTGACTGCAGTGCTCCCGGTTTGGCACTGGGCATAAGTGCCGTGTCCGTGGTGGGAAAGGGGAAGGGCCATGACAAGCAGTCCTCCCACAGGCTTGAGCAGTGTATGGTCTATGAAAACAACCCTGAGAAGAAAGACTTGGGGGTGTTGGTGGATGAGAAGCTCAATGTGATCTGGCGATGTGTGTATTCTGGCACTGATGGCATGACCAGTAGGTTGAGGGAGGTAATTCTCCCTCTCTACTCCGCTCTGATGAAACTTAATGTCCAGAACTGGACATAAGCTGCGTTAACTGTGCAACGGTCAAGTGCAATGTCAACGACCTTTATATACTATGTGTACAGTCAAGGGCAGCAGAGTGGACACAGTCCAATGATCTAGGGCTTGTACGGCATGCTCTCAAGCTAACAAACTGAAATCCTAAACTTGGCCCTTTGTTGTTTTTTTAGTTGGTAGGTTATATTAATTGTAAAGAGGAAGTCTTTTCTAGTTCTAAGCAGCGAGGGTAATTACTATTTTTGGTCATCGCAGATGCTTAAACTGGATAGAAAACAGGATGTTTGAGCTATGGTGTTTTCTTTTTTTAAAGTTGGCTTTGACCCCAAACCAGATCAAATTCAGAACATTAGCAGTTTTCCACAATCTGTGGAATTTTAAGGAAGTTTTATTTCAAAACAGTCCCAAACAAAGTCTGCCCAGCAGCTCACAGTCATATGAGATGAAATTAAAAAATTCAGACATCGGGGGTTTTCAGAGAGCTCAGGAGAATCCCGGCTCAGCTGGACCCCCAGAGGTGTGGCTGCCTGCAGCTGTGGTCCAGGCAGTACTGAAGTTGTTAGGATCTTCCTGTTAGCTGTTGTGGATTTCCAGGCTGCAAGTCTATGAGGAGACCAGCTCCAGGGCAATGTGCCATGAATCTCACCCAGGTTCTTCCCTGTGTCTTGTGCCGTGGGCTGAAAAATAACCTCATTGAAGCTGCTTGTTTCAGACAATATGTTCCTTATTCAGTGAGTCAGCAACATTAAACTCCTTCCATTTCGAGCTTGTGCTGTTGAGCTGGAAAGCTCTGTGCATCTGCACAGGCTGGGAGAGGCTGATGTATCAGACAGCTCTGAAGATGGTGCAGAAGGGAAAAACGATGAAAATGAAGAGGGTAGGAGTTCAGTAAAAGTCCCAAGTCAAACAAGCAACTAATCTGACAGAATACATGTCGCAGTTGACTTGCTGCACTTGTTCATGTAGTCTGATGTGATATTGGAAGAAATCCTGAGATTTCTCATCTGCTAGCACTGTTTTGGTCTATTCATCACCTTCAACTTTTAGTCTAGAGTGCTCAGGTTTGCCAAAAGAGAAACTGTCTCCTTTGCTGGCAAAAGCAGGACTCCGTGCAGCCTTGTAGATGCTGTAGCACTTCTGAGGGAGCATGCTCAAGGGCTTCTGCTTCTAGACATTCTAGCTGACGAGTAAATAGGGGTGAACCACACTGGGAGCAGTTTCCAAGAAAGAATTGCTATTAATTAGCAATGTATTTTTCATATGATGTGCAGTGACTGTAGAGAACCTTCAGAAAGTCTGAGAGTCCTTAGGTTTACTCTGGAAATGGATCAGGGCTGTAATGGTAGCTAGGTTCATAACTGAAGGCAAGTTTTTATTTTTAAACTCATTGCAAATTCTTTTAAAAGTTTCTGGAAAAAGAATAACACCATCTATTGGATCATCCAGAGCAGGTGAATAAATGAATGATGAGCCTTCACAGCCTTCTTTGCATCATTTCTCAGCATTGGAGCATTGATTATAACATCCTTCATTGATGGTCTTGACTGGCTAGAGGTTACAAATGCATTCTTAAGAGTTGCTTTTCATTAAATAGCATGCCTTGTAGCAGATATCCATTTATAGAGCATCACAAAGGGTAGAAAATGCTGTGGGTTATTACCTGAATACCTGGTCCCTGAATACCCTTCATTTATAGGACATCTGAATCATTTTTTCAGTGGCAAGAGCAATGGTGAGGCTAGCATGAACATCAGAAGCAAAACACACAGTGTAAAATTGGAAGCTGACTGCTTCTTTGCAAAAAAAAAGTTTTCCCAGAATTTTGTTGACATCACAATATCTTATACATGCGTACATATCTGTCAACATCTATATGGAAGTGTGTGCATATATGCCTCTACTACAGCAATCCTATGCCTAATAAATCACTATGGCTCTATTAAATCCCAATTAGTAATGTGCTTAAAATAAAATACGAATATGTATATTTGTAATGATGTGTGGCATTTTATATAACACTCAAGAATGTCCAGGGAGCAGCAAAATTTTAATTAACGTTTTTCATTGCTTTTCCTAAGGAGTCAATTCAAAGTCCCACTGAAAGACAGGAGGGAGACATTAAAAAAAATGCCACACAGTGACAAATGTTTACATGTATTTTATAACTTACTCTGTAAAGGACATCTGTGGCTCATCTAGTGTAAAAAGCCAAGACTATCTGGTATGAGGCATTTTCTATGTATGTTTCTGTAATGATCATGCCGTGAGCAGTGTGAAAAACCTTCAGTGTCCTGAATTTCTCTTAGCATTGGTCACATAATATATCAGCACTTTATGAAGAAGTGTTTTAGAGCAGAGAAAGCCACCCCAGACAGCATCAGCAAGGCATGTCCTGTTGAAGCCACCAGTGCTGGGCTAGAAACCCAGCGTGCCAGAGCAACGCCATCTGGAAAGCTAAGGCCACACTCCAGGCAGAGGTGCAACAACTGCCTAGAAAGATGGATCCAGACAAGTTTTGATGTAGCAAGGGTGGGAGCTGGTAATAGTGTGGCCGTGACACCATGGAGCATGACATGACTTGGACATCTGGGCAATTGCCCAGTGCTATAGGCAGGATTTGCAATTATGCTGTTTCTACACTCTTGTGGAACCTGGTGTTGTTGGTTCAAAGCAGACTACAAAACCATGGACATAACAGAAATATGTTTGACCTCTGGGCTGATGCATTTCAAAGTGTGTCTCTCTGCAGCTATAAACAACGTTGACTGAGGTCCTCACAAGTTTTACTGCATTTGAACCATCTTTGGATACAAGAAAGTCTCATGCCTGGTTTACAAAGAGGTACCCAAAGGAAAAAGGATTCAGGTAGCTTCCCAGTGTCCCAGAGGATGTCCCTGAGTGCACAGGCTAATGCCTTCACCATGGTGCCAGCCTTTTGCCCCTCCTATGAGCTTACCAAGTCAGAGCAGTCAGAGCGAAGGTGGGAGACAGTGGACAGTTGCATGTGGAAAAGGAGATTTTCTAAGCGTAAAGGAATTACTGAGCTGGTCCTAGAGGCTGGAATAATGGCGCTGTAGGCCATGTTTGGGGTTCTTTCTGCAGAGTAGGACAACTTCCCTGTCACTCCTGCTTGAAAATATGTGATGAAGATGTTATCTCCAGACCCCTTGGCACCTTCTCCCCCACCCAGTACTCAGAATCTGGGAGCTCTCCTGGTCCCACGTGGCTGGGGAAGCCCTGTGGGACTGACATGGGAGAGAGGACGCAACAAAAGACGAACAACCGGACTGTTTTGGCATGCCTTTTCCTTGTATGTTGAAGCAGATCCAGACTGCCTCTGAGCCAGGCTCCCCAGGAGAGTCATCAGCCTGCTCAGAATGGGCTAGCGTAGCACAGGAATCATTTGTTTGCTGTCCTCCCAGTGCAATGACTACTGCGCGCTATCAGGAAACCACGCACTAGGTGATGTAAATGCTTTCCTGTGTGGGATCTGTTTCTTCGCAGCCTGTCTCCTCTTGGGCTGGACAGTGTTGAGACGGGTCAGATTCCACTGAGCTGGGCTGGTTTTGCAACTTCTCAGCCCTAATGGAAATGCATATAATAGATAACCTGGCAGACATCTTCATCTAATTTGCCCTGATGGAAAAAAGATAGTATTTTTCACTCTGCTGCATTCACTTGAAGGCTTTTTAAAATGTAAACATAGATTTTGCCTAACTAAATGTAAGTGCCCTAATTAGAGCCTGTTTCTGAATAAGTTTGGAATTGCTAGTCATTCTAGGCTTACCCATAAAATATCACTGTGTTGAAATACTTTGCTTGATTCACTTCATTTAAGATCTCAAAAGAAACTTCATGCAAAAAAATGCTGTGAAATCAGTAGTAAGAAGTTCATTCTTGATGCTAATTATTCTCCATGGTTATATTTAAGCATTATTAGATATGATTAAGTGCATGAATCCTCATGTCTCTGAGGTAAAATCATAGAATCATTTAGGTTGCAAAAGACCTTTGAGATCATGCAGGCCAATCGTTAATACTGCCAAGTCCACCACTAAACCGTGTCCCTAAGTGCCACATCTACGCTCTCTGTCTTTTAAACACCTCCAGTGGTGGTGACTCCACCACTTCCCCAGGCAGCCTGTTCCAATGTTTGACATTCTTTGATGAAGAAATTTTTCCTAAGATCCAGTCCAGTCTAAACCTCCCCTGGGGCAACTTGAGGCCATTTCCTTTTGTCCTGTTGCTTGTTACTTGGGAGAAGAGACCAACACCCAACTTGTTACAACCTCCTTTCAGGTAGTTGTAGAGAGCAATAAGGTCTCCCTTACAGGCGTTTTGCTGGCATGCTCTGGGTGCATCTCCCTCACATGATGTTGGTGGGGTTATGCAGAGAAATGGGAATTTGCTTATGGAACTCTGTTGTCCTCCTCTGCTGGTGGTGAAGACAGGGGTGAGACCTCTTTCAGTCTTCATGGTGCTGTAGTCAATTATTCTAGGAGAGCTAGGCTCCCATACAAATGTAACTATGTAAAAACATCACTGTATTATGAAATAAATAGCATGTGTTAAAAACATGGAACAGAAAATCTTGGTTCCAAGAGATCCAGACACCCTGGGAGACTCTCTGGCTCAATGAACTCTGAAATTTAGGGTCCAAGTGTAACTGGCAAAAATCATCTATTGGAAGAGGTTTGTGTTTGCCTCTGAACTGCCATCTGTTGATTCATTTTGCTGCAGGTGGAAAAGGCATGAGAGACTGGGAAGGAGGGATCTGTGTGCCATGAGTATTATTGCAGGCACAGTTACCAATGAATCTCCAAGTCCTATGGATATTTATCCCATAGTTGTTCATCTGGCTGGAGGAATATTGCCACAGTACAGACAGGTACGGAGACATTTTCCACAGGAGAGATTGATAAGAGAGCTAACTACTAAAAATTTACTATGTTTCTTATCCTCCTTGGAGATCTCCAAAATATTCCTTAGCCTCAAGCCTAGTCTGGTATTTTGAACTAGTGAGCCCCCAGGCGTGTGTGTGGCCAGAGCAGTTGTTCCTGCCAAAGTCCAGGTGCTAGTTTCAAATCCATTTTCAGCCTCTCTGAGGAAAGAATTGATGGCTGAGGTTCTTTTGGCACCAGCTTGAGTTCTGGACACTTACAAATACCTCCTAAAGTCATTAAACCCAGCCTTGTTCAACATGTTTCTTTAAGCTCCTTTGAAAATTGAAAAATGCAAACAGTTATGAGATCAGTATTGATTTCCTGAATCAATTGCTTTTTTTCTGCTAGACCAAGTTCTAAACATTGTTTACATATTGCTAAATAGAATTAGTTGTCCTAGCTATTAATAACTAGGGATTTAAATATTGGCTTGGCAGTCTGCCAGCTGCTCTAAATCTATGACCAAATTATTCTGTATGCTGTCTCAAGCACTGCTGCAGCCAATGCGAAGACAGTGATGAGTATGCAGTTGGCTGTCAGGTTTGTCCCTGCCTGCATATGCTTCTCCCTATTACCTTAGGGCAATTGATGGACAAAACTTGGGGCCTTTACTGCAAGGAAGAGCTCAGAGGTGAGAGCATGGGTTCCTGTTTCACTGTTGTGGGTCCTACTTGTACGCAGTGTGGTGACACCAAAAGGGCAGTAAGTATTTGTTCCATTGTAACAGCAAAACATGAGCTTTCTCCTCTTGATTTCCATCTTGCTAATCGACAAATTTCTTGCATAATGGGTGTTTATCAGCACTGATCTCTGAGGTTATTGAAATTGTTGTGGATAGCATACCAGTGACTGGCTAGCTGGAGGTGTCTTACAGCAAAGAAATACTTGTAAGTAACAAAGGGAACGCATTATAGGAAGTGGGATGGGAACACAGGCTGTCATTGACTACACTGGAAATTTAACTCGATTTCCTTCATATTTCTGGTGTTTTTCATCTTCAAAGTCAGTACTCCACACAGAGAATCTGCTTTGTGATGAGGAGGGTGCCATGGTGTGTAAGGTCTTCTTAGTAAATAGTGGTACTGCTATCACTTGAAGGCCCTTTCCATTTTCCTCAGTCTTGTAGTTGTGCCATAAGATTTCTTTCCTGCCAGGTGGAGCCATCTGGAAGGCTCCTTATGTGACCCCAGTCTTACATCCACCTGCAGCTGGAGCTTGTTGTGGAAAAAGAGTTTGCCCCTGTTTTGGGGAAGGTGTGACCCATCATGAACTTCTGTTGCTGTTTGATCTCTCACGAGACCCTTCTGAAGCCAAACCTCTGTCAGCTGACACTGAGCCCCGCTTTGACACTATAATAAAGAAGATTGAAAGAGCCACAGAAGAACATCGCAGGGCACTGGCTCCAGACCCAGAGCAGCTCTCCATGTACAACATGGTGTGGAAGCTGTGGCTGCAGCCATGCTGTGGGACATTCACTTTTTGTTGGTAAGGAAGGTGACAGCATACAAATTTTGTGAGATAGATGTCTACTAACATGTCCTGTGACACTGGGTCCTCTGCTGACAAAGCTTTCAGTAACTGGTTGTATCCTTTCTCTTGCTGGGAAGAGAAGTGGATAAAAACAAAGGAAAGGAATGTCTGTCAGAGCTTTTCCCCTGCATTATTCACCACTAACCAAAGGTTTAAGGATATCCTGTCCGGTACGGTAAAGGGCTTGAATACAGACTGGTTTTACAGATTTGTGTGTAAGAGAGAACTGTAGAGGTATATGCCTAATATTTGCCTAATTGATGCCTACTCAAGGAAGATAATTGGAGAACTCTGCAGAGAGCCTAGTGTATGATGCTGAGCAGGCAGCAATAGGAAATACTAAACTTACATAGAACCCTAGATGTTTGCAATTGTGCCCCTATAGCCCCCAAATTATGGTTGTACTCTATCTAAATGTAGTAGTTTGAGTCATTATTGTTTCCTGTCCTGCCCTGTTATCTCTGAAGAAATATTGTTGGGATGCTGAGCAACACCTGAGACAGAGCAAATTTGATCGAGGAGGGATTGTCCTCGAGTTGTGAATAGATTTTTTTAACAGATCTGCAGCTTTAGCTGGGTAACAGTAACATATTTCACAGTCAGTACAAAATGTTGATGTGCAGTATACCTCTGCTAAAGTTACAAATAAGAGAGAAGCATTTTGCTCTTCAGAAACAGGTTCTGGTGAATGCAAATTGGCAAAAGCAATTTTATTGCACATAAGATGCCAATAAAAATGTTTTGGATTGATAGTTTACACTGTTTCAATGTCAGTTCTAGAAAAATAAGGTTCATTTGAGAGTTATATTGGAATTAATGCCCCAAAATGTTTAGTAGCAGTATTTAGGTTTACAAACTACAGCTTGTAAAAAGGGATCTTGCCAATACTAGTTTAAGAAAAAAAACCACCCACAAACCAAAACCAAACAAAAAAAACCCAAAACCCTGTGGTGGTGTGACCCCAGCCAGACTTTCTGAAGAGACTTTGCACTGAGTTTGTAGTGAAATTGCAGAGATTTTGGAGCTTTGAATCTGTTAATGTCTGTATTTTTGCAGGAGTAGATGACGTCAGAGTTTATTATAAGCATGTTGCTAGAACTCTAGAGAAATCGGTGTTTGAATTTAGTAAATGGAAAGATTTTGTTGTTGTTGTTTTGGTTCCTCCCTTGACCCCCCTGAATACCCCTGCAAACATTTTACTTGCTCAGATGGTTTACTTAACACTTTTCTTCCTATCTTTTAATGTTTTTTCCTAAGTGTGATGTAGAAACAATTTCACAAATTTTTGTTTGTGTCACTTCAATATCTATGTTCTTCAGTACTGTAAGTCCACTCAGAAAACTTGTCAAACATAGAAGGAGCTGTACAAGTGCCAGTGTTTGCTTTTAGTACTTGGGTATGTGCAAAAAGCCAGATGAAAAGCAGCTTAAAGCACACAATAACTCAAAAAGCAAGTTTTTGCGGGCAGAGAATTTGCCTGTATGCACCAGTGAGTAAACAGCAGTTTCCTGTACTCAGGCTCAGTGAAAAACTGGTAAGCTGAAGAGGAGGAAATACCACAGGGCTCATAATGCAGAGATAAAAGTAATCTCTTTTCTGCTTCACTGTTACAAAGCTCTTTTTCTAAAAAAAAAAAAAAAAAAAAAAAAAAATCATGGCTTAAAGCTTAGTTTTTTTGAAGACAATAAGTAATCTCAGCTGTTACCTCTGAATTGGGTCACTAACGTAGTGGTGAGGAACAGGATGCAAGGTCTGCGGTAGCAGAATGCCTCCTCTGCTTCTAGGTAGAGTTTTGTTATTGGGGAAAAAATAAGAAGGTGTGGGGTTTTTTGGGGGTTGGGGTTTGGTCTGTTTTTTTAAGGTATGCCAGCAGCAGCGTGGGCACATCTTCGGTAGTGATCACATGGTAAGATGTAAACAGTCTAGAAGGGCTGAAAGAAAAGTTTAGTCATAATTTGGACCAAAGGCAGGTGAAAATTAATACTTTTTGGCAATTTTCAAAGATCAACCTTTCCCAAAACATAGTATAATTCAAGAAATGCAGTTATTTTCAAAGAAAATCTTTGTACCAGCATCATCACAAGCTGTTAAAGTTATAAAAAGTAAGTATGATAGTCAAAAGGTATTCATAAAAGTAGCCCAATTTGACAACTTATGACTATATTAAGTTATTTTTGTAAGTGCAAGGAGGTCAACAAATAAAAAAGCTGCCTCCAGTGCTGGTTATTCCTGCCACTGTATTATATTAATCTGATAGTTTAAGCTGCTTCATCTTTCCACACCGACTCCTACTGAGTTCTCTAGAACGAAGTGTTAAATTCCGTGTTCACTGTATTTGCGTAACTCAGAGGACTGAAGTGTCAGAAAATGAATGGATGAGAGCTCCTCCACGTAATTGTTCAAGACCTTTTGAAGGGTAAAACATATTATAACAGAGTTAAGTTCTGAAAGATGGTGGTAGTGGGTAGATATACTGAACTTTCAGTTCTTTGGGGTGGGGGAAGAAAGTGCAATTAATATCTTCAGCATAGGTAGGTCTACCTTTCCTGAAAATGCAGCAAAGAAAAGACATGACAGAGGAAAAGACATCATGACAGAAGAAAAGGGGGAGGCCAAGCTAATTCTGTTACCCTGTCTGGAAGACTGGAAAAGCAGGGTGGGGGACACAAAACCCCAGGGCTATTATTATTTATGCCATCTCTTTTTGAGGCACTGAAATAGAGCAGTGACAGTCTTTAGAGAAATCTGCACAGAATTAACTGAATAAGGAATTTAGAAAGGGCAGTAGCTATGTTGTGCTGGTATTCCAAGAATAAGGACTTTGTACTCAGCCTGGAATTCATGTAAAACCTGCATAGCAGTGGCAGTTCCAGTTTGCTGGTGGTTCCAGTTTGCTGGCTGTTGCTGGCAGAGATCCCAGGTGGTGTTTGTGCTAGAGAAGAGGAAAAGGAGCAAGTCCCACCCTGCTTCCTCCCACATGTGTCTTAAAGGATCAGGAGTGCTCAGCACACCAAGGAGCAAGATGGGTTTCAGAGCCAGAATAATAATTGAGACAAGAGTTTGTTTTCCACATTGTTAGAAGGAGTTGGCCTTTTTCATTAGTCTTGATCATTTATTGTGGCTTACTGGCTTACAGAGGGAATTGCTACCTGAAGTTTTCTTGGATTTCTATAAGAAACTCTGCTAAGTTTTAGAGGCCAGTGTTGGAATTATGAATTAAGGTGGGTTGTTTTTTTCTTATTTAATATCTAAGGGAATTGGGCAAGCCCTTGGGACCAGTAATGGGTTTATCACATCCTAGCAATGTCAGTGAGAGCTCTGCTTTCAGAAAGATTCAGTGCCTAACAGAAAACTATAAATATGCATATTTAAATTGATTTTTTTAAAAAAAAAACCAAACACCAAGTTTCATACTTCTAGTCCTTCGGTAAGGGTAATAGTCCTAAAAGGGCTTGCAGTAAATTAGGAAGCACTAATTTTAATCATGCCACAGCCAATGGTATTAAGATCCAACTAGCTTTTAATATTTAATAGCACTGCACCTCCCTGGTTCAAAATTCACACCTTTCCTGAGCGGCTGTACAAAGTCTCTGTCTAAATACCAATGTGCCTGCTGTGACCAGCTGGCTGTGCTGCACGAACCTGTGGGGAGAAAGTGGAAAGCAGCAGAGCTGTTGTACCCGCTTGGAAAGCTTACAAACACCCACAGGAAACCGAGGGTTTTGTTACGTGTCCTGGATCTGTCTGGTTCCTTTGCTCTGCTACAGCTCACAAAGGATGTGATGATCCTCAGCTACTCAGTGCAGGCTGAGAACATCTTTATTGCAATAGTTTTGGCTTAGTGATGTACCCTTTAAACACAAAAGATGCTGCCATTATAGATAAGAACCAGAGCCATTCCTAGTTCTTCCCTCTCGCGTGTTAATGCCCTCATGCGTTTGCCTGACTGTCACCTCTGCTCTGTCCTATGGGGCCATAGTTCGTTGGGGCTCCGGGCGACCTACTGCCAGGCTGTGACTCTGAGGCACTGCTACCGTATAAATAAAAGATTTGAGATCCTACTAGTTAGTCCTTCCTTTCATATTAATACAGCCTGTTTTTCAAAGCGTGGGATTAGGCTACTGGCATTTGCATTCACAGGAGGGTCTAGCTTCAAACCACCAGTGCGTTGGGTCAGAGGGATCTTGCTGCTTCCCCGTTGATCTCTGACTCGGCCACCACTCAGGGAGGATGATCCCTCAGTGCTGCCTTTCAGGATCTTGCTAACAGAGAGGGGAAGCATCATCAACCCTGTGGTAAATTCCATAACTAATAGAGATGAAGCTATTTTTATTATTATTATTTATTTCCCATATTGGGTCAGCCATAGCCAAACAAGTACTTAGATGTCACTTGGAAAAATCATCAATGGACCCCAGACTCTGACTCTTCTTATACTATTTTCCTGGTCAGGATAACAGCATCTGCAATTTTTTTATCCTATGGCTCATCCTTTGAAATACATAGGCCAGGATTATACTCTGCTCTGGCCACTTTATTATTCTGCAGACATTCAAGGTAACTGTAACACTCTTATGTACCAAAAAGGCAGAACTCTCAGAAAATGCTATATTTTCCCACTGGAGAACATGCTGATTTTGGAGGAGAAAAACCCACAAGTTTTTGATTAGTCAAGGTGGAACTTTTCAGTTCTCAGTGTTTAGAAGTGATTTTATGTTTACAGATGTGCTTTTAGTTGTTGTAGAAATTAAATATTCTTATTAGCCTCAATCTGTTCCTTAATAGAGCTAACAAATTATTCTTTAATTGTGCTGGTTTGAAATGGAGAGAAGTGTGGAAAAGTAGGGATTTTGCATGGGTGGGATATTTCAGATTTTTATCTCTTCTCACAGTGTCATCTCTAATTTACTTCAGTGTACACCGCAAAGATGAGTTTATGCCAGTCCCTGATGGAGCTGGTTTACCATGTACTTCTTTATGACTATTTGCACAATTGTAGTGCAACATTTTCTGTAGATCCCTTAGTCTGTGGCCATTCCCAAGGAAAAGGAGTGCATTTCCCAAGCCGTTCTTTGTCCAGAGCAATTGGGTGTGCTCTCTATTTCAGCAAGCATAGGAAATTTCTTCCACTCATGAAATTTGCTTTGCTAGACAAAAATAAATATTTAAAAGTTGAAAGGTTATTTCTAGGTTTTTGAAGTCCAGGTTGATTTCATAGAGTTGGTGGGCAGAAAAACTGGCTTGTTAAATTTATAAATGTCATTAAGTTTTGAAGACCTTTAAGGAACTTATCATCGTATTATGTTTCTGGACAGTTTTCAGTAACGTTCAGATAGAAACACCTCCTTGAACGTACTAGATGGCATACAAACCTAAAAATTTACAGTCCTTTCCCTAAGAATGACACTGCAAGTATTATTTTTGGGGATGGCTTTTCTTTGAGGCATTTTTTATGGTTTCTAAGATCACAGTAAGGGTTAGATTCTTTTTCCTTGACCTTAAAGATAATTCGAGGTTAAGTAACCGAGATACTAGCTTTACTTATCGTTCGTCACCTCACCTATAAAATGGTGAAAACCTTTCAGGGAACACCAACAGTTCTGTGCAGGTATTGAGTAACTGGCGTCTTTAATACTTGTCTAAAGCCATGGGCATTTACCTTTCTTTCCAAAGGCTCACAACCCCCACTGGAGTTATTGGCAGCTGGGAACAGGCCAGATCTTGCAGAACTGTATGTTGTGCTATCTGACCTTACCTGTCCTCAGAAGTGCCCCTCTGCCTTGCAATATCGGTTCAACAGGGCTCTGCAAGCGCGTGCTCAGGCAGGTAGGGACCCTCTCTGCCATCAAGCGCTGGTAGGTGAGCTGGCCTCTGCTGCAGCCAGCCACAGGCAGGGCAGTGTGAGTGTGATAATACAGGGCAGTTAATGGCCAGCCACACAGGCAAGATCGGCAGACCCACTGGGCACTGATGTTTCTTGGTTTGTTTCCTTTTTCACCAGAATTTATGTGGCCAACTGTGTACCTGTTTCGTACAAGGGCACGAAGCTTGCCAAGGGAAAGCAATGGTAAGAAAAGATGTTTGCTGAGGGTCTTTCCTGGCTTTTACATTTTGTGCTTAAGAAAAAGTAAGCAGATCTCTCTCTCACACCACCACCACCACCCCCTGAAACACACTGAGAATCTAAGAGCAGCTACTAGAGGTTTAGATCTATTGGTATTTCAAGGCTTTTTACCCTAGTTTTATAGGATGTGGAGGTTTAGGAGTATACGTAATACATAGTATGGTACTTTTACTATGCATTTATCACATTGCAGTATCTGTCAATGAACTAGCAGTCAGTAGGTTTGTTCTAGCATATGTATTTTACTTTAGGTGAACATCTGTAAGCTGCCTTTTGCACCCACCTTGAGCAACTAAGATATGAGCGGAGATATTCTTAGGATCTTCTAGGAAGATAGCCATTTTTAAGCCCTTTGCTGCAACCTTGGTTTTGCAGATGGTCCCATGCCTGAAGGTGCGCTTTCCAGATGATGTTGTGTAGCACTGGACGCGGTGGATGCAACAGGCAAGCCATTGCCATCATGAGCAGTGTGCCTCCACATCAATCGCCTCCATGCTTCTGTCCCACTTGTTCCAGGAGCCTTAACGGGAGTGTCCCGCACTCCTGGATAAGGCGTGCCTCAGGAGACTTGCAAGCATCCAGCCACTCATTCTACGGGAAACATCTGCTAAGATCAGTGCAAATCTCAATAAAGAAATGCTCACACAAAATTCCCGTGCGCACAGAAGTGTTGCTGGTTTTGGAAAACTCAAGAACTTCTGTAACTACTCAGGAGCTCCACCTGCTGGCAGCATTTGGTAGCTGTTTGCCTCTGTACCGAGTCCTCATTGAAGAATAAAGTCTATTGTAAAGCTTACAAATGTTTTTGTAATTTTACCTTTTTACTTCTAATTTCAGGAGCTGCCTAAGAATTTTTCTAATTTTATGCTTGTTTCCAAGAACCCGTGTATCAAATCCTTCAAAACCCAATTTTTTACTGACACTGGCTGATGATCTTGGTACTAGAGATGTGGGGTGATATAGCAATGATACAATAAGTAAGAACGTATTCTAAAAAATAAATTATCCCTTCCGGGTGAATTTCAGTGAGAAAACTGATGACACTTCGTACTAGAAAATTAATTATTAATGGTTTAGTTTATCTAGATACTATTCTTTTCAAACCACATACAAAATAAATGTTCTCCGGTAATTTCTACTGGACTAATAATTATGCAGACATGCTTGAACAACTTTCTTGGACTTCTATCCTTCAGCACAGTCAGAACTTTGCAAACTCTTGTAGGCTTGTTGTGAAATGACAGCTCAGTCTATGTGATATATTTATCTCTAGTGTAGTTATCAATCTGCATATAGATTGATTGATAGAATGATTGTACATATATTCTGTGTTTACTCTAACCTATTATAGTCTTGGAAATTATTTTGTACTGCATCTATTAAAGGAATGTCTTCACTACGCTACATGAGCTTTTGATATGGGATATATCTGAAATACTTTTTTTCTTTCTTTAGTTACTAATAAAAACAAATGTATCCATGGAAAAATTAATTTCTAAGGAGTCCAGGTATCTCAAGAAATATGTAACACAGAGCTTTGCTAGTTGAGCTGCAGAAAAACAGAGAGTTTTGTAAATTTGATGGTGTCCTTGTCAAACCTAGGAGGAGTGGGATACTATAAACTTCTGTGTCATACATTTTTATCAGAGGTGGGATTTTTATTTTTAGGACCCCAAACACTGATGGCCTGGAAAAGGACGGAGTGAGACTTACCCAGCACATTACTGCAGCTGCTGTCTGTACTCCAAGCAGAACAGCTTTCCTGACTAGCAGATACCTTTTCAGATCAGGTTGGACCTCTCTCCAATGGTTCACTGCAGTTTGTCTAGCCATTGTTGCTTTTAAAAATCCCCTTAAATAAACCATTTTAAAGACTAATTATTCTAAGGATTTGGGGTCTCACCGAGGGGGGCAAAAATAAAGATGACTAGATTTAGTGATTGATTTCTTTGGGAAAATCCCCAGATAAAGCACAGCAATGTGGCTAAACACAGAAATGAATGAAAATCCAAACAGCAAAAAGCACCCAAAGGTAGAAACAGGAAGAAGAAAATTGTGCAAACACTGTATGTTTAGTGGTATTAAGATTATAGTGTAATATTACACTTTGTAAAGCCTTGGCAAACGTTTCCATAGAGAAATGTGTCAGACTGTGGAAGAGTTTTCAGCAATGATGTTTTAAAACAGATTTACTTCAGCCATGTAAATTCATGACAGAAAACTTCAGCCACAGCATATGACAGTAATAATCAGTGTAGCTCCTCTGACGTGATTCTGGCTTGCTAAAGGAGAAATGTAATCATGTACATTTCAAACTGTGTACCCCTGACTCTGTAAGCATTTTGTTCTATATAAAACTTGTTTCCCCCTTTTCTTTTTTTAACAATATATTTTGATAGAACTTTAGTTGTAAGAGATTACTTAATGTCCTAACAGAGGCATCTTGGTATCATTTTGCCAAGGTGTAACCCCAGCTGGTAACTAAGCCCCACACAGCTGCTTGCTCACTCCCTCCTCACCCAGAGGGATGGGGAGGAGAATTTGAAAGAAATGTAAAATTCCAGGGTTGAGATAAGAAAAATTTAACAGGTAAAGCAAAAGCCATGCATGCAAGCAAAGCAAAGCATTTGCTCATGCAAATATACTCAATATAATGCAAATATACCCCAAATATACTCAGCATGATGTCATATGGTGTGGAATATCCCTTTGGCTATTTCGGGTCACCTGTCCTGGCTGTGTCCCCTCCCAGTTTCCTATGCCCCTCCAGCCCCCTCACCAGCAGGGCCCAAGGAACTGAAAACTCCTTAACTTAGCACAAATATTACCCAGCAATAGCCAAAACCATCAGAGTGCTATCAACATTGTTCTCACACCAAATCCAAAACACAGCACTGCACACCAGCTACTGAGAAGAAAATTAACTCTATCCCAGCTGAAACCAGGACATGTTTGTAGAAACCACAGCATAGCTGAGGCATCTGCATTGGACAGCAGATATTGACATGGGACTTGGAGAAGACGTCATTCTGGGGGTCAATCAGAATATCCCAGTGCATACTAAATGGTTTATAAAGACTCACTAAGCTTAGGCAACTGCGTCCCATTCATTAGAAAGAACAATCTGAGAAGACTGAAAATCTGAAATCTGGCTGGCTTTATTTTAAAGACATCTTTAGAGACATCATCTCTAGGCATGACATCCAGCACTCAATATCAAGTTCTCTTTTGGAACCAGTGTTCTGGTGGGATCCCACTAAATCAAACTACTTTTGCAAGAATACCGCACCAGCAAGGTTATTCTACAGCACTTTGCATTTGTTGCTTGTTATTCAAATGAGGCTGCTTCTGTAGATACTTTTCTTTGCCAAAATGTCTAGAAATCAGTTAAACCAGTTTCTCATATGTATAACTTTCAAACATTAAAACTTCTAGTATGAATGTCGCTAATTAAATATTTTCCAATAGCTCTCTTGATGTATGGTAATGTTGCAAATTCAGTAGAAAATGTGGGAAAGTAGTTCAGCCATAACCCAAAGCACTACTTGAAAATCTTGTAGTATTATAGGATCATAGACTATCTCAAGTTGGAAGGGATCCATAGGGATCATTGAGTCCAACTCCCTGCTCCTCACAGGACTACATAAAACTAAACCACATGACTAAGAGCATCGTGCAGACACTTCTTGAACTGACAGACTTGGTGCCATGACCACTTCCCTGGGGAGCCCATTCCAGTGACCGACCACCCTCTCAGCGAAGAGCCTTTTCCTAATGTCCAATCTGAACTTCCCCTGATGCAGATCCAGAACACACGGTTTGGCATCTCACTTGAAACATCCTTCTGTTTTTCACAGTAGATGATTATCTGTGTCAACACTGGCAGATATCATGATGACTACTTTCTTGATACAGTTTTCCAGTTTCTCATCTATCGTATATATGTTTCATCTAGACTCCCTTTCTATGACCGGCTTGCAACATAGTGTCAAAAACTTTATGGAAATGAAGATCTGTGGTCTCTCTTGCATGTGATTACTCCAGAATGCTAAGCCTGAAAAATCCACTGTGACAGCTTGGGCAGTTTGGCACTTACTGTATAATGAAGCCTGAAAACTGCCCCCATGACTTATTTCTCTACAGAAGAAGATTTGGATGCCTTGACCTTGCTCAGTATCAAAATGCACATCATGTTACTCGATGAGCCCCACAAGCAATGCTTGATACAGCTGAGATCTCATCCAGGAACAGTCCTAAATGCTAACTTTGCCTTCCATTCTGCATATGAAATTTCCATACCAGTAACAAATGCAAAAAGTCCAATGGGCTGATTTGAATAGCTCAGAACGTAACCTACCAAATTCACTTCTACTAGCTTAACACAACCATATTAGTAACAGAAGAGTCCAGAGAGGAAAGGTGAATGTGATTAGACAGTCTCCAGTATGAAAGGACAATAATGAAATCATGCAAGCTTAGGGAGGAGATAAGAGGACATATAATATCAGTTTAGATATTAATAACAGAAAGGCATTCCCATTTATGTCTACATACAGCAGAACAGGGGATATCCCAGTGAAGCTAACTAGGAAGATTAAAAAAATTAGTTTATTTCAGAAATATCTGTAGAAATCACTGCTGCTATTGCTAACAGGCTATTAAAAACAAGAAGATAAGTAAGCCACACACAAATAATAAGGACAGCCACTAGTGAATAACAAAGCATGAGATACCGTTATCTTACATAGCACAAAGATTATTGCACAAGTAGCTGGACTTGCCCTGCTTATAATCCATCCTGCCACCTTGTCAGCTTTTAAAACCAAGCTCTGAGAACCTTGCCTCTAAGCTGTAACTATGAGCACACCTCCTTCATAGCAAAGTCTGGCATTACTTAGCAAAGCCAGAGGCTAGTATAAACTACCATTCAACTGCTGAATTATTAGCTGAGCTAATAAGATAGCTTGAAGTTTTTTTTGCCAATTTTCCTACAACACTTTCCAGCAATGACTTGTCATTTCTGCCCTTCATAGGAGGAATAACAGAGCAAAGGTCATACAGGTACCTGAGAATCAACATTTTGCGATTTTTCTTTTCTAAGTGAACCCTCAACTTGGAGTTCTAGCTTTAAACAAATGGTTTCATTCATATCCTCATCCTTGATATCTATAATTCATATCTGTAATTAGTTAATGGTTCTCACTTTGAAACACTATTCAAAACAATGAATATTTTGACTTGTAAGAGAGCCAGGGCATGGAGGAGACCAGAGGAAGGCAAGAGAAACCCAGTTAAGAAAGACTCTTTGGATTACCTTAACACAACTTCAACAGAAATGTGGGTGGAAAGTCTTCCTCTCTGCTGCATATTCAGAGCACTACCCTGTTCACTGCTTGAGTTCTGCACTCTTCCATTTGGGACCACCCCAGAGCATCCCTGGGACTCTCAACTCCTGGAGGGCAATCAAACGTTATTCTAATCCCTGTCGCTGCTCTCCAGGACTGCAAATAATTTTGTCATGTTCCTGGTGGTTCTGATTGTTAACTGTTTGACAGCCAAGCTTGCCCTGTGTTAATCTCCCTTCCTCAGGCACCAAGCAGGGCTGCAACCTCTATTCCATTGACATGAGGTCAGATTTTGCTTCTTATTAGTGAAGACTTTTTTTCTTGGGCACGGTTTTAGGGAGTGTGGAGATTGTTCTCAAACATGACATTCAATTAAAAGCATGGGCCAGAATGTCTTCTCAGGCATTAGAGGGTGGGATTGTTCCTTTTCTGCCAAAAATACTGCTTAGTAGTGGGTTGCTGTATGTGCCACCCAAGAAAGCAGTCTAAAATAAAGAGATTAATACTTATTTTTGAAGAATGGAATTTGTACTGTAGTCATTCTACTGTTCTCCAGGATCTGCTGTTATTTGAATAACAGATTTGATAATAGATTAAAGTTATTTGAATATTCTAAAAGTTAAAACCCCTGTTATTATATATGTATAATAAATATCTAGTATCTTTTATTCTTTTTTGGTACTTCCCCACCTCCCTTCTCTAACAGGTGGAAAAGGAATGGGAGGCTGGGAAGGAGGGATCCATGTCCCAGGAACGGGAGTGTTGCCTGCAGGGACAGTTATCAATTATGACAAGCCTTGTGGACATTTTCCCAACTGTAGTTCACCTGCCTGGAGGGGCAGTGCCTCAGGACAGGTACAAAGGTGGCATCATAAACCATACTTACTCCCCTTTTTTTATTTAGATAGAAGCTGACTGTATATGTCATGCATCCAAACAGCCACAAGTTAAATTCTGCTTGTTTCTAAACCAGGCAATTCCCTAGCTTTCTTTCTGTGTAGCTTCCCCATCTTGTCTGCTTATATGGGAAAGGCAAAGGAAAACCATATGTTTTATCAAAGGTTGTTTAGCTAACTCAGTTTTCTAATCACTGAAAGGCAACCTGGTTGATTTGGGACACTGGGATGATGGAACACCACCCCCCCACCACCCCCCCTAGAAAAAAAAATCTCAAAAAAACCTAAAACCAAAGTTGCCCCGTTTCATTTTGCTTTTTATCAAAAATTCACAGATGCTCACAAAGCTGGTTGATCCTGTTAGAGTACCAGGACAGGCCCTTTCCAAGTCTAGGAAGCTCATGAATAGGGAAGGTGGAACAAATGGCACATGGTCTGCATTTGGCTGGCAGTGTGGGAGAAGTAGCATCCTCCACAGTAAAGGATTTGTAGCATTGAGTTAGACTCCTCTAAAGAACAGGAGAAAGTGTGGGTGGCTAAGCCATTTGAGCAAGAAGCATAAAAGGACTGGTGGTGTGTAACTAAACCAACTGTTAGTCAATTCAGTAAGTGGCTTTTTACCTTCCCCCCCCCCCCCCATTTTATTACAAAGCCTCAAGCTCACAGAGCTATCAGTGACTTCAGTGACTTTCATTTCAGGCAGAAAAATTAAAAGCTGTGAACCATGTCTTCACTATGGTTATCGCTTACTTCCAGGAAGATTACAGTAATGGTGAATTATCTCCCCAGGCAGGATGTGTGAACTAGCTGTAGTTGCAAAAACTGCTAGTAACTGCTAATCACTTGTCTCCACCCATCCACCCAATTAAAAATCTCCAGGCTTATTAGCTAAACAGTAGCTGGGTTTAGAAATGATACTTGAAATTGTAATGCTGCATACATAAAGAGTCAGTACTGCTTATACTCCAGCTGCAGACTGAAATTCTTAAGCAGCCTGGTGGCTCCTGTCCTCTCCATCAGGGTAACTGATGGGCGCACCTTACTGCCTTTGCGCTCTGGGCATGAGTTCATGTTTCACTGCTGCAGTGTACTTCTGTGTGCAGTGCAGTGGCACCAAAAGGACAGTGAGTATAAACATCCCGCTCCTGCAGATCAGACATGATGTAATGACCTCTAGCTTGCAATAGGTTATCACACAAAAACATATGTACAGGTATTTGGAGTAAGTTTATTGCCTCAAACTCTCAGTTCTTCTGCAAGGTGCAGAATGGCTGCATTGTTGGTTGTCCTGCCTTGCCCAAGATGGAAGGGGTTTGCTTCCTGCATAGCCTAGCTTCAACAATAACACTGTTGTTGCAGCCTTTCTATCGCTTTTGCTGCAAAAGCATTTGGGATCAGATTTAGTGTAAGATTGAAGAAGAAGGAACTACACACATAAGGTCTTTATCTTAAGTGGTAGTTTGTTTGTTTTCAGTAGCTCTATCCTGTTTGTTAGATTTTTTCAGCTGTGGCATTAGACAAGCTGTGACGCTTTCCTGAGCTTTCAACAACCACCCAATCTTTGTTGATGTCGCCCTCCATTATTACAGCATAAAAGAGAACGGGCCGGTGACTGGTAGCTGTGTCCTTATTCCCACTGAAAACAGAGGATGGCATTTGCGTGACCTGGATGCCAGGTGCCCAGATCTGAGCTTGTTGTTTTATAGCCACTGAGGAGATGCAGATGTTTACAGGGTGTTATTCACCTCCTTCTGATTAGCACATCTGGGCTAGATCAGTCAGGCCTGTTTCTCCACTGACTGAAAAGCTGAGACTGACCACATCAGATATAAAAATCATCCTTACATTAATTTAAAGTTAGTTGAGATGACTTGCACCTTCTGTGACTATATGATGTGATAGTAAGTGATGACATGACGGTAAGCTGATGAATTCATGGGGATACTGTACTCAGGTTTTTTCCTTCTGCACAGCTGGAGAAATGCAGAAGCTGATGGAGTAGGCTATGACTACTCATCTTCCCATCTTTTAGAAACTTGAATCAGCCCCTTTAATTTTTGTTTTGCTTTTCCTATCTGTGAAGTGAGAGAAGAATTACAGAGTTCTTGTGCGACTGCAAATAGGTAGCAGTTACAAATGCTAGGGCATTCCACCATCAGCAGCTGTTCACATTCAGCTGGTCCACTGACAAAGAGCTGGCTGTTCAAAGACTACTTTGAGCACTGACCACGGGGTGAGACAACCATAGGAAGCCCAGCAAGAAATCCTTCTGATGTCAGAATGTCCACTGGGTGATATTTCTTGTGCCCATTTACATTTCTTTTATGATGCTTTCTGATACGATGATAGTATCAAGCCAAGAATCTACTTGCTCAGTGAACACTCAAAGACTACAAAACTTACTTGTTACTGCCAGTTTCACCCTGAGGTTAGTGCCCTCACCATCACACCACATTTGACACAAGCATGGCTCCCAGGTGGGATGTCACTGCTCTTGGCCAACAGGAAACATGGAAGAAAGGGATAAGGACTAAATGTGAGTATGTGGTGCCAGGTGCCATGGTGGAATTTTATTTTTAGGTTCTTGATTCCCAAAGACAAATCTGGGTACTTCATCCAAGGAAAAATATTTAAGCTATACAAGCCATGTAGTATTTGAGGAGCTATGCCTTCAGGGTGACATCCAGAGCAACCTGCACACCGCTTAAGGAGCTATATGGTAGAAAATGCTAAGTACAAGGGTGAATCATAAATGCAATTCTTCCATGGAGTGGAGCACCTTCAAGTCTTCCAGGGAAGGTTGGTCATTTCTTTTTTTCTCTTGGGAATCCTCATTCTTTATTTTCTCTGCAGAGAATAAATGCTAAACCCATTTTTGTCTAAGAATTAGGAACGGGGTTGTTAATTTAAAGAAGAAAAAAAAAAAGAAAAAGAAATAAAGAAAAGGGAAAGAGTGCTGCGACTTCGGCTTTTCTGCTTTGTAGCCGAGAGGTAAGGCCTTGACAGCCCTTTCAGGGCTGCTGCCGTGGGGCAGAACTGCTGCGGGGCTGCTGCTCGGCGCAGCTGCAGGCAGGGGCCTGGTCTGGGCAGCTCCCTCTGCCTTGGTGCTTCCCGCTGGGCTGGACGTTTGGATGACATGATAACCAACATGGCTATGAAACGGGGTGACACCAGTGAGAGAACCACCCTTAAAATGCTCGAGGCTAAAATTTTGGCTGTCCTAACTACTTACTTATCTAAGCAGACCAGGACTCGATTCCTCCTTCTGTGTGTTTGGCCACAATTAAAATATATCATCGCTACATGACACGTGCAAATGACCACTCTGCATCTTTCCTGCGGAAATTGGGTCTCTGCAGCAATTATAAATCAAGATTAGTTGAACCAACTCCATAACCTAAGGCTTTAAGCCATCAGTCTCTCCTTCTGTCGCAGTCACGGTCACTTTTTTTGTTAGGCACCTTGATGGGATTACATTACACAAAAAAAACATGGGAGGAGGGACTGGTGCGCCCCTTCTCTGGTAAGCACGAGGAGCAGGCCAGCGGTGGAGGGAAATGCCCGGCAGGGGAGAGCTGCAGCGCGGTGCTGCCCCCCCAGTGCGCCCCGCTGCCCCCGGCCCCGCGCCGCGGCGGGCAGGCACTAGGGCCCGGGGCCGCGGGCACAGCCGCCGGGCCGTGCGCCCCGCAGCCGGCAGCGCGGGAAGCGGAGGCGCCGCCAGGGGGCAGCGCAGCACCGCCAACGGCCGCAACGGCACAACGGCCACAACGGCCGCCGGGGGGCGCCTGTCAGACGTCAGTGAGTGCTTTAGACGAGGAGGTTATAACAACGTAAAATAAAATAAACCCTCCCTGGCTCTCGGGCACAGTCAGCCGCTCCGCTTTTCATTTTCACATCTCGAGGCGCCCTGTAGGAAAAGCAGCCCACACCCGCGGGACCTGTGGGCACTCAGCGGGGAGCTGTGGGGCAGCACCGGGGCCCCACCGGGCACCCCCCACAATGGGCACCCCCTGCCATGGGCAAACCCCCCGCCATGGGCACCCCCCGCCATGGGCAGCAGCTGCATCTCGAGGCGCTGTGCCCACCGGTGCCCACCTGCGCTCCGGGCCCGAGGCCCGACCCACCGCACAGCGGCAGAGCCGGGCAGCCCTGCGCCCCGAGGAGGGCTGCGCCGTTCCGCAGGGAGCACACAACAGCCTGTGCTCGGCAGAAACTTGAGAGTCGCTGCCTTGAATAGTGCTCCCCAAGTACCCAATACTCAGCTCAGCAGGGAGTTAGAGACTGACAGTGAAGAGTCCAGCTCTTACAGCTGCCACTGGAGCAGCGAGAGATCAGTTCACCTGATGCGGACTGGTGCCAAGCTGGCCCCACACCAGAACTGCCAGTAGCTCCAGGCTCGGTCACGTCTAACCCTGCACCCACTTACCCATCTGCTCTACATAAAGCAGAACAGCAGTCAGAAACTCAAGTCTCCTATGCCTCCAAATCCATCTCTATTCTTAGAGATCTCTCTTCATTTCTTTGTAATTTGTATTTTTTTCCGGACAGAGAAAGTTTCTGGGCAGAGAAAGCTATGTTTTAACTGCAGTGGCTCCTGGAGAGAATTCCTGCTAGAAGTCATGCTGCACTTCCCTAGCAAAGCTAAATACATCCTCCATCAAGGGATGCGTTTGAAGAATTGCTTTTCAGTCTAAAGAACTGCTGTTCTCCTCACCTAGCTTCCACCTCTTGCTCTCCCAGGCTATGTAAGGTGTGTCTACATTACAATTTTAGTTCAGATCAGAAGCATGCTTGTGAAGCAAATCCCTCTTGAGCGTACCCACTCGTGCTTTGGGTTGCATTGTGGAATGGGCTTGGAGATCAGGACTTTAGTTTAGATGAAACTAAACTGTAAGGTAGGCTCCAGGATCATACCTAATATGCTCTAATCACTAAAAGATGTAGAGACAGGACCAGACAAGAGTCAGCTCCCACTAAAACACCCCCACACAAACACAGCATGGATGTAAAGCCATCGATAAGTGTTCTGCTCCACAGATCAGTTTCTAACAGCCCACACTACCTGTAACATACACACAACATGCAGATGCAAGCTATATTTTGTGGTATTTTGTGTTCTATGAAGCCACACACAGAGCTTCATCTCCTGTACATGCCTTTCCCATCGAACCACAACTGTTCATGGCAAGGAGGTTGAAAACAATGTGACTTTCTGCATATGAAAGAGTGGCTAATCAAATATTACCATGTAGCTCAGCCTTCAGGCAAGCCAGAAATTCCGATTCTTTACTTCAACTGCCAATAATTCTGACTCGGCTGACAGACTTTTAAAAGTCTGGTTTAGCTCATTTACAAGTATATCATGCTCGTTTTACATATTTATTGTCTGTTTACTTCTATCTATTGGACAGGCTAGATATGAAGCCATTGTGCCTTGATGTCACCCAGGCAGGGCCCATCAATTAAGCTCTTCACAGAAGCCAGAAGAATCCTTTGTCTGTATGTTAAAGAGTCCTTTCCTCTACCACAGCACAATAAGGCTTATTAGTGACAGTCCATTTCTTTCTGCTCGTTAAACTGATTGATTGTTACCAGATGGGTTTGAGAGATGTTTGGATTGAAGAAGCAGGTTTCCTTTCCCTTGGACACATTACTTTAACATGTTGCCTTAAAATTCACACACATCCTTCAAATTCTGTCATAGCTACTTGTAGCAAATTGTGTATGCCTCCTTGCCTCTTGGAGATAGATGAGTGAAACCCCTGCTGCTTTCATCAGCTCTGATTTCTACCACCGTTTTTTTCTTTTATCCTTCTGTAACCCAGCTGTCTACTCAGATCACCAACACAGGTTAATTACAATCAGCCCCCCTGTATCCTTCAGAATGGACTAACAAGGACCTGGCTCTCTTCTACTCTGCAACCTAGTAATTATTTGCAGCTGTGAAAAGTGAATGTTAAAAGTTTGCAGAATCAGAACAATTCTCCTCAGACACTCTACACTTATTACTTCAAATCACTGTACAGTGTATAAGTTGTAAGAAATTCAGCTCAACTATTTATGGAAAACAATGACTAGTTAGTTTCATTTTTCTGAACATTGATCACAAATTTGTATGCATAGCTAGGTAAGTCTACCTGTCCATCTAATTTTTTGTCTGTTAAATGGTTATTTTAGCACTATCACAATAGCGCTCTGACTAGAGCCAGCTAATCAGAAAAATGCATATGGCCCACAGTGCTTAACTCATTCTAACAAGTATCTATGCTACCTGAGCAACAGACGCAAGACCCAAATCCCATGCTTGGGGAACCCTCATATAACAGAGGATGCTTGCATTTTTGTCATGAGACAAATGCTTATCTAGTCACAAGACAGGGAAAAGTAGGAGGTCACAGAGCACATCCCAGCCAACACCGAAGCACACACCCAAAGAGACCTAAGGAATACCTGTCCTTAGTAAGCCATCAGGAAGCGAACCCATTTCCTTTAAGAAATCCACCTTCTGCATCCTTTCTCTCTTAATTTCAGAAAGGGAGATATCTAAAATCTGTAACATTTCTAAATGTATTATGCCAAAACTTTTCAGAACCATTAAGACATCATCCCTTCACAGAAGTGCAGAAGCTTAGCTTAGCAGGATGTGGAAACCATGGGGTGGAAATAAATAGATACATAGCCAGCCAGGCCACCAGCCAGAAGCTGCAAATTTTAAGCTAAAATATTACCTCAGCTTTCATATCTGTTATTTATTCCCCCTCACCTTTTAAGAGGTTTAAAAATTTTATTTATTAATAAAATACATTCTAGCAGTAGTGATAAGACAGAGACAGAAGAATAAAGCTGCAGGGTCCAGTCATGATGAACAGCTCTGGGGACAAGGAAGGAAAGTTCAGCTGATTCCATTGAACCAAAAAGAAAATGCCATGTAGAGACAATGCAGTTGTCAGCTATTTGTGTTCAATGCATTACAGAAATGGCTCCACATGTTGAATATTCCCTTTCTTCTCCCTTTTTCAGACATAATATCTAACTGCTGCCTTCTTCCTGGGCACATCCATGCCTTCAAGCTCAGCTTAGTGCTTTCTAAATGCAGGGCAAGGAATAGGGTAAAAAAGATGGAGGAGGAAGGAAAAAATCTCCTATTGAACTGCTTTCAGAACTGCTAGTATTTTGTCATTTCTTCATTAGAAGTTACAGACCCGCATTTATGCCATGGTCAGTACAAGAGCTTGACAAAGTACAAGCTCTAAAGCTGCAAACTAGTTGCCTCCATCACATTATCTTAAAAACTAGACTCCAGATTTTACTGTTTTCATGGCTGAAATTACCACCCTATTTGAAAGTGTGCTGGAACATGAACATGGAAATGAACTGTGGTCAGTTTCTGCCCAGGTGCTCTTCTTTATAGAGACGTACAGAGCCAACAGAACTACCTACCAGCACTTCCATTTTCCCCACTAAGAGGCATGTAGAATTTTAAAAGGACACAAGAAAGTGGCAGAGACTCCCTCTGCACCAGAAATATTAGACTCTAACCATCCACACCGTGTATATGGCCCTGCATGTACCCAGGGCCAAGGTGCACCCATGAACCACGAAAAGCATTCTGAAACCCTGCCAGCTCCCAAAAGACCCTTTCCCTGTATGTGACAACCAGGACATAAGCTTGCCCTAGGAATGACAAAGCAGATCACTTAAAATGTGAACCAACCTTTCAGGGACATCCCCTGACCCCTAATGCCATTAAGCTGTTCCAATGTGCTGCTTCTGTGACAGGTGGGACTGTATGGAAGGCTCATTATGCCAGTCCAGTATTCCAACCAGAACCCTCCGAGGCCTGTTTTGAAAGAGGAATTTGCCCATGTTTCAGGGATGGTGTAACCCATCATGACCCTCTCGCTGCTGTTTGATCTCTTACAAGATCCTTCTGACGTGAATCCTCTATCAGCTGACACTGAGCCCTTGACACTGTAACGAGAATAGGAAAAGCTACAGAAGATCATTGCAAGACCCTGACTCCAGTCGCACAACAGCTGTCTCCTTACAACAATATATGGAAGCCATGGCTACAGCCGTGCTGTGGCACATTCCTGTTCTGTTGGTGTGATGAAGAAAACCACCAAGCAGATGACGTACTCTTAATACCAAAAATCACAGTACAGTTAGCTTTTAAAAAGCTGATAGTATTCACATTTACATGACTACAGTCATAGAGAGATATGGGTCAAATTACACTGGAATAACTGAAAGGGACATTGTTGATGCTTTTTCTTCAACCTTTTCTCTTACCCACAGAAATACAATAAGCCTGTAGTTTAAAAAAAAATAATATATATATATATATAGGCTCCAAAGATATTCTGCCTATAGGTCACTTGTATAATTTATCCCTCAAGTGCCTAACTCTGGATCAAATACTCAAATAAATAAAATGTATTTCCTTGCTGATTTTCAACTCAAGTAGATTACAAATGATAGAAAGCAAACTTTAACTGCAGCTGTTTATACAGGTGATATACATGTTAAGGCAACAAGACTGAGCCGAAGAGGGGATCTCTACTCAGGCCTTATCTTCTTAATGAAAAAAACTGTCCTGTGTTTAAAAGCACAATTGCACATTTAATTTGGAAACATACTGAAACATTCTGGCCTCAAAGAAATAAATACCTACTAATTTATAGCAATTTTTTGCCTCACTTGTACATTCATTTATCTATTATTTAAGAATTCCCAGGAAAAAACTGAACTGACAAGTATGTTTTAAAAATCAGGTAGCTAAAGTTATCATCTCAAGTTCAGCAGCAAAGTATGGAGCTATTCTGAAATGCTAAACCACAGTGATTCCTATTGGCATACATTTTCCATGTTGTTAAGTGATCTCCGAGAGCACTGAAAATCATCACCCAGCTGCCTTGGCAAGATAGGTCCTAAATTTCATGATCTGCGAGACCAATTCATCAGCTGCATGTCCCACTTGAGTGGCAATGCTCCTGATTTCAGAAGAGTGCTATTATGCTACATTAAAAAAAAAAAAAAAAAAGTGCTTTGTTTTGTGAGACAGCACTTTGTTTTCAGTAGGTGTTAAAAAATTCACTGCACACACTAATCACTTCAGCGTACAGGTCATCTTGTCCAAGCCAAAGAAGTGTCAGCACTCTGTACTGTCATTAGGGAAAGGGAGGGAATTAAAATATCTAATCCTCTCTTGCTGCCCTCAGGTTAAATAAATCAGTCTCTCTATATATAATCCTAACCATGCTCTTGCAGGGTTTTCATGTCAAATCTGATTTTTAAGCACAGGCTTCTGCATTTTCTGCTTCAAAAAAAGTAGATTGTGTGTCAGAGACTTTGATTTGAACTTCTAAGCCTTCCTGAACACTGTGTATTCACTCTACCACACAGATAAAGGTCAGCAAGATTTTAAAAGAAGGGATGGTAAGAGCAGCACGGTAGGTGCTTCAGGCAACTTGTTTCCTTAAAACTAGTTGCCTCGCAGAACCCCACCGGCGCAGCTCCGTTCAGTACCAAGGTTGTAAGGTTGTCTGTGTGTCATTTTTTTCCTTTTAGAAATGGGAGGAGATAAGGCGGCCCACAGCAGCTGGTAATCCCAGAGCAGTGCGTGGTGTGCTCAGATCTTGAGCTGCAACAGCAGGTCCCAGCCCTTTCACCAGCCTCAGGACAAAAGAGTGTGTACGCCTGGACTGTGCACCTTTTGCAGTGTTTTCACGCAAGCTCCTGACTTACACGCCCTATGTGGTATGTCACCGGCGTGGCAAGTAGCTCTTATTTTGCTCTAAACAGCACAGGTTGTGACCATGATGCAGCATCAAACCCAAGTCTCCAAACAGCTGACCAGGCATTTCTTCAGGTTATTTCTTGTTTTACCTTTTCTTTAAAAGGTCACCAAGCAAGTTACGTGGAAATTATTCCACATAAGTCAAAGGGCTAATCTGACAATGAACTGATAGGACACATCAATGTCAGACTTGACAGAAGTATCTAAAAATACTTTTGTTCTCTACTGCTTGATAGCATTTAAATCCACATCAGCACTGCTGAGAACTTGTCAGAAGATTTGACATTTTTCTGTGGCTGACAGGGATTGAAGCCAGAGCAGCTGTATTTCACTGGATTCATGCAGAAAGGAAAGAGCATAAAAGACTGTGCGTTTTAAAGCCAGCCTGGCTGATTCAGAGGTGGGGGAGAAACCTCATTGCTCAGTGGGGAGCAAAGCCAAAAGCTGTCCTCTAGAGTGCAGCCAGTCAGTTCAGGAACAGCTTCGTTGTCAGTTAAGCATGAAGACAAGCCTTTTTCAGCTCACCTCACTGCCCTCCCCACTCACCCACCCCAGTCATACACAAGAACATGGCCAGTCCCAGACCAGGCCACGACTAGAGCGTGTACCAGGGGATGGGAAAGTGTTCAAGCACCCACACAGCATTTAAGCATGGGTCCAAGCTCCCGCTGAGAGGTTAGGAAGCCTGGTACATCAGCAAAACCCCTGAACTCCCATCTCCAAGTGCACATAAATCTGCTGAGTTGCCATATAGAGTCAGATGTGAACATACATGCTGCCTTCCTGACACCCAAACACAGATAATTTCACCTTGGCCAGCATCTGTGGAAAGCCAGAGGGGCTTTTGGGCAGAGGGGGAGGAAACGGGCCTGGCAGCACAGAGTTAATGGCTTTTGTCAAGTAACTGCTAGAGACCTCAAACAGGTGTGGGGAAAGGGGCTCTCCCCATACAGGGAGAGGAAGAGGGCAGACAGCCCGCACAGCACAGGGGTGATCTGCAGGGGACAGGAGAACAAAGTAATGAGCAATCGCTGAACAGGATATGCAATGTGACTTCAAAAAAACATGTGGGATAGGAGGGAAGACTATTTTAGGTCCTAAATTCCTTTAACTTTCTAAAGCTACATGTATCTTAAAAGATGCAGTTTGAGGAGACAGTGCTAAGCAGGGAAAGGAGGTAAATTATTTTACCTGTTTCCTGCAGACTGTAGCCATGAAGTAGTTGCAGAGCTCTGTCTGTTGTTTGTCTCTCTAACCAGAACATGCAAGCTCTGCACAGGGTATTGTTCTGATCTCCTGGGAAATGTATATTCCCCATGAAGCAGGTGAACTCAGCATCACACTTAAAAGAGTTGTCCTGGCACACACTTCCATATCAAATGCATTAATAGGTAAAAATGCTGTTACAAAAACCGTTTGCATTTGAATAATACTAACAAACAAATTCTCAACTCATTTACATAGGTTTGCTTGAAAAATCATCTATAATGATCTTTTGCAAAATATACGAATGAAAGCTAAATTACATGCTTTGTCCCTTCTTTGCTCATGGTCTCTCCCTTCAAAGAAGGGAGCAAGCACCATATAAAATGGCCTCTTGGGAAAACATGACACAACTGGCAAATCTCCAAGCCAGTGTTAACCACAGGAGAATGTGCCTACACATGGTTAAACATAGACACCACAGAGAGGGAAGCATTACTTTGTCACAAATGAAGTTTGTTTTTACTGAAAGAGCTGTGGCTGGACTGTATAAATGTTTGACATTTATACAGCTGACTTGCATCTCAATGGATTGATCATTATTAAATGACATTCAGAATTGTTGCATTGGAGCGACTCAATAAAGTAATTGCCAAGTCTCACTGCTGTGAAACAATAAGCTTCTGAGACCTCACTTCACCATGTTTAAGTATCGGACACATTGCTTTGCTCCCTACTGGGACCCAAGGGAACGCCAGCATATGGATCACAAGATCCCATCATTTGAGGATACAAAGTAATTGTGTAGCAGATAAACTGAGAAAAGCAATTTGAGCTAAATTCATTCAGCCTGAAATTCCGAGGAGACTGAGTATATTTGAGAAGCATTTACATAAATGACCAAAAAGAAGGAGTAAATATCAAAAAAGTTTTGCTCATGACCAGACTGGAGGTCAAAATACACACACGCATATATATTCTGTTGAACCGAATAAAATATTGGAAGATTTTTGTAGAATGTTTTGATTGTAATGTTTTATCTAAACAACACGGTAAAAAACAAATTTATGAAAAACCTAGTTTTGTCTTTGCATCAACATACTACTGCATTACTAAGATTTTTTGAAAGCAAGAAAATAATAATAAAAAAAGCACCCCCATTTCTCCGAGATAAATAGTGAAAATAGTGATACTACACGTTCCAAACAACCCTGGCTCCTGTTCAGCCATTTGTCTAAAAGCTTTAAGTTAAAGGTTTGGAAACACAAAGAACTGGGGGTATTGGGGGGTGGGGGTGCAGGAAGTCTTTAAACTAACAAAACAGGTACTCACCCCTCACATGCAATCAGTTCTGTTCCAAGTATTTAATACTATAAGAAGGCTTTGAAAATCTTACTTCTCTGAAATAAAACAAATCACCTGTTCCTGATATTACACATCTAAAGGAAAACCACCTATAATTATGATCCAGAAACCTGTACAGTACCATAAAGGGAACAAACACTTTTCCAAGGCAATTAACATTATGCCATCCTGAAGTGAGAAAAACATTAAAATAATCACAAGTCGAAGGCTGGCTCTCCTAACATTTTTTTATTTTTTTTTTCTCTCCAGTTTGTTAAAGTTGAAAGGGTTCCGACAACAGTCAAAGTAAAATTCAGGAAAAATACTTGCAGCTGTATTTTTCTCCTTTACTCACAGTATATCATTGTCAGCCTTCTAACAATTAGTTTTTATAATGTTTAAAGTCAATTTTATAGCACTGTATTTTTAACTACCTTTGCTATAATAATGGCAGTGGTAAACGCAGACTACTTCAATGACTAATATAAATGAACATGTATTTTTGCAGGCTAAGAATTGACTGCTACGCATTTAAACTCACTTACAAGGGTGATTTAAAAAAAAAAATAAACCCACAGAAATAAAACCCCAAAATGACGACGAGAAAACTGGGGGAAAACCCCCAATCAAATACTTAAAACATTTTCCCCATAGACTGACCTAAATACCTTTACACAAAGGTAAAGATATTAGAGATGTGAATTAAAAAAAACAGGCCCATCTCATGTTATTTTCAAAGTCATAGGAATCGGAACAGTTTGGATTAACAAATGAAGAGAATCAGATCCATGAAGGAACAAACAGGCATGCTGCAGAGTTGTTTCTGGTGAACAAGTAGACATTTTCAGGAGCATGTAAATGTATGAAGCCACCTGCCACTAACCCAGCCTCCCATTTGTGGACAGAAAAATCAACGTTTAAAAAAAAATAAATATGCATTTTTTCAAATGTCAGCCTTACAAAACAACTGATGTGAGCTGACTGAACTAGAGAGACAAAGAAAACTTATTCCCCAAAAACAACCCAGTTGGAAAGGTCCTCACAAGACACCAGGCAGTAAGTAAAGTGATATTTCAAGAACAACCACCTCCTTTTCCTGTAGGCTAGGAAATTATCCCACATGTCTAAAATTTTCAAGAATTTTCCTTGTGGCACACCCACACTATCTCCTGTTTATACATGAAGAGCACCAATAAAATAGTTGTATGGCAAATGAAATTAGCCTCTAAGTCTAGCTGTGAATAACTCTAAGGACATCACAGAAGAATCAGCATGTTTTGTTTTTAAACACAATCTGTCCTCTTTAAATACGGAGTCTGCCACACAGCGGTAGGTCAGTCTGGCCTTTCAAAATCTTTACAGCTGCTGGTCAGGTCACTAGGGCTTAAAAACAATACTGACAAAACTCTCAGTTACACACACACACACACACAGAGACCAGCTGGTAAAAGATCTGCAGTTCTCCCTCTACATTTCATTGAGGCTGTTATTCCACAGTGCCTTCCAAATTGCCAAAGCAACAATGTCTTGCACCAAAAAGCCTACGCTTCTTAACTTTCTTTACCCTAAGGGTAAAAGCTATATCACAATTAGTGGAAGAAATTCCAAGTTAAGCTTGCTAAGTTTTTTTTCCCAAGTCATGTTCTGACTTAGCAAACCTCAACCCTGTGGATCACGGCAACATGCAGCCTGCAACACCCCCCAGACCTGCTTGTGGCCCCAAGATTTCAGGAGGATGTCCTTAAGAGCAAAAAATACTGCCCAAAGTACAGCACTTGCAAATTCTGAATTTGCTTACAAGATTCTCCCTTCTCCCACCCTGGTGACAACAGTACTGTGCTAGAATCCACTGCGGCACCACATTACTTCTAACTAGTTCAACATTTTTTGTGTGAAGACAGTACACAAACTCAGGCAGGGATTTCAACCACAGCTATGTTTTTCCATGAAATGTAATAAAACAACTACTGCTATGCTAATTCAAGAGATACTAAAGCTTATAATTATGTATGTCTGTAGAAATAATTATAACACACACCTTTAATTCTGCTCAGCAGCTAGTGCTAATGTCTCAAAAGCAATTTAACAAAATTAAAAAAAATATTAAAGTCACTAGCAAGTCACAAATAATACTTGCTGGCACAACATAAACAACCTGTAACCCTGCATCATCTGAGAAACACATGACTTCGTATATGCTTTCCATTTCTATTTTATTTCCATGACATTAATGTACTACAGTTCTTCGCAAAACATTGTATAATCCACACACAGTACCATTTTACATATTAACACTTCCAAATGTATTCCATGACAACTCCTTTTACTACAGTCATATGCCTATTTTAAAACTTTCCAGTTACTGATTTCACATCAGTAACGTTTCTCCCATAATCTCATTAATGTGCCCAGTAAGATCTAACAGTTACTGTAAAAAGTACAGTTGCATGAAGCATGAGTTCACATTGTTGATTACGGTTTTATATAGTCTTCAAAACCCGTTTGAATTATATTAGCAATAACGCTTATGAAACGGAACATTCTCAGAGGTGCACAAGTTCACCAAGAAATGGGGATAATCAGCAGATCAAGTGCTATGTAAGTAAGAGTACCCTGCAGCTACTGCAATCTCCACATAGTGCTGCACTGCACCACACACAACCGGCAGAACGCACCTACCCACGTTAACACACAAAGGTTACCTACCCAAGGGAGACAGGGTATCAAGGGTCCCTTTATGATTAATGGAGACCTTGAGAAGAATCATCTTCTGGACATCTCTCACTTTGACTTCAGAGACCCTAAACATCTAACTTGAACTAGAAGCTTGAATTCAGCAGACCCACCAGAGATTCCCACTTTAAGAGTGCTTAGAATAAATGAGAAATAAAGAACTAGATAAAATCAGAAATACCCCACAAAAGCAAATCCACTATTGTGAATATTAGAAAGTAATTCTAAAATACTCAAAGATAATTTTTCTTCCTTTCAGGGACCTTTAGACTCATTCATTCCTTTCCTAATTTGTGCAAGTTACGCCCCCCTGCCCCCAATCTTTTTGGATGGAGGAAAAAGAAACAAAAATTCCTTCCCTCCTACCTGCCTTTTTCTCTGCTAGCATCTATGGCAATCCCTCTGATGCATAACATTACATCATTGCTTTTTAAACAGAATTCCCAAGTTATTTCATTAGGTATATCTGTACCAAAACTGGTGACATATTAAGACTGAAACATGTTTTAAGTCCTGCATCAGCACTGCAGATTTCTTATTCTAATATTGTGTGGTGTCATGAATAACTGTGTCAAATCTGTTATCGTATTAGCATGCCTGTCGAGCTCTTCGTTCAAGTGTTTCTTTATCCTTGTTTGCTAAGACAAACTTGCTGACATTGGTTAAATTTAAATACCCAAATTCGCAAAGCAATCCCCCATAAGTATCCTTAATATAATGGGAGTCTCACTAGTAGATTTTTCTGGAACTATACTCACAGATTTATTAGCTCCCACACAGAGCTATTGTTTAAAAGATCTCCAAAGGGCCTGTTTACTAAAACAAGTGCCAACTGTGTTTTCAGTTGCACTTAAGTAGGCTGCAATATGGGGCAACAAAGCTAAACAAGAAGAATGCGTTTGTCAACTGCAATTGGAAGTACTGTAAACAAACTGATATAAAGCACCAGAAGGTTTATACCATAGTCTCAGCATTTTTTCCTCTGACTAGCAACTCTGAATATGCAAGTGAAGCTAACAATTTCTAAAAAACCCAACAGTATCCTATAGCAACAATATACAAAAAGGTTAACATACATTATCAGTCTGTCTTAATGAGTTTTACACCATTTTTCATCATGCTGGCGATGAAGCTGAGCAGCTTCCTATAAATATGGAGAACATCCACTAGTGATCTCAGATGAAGTCTGAATTTCCTCTAATCCTAAGAATACTTAAATTACAAAGTTTTGTTGCAGATTCCTATGAGGACAGGATTTCATCTCCTCACTTTTTTCTCATATTGAAGTCTACACTACAGTTGCCCTTAAAAGTGTTAATTTGGTTTCAAGAACAAGGTTTTCATTTAAATAGCTTCATAGCATCTTCCAAAAGTACTTCCGAAATAATCCCCACTTGGGAAATAATCTCAATTTCCAACATGTTTCACATTCATGACTGTTTCTGCAGAATGCTGTGGGAAGGAGCAGCGAACACTGATAAAAATGTGAGTTCAAACTCAGAGGCTATCATTCATTATACTTCAGAAGGCACTATGGGAGAATAATGAAGATGAAACACACATAACAATAAAGATGAGGCACTCTGAACAGTAAAAAACAGGAGTCCATATTTGTTAATCCTCCCCCAAAATATATGAGGATCTATATCTACCCCTTTAACTTTGGTGTCAAATAAACTATGAAAATAGCCAAGTATTCAAGGGTTGCATTTACAGAAGAAACACAGATCATGGTGGCCATTACAGTATGCTCCATCTTAATGTAAAAATGCATCCAATTTCTTTTTGATATGTTCAAAAGCATCTTTGCCCATATAGTCCATGCGCCCTTCCTCCCATTTTCTCCGTTCATCTTCTGGGATTGGTTCTTCTGGTCTGAAGTGAATAGACAGCTCTGAAACAGAATGTGCGACATTATTCTGTGGGAAGAAGCAGAACAGTGGGAAAACAGTCATTTGGTTGTTCTCATTTCGGTGCTGTGAAGTTAAACATCAAATGTCAAACTTCTGCTTTGTGCAGTCCCAGTTAAAATAATAAAACAAACAGTATTCAAACATTCATTCTTGTTTTGATTATGTGCTCTCATTTTCCCATGCTTTTACTACTTGCCATGACACCTTTGAACATTACCAAACATTTATTTTACTTGTCTTAACTCAGACCTTGGCATACTCAGCAACACCACAATAAGAATATTACAAATATGGCCTGTTTAGGGTGGAAAATCTCCTACAATAAAGTATAACATTGCATCTGTGCAAATTTTGCCTTCAGCAGGCTTTTATGTGAATGTAAGTTCCTAGAATTTTTTGTCATTTGTTTTACCTATCTCCAGCAAAATCAGTATTATTTATCAGATGTGAGACACATTATCCATATAAACTAATTCAAAAGATTGACACTATTCATTATACCAATAACTAGTTCATTTTGAATGATGGTCCAAAATTGTGAATCCTGGTTCAAGATCAAGCTATCATAAGTGCACAAATGCAAGATACATTATCAGTGATAATTTCAACTACATAGCAGAAAAACTGTGCCCATGATTGACCAATGTCAGTAAAACCAGAACATCCCAATTATAGCCAGTAATAAAGATGAAATATAGCAAGGACTAGTCAAGGCAGCTACTGAAAACTGCTTTCAGTACTAGTCCAAAAGGCTCCAAGGCAAACAACCCATCTCATGTTATACACAAAACAAATCAACCAGAATGGCTGGTGAAGCCCTCAAATCTAACATAAAAATGTTTCAGAATAGAAGTTAATGGGCAGGAATCTGTGGCTTAAGCTGCCGAAATGTCCTGGAATATCCATTACATCTGCCCATTTGGTCAAGGTAAAGCACAGGACTTGCACAAGATCTGCACCTAGGCAAGTATAAGGTATTTCACACAGTCAACGTGACATTTACAGGTTTAGGCAACTGCATCCTTCCATATGTATCCCCTGGGTCCCACTCTGTATGTAACTTTAAACATAAGTAAATGCTCTGAAGAGCATGAGCATGTTTGTGCCCTGAAAATGCAAATATGCAACAATATTTGGTATTTAATTTTCAGGCTTTGTATACACATAGCTGCAGTAATCCATGAAGATTCCTTCCTTTACCATTGGCAAGCCTTATCAATGGCTTCAGATGCCATTAACAAGACAGGAATCACCATGTTTTTAAAAATGAAGAATTTTAGCTAGGGCCCAGACACCCCTGGCTGCACAGGAGCTGCAGTTTCACCTACACTTTTGTTTCACAGTCTTAAGAGTATTTCACCATAGTGCTTCACAAGCATACAAAAGGACGCACTAGGAAAATGGCTCTGTTGTGTACCTTACAAGATACAAGTCCTTGACACCCTGTCACCCGCATCAACACCAAGAATGGCACTGCTGTCACATTACCCACAGATAAATGCAGTGCAAAACCACAAAGGAAAGCCTAGTAGCTTAGGCTCCATGCCCGACTCACTGTACATTAATTTTCCACTTCCTTGGAAACATTATTTCAGCAGGTAAAAAAACCCCCACAAACAAAACAAAAACAACAACAACAAAAAGAACAGCTTTGCTTGTATTAGTACTGGGAGAGCTAAAATTAACACCATGCATTTACTACTTGGGGGCTGGCAGAGGAAAATATACATTTAGAAGTTTTTAAAAGAAAAGTAGAAAGAGATCATATCCTAGCATTGAAAGCAGTTAAGGAATTACATAGCTAAAACATTAAAAAATTTATTTGCACACTGCATCATGATTAGTTGATATTTCCCAAAATGATTTTGGCAGCAAAGACATGCATGCAATTATCAGACGTACAATGCAGAAAGCTACATGTACCAGTTCTGATGTTTCCGGAAACGCAGGATGAAATAAAAGCTGTTCTGAAGGTCTGTCAAGCTCACCGAGATGGACGTTAGAACCAGTTTGTTCAACTTCACATACAGGTTGCTAAAATACAGCCACTGAGGTTTTATTAGGAGAATATTTTTCATAGGTTCCTTATCAAGTGAATTCATACAATACAAAGTGATTTTAGTCTTGGGGATGGAAGTGGATGGAAGGAAAAGGAACGGAACATATTATCACCAAGGACAAAATTCATCTCACCCAGCTTTAGCTATCAAAATGGCATTGAATCTAAGCTCCTGCTATAATCAATCTAGGATAAGTACCTCCAGAGGGTAGCTCATCTCATTCTAAAATAGGTTCAGAGTGGCCGTCATTCTTCAGTGACTACAGAAACAACCTGGAAAGCTAGCTGACAGTAGATGCCTACCACTCATGAGGCCAAACTGCAACAACAAGCTCATTTTAAGATAATAGCTTGCTCTGTAACTCATGAGCTTTTTATATTCATAGAAAAGAACAAAACAATGTATTCCAAAACAGAGTAAGATACATTGCCCCAAAAATACTGCCACAAATATTTGCCTTTGCCAAATAAACCCCCATAAATTAGTAGACAGACCCCATTCTGAAGTCTCTTCCACCAAAACAATCCTACAAGATTACTGAAGCTAAGCAACAAGAAGTGGAATATGGCGTTCCTAAGTAAGATGAGAATCAGGCTATTAATTTCTAATTGTTATGATCTTCTGATAAAATAATCCTGGTAATCAAAAAAATAAAAGAAATTTAAGTTTGAATGGCACTACTTTAAGTGAATATTATGGGTTTTTTTACCCTAAGCAAACATCTTGAAAATGTATCCCTACTTAGTTTGAGCATTTCCAATGGAGTCACGTGCATGAGGCACACAAGATAACACATCCTTTGCAAATAAATTATTCTTAAGTTATAGAGCTGGAAGTTTTGCAGTTTTACTTCATCCCCTCCGTGTTCAGGGTGGAAAAGAAAGGAAGGAAACTACAGTTTTACTTTATGGAGTAACTACCATCTAAAGGGATGAAACACTGAACACAGTAAAAATTGTCTTCGTCTTACTAAAGAGTAGTCCACAAGTTACAATAGTAAATGACATTAGAACATTAATTTTATTTTCTCCCAGTTGTAACTTGCTAAGTATGGTTTATCATACAACACATAAAGACTTACACCTGTGTATATATATATATATAAAAATAGCAGAAACACTGTGATATTATGTCCAACTTCATTCATTCATAAAATAAGGGGAGTCAGTGCAACAAAACACTCAAACACAAGAGTGACAAAAGAACAAGGACCCCTGCAATATTCATCAGTGAATCCTTGTAAGACACTCCTTGTTTCCCAAATCACAGAAAATTGAGGAACAGTTTTCTCAGTCAACACTTCTGGGAAAAGTTTTAAAATATATTAATCCACAAGAATATTAATATTAAAAATATTACTTTGGTAACACTTTATTTTAATATTATATTTCCAGTACCTAACAATTTTCAGTAAGTAACCTCTTCATAGAATTTAATGCAAGCTCTTTAAAACCTCCAGACACATCATGCATGTGTGACTAAAGACTAAAGAATATAAATACTCTATTTCTGATGCTAGCAAGAAAATTCAATAGCTACAGCTAAACTGAAGAAGATGCAATCTCCCAATCAGAGGTATATTTAATAAAATCTCATTTTAGTATCTCATTTTACTTTGTTACTGCATACAGTAATATACAATATACTTACAGCTTTGAAAGCAAGTTCTTCAGGTGAACACACTGTGGGATATTTTTCATACGTCTGCTCTGGAAGCACAGGCATTTGCAGCGAATTGGCCACATAAGGACTGACCTTTTTCAGTGTAATTTCAACTCCATTGAAAGTGTGCTAACAAAAACAAAAACATCTCACCACTGAAATACAATTTTGCAGGAAAGTCTTACCTTACAACAGTTTCACTTCCTTACAGGGATTTCAGCATTAAAGGACTAAGTTAATAAAGTCAAAAAAGTCTGTGGTCCCAGATTTAGAGCACATTGATTTACATTTTTGCACGCACGACTATGCCAGCAGCAGCAGCAGGTAAATCAAACAGGTATTTCCACTGTAATGTACCATAGCTGAAATATTTCTTTACTGCACAATTTCTTAAAAATTAAAGCATGTTAAAGTACGAGATCAAAAACTACCCATTCCTTCTTCTGCTTTCCAATTTGTCATGAGGTTAACAAACCAAATTACTCTCTGGGGCTTTGATGGTAATTGTTCAACTGATCTTACAGGACTATGCAATTAGTTCAGTGATACCAATAGTCTAATATTAAATTTACATATGTGTAAGTGTGATTTAAATTGTCTTTTCTGGATACAAAATTAAAAACCTTACTTCTACGCATTACTTTATGCTGCTGGTCTCCAAGAATCATCTGTTTATCAGCAGATTTTTTTATTCTATTCATAGAAACTATACATTACTGCACTTCTGAAGAAAAAAAACCATAAAGAGCTCAATAAATGCTTGATGACATAAGAGTACTGGATATAACACCTTAAATGTAATTAACTCTGCTTTTGCAAATCTGATTTGTTATGACCCTCATAAAACAAGTTATAATGCAGTTCTGAAAAGGTAAATTTTACTATAGTTCAAGGGCTAGTTTGATGGTCTACATCAACTTAGCTTCAAAAAGTCAAAAGTCTGTTTGTTTCAAAGCCGGACTATCAACTTTGGCTAATTTGTATCATATTTTGTGTTTAATTTTCAGAATTTATATTTCAGAACCTATACACATACGTTCCCATACAAAGGCTTCATCAATCAATAAGATGGCTGGAGGAAATCTTTGGAAAGCCAATAGTACTGAAAATTCTTCCTAAACTGCTAGTTTAGATGCTTCTAGAAGCAATCACTGCTACTACCAATCAACAGATACTATGTTTTCCCATGTGTACTGGGTTTGCATGGCATGGTTTTGGTGGGGGGGTACTACAGGGGTGGCTTCTGTGAGAAGCTGCTAGAAGCTTCCTCTATGCCTGACAGAGCCTGTGCCAGCTGGCTCCAAGACAGACCCACCACTGGCCAAGGCTGAGCCCATCAGTGATGGTGGTAGCACCTCTGGGATGGCGTATTTAACAAGGGGTTGGGTGGGGATCTGTGCAACAGCAACTGCAGCCAGAGAGAGGAGTGAGAATATGTGAGCGAAGCAGCCCTGCAGCCCCCCAGGCCAGTGCAGGAGGAGTTCCAGGTACCAGGGCAGAGATTCCTCTGCAGCCCACGGTGAAGCCCATGGTGAGGCAGCCCATGGAGGTTACTGGTGGAGCAGATCTCCACCTGCTGCCTGTGGAGGACCCCATGCTGGAGCAGAGGGATGCATCCGAAGGAGGCTGTGACCTCATGGGAAGCCCACAGTGGAGCAGGCTCCAGGTAGGACCTGTGGGCCCATGGAGACAGGAGCACACGCTAGAGCAGGTTTGCTGGCAGGACTTGTGGGGGACCCATGCTGGAGCAGTTTGCGGGAATGACTCACATTAGAGAAGTTTGTGGAGAACTGTCTCCCACGGGAAGGACCCCTTGCTGGAGCACAGGGAAAGTGTGAGAAGCCCTCCCCCTGAGGAGGAAGGAGCAGCAGAGACAATGTGTGAAGAACTAACCACAACCCATTCCCTGTTCCCCTGTGCCTCTTGCAGGGAGGAGGTAGGGACAAATCAGGAGTGAAGTTAAGCTTGAGATGGGAGGGGTGGGGGGAAGGTCTGTTAAGATTTGCTTTTATTTCTTTTATTTTTTATTGATTGGTAATAAATTTAATTTCCCCAAGTCAAGCCTATTTTGCCCGCAACAGTAATTGCTGAGTGATCTCCCTGTCCTTATCTCAACCCACAAGCCTTTCATTATGCTTTCTTTACCCTGTCCAGTTGAGGAGGGGAAGTGACAGAGCAGCTTTGGTGGACACCTGGCATTCAGCCAGGGTCAACCCACCACACCATGTTATTCCTTCCTCTAGCAAACATGATTTTCAGAATTTTTGTTGTGATTCCAGCATATTCCCGCTAACTACTTACCTTGCAGTCCTCAGATCCTGATTCTTCCATCTTTTGAAGTTCTTCTAACAAAGGCAATATACTAGCACTGTATATATTCCACCAGCAGGCAAGAAATGACAGTTGATGAAAAGATCCAGAGGTGGTGCTGTCCTGCATCACTCTTTTTGTTTCAAGGTTGTATTTGTAGTTCCAGGGCTTTGTCGCTCCCAAGAAGTGAACAACTTTGGCATCTCTACCAAAACTGTAGAGATTAAACATACAAGTCTATGGATTAAATAGTTTGGGGTTTTTTAGCCTGTATAAACCACTAAAGAAACATGCCTACTTTCACTGGTGAGATGATTTTGACACTTTGCAACAGCAAATTCAATATGAGAATATATATTCATATTTTTTTCTGTCTTATTAGTTTAGGGTATCTCATTTAGCATACAGAAAACAAAAGGCTGCATTGCCATTTGCTTCCAGCTGCTGATTCTAGTAGAAAAGTTCATGAAGGAAACAGACAGGCTCATGGAGTACCATTTCCAGTCCTCCTGCACACTCTGTTCACACACAAATAAATACCACTTGAAACACGGAATCAACAAAATCGGTTATTACTGATCCCATATTAAAAATTACTCATAAATACATCATCCTAAGTTCACCTTTCTGTAAGTGTTTCGTGCAACTGGAACAGTAATTTATGACACCCTAAATCCAACTTGCCTTCTGACAGAAAAGTTTCTCTAACTGCATTGTCTGAAGTCATATTTACTAGCACAAATTTTCTTTCATGGAAGAAACTAAGAAATGGTTTACAAAATTTAAAACGAACAACCAACTGTTTCCCACAGAACTGACTGGAAAAGAAGAGAACAATTTTCAAAGTAAAGCTGTCAGAACCTAATACAGAAGTAATCTACATCTTTTCAAACATGAGAAAAGCTTCTCTGAAACAACATAGTATAGACGACTCTGGGACTCTCTCTGTGTTCAGATGTAAGGCATTCATATTGCATTTAAGCTTCTACCACATGATTTTTACATATAAAAATGACTACTGTCATTTATAATCAACAAATACATCATTATTATTTTCTCTTATAATAGAATGTTTGTAACAAACTACCAAGGTTTACAGTCCGTCAGTGTTATACTTACTGATTGAAAGCAGGAATGTAGGTGTATACAGCACTGCTGCTCAAGTTATAGAGGAAAGGTAAGTGTTTGCCAATATCGGCTGTTGCCCAGTTGCTGAAGAAACTATTCAACAAGCCTTGATCACCTCCTAAAGAACATATTAAACAGAATTACCATAATTATGCATACACTCAAATGTATGTCAAAATGTAACATCCAAGGATGGAAGTGAGACTGGTGAGTTCATGGGACTGTAACTTGGACTTGACAATACGGCCATGTGAGCAGGTACAAGTGAGTAATACCTGATCCACTCCGATGCAAGTTCAGTGTAAATGGAGTCCTATTGTAATGTATGAAGAAAGGAGTAGGAAAGGGTTTTGGTGTCCCTCAGAGCAGAAGACTGAAGATCAGCTGTATTTTTCTCTCCTAAACCAGACAGCAAAATTAAAACCTACTGAGCAAGACTCAGACACAATGTCCCTTCATTGCCCTCTTCTGGGAAGTATAGTCCACAATAAGTCAATGGGTCTTAAGTACAGTGTAAGAGGCAAAGGTCTGCACCTTACATTTCTGTGGGGACACAATTACATAAAGCCCAAAGAACTCCTGCCTTCCTCTAATCTGCCTGATGGCATAGAAGTTATGGAAAAACAGCTTACTGACAGGGAATCTAATGTTTTGCCTTTCACCCCTTATGCCTTGCCCCTTACCATCAAAGCTGCCATGTTCAGCAGCAAACCGCAGCAGTAGGTTGTAAGTTTTCAAAGAAGGTCGGAACACAAATACACCACTATTAAAGCAGTCAGGCCAACCAGAATCAGGAGCTGCTGAAAACTCTTCTCGATCAAACAATTCATCGACGTTGCAAAGCACCTTAGAGACAGCAGGAAAGAAGAAAAATTGTTAGAGGAAAAGTTTTTCTAGAACGTGAATTGCTAAACCAGTACCAATATGGTAAGCTGCTAGTTTGGCCATAGCTTGCAGAGCATAAAAGCAGTGGCAATGCAAAATATGCTAGAGGTCAGAACCTGTATAATAAGGCAACATTAATTGTGGTTCCCCATAATTTCTCTGATAAAAGTACAAAGCCTGTGAAATTATTTCATGAACCTCAGAGACCCTCCAGAAGGTCCCTTTAAATATTACAACATATCATTAAAACACACAATTTCCTTCTTGTTTAGCTCATCGTTCCCATAGTCCATTATTCTCAGTAACTGCAACAGAGCTGAATGAAAGCTGGGAATCCAAATAATTTGAGTTAGCAACAGACTGATTAAAGGGGTAGCAGAAAAACTGTCTTGTTACTAGTTTTCCAACTGAGTCAACCTCAGAAGTTTGATTTGTTCCACTACATTGTGAAGCTTAAAAACCAAAGCCAAGTAATCAGGTTAAGGCCCAGATCACTTTTAAAGTTGGTGGAAAGCAAGCTGTGCAGTCGCTGAAAGTCTGGACCCCACCCACAACTGAGCCACTAAAAAAAGCAGGAGAAGAAAACTTCTTTTAGGAGAAAGATTTTGTCATTGAATTTAAATAAAAAACAAGTAGTTGCCTTCCTCATCTAATGTAAAGCAGGAATTCATAAGCCTCACTGCCTCACCCCCTGAGAACAACAACTTAATTTGGTTTCTAATTAAAATACAACCCTATTAAATTAAAATGCATCCCAGTGTTCCAAAGTGAGCCATGTATGTGCAGGAGAAAGCTGACATCATTGTTCTTGCAAAAATTATGGCCATTTTTATCTCTATACCTCTAAAAAATGTAAAGAAAAAGGTAATTACTTTTTCTGCACGCCCCCCCCCCCCCCCTTTTAAAACTGGCTTGCCTTCCTGACCAGAATAAGTCCAAACAAAAATATATGAGATTTATTTTAAACATCTGTCAGAAGCCCATACACAGAGTGAGTTTATGCTCTCTTTTGAGGATGGTCCTGAGTGTAGTCTCAAAACAGGATTTATTTCTATTCAGCCTGCAAAACTGTAAGCATTGCCAAAACATGCCAGCTGGAGCTCCTGTGACCACCAGCAAATCTGGTCAATTCATAAGCCAGCAGGCTGCTTGACAAGGAAGTATCCAACACTCAAAGTAGATCTTTAAGACAGACATAAATGTTTCCATGGCTCCTGCTCTACTCACCAAAGTGTCTGCATCCATGAAGACACATTTGCTATAATGAGTAAGTGTCCAACAGTGAAGCTTAGTGAAGGTTACACCCAGTTCTGGCCTCTGCATCAGAGCCAAACGGACTGAGTCAGCACTGTCAAGTGCATCTACTTTGATTACTTCATCAAATACGCTGCGAAGGACAGACCTACCAGAGCATGCAGTGGAGAGAAAGAAGGGAATGCAGAGAGGTTCATCAGAGTTCAATTCTGGCATGAAAACAGTGACACACAGCACCACATTTATTACAACAACAACAAAGGCTAGATTGATCGGTTAGAATGAGAAGTCAGAAGCAACAAGTCCTTGTAAACCACCTGCTGAAGTGACAACTATCAATCAGGACATAAACCATCACCTCTTCTGCTACGGGGCCAGCACAACTCAGAAATGACAGGTGCTGTATTGGAGGAGAAATCAATCCTTCCTTTAGTTACTTAATCTCCTATAGAAACAACAGCAGAAATTAAAGCGGCTTTCAACCTGCATAATTGATTCTAAAGAAGACACCATACTGTGTTCCCTGCGCATTGCACAGGATGCGGCACACACTGCCAGCGCACTCATCTGCACCTGTTATGCCCAAGTAAACCCAGCTTCAAAACTGCACCTTTTAAAACAGGCAATATATACTTCCTCATTACTACAAATCACCTCAAAAGAGACTTTTAGGAAGAAAACTTTTTTCTGTGCTTATCTTTCATGGGAATTTACAGGTCATACCAAAGTTAGTAATTTTCCTTCCAGAAACAAGAAAAAAAGTCTCTTAAACACAGCTTATTTATTTACCTTACACTATTAGCCACAAAGTCCTGGATGTCATACAAACAACAGGAGAAGAAAAGACTGTGCTAGTTATCTAGATTTCAGAGTCATTAGCTTTTGCCTGACTGATCTTCAAGGGACAGGAGTTAACTAGTAATGAACTAAGAGCAGGTACAGGTTTTCAGAAGCATAGTTCAGTGATGCACTTTTTTTAAATGCTATCCCTGATTAAAAATTAAAAAGGTTTTTCCCTACGCTGAATGGGGATGAAAAAACTGACGAACTCAGTATCCACTCAGATGTCAAATGTATATAGTGTTCCCTCAGGAAAGAGTGTTCTGACAAAATACATACTTTAAAAAGCCTGTAATAACACATTTCTACACATCTAATCACAGAAAAAATGGGAAAATATGTTTCTTGAGCCAGATGCATTGCAAATACTTTCACATGAGATACAGAAATCAGGAGCTTGCACATGTCCTAGGCTAAAGCAGAACTAAGAGTTTAAGTAGCTATGGCATGTCAGGTTCCTTTTAACACGGAACACAGTCCTCCAAATAACAGGGCTTGAATTCAACAGGTCTAATGAGATTTCTGTACATGCAATTCTGTAGTGCCTGTAAAATCACAGCCCAAATTAGAAAATTATTAAAAAAAAGCAGCAAAATAATTTCTCATCATGATAGCCGTGCACTAATATTTTAAGATCAGTCACCTGAAACTGAGCCCCTAAGGTTTTTAGAGTTCTGATGTCACAAGTGGTTATGTATCTTACCTCCTTCTAAAAGAGAAAAACTTGCAGAAAAAACCCAGTAGTGCCTTTATTTTAGCTCAAAAGCAAGACACTAAAACTTTCAGTTTATATTCCCAATTATGGACTTAAGACAACTTCCAGCCACAAGCTCTACTTCTGCAATGAATTCTCATGAGCCTTACAATCTTATCATAGATGTTATTTGGGACTCATCTCAGAAATCATTAGCCAAGGGGAAACTTCCAGACATAATGCTGTGAAATCCACAGGAATCCTATTAAAATCTTTCATGCTGTTGTTTATTTTTCCATAATATCAACCTCTAAAAATACATTAATACTTACCTCATCCCACTGGAAACCTCTGGAGTAATTAGTACTGCCAGTTTTCTAGATGTTGTATGGTTCCTCAATGACTGTCCGAGAACCAAAGCGCCTTGACAGTACACATCATCAGTAGCAAGGGTCACAAAGGCTTGGTCTGTTACTGTGAGAAAAATTCAGAAGAGTCACTTTACAGCTTTAACATAAGCTCTTTTGGCAGGTTCCTTCCTACAGGCTGCAGCTTATAACAACCTGCAGCTCCTGTGATAAGCTCTTTTCTCTCCCGAACTCCCCCAGAAGACACAATTGAATAGAAAATCCAGTGAATGTGACTGCAGAATGTATGCTTCTGAATTTATTTTTTGTTTGCCTGATTTACATAATAACAAGTTTTTGGACTAGCCTTAAACTAATAATTGCCTGAAACTTATTGCCCAAAAATAATGTCATCCAAAAAGCTGATCTGTAATATTTAGATTAATTCACATAGTATAATACAACCAATAAAGAAAATGTTCCTGTTTATACAGTGCCAAAAGCTAAGGAAAAAACCAAGATGTTAAGTACTAGCCAGAAACATCCTTCTTTCCATAACCTCCTGACTCCAACCAACAGGCATCATTGTTTGCTCTGTCCTTTTTATACTGGAGTAACCGGTTCTGGCTGAACAAATGCAGAGAAATTGCTACTGACATTGGTACACCTCCCAGAAGCTAAGGATCCCTACCTCAAGTAACTCCAGGAAAATCAGGAATCTCATTGTCAAGAAACACATGGGGGAAAAAAGTTACAATAAAAAAATAAAGCAAGCTACTCTCCTGCACAACAGGAGACATAATGTATTGTGTAGAGATACCAGTCCTGTGGCAGTATCACCAGGGACTGCTTCTTCAGCTCTGCCCTCTGACAGAACCACTGTTATTGGGGGTCTCCTGGAGAGAGCCAGAACCTATGATTCAGCAAGGTGAACAGCCTCCTTGGAGCAGGAGGAAGACCTCAGTGTTTTAGGCTGCAAAATTAAGCAGAACAAGGTGAGTGGGTCACACAGCAGAGGGGAATTCCACTGAGGTCTCCAGAGTGTCAGTAAATACTTGTGTTGAAATACTTGTTTAAAGCCACTGTCATCTTAAGCGACAAGCAATTATGTTAAATAAATTAAAACAAGCAAACAACAGCAACAACATAAACACCCTGTCATACAGTTCCCAGGCTCCGTGCGAGACTCTAGGAAAGAATCTCACACGACTAGTTGCAGAGAACCCAACAAATGACCTCACGGCTGCCTCTGCCAGAGGCTGCCAAAATGAATGAGTTCAAACCTCTAACCTAACATCAAGGTATGCAATGAAGTATGGTTGGTGCTGGTGACAAGCTCTCAGGTACTGAGTATCATTTTTCGTGTCCTCCAAACCCAGAGCAAAGCACAGATTCACTGGTGCACTGTCTTCTTCCCCCTTTTTTTCCCCACTCATCTCCACACAGTCCCGAATTCTCATCCAGCAATTCAAATCAGCGTTTGCTGATGTTGCAACAGATCCCTGCACCTCAGAAGAATGCCAGTAGTGCTAAACTTGACCAAAACCCCCTGAATCATCCATCCAAGCTTAAAATAGCTTGCAGATCCTTCAGCTAAGCAAACTCCAATAACATTTTTTTAATCACAATTTCCAGACAAAGCAAATGAAAAAAGGAGCTTTCAAATCTCCTGTTATAACAACAGCTCTAGCAAGTTATGGGTGTTCCAGAAAACAATAAGGAGTTGCTTACATGGAGTGGTTTAAAAGGACAGCTGTGCAAGTAAACAGCTCTTACTGCAATTTCCCAGAAGGTTGAACGAATAAATATAAGCATACATAAAAAACAATAATAAAAATAAAAAACCACTGAAGGCTACTTTAGCAATAAAACTATTCTGGAAAGACACAAAGAGTCAGGAAAGAAAAGCACTTTTGTGTCAGGCAACATCTTTAGCCAAACAAAGGTAATAAAACAACTACTGAGAGGAATGTGGGAGGTACGTTAATACAAGAAGCACACTGTGAAATGAGTGGGAGTTTAAATCTTAAAATACTGTTTTAAATAACAACCACAAAGCTGAACACATAATCTTACTGCTTCTGCAAATTCTTTTAGCTACAGAAGCTGAATCTTTACTTAAGTAATACACATAAAAATACACAAGCTGCCCATCAAATAGTTCAGCAAGCTGGTATGGCAAATTATCACATGCTACACATGCTTTCATGCCCTGTACCTCTGCGGCAAAAGTTGTGGTCACAACCACAAGGAAGCCAACTACGGAACAAATACAGCTTCTAAGAAACTCTTGCCCATGGCTCACACAAAAAATAAACCAATTGCTTGTTTTGAGAATCAGATGTGGGATACATATTATGGCCTTCTTAATAGAGTGAATCATTACAGAGATAATGAAATAGATAATCAAACTATCCATGCAACCGAAACCAAGACCGAAACCATGCAACATTAAAATATTCCTGGTGCAAAGACAGAGGCACATCCTAGCTATTTTAAAATTGTAGAGGGGCATCACTAATCCATTCAGGATCCATAGGGGGGTTAAACCCAAAGGATTTTACCATTACTTGTTCTTTCATCTAACCTGTGTTTTCAAGGAAGAGGTGTTTCTTGACTTGCCTTGTTTATAATCTTCCTTGGAACACTGTCCCTATAAGTAAATATTTTATTTTTATAACTGAATACTAAGGATCAGATTTTCATTTCACCTTGTGAAAGTAAACCATTTACCTGAAAATTCCCATTTAACTGAAATCAAGGACAATGTTGCGTTAAAACCAACGTACACAGGATTTCACTCACTGACTTCAAGCTGCAACCAAAGATTTGATCTTTTAAGTTTGAAAGCCAAAGTTGTAGCTATTTAAAATTCATTGCAACTGGATTTTTCTTTTTTTTTCTTTCTTTTTTTTTTCTTAAGTGTCAAGTACATCATTACACATAACTTTCAAGTCTTTGTGGTGAATGATAATAGGATTTTTCATGGAAAACACCCAGTGTGAACAGTATTAAGTTTTCAAGCAAATTGTTTTCAAGCTGTGGAACCTATGGCTAATTCTCAGTGAATTATGAGAAAAGTGTATGATTAAGAATCACATTAAAACCATGTGGTATGAATTTATAAATCTGCTCTTTTCTCTTGGCTGGATTACCACACAGCACCTGAAGATGCAAATTTAAAAATCATTACCATCAGCAGTGGCTCCTCAGTTTTAATACCTAATGATAGTTTCTTAGAACACACCAAGGATTTTCAAGCAAGTAACTGCCAAGTTATTTTAGAGCCTGCTCTACAGCTACAGACAGCAACAAAGAAAAGACAAAAGTGAATTGCTACAGTCAGGCTGATTTTATGTGAAACTTGTTACTTTTTTAGCCAAGATCACCAACTTCTTATGCTAATTACTCATAGCAGTAGTACCTGTGACACTGCCAGAGGCAAAATTCTTTAACAGGCCTGAAAACTGGTCAGAGGGCAGCTAAAGGCCTTACTTAGAATCCGCACCAGCAAGTGGACAGGGTGGTGCTGCACACTTTGATGTTCAAAGAAAGAGAGGGAATGAACAAACACCAGGTACCCACTGGGAATTAGGAGTGCCTTATATTAACAAGCACTGAATGAACCACGTGCCTGCTAGCTTTAAGGCAAGTTTAAGTAATAATCCACTAGAGACAGCTTTTAAAACATACTTTGGTCTTTCTTCTAATAGACAGAGAAAGGATAAACATGCTCTAGGTGCAGCTCCTAGAGTAACAACTCAAATTTGCCAGGTTGCCCGCTCCAAATTGCAACAGGAGACCAGAGACTCATAGGCTACAAATTTCCTACAAGCATACTCTAAATAACGTATTGCTATCTTATGCATAAAACCAAGAGTAGATAAATGAATAGCTATAAGCCTCCAACAGACTGGTTAGGTCTCCAGTATGTACTGCCATTCATACTAACCAACGCCGTATGACTGCTTGCTTAAATTCCTCCCTAGTACCATCTGTTGCTCTTCTGTCACCTCCCCCTTTCTACTTCAGACACAATCTGTAGGATGGGCAGGCTGCAGTCTGGACCTGTGCCCGCTGAGCCCAAAGCGCCTTTCTGAAATCCCGTGCGACAATGACATTATCCCAGCCTCAGCTCACAGCAATTTCAAACAACAATTTTGTTGCTCCCCCTCTCACATGTAGGTCTCTACGAATCCTCCCCCAGAAGCATGTCTCAGTGTTAGACTACTGTAAAAATAAAGTGACAGGCCTCATTACTCTGACCTAGCACAACCATATCAGAAGCACCTGGAACAGAAAGCTCTGCTCCAGCTGACACCCACAACCTTAAAAGCAGTCAAGAAGCATCTTGTTCTAAGTAGGTAAAATGAATAATGATGTCAGACAATAAGCTATGTCAGACCACCATCAGCAATTTTTATGTAAGTTTTCAGCAAAGAGGCAGTTCTTGCCCTGGTAAACAAATGACACCTGGCAATTTTAATTCCCATGCCTCTTCAGGCTGGCTCCAACAGTAGAAATACTTACATTACTGATGAAGGCGGCACAACCGACACTTTACACAGACCTTTTTAAGACAGAATATAAATTGACATTTGATGGGCATGCAGTATTTCTCTTGGTCTAGTCTAATGGAGTTCTGCCTAATCCAAAACCAGATTCTCTCTTATCCTTTATTATAACAATACCAAATCTTAGTAGACGGGATTACAACTGTTACCTTGGAAGGCTACAGAAAGAGGACTTGTTTCTCATTCAGTGTAGCTTTCACTGTGTATCTTTCAGTTACAAACAGTTACATTCTGTTTCAAGACCCTACAATTTTATTATTGAACAGCTAGTAAGTGATCCTTACAAAAAGTCAAATGCAGTAATATTTTAATACACAAATAAGCATAATACATAGCACCCAAAACTAGTCTCCAAATAGTAATATACCAGTTTGAAAAAAAACATAGTAATAATTGTTTCAGCAATCCAGAGACAGCACAGATGACTTCATATGTATGGGTAGGTGTTTCAGTATTTCACCTTCTTAAAAAAAAAACAAAACCAAAACACAACCAAAAAACCCCCCAAAAACAAACCCAAACCAATCAACCAACCAACACCGCAGTCCTCTGACCCTTTAATTTGCAGGTCCCCTTTTCTGCATCTTCCCCCAGTGCTGAGGTGCCACATAGGTGAATTCAAACTGGGGATCCTCCCGGCCAAATGCCCAAGGAAGATGTGTTCGTGACATCTTCCAAATGGCTCAAGAAACCCCACCTGGGGGCGGGGGGCTGCTGCTCAACTTCTTCCTCAGTTTTGAGCGTCAGGAAACGGAACGGTACCCGCACCCACCCTGTGCGGTCAGCCCTCGCTGAGGGGCTCCTCTGGGCGTTAAGGATAACCGAGTAGCAGCGGTACCGATGCTATGTAAGGAGGGATGCAGGACAGCTTCCCTGCCTGCCTCAGCCCGAGGGAGCCCTGCCCGCCCCGCCGGGAAAGCGCAGGGAGGCCCGGGCAGGCCAGCCCGTACCTACGGGCAGAACGCACCGATGAGTTCAGCTCTTTCATTGCACCGGCCAGGCAGTTTAAACCCTCATCCGAGACGGCTGCTGACAGCACAGCACTCCGCTGGTAACGAAGCCGCGGAGACCCTCGCCCGCACGGGGCTGGGAGGCGGGAGAGGCCCCGGGGGCAGCGGCCCGGCCCGGCCCGGCCGCCACGCGCGACGGCGGCCCCCGCGGCAGAGCCCGGCGGCCGGGCCGCGGTACTCACCGGACATCCTGCGGCGGCGGCGGGGGCAGGCAGGTGCACGGCCCGCCGCCCCGGCCCGCGGCGCCCACCTCTGCCGCCGCCTCACCTGCTCGCTGCCGGCCCGCTAAATCGCGGAATAGGATTAGCCTCCTTCCTGCTGAAGGCTGCGGGAGGTGAATTACACTCGCAGGGACTCCTGCGCAGCAGCGGAGAAACGGCATTAGCCGCAGGGACCGCTTGGGGTAGTTGGCACGACCCCCCCCCACTCTCCCCTCCGCGTTCCCGGCGCTGACTTTAGTTCAAGGGGGGCAGCCTCCTCTCGCCCCCCGCCCCGCCGTGCCCCCCGCAGCGCCCCGCTCCCCCGGCAGCGCAGCGCCGACGCTCGGCCCCGCCACCCGCCCGCTTGCTCCCGGCCCGCCGGCGCCTCCTGTCGGCTCGCCGCGGCACTCCCGCCCCCCGGGCCGCCCCGCGGCAGCGCCCACCCCGCCCGCTCGGCGCTGGCGGGCCCTGAGCGCCTCCCGTGGTGGCGGGGGCTGGAGGGGGGCGTCGCCTCGTTCTCTCCCGTCCCGTCGTGTCCCGTCCCGTCCCTTGCGCGCTGCTCTCGGTGAGCTTCAGCGGGGCCTCCGGAGATCCTCCCTCAGGCGTCCCCTCTCGGGCCGTCCGCCCGGCAGGCTGCTCGAGCGCTGCCCGGGGGCGCTGGGGAAGGAGAGGGGCCCCCTCGCCCAGCCGCTGCCGTTTCCGGGCTCCCGGCGCGCGGTGGTTCGGGCGGCGCTGGAGGGAGGAGCGGTCCCTGCGGGAGGGACGGAGGGGCGCCCGGCCCGCCGGCGGCGCGGGGGGTCACGGCGTCGGGCTGACAAACGGGGGGGCGTGGGGGCCGCGCCCCGCCGCCCGCGCGCCTCCCGCACCCCGCGCGCCTCCCGCACCCGCGCGCCTCCGCCGCGACGGCCTCACCGCCGGGCGCGCGCTGCGCTGCAGGAGCGGAGAGGGATAAAGATAAGCCGGGGGAAAAAAACATCAACGCCTTTGATGGTGAGGACGGCAGAGTGTGGAAAAACCATCTTGAAGCATGAGTACGGTGCCTCCAGGGCGGCCTCGGTTACCCCGAAACTTGGGATTGACCGTGGGTTAGGGGGGTCCACCCCTTACCTCCTCCGGAGCCCTCGTAACCGCTGCAGACACACGCAGTCTGATACTTGTGATCCAGATAAATCAATGTTTTCAGAGAGCCTATGCTACTTGGAGGGCTAAATGTGTTTCCACAGCCGCATGTGTCGGTGCACAGGCGCTCACCAGTGTGGTTTTGCCACTACCTTGGAAGCGACTGTACACGGCATTCAGCCGCGCAGTGTCTCTGTGGGGCACGCCTGGGCTGACCTCACTCGGCCGAGGCATTTTTGCATCAGGCTGCCCTGTGAACCTCAGGAATTACTTAGCAGAGGACAACAATTTAAGGCAGTGTGCCACCAAACAGAATGCACATACCACTCAACCATTTCAGCCTTTATTTCCAACAACTTGCAAGTGATCGGTGTTGCCACTCCAAGCTGCAGCATTTGTCCTCTCACACACTGGGAAAAGCCTAGAGCTCTGCTGGAGAAGAGGATGCCTTTGCTCTGGCAGTGGCGAGGTATTTAAGGAGGGAAGGACATAAACGCACAGGAAATCAAACTTTACTTGTCCCGCAGAAACAAAATTCTCAGGACATGTGTTAGTCATCTGCTTATATAGACAGATCAACTGAACAATATGCTTATGAGTAGGAAGATCCCTGTTGCAGATAATTTCACACTAGCAGATCTATTTCAGTTGGGGGACTCTATAATCAACAAAAGCATTTGGTTGGTAATAAAAGTGACATCTACATTTAATAATTTTCTGTTTTACTTGTGTGCCAGCAACTTTTTTAGGGTATAGAATAGATTTCAAATGTCAGAGCCAATAATACAAGCTAGATTTCTGATGGTCTAACATCCAGTTTATTTTCCTTCATTCCTGTCCAGATTTAAATACCTTAGAGCTTCCCTACATAATCCCTCAGTTATCTGAAATAATAATAAAAAATATTCTTAGAGTAATTAAAAAAATATTATTGTCATTATCCTAGTTAAAAGGGAAATTAATACTGAAAAGTGTGCCTGCACTCATATGTTGATGTAATTAGACCAAAGACCTTCAGAAGGTTAAACACTTGGGTGGGTAGGGTTTAGTAGTTCAGGTTAATGGATTTTGTTCAAATTCACCATAAAAACATCTGCTTTTTGGCTAGTAATTTTAACACAAGAAATATTTTTGAAAATACCATGAACAAATATAAATAAATTGTAGTAATATTTCAAAAGCAAAAATGTTAATAATGCACATAGATCCTTCTCTGGACAATGCTCCTGAAAAAAAATAATTCTTAAGCTGTTTTCTTTTTTTCCCCTGAAGTCTTTAATTTGAAGCATTTCTTTCTCTTCCCTAGTGGGACATAGATGAATTTGTATATAAAAGTTGTCAGTCAGCATATGTCCCAGAAAGTAACAAACAAAACTCAGATCACCTTAGATAAAACACAGCATGAGTTTATTGAAACTTGTCAAGAGAAAGAAACAAAATACATATTTTCATTGTAAAACAAAAAAATGAAGTGGTAACTACAAAACACTTAACATTTCATTAGTCGAAACTTTATGTCTACCTGGCAAAATATATCTCAATCTGTTTTAACTGTTAACATGGCAAATTAGTATTTTCTAAGAAGTATCAAATGTCCTTGAAAACTATTTTAAAAATATGTTCTCATTCATAAGTTGCAAGTGATAACCACAAAGGTGCTTGTTCATTTGTGTGTTATCAAGATGTTAAGATATTTCCATATTTAAATTGTTGTACGTTGTCATTGCTTATTTTCAGGATCAAAATAAAGATTGTGGTAATCTCCTCAGCAACCATTGTATATCCATTTAAAGCATAATTTAGATAGAATAGTGTTTTATTTTATGAAAAGAGTACTTGTTCAGATTCCGTCTTTCTCTCAACAATTTAATAAACACAAAGTCATGTTTGCCTCCATCTACATGGAATTTCAGTAAGGAAAAGCATGCTTCACATATAAGATGAAGATAAAACACAGATTTCCTCTATGCTTTAAAGAGTTAGCTAAAATGTCTGTGTTGCAGGATTATGTCAGTAAACTACTAGTTCTGCCAGCTTTTGGCTGCATTTCATTAGTTTGCTAATATTTTGGTTCAGTTAGCTATATGAAGACACAGACTGGAGAAGTGTTAGGTTTTGTTGATAGATCTGTCTACATAAGGACATTTGTTTGTATGGCAAGGTTGATCAGGAACAAGGGAAAAAAGTGAAACAGCCTTGCTAGCAAAACTATCAACCATACCTCCATATATGTATGAAGTTTAAAAGTTGGTGTCACATAGATTTTATAGAACAAAGTGTCATGGACTCATTCTAAAACATTCAGAAAACTTTGTACCTATTTCCCCTTTACAGAAATTATGAATGATACATTTCTTAAAAAAAAAAAAAAAAAAAAAAGCCTGCCAGATTATTGCCTTTAAAGGCTTCTAAAGCAGGGCCTAAGTTCAAGAAGAGGAGCAAAATTTATGTGAAATTCCAGTTCCTGAGAAAAGCCAAACACATTTCAGTAATAAATAAATAAATAAATAAACCAGCATGTGTTCCTCTAATTTTTATTTTTTTTTAAACAGTGGTTTGTCAATGTACGTATTCTTTTCATGCTATATTTTCAAATTAAGAATTGATTTTCCATCTATAGCTCCTTTCACTTTGCTAGAATTCAGACATAAATACAAAGCAAAGGCATTAAAACTTTTAATCCTTTATACAACTTCAAATTTTCCTTAACCATTATAAACAATACAGAAATATACTTAAGAAACCCAATACGTATGAATGGAAACAGCGATTTCTTTACTCCTATTTTATCAGAAGTATTAAGTATTTTGGCTAATTTTGAAAGCAGGAAAAAAATTGTGCAGTGACACAAATGCTCACAAACCAAAATTTTTCAAATTTTAGCTTATATTAAACTTGATTTTTTTGTTGCTTAAAATAACTTCTGAATCAAAATGTGTTTCTAGCCTTTATGAATGCAGGTTGGATAGTTCAATAAAATCCCTTGACCTTTTAAGCACATCTTCAATGACATAAAGCTCAAGGTGCAAGGGTGACATCAGGTAAAAGAGAGCAGAATTTCAGTGTCTCAACATAACGTTCTTTAGAGGGAGATTTTCTTTTGTCAGAATGATAAAATAGAACAAAATTGTTGGGTCTGTGGGCTGAATGTCACCAACAAAAGGAGTCTGTCATCAGAAGGCCACTCTTCTTTCAGTGGTTTATACTGTATCCCCACCTGAAAAATGAAGATCGAACATTCAGTATTTTCACCACAGATGCCCTTTGCCAGCTTTCCTGGTTTTTTTTTGCTCCAGTCCTTTTGAGGCAGCAGATGGGAACCTCTCACCCCCAGAGACATACAGACAGAATTCCCTGTTTGTCTCACTCTCCATTTCCAAAGGGCTATAGGATCCCTGACCTGATGCTTTGGCTACACTCCAGCCATAGAAACAGAGAAAAGTAAGTGATTGTCAGGACCCTGAGGGCACACACAGCCTTGGCAGCCCTGACCAGCCTCCCCTAGAGCATCCTGGGCTGTGCTCTGGCTGCATCTCTCCAGTGTCGCTCTGCCCAAGCCTTCCCCCGGCGTCCGGGCAGCAACAGCTGCCCTGGAGCCCACCATGGCACCCCCAGACTGAGGCTCTCTGCAGTGCCAGGGGATCCCAGATGTCTCAGAAATGCCTGTGAAGATTCTCCACACTCCTGTGTTTCGCTCGTGTCTTAGTCGTTATTCCCATTATGGAACAAATAATGCAAATTAAAGTTTTAAATTGACCTCTATGGCAGCAAAGAGCCAGGGCCAGGCTGTTCCCGAAGAGCCGAGAGCCAAGGGCAGCCGCATGGGAGCCTGAGCTGTTGCCTCCCCAGTGGTGGGAAGGTGATGGCAAATGGGCCCCATGGATGGGCCAGCCATCACCAAATGAAGGCAAGCCAACTAGCCCAGCCCACGGGTAAGCCAGGAAACAGCCATCCCTCCAGGCTCACAGCCGGGGCAGGCGTGTGGGGATGCATGTGGGAATGTGGCGCAGGCTGGGGCAGGAGGCCCACCTAGGCCAGAACTGAAATGGCGGCCCTGGCCAGAGGGTACTTGGGGTGCCCCAGGCGAGGCTGACCTGGGCCATGCAGGCTGGTTTCCAGGCACAGAGCCACAACAATCAGTCACCTCTGTGGTGGCAGAGTCCTCATGTTGTGTAATTTCCTTCGTAAAGTGACATACATCCATCTTCTGGGCATGTTATGTCTTCCTATACTTGTCCTTGATGAAGAATATTAATTACCACTACCTCTTACAGACCAGTGAGGTTGTTCAGGATGAGATTTTCAAATGCCCTCATCCCTGACCTATTTCTTCCCTGACTGAAATTGTTTGTAAAATTCCCATCTACTTCAGCACTAAATCAGCTTGGAAAGTGGGAAATTGATTTGGTCTTACCTTGTGGTTTGAAACAAAGTCTCTTGTTCTTGTAAGCAGAGTAGGCCGCTATCGATCCCACAACTAATATTACAAAGGCAGAAATTATAGGAGATGTAACTCCAGCTATTAATCCTGAATCTGTGAAAAAAGAGAGAGGTTTTCTTTAGGGACACCAAAAGGGTTTGACTTAAGCATATTCTCTAATAAGGGGTGCTTTTGCCAAACTGTGAGAATTGTTTGGTGAAACACTGGAAATTCATTAAGAAGAATTAAGCAGAAGACTAGAAATTATTACATTACAGCTAGTGTGAAAATGGTGTCTTAAAGCCTCATTTAGTATATGTACTACTTTTATAAGGCTAACATTTTCTTACTATTCTATGATGATCAGAAACTAATTACAAAATAGTTTGTTTACTATACCCGTGTTTCCGCCATGATTGAAATGATGCTCCTCTTCTCCTGGAATAGAGAGTGAACTTTAATCAAGAAGTGTTTTTCATCTTGTTTTGAGAACAAAGTCTTTTACTCAGCAAAGTGTGACAGAGGGTGAAAGGGGGTGGCTTGGCAGGACTGTGATGGAGGAGCTCCCCTCCCAGTCCCCACTGACAGCTGTGCTGGCCCAAGGAATAACCATCCATCCTCTCAACGACTTGTTTTTGGAGAAGAATATTATCTTCTAAAAAAAGGATAATGCTTAGCAGTCTACATCAAGCTGATATCACAGGGAATGGGAGGCCAGTATAATCTGGCTGTTCTCTATTGCCAGACAAACAGATGATTTATCAATAATTCAAGTCAAGATCATAGGCCCAGTACATCTACTTTCAGATCTCAGCAGAAGCCCCTTGCTTTGGGACTGTCCTAATGGAATTCAAAGCAATAAATCCTGCAGGGTTCGGGCATATGCCAGAATGCTACAAAGTGGTTGGGAATATGTTTCACATTTGAGCTTCAGGCTCAAAGCCATGGTTTGTGGAGAAGGATATGTAATCTAAATAAAAATAGCAGAGTCTTGTCCTATACCTTCAGTGACAAACATTACTGCTAAAGCAAAACCAGCCAGCTCCAAGTTACAAATATTAGGAAGAAGCTGCAAGGAGAACTGGCAAATACTACCTGTTATGTGTGGTGGTAAAGGCTTCCCATCGAGGAGATCTGAGTCGTCAAAACCTCCTGCAAGATAAATATTAGGATTTATGTGGCAAAATTATCTGAACAATGGTAACCCCTTCAGCTCCCTTGTCCAGTTTTTTGTAATGTTCTAGGGAAGGGTGAGAGACCTTTGAAATCCCAGCTTCGATGTGGTGGATGGGTCAGGTGTCTTGCACTGAGCAGTCACCTATTCAAATTCAGCTGGAAGCTGGAGTACTAAAACTGTTGGAGTCTACCTGTTCTGCATCTGTATTGGCACCTGTGGGATGTGTGGGCTTGGGCTTTCAGTAGCACAAATCCTTATATAATATGAACACCTCAAACCCCAGCAGTTCCTAGAGCAGGAAGCCAGTGGGTCCATTCCGGGAAAGACTCCAGAAGGACTTGCCCACAGCTTACCGCTACAATCACACCAGAAGTAAATATGGGATACGTGGTGGCAGCTGGGATAGATGTGCCATTTGCAATTTATTTCAGTGGGTGTCTGGGACCACATCCAAAAGCAGTACAGGCTTACATCTATGTCCCCTGTCCCACCTGTTATACACCCCAGGGCCATCTCAGATGCACATCTCAGTATGGATTTGAACACAGGCTTATCCATGCCCTGTGGTTAGATGTCACGTTTGAACCTTAGCATGATTCAGTGTATACATACCCAGAATGAAAAGGCAAACAAGAGGAGTGTTAGTCTCATGCCATTTAGAAGTCAACATCCCACACTGTGGGCAGACAGAAAATCTTTATGGTACCAACACTAAAACTCAGAAAATCTTTCCAGATGCTGGGTCAGGAACAGTGATTACAAAAGGGAGATGGTGGGAAGGGATGATAAAAACTATTAATAAAGAAATAAGAGAGTGAACTATTCAAAATATCTGCTCTGAACAGCTCATAGTGCTAGATATTCACAAGACAAAATATTCTTACCAGAATTACTATAGCTTCCCGGTCGTGGTGGAAGAGGTGGGTATAAAGGTTTCCTTGAGATATCACCTATTGATAATTAATATTGTTAGGTGGTTGAACAGGCAAAACTGAGAGCTGTACGTAAAGAGTATGATAACCTGAGATTTTATACCTATCTCTAATTTGTCCTCCGGTGAATTAAAAAAAGGATTGTGTGTGAGAGAAGAATTCACAAAAATGTTGAGAGGAAATATTCAATGTGTTTCTGGCAACTACTAACACTGTTTAATGCTGACAGCTGGGAAGCGCAGTGTGTTACTCTGGGTGTCAGTGGGGCAGTTATGCAGAGCCATCAGAGAAGCTGGTGTTCTGGGCTGGGCAGGTGGCAACAGGTTATTTCTGTGCCATCAGCAGGTATTAATAAGATCTGCAGATTAGTTTCGTCTGACAGAGGCTGAATTTATCTAATGCATGATGAATTTTCTGCTCTTGAACAGTGCAGAATGAACTCAGACTTCAGCTTTTTTGTTTAGGACTTTGTGCTGGTATTTGACCATAATTTTTGCCAAAGTATTAGAAATAGATGCATTGGATAGAGCCAGAGCTCTGATGACTAATAGCAGTTTCCAAACTACCCATACAGTGCTGGGAGTAGCAAGAGCTGACTCAGGTCAAAACCTGCCAAAGCTAACGTCCAGGGCTGTTGCTCTGTCTGTATGGAGTAGGCCCGCTCTTGCTGTCCTTTCTTCAACCAATTCAGTCGCAAATTTAACTCATTAAAAACTTGCAGGAATGGAACAATTAGTACAGGCAGGAAGAAATGGCAATATAAACATGGGAATTCTAAACAAAATTAGATAGTTTACAAAGTGTGAACTAACATGTCATTCAAACATAGGGGAACTGGAAATGTGGAAAGCCCTAGAAATAGGAAAGAATGATATAAAGGTGTGATTCTCTATGACTGAAACACAGGTAAACCACACCACTGAGACTGGAGTCACATTTCAGAGGTTCTATACAATGGGCTGAGAAGTATTTTTTCTTTTGTGTACCCTTGATTCAAGTGGATTTCTATGCTTTGATTCAATACTACTTGCATTTTAAATAATTTCAGTGTATAAGAACCATTCTAGAATACTTCACATCCTTGGTATGCCTCTAAACACACTAAACAATATGTGGTGCAAAAATTCCCAAAGTCAAGGATTTTATACATCTACACAGCTCAGCACAGTACTGTGCATACTTCCTAGGTCAAGTCTGGATATTATAGAAATACGTGGAAGTTACATCATGTTACAACAGCTTGGCTGCTTCAAGCTCAATCTGTATTACGTCCATCAGTGCTCATCCCTGAAACCTTCCTGCTTTCTTGATTTGTGATCAGTAGAGCTACAACAAGCTCACACCTCTCTCTACCCACTGCTACCTCTGATTCCTAATCTTAGGCAGACTTATTTTTGGTAGCTGAAGAAACTACTGCCATCACCTGTTGTTTTCAGCCTTCTGCCAGAGGCCACCACCCTGAACCATGGCGACTGAATGGGCAGTGCATCCTCTGCCCAGCCAAGCCTGTGGTAGCATGGCCTGGTAATGTAAACCACAGTTGACTTCAGCTTGCACAGGCAGGCCAGCCTGCAAGTCCTGTAGCTGGGAACCAGACACAGCCCATCCTGCTGTCCCCACTCTGCACGATGGCCTCTGGCAAAAGGGCTGCATGTACAGGGCTTGTAATGACTCCCATTACCAAAGTTCCTCCTGCAGTCTTGAAATCTCTTTTCAAAGATTAGGTAGACTTCAGAAAAAGGCTACTGAAAAACCCCATTATATTTGAGAAAAGAAGAGAGTACTCACCCCCACCAAGAGCATCTCCTAAATGCAGATCATTGTCTGAAAATGCAAAGGAGGAAGATTAGAGAAGTGAGTTACACACAATTACTGAGGGATGATAGAAAATGTAAAACTGAATGTTTGACAAGCAACTTTTTCAGGTCAGTCCCACACATTCAAATAAGGTATTACACTTTTCTTGAAAACTCTTATAGAATGTAATATTTGCCCACAGAATAACTGACATATCATTATATGATATTTTCTACTCTGAATACAAAAGATTTTTTCCTGCTTTAAATAAGCCCAGAATAAATCTCACAGTGCAATCAAGATCAATACCTTTTCAATATAACTGTAAGTACATAAATAAAATTATCTATGTTAAAATATATCTATTTTTACAATATACTTATTTGTTAAAATTTATGCCTATGGTTAAAACTGGTATATGCATGTTTGGCATAAGTGTAATTTGTTGAACTATAAAAACTGAATACCTATTTCAAGAACAAATGCTGGGAAGTAAGAAACCTACTTGTGCAGAGAGACTGAATCAACTAATTTATGTAAGGGTCATCATGACATAAAAATTTTTGTTTCAAGCAATCATATGCGCCTGTCTGAGGTCGGGTGACAGTCTGCTTTGCTTTGGCTGAGCTATAAAGGTTTTAAAATATACTTTAATGTCTGCATGTGCATGTTACACAGTGAATCAACAAACTACAACCATTCCGCCAGCACTGTACATGTGTCTTGCTGTACCTGGTATGGAATTTTCCATTCAATAATTTGTCCATGAGCTGCAGACGCATAAACAAGAGGAACTCCATTTCTAGCATGCAGGTGTAGGTATGAGTATGTGAGTGGTATTTTAGGGTGTGTATGGAACGATGGTGAGTTCTGAAAGGTCGCTGAGTAATAGGCAGAAATACATTAGATGGATGTCTTAACTCCAAGAATCCCTTTCTTGCTCCTTATAAATGTGGAGTGCTAGAATGAATCAGAAGAAAAGGGACAGCAAATTCTACCTAAATTTTGATATCTATGCTTATTGCCACAGAAATTAGACAGATGCTCCATTACATATATGTTCTTTTCATTATAATTGTTTCAGAATTCCCAAACCCTAGGAAAATCCATCCAAATGCACCACCATACAGAACTCTGCCTTCTCATGTTCTTCATATCTAGAGGGACTGGGAAGCTGCTTTTGTACAAAATCTAGTCTTATTTGTATAACAACTCAGAAATCTTTTGATGTAACCAGGAAATATGGTATGAAAATAATCAAATTCATATTGCATGACTTGGCTTGTTCATGTCAGGTGTTGGTCCTGTTGGTGTCTGGCCAGCAGAAAGTTGCATTTCAAAAATACCTTTACCTGTCAAACACTAACACTGTAAGAAGGAATAAATTGCAAACCGGATTCAATTAATTATCAAGATGAAGAATCCAGGTAAAATGCAAGGTTCCACTCTGGAGGGCTCATGCAGAGATTTGTTGCAGAAATACTAAGGTTGGTATGAATGAAATACAAATGGAAATGCATGTGTCTGTAGGGACCAGAAAAAACAGCAGAGCAAAGGGTTAAAAGAACAGACAATAAAGCTCACCGTCCCCAGCAGTAAAGTTGAGGAATGCGTTCTTACCACCCGGCCTACACTCTGATAAGATGACAGCACAGATGACTTGTCAGCAGAGGAAAAGCAGAAGGGCGCTCTAAAGGAAAAGGTTGCAGCCTACCATCTATTCCACTACTTTTCCTGTTTGCCCACCCAGAAAATAGACTGTAGGCATAGTCTGTGTACCCCAAAAAAGCAAAAGCAGATAGTTTCTGGCAGCAACCTGACCAGAGAAGCTGAAGTAAGCAAGATTATGAGGCAAAGGACCTCTCCATAATAGCTGATGACTCCTAAAGGGCAGAAAAGGTCTGTACATAAACTAGCTTGTCATTTCTGATCAAGAAGAACCACAGAGACAGGATAAGGACTCGGTAGCTGGCATACCTTGTCCTGTGTTGCACATGATGCTCACCAGACCACCTAAGCACACACATCTTGGTGCTCCTGAGTATGTGCGTTTGAGCAGATGGCTGAATTACATCAATGGCAGGATGAATGTGAATGGGTAAAATCAACTTATTTAGAGATTTTGTAAATAAACATCACCTTCCATTAAATTTTGTGTTGAATTTTGTTAAACCAGATAGGAGGTGCCTACAGGAGAGCTTCAACTCCAGCAGAGGTGTGTGGGAAGGGATGCCCAGAGGACATGACCTGTGTAGTAGTTGACCTCAGCTGAACCAAAATCATCATCTCAGCCAACCTCATTTCTCAATGATGCTGGCTGCATAAGACATAGAGAAAACCCTGAGGTTAAGATGAAACATTAGGCACACGCTAGGACATACTCTTGTATCATCTTTCTGTACTTTCCAAATCTGGTAAATGATTTTGAATACTGCTTTTTTTAAATCAGTTTTAATTGCCTTTAAACTCCTGGGAATCCTCTGCAGTGCTGAAAGAAATTCCAAAATGGTTTGGAAAACATAGAGTTCTTAATTCTCAAAAATTAATGAAGTTGATTCAGGTAGGGCAGATAATCATCTGACAGTCATATATCTAACAGTTTTAGGAGTCTCTAAAAATCAAATTCCTTTCATCTGACTGAGGCAGCTTCGCTGTAGATATTGGCATCCCTAGGTTACCCTTAAAACATGACGCGAGAATAGAGTTTTTTAGGGCATAATTCAAGTAACCTACTTGAAATATCTATATTAGGATGAGAACAAATACACATTTAGAGTCATATGAACCATCTCCCTAGACATGCTGATTTATCTCCACTGACTTTAAAAGAATTCAGGACAGTTAGCTAAATGAGGGCAGTGGCTTAGCAGTACTTTACAACAGACACTTCTAATCTAGACCAAACACAGATTTGCTTTGCAAAATGAAGTGGGAAGGAAGAATGCAACCATTAACAGGATTTAGCAGATACCACATTCATGAAATGCTGCCCCTGTTTGTTCAAAGAGTGGGCCAGGGAATCATATGTAACTGCTTTCATGTACCTAAAGATTTATTGCGATGTTTATCCAGAAAAAGACTGAATGTTGTGTGTGCTAATGTTATCCAGCATTTCCTGATCCAAGCATTTTGTTGATGGCCAGAAATTTCTTTCAGTGTAGATTAGTTGAAAAATCTCTATGTTATTATAAAATGTTCCATCATAAATGCATGTGTGGTTTTGTTGTTGGTTGTATTTCGGGTTTTTTTCAGAAATGACCAGTGTTCGTTGGAAATCATCATTTGTCATCCTCAGGACTACAGCTAAAACCTTTTGGTTCTTTGCTGTTCAGAGCCTTTTTTTACTTTCTGACACAATCAGTACTAGATAGTATTAAATAAATATATGGGGAAAAGAAAGAATACCCAAATTCCTTGTGGTTCTTTTCCAAGTCTGTTATCAATCATCACGAATATTTATGTTAAAAGAAAAGATAATGGGGGAAAAAAAAGTAAAGAAACAGTTACCCATTTTTAGCAACAGTTACACATTGCTATACTCCCCAGGGAGTTCAGTACAGGCTAGAAAAGCGTGAAGATCTTCAGGAAATAAAATGCCATCACTGGCCAGTCATGCTCAAAAGCCTTACTGAAAGTGGTAAAGACATGTAACTGTTAATTGTCCAAAGAACACTTTACATACAGAAGACAACTAGTATTCACACAAATGATCTCATCTATGGTACATTAGCGAGTATGATCAAGAATCCCATGGGAGACAGTTTCTACATGTCTAAAGTCAGTTACGACCTGTTTTCATTACTCACTCAGTACAGGCCTTGTCGGTCTTCTGATCACTGTAGGCTTCCTGGTAATTATGTCATCTGTGGGAACCAACGGCACACCAATAAACAATAACAGCTTAAATGTTTTCAACTTAACAGAAGAAGATATCTGCAAATCTAAAGAGCTGCATTCAGTAAGTCTTTATGTATCAACAGCAGAAGCTAAAAATGAAGTGATATATTTTCAAAGCCTTTTTTTTTTGTTTGTTTGTTTTTAGAAAAGTTTTAAGTTTATGACAGAAACACTGAAATCTAGCATTTCCAAGTTCTGTATATCTTTAAATTAAGTGATAGCCACTTCCTATGCTAGTCCTCGAGGAAAAGGATTTAAGATGTATTATTGTGTCTAATTCTAAATATTTCTATAATAATAAATAATTCTAAATGCCATGGTAAACTAAGGATAGGAGATTTACTTACCTGGGTGATCAAGAGCATCAGCTAAATCAAAATCATGTTGACCTAGAAGGAAGGTGACAGAAGGAAAGATACTAAATCAGTGGGCAGGTTTCCATGACCTCTAGGTCTGAGGGCTCTGGACAAAGCCAGAACACCAGTAAGAGGCAAAAGTAAAATCCATCCAAACAGGAGCAGGCACAGAGCAAGCTGTCAGCTGTTATCCCTGTGTCATGCAGTCCTGAATGACCATGCAAGATAGGCTCACTTAATTCAAAGAGGCTATTCATTCAAGTAGCGCAAAGCAATACCTGTGCTTTCATGTTATCCATAGCCAGCCGCTATGCAAATATGCCTTTGAAGACCACAGGTTGCCTGTTATAGGACACAGGGCTATTGCTGGGAGACGGCTGAAGGTAGCCTTCAGCACAGTACTTGCAAAAGAGAATTGTTAGGTGAGAATTTTCAATATCTTTTTTTATTGTTCTACTAGCTCAGCTTCAGAGAGCAGTTTTACTGACAAATCTGCCTTGTGATCAGTTGTAACATGAAACAACCTTGGTTTTTTTAATTCTTCCTGTACATGTGCCAACGGTAAAATATATAAAGATGTGTTTACCTAATTTAGTTTCCGCTGTACCTTAAAAAATCTGAAAAGGGAGAAAAGAACCCTTTCTGTTCTGTGTTAGGTGACAATGATGTCATTAAATGCCACGGCAGGGCTATTAGTATCCCGACCTTTGAAGTTAGCAGGTAAATAAAACTGGAAAATTTTTAAAATGTATAAATTGAAGCATACAACTTTGAACTGAGCACACAGTTATTCATGTGAGTTTTACTTTCCACTTTCTACAATCTGCCACTTCCTGTTTAATACACAGCCTTCATGAAACAGCTCTTTGCAAAGTACGTATCCATTAGTTTTCATCCAGACTGAAACTTCACCGCACTTGTGTTTGCACACCAAATACAAGATCAGCCTGCAGAAGCCCACAAAAAGTCATGAAGTGCCATGGCTCCCCTAAGCAGAAATGTTTTACTATGCTCTGTCGAGTAACCCTCTTGATCTGCATCTGTTTATTATCCCATCTAAAATGTTTAATACCTAACTTTTTGATGAAGTGTTTTTCTTGGTATGTCTTGTACACCTCACAATAAGAAAGGTGTCATTGTTTAAGTGGGGAAACTGAGGAATAGACAGAGGCCATCTGAGGTTCTCCAGTGTGACAGTGCTTTGGGTTCAGCTCAGCCCTCTCATCTTGGCAGGTGCTGTCTGTCTTCATGGCATTCTCCACATTAATCACTGCTCCTGAATAATAGCTCTCGCCTGTTGAAGAGCTCCGGGAAAGATTAATTATCAGTGATGAAACACTGTGTGAACCTCAAATAACAATCAGTGCAGGAGCATTAAGTAGAAATGTTTTGATCCCTGTGAGGATTTTCACATAAGTCTGTGAACTTAGTTACAGCTGATGTCTGACAGAAAAGATAAACCAAGGCTGGAATGCAGAATAGTGAATGGCTTCTAAAGCAAAACTGTCCCTATATAAAATTATGACAAAGCTGTGTTTGGAAAGGCAAAGCAGATAACAGCATTAAGACTTCCCTGGTAATGTTATTAGAGTAGCATTTTATCTTATCATTGATCTATCACCTTTTGATCATATCAACTGATCTTGGAGTGTCATCTCGTCTGACCACCTCTCCTTCCCCTGCCCTGGCCGCTCAGCCAACCTTGCCAAGCCCAGTAACGTTTGGACTGGGTCCTTAGGTGGATAATATTCTAAGACCCTGACAGGTTCTTTCTTTTATATGAATTCATTAAATACATAAATTTAACTCATGGCTTCCTCAGCAGATATTCCTTGCCAGAGCTCTGAGGGCACCACCAGCCCTTGCTGGGCCTGAGCCCCAGCCTGTGGGGGCCCACAGCCGTGCTCCTGCCCAGACATGGGGCCATTTGATCCTGATGCAGACCCCTACCCGCAGGCTGACAGCCTGGCATTGCCTCCAATGGTCAAATTGTGTTTTTCTGAAGCATTTCTTTGGTGCCAGCAATATGAGCAACTTAAATTCGACTGTCCTTTGATTTTATTCTCTGGATAAATCTTCATTCTTGATCATAATCCTGAGTGCTGAGGGAGGCTGTCTGACCTGAACCCTGCTGCTGCAGGATACCACCAGCAGGCCTCAAACCATTTCTTGTCGAGTGAGTCATCAGGAATAATTCTGTAACACCAAGAGCTGTTGGCCAAACCAGCCCCTTTGTTACAGGTCCCAACACGCAGGAACTAATGAGACAAAATCAGCTGCCGAGGTCCTAATGCTGTAAAGAGAATGTGACAAAATTGTCTTGTGAAGGAAGACTCTGGAAAGGTTCCAGGTACAACGTTTCTTTGAAGTTAGGAAAAAGAGAAAAATAGAAGGAGGAATCTAATCAAAAGAGATTATGGAATTCAAGCAAGATGATGCAGATGTTTCCAATTGCATGAGACCCAAAGCAAAACAGCAGACTGAAACAGTTACTGACATCTGCCCTTCTGGACAATACCAACGTTTCCCTCTCCTGTGGTACACCTACTCGGTTATCCAAAAGGTGGGAAAAGACAAAAGGTGTTTGGAGACTGCATGGGAGAAATAGAAGACAACTACAGAAATTTTAAGGACAGAAAAAAGCAGCCTGAAAATCTCCTGCAGAAATTAGTTAAATTGATTTCTGTTTTAGTTATTTCTGATGATAAACCAAGTAGTGAAAAGAAACAGACACCAACACAGAATGACTGATTGGGAGCAAGACAGGAACTCTTTGGCTGTGTAAATATAAACCTTGACAGATGGGAAAATTGTATGTGAACATCTGTGCGGCGTGGTAAATGATATTCCAATAAACCAAAAGATTGCTTGGACTTCCATCCCTACTTCCTCCGATAATAACATCAAATGACCGCAAGGAGTAAGATTTTGTGGAGCAGAATTTTAAATGCTCATTACCATTTCTGAGACTGCACCTAGACATTTAAAGAATCTAATTTGGGAGGATAACAGATGGATAACTAGCTGAACAGCCGATTTCATCGGCAAAATGGCGGGTCTAAAACCAAAAACACGTTAGAGACTCAGAGAATATTTAGCTCAATAGGAACTGCAGTTACTTCAAAGAACTCTGAAGATAAATGACAATGGAAATAAATTAGTCAAGGTTCTTCACAGAACAAACAGACTGAAAGAAATTAATTTTCCACATACAAAAATGGCCTTTTTTTTGGACAAGCTTCCATAATAGAAACAGCTGGAAATATATTGATGAAAATGAGAAAGAAATTCTAGTAGGGAGAATACAGCTTTGTTCCTTTGGGGCTTTTTGTTTGGTTGGGATTTGTGTGTGTGTGTGTGTGTGGTTTTTTGTTTGTTTGGGTTTTGATTTTTTTAACTTGGATAAAGTTATGAAGAGATTTAGCTATGCAGGAGGTATTACCTCAGAGTTATCTCTGTTATTACTGCTTTGGGCTAGTACACTATTTCTTGGCATCACTTCTAGCCTTTCATCTGGGAGCATCCCTGTTTTTGAAAAGACATAAAATTATTGTAATAGTGGTTTTTGTTGGGTAGTCCACAATAATTCATAACAGAATTTGAGAAAATGCTTATAAACTCCTGCCTTACACCACAGAACAGTCCTTATCTGCAAATGAGAAAATGCTAAGCTAAGCAAGCAAGCCTTCCACACGGATATATGGTTTGCATCGCAAAAGGACCTGTTTTAATAATGTTTATATTAGCTGCTCAAACACAATGAACGAGAGTAACAGCAGGACTTTTGCTGGCACTGCCACACTTATTTGGGATGTAATTCCCTCATCCCCACCCAACACATGTAGCTGTGCCAGTAAAAATCTAAAGTGTAGACCTGGCCTACATAGCTAACGGTAGACTTCTCTGTAGCAGCGAGACAGGGGAGAATAAACTCTGTAAAGCCAAGCATCAAAACATGGCAGCTTAAATTTCAAAGTTACCAGATTTATTTTTACAAGCATGATTCTCCTGGGTAGGACATTTGCTTGCACTAAAGCCCATGCTTTCTTTGAGCCTTTTTAATATCAAGTGTGGAAGGCTGGTGATACAAAATCCTTGTTAGTCCACTTGCTCTACTGTGGAGACTGTTATGGTTGCTGTTTGCCACAGAGATACTAAGCCTTTTTTTAAGATTTTAAGAAACTTTACTAAGTTTTCTTGAATATAAGACACATCCCTCTGAAGCACCACTGAGCTGAGGTCATCTTACCCGATCAAGGCAGTTGCCTGCGAAGTCGTATCCTCAGGCACATGGACACTTAATGTTCACAAACTTTTGCCCATGTTAGTTTTCAGAAAATGTGACCCAGATAATGAGTCACTAAAATGCAGACAGCAGCATCTTTTCCCTATGGTTTAATTTGTGACCTAAACATTAAATGAATCCAGCACCCTTTAACTGTGTAGCTGATTGATCACAAGGGTCTGAGATCCCACAGATTTTAAGGAAGGTTTACAAGGGTGAGGCTGGATCTGCAAGTGGATGTTACCTCATTGTCATTACAACTGTAGTCAGAAGTTTTCTGACAAAAGGCTTCCGTGGCATGACTTTGCAATTTTTGATCTCCATAAGTAGGCTCAGCCCTGCACTGGATACATATGAACACAGCTTGTGGCCATTAAGATGATGCACATGTAAAAAAGACAGCATGAATATGGCTAAATAGGAGCCAGGTTATGTGACAAATGAAAATAATTTCTCAGACACTTAACATGCATAGTCTAGTATTAAAAATGCAGCTAAGATCCATGAGAAAATGTGTTTATATGTGTATATACATGTGTTGTGGGCATAAATCTTAAATGTATGCATGCATGTATGTATTAGATAAATCCTTTTGGCATTAATATGATTAATTTAAATGGGCTTTGAGTTACATTGCTAGTAGTCATGTGATTGGGATGAGATTACCTGTGTTACAAATAAATTAGAAGCAACTAACTTAGAAATGTGAGCTAAATAGAAAGGGAAAATAAGTTGATTTTTCATTATTTAAAAACAAGAACAAAAAATATTTCTTCATTGTAATTAAATAAAAATTGTTTTGTGAATACAATGAGCTTAAAACATCATGAAGCCAGCAGAGACTGAGGAAGAAGTGGGTGACTCACAAATTACAACAATATTTTTCTGAAAAGGAACAGTATGTTACTAAAATAGCTCATGAGACCCATTTTATGTTCTTTTTAGCTGAAATGGTAAGTTATTCTTTGCACATATAATTTCTGATTATTATACAATCATGAGATATTTCAGCTGTAATGAGAAAATGGGATGTATTCTCCCAGGTATGTGACTCAGAACATACCCTTTCACTGGTCCAACTTTATTCAGGAAGCAATTATGTTTGTTTAAAGGAAATTACTCATGTAGGAAAAGTTATGGGAGAACGTTAAAGGTTTACACCACAGAGTGAAAACTTTGGACAAAATCTCAATGAGCAGATACTATTTCTTTGATGTAATACCCTTATGATCCATATTTCCTGATGAGGTTACCATAGCTTTTTTTTCCATCATGGCCCTTTCATTCCATAAACAATGATTGTTGTTACAAGCTCTTGATGCTGGGGTGGAAAAATTAGTATGCGTTAAAATCTGTAATTAAGATCTAAGTTTCAATCTATAGACCACAGCATGTGGACCTGATTATTGGCTTCATGTTTTTTCCTAGGCCACTTCTGTTTATAGTTTGAATTAAAGGGAAATGAAAAGGTCTCTCACTTATTCATACAAGAACATATTTAAATAATTACCAGCAAATAAGAGGCACTAATAAAGCAAGAGTGGCAGTACTGCTTTAGGTCTGTGCAGCATGGTCTCATCAAACATGAAAGAAATTCTTCGAGTTCTACAGTGTTTGCTTTGCTGTGGACAAACAACAGCTGTTCAAAGGTAGCTGCCATTATTTATGATGTGATATGCCCTGCATAAATAAAATAAAACATATATCATTTTCTATATTTTATTTCAGAGAGTGCAGAAGAAGCTGGTGTGTGCTGTAAAATTACAGGCAGAGCAAAAGAGTTGAGACCTCCCAGGAAGCAGCACCATACGTCTGCACATCTTCCTTCCATCACTACTACATTTTCAGCTTTGTGTCACAAGAAAGCAGAGCTTAGGTCATTGCATGGGCTGTTCCATCAAAGCTTCTCTCTGTCCCTGTGTGGTTCGTAAATCTGCCAGCCCTTTTCAACTCTTTGGTCTGAGAGTGTCAGGCTTCATGACAGTCACATTACATGAGAACTGTACAGATAGGCTCAAACAAGAGACCTATATGAGTGTTCCTACTGAAACCCTATAGTGTGGCACAAGCAACAGCTGTGTTGGGGTCTGAGTGACCACTCGCTGCCTAAGTACCGGCTGGCTAATCCACACCTTCCCCAGCTGGCAGTTTAGAGACAACAGCAGGAACTGAAGATAATGCGGGGGAGGTCAGGGAGATGCCAGGCTTTGCTATTTCTGATGCTTGTGTCTTTTAATGTTCCTCCTCCAACCTTCATCCCAAGTTCAGTGGTAAAATAAGTGCAGAATACTTTTAGCTCTTCAATATCAGTAGCACAGATCTCAGTAGTACTATTCTGTAATTTAACATCAAGTTAAATTTGTTTCAGAAATTCTCTTATGTTCTATAAACTAATCCTGTGACCCCTGGACCCACAGTAGCCCACCGGCATAATTACTGTATTGCTTCCAAGAGGGTTAGTAATACTGCCAAGTTGAAGTGAATGATCAGGGCATTCCATACACATTCTTCGTGCGTTTAAGATGTAAGACAGCAAAGAAGGAAGGCTTGCATCTTCTCTCTTTCATGCAACTAAGAACATGTTTTCTACAGAAGAATAATGCTAGAAAGAGTTGCTGGATGTCAGTAAGCAGGTCTGTTCAGCAACAAAGTCTCCATGGAGTCTCAGGACTCATCTCATTTGGACTAAATGAGAAAAAGAATCAGGCTCTCTTCGCAGAGCTGAAGAAGCCTCTGGATGAGCCACTAGAATGCAGAGAGAAGCCTCTCTGAATGACACTGGGCAGAGGGTGGTGGAGCATCAGTTGGTATCTGAACTTCAAAAGCAGGGGGCTCAGAAGAGGATCTGGTGGCTTAGCCTTCAGAGGGAACAGAAATCAAGAGTCTCGGCATGCAGAATGCTCTGCAAATCTGGGTTGGATTTCTGAACAAAGAGCCAGCCTTCTTTTTGTTACCATTATGCTCAGGAAACAAAATGATCTGTACAATCTTTGTGAATAGAAATGTGTGGCTCATATCTCGATTTCTGCTCCTTGCAGATGGTAACCTGCAAGACAGAGTTGCCGTTTTGATACAATATAGATTGTGATCTGGGAGGCTTTGTTGCTGCTAACTTAGGGGTTTTCCCAATGTGGAGTGTATGCTCCTGGTTCCTCCATCACTAATGTTATAAGACCTGGGGTATAAGGAAGGACTTTGCTTTATTTTGTCTGCTAATCTTAGTGCCTACTCTGGGCTTTGTTTTAATTTAATCTGGAACATTGTTGCCCTTTGAAAATATATTGCTGTGATTTAGTATCTTAAATAAATTCCTCAGGAACTAAAAAATGCATTGATGACAGGCAAAGCTTGTAAGTGGGACTGTTATATTTCTGTAATCTGTTCAAGCCCTTTCTTTCAACTGGGATGGCCTATTTGTCTTCATGAGATGTACTACAGATCAGATTTTTGATAGTGTTTTCCCATAACATTCATAGATATCAGCCTCCCTGTGGAAACAAAGGCAGACTTTGATCAAAACAATCTGAACCCCTCTGCTCCTAACCACGAGGCAAAATGCCACAGATTTTTATTGATTTTTTAATAATGAGAGAATTATGACATTTATTTGTTTATTTATTACCCTCAGTAGGATGGAAAGGGATTGACAGTCACTGATACAAATGAGTGAAAAACACATACTACAAACAGGCAGTCTGGGCACCGCTACCAGATTTGCAATATGGCAGCAATGTCTCGAAAGTGAGCGGGAGAAGCTGAGGAACCTCACCGGCTGTTAGCTCTTCCCAAGCTCTGACATTGCAACAGTTCTGCTGTTGTTAGCATTTCAACCAGTTCAGCTATGTATTTATCAAACTGCAATCATTTTTTTGCACTGACATGACTATAGATGATAGCAGCTCTGGTATTGGGAATGAAATAGTTTGGGCACCCAGCAACAAGAGAATTCATGTTCTGATATATCCCTGCTGATACTGTGGGTGCTTCGGCACGTACACAGGGACCTCACAGAGTGACAGTGGGGACTGGAGCTTGACATAACAGTGTAAGAAAAACAGGACTGTGTTTTTCATCTCTCCCATTATGTCTTTTAACTCCAGTAACTACATTATTCATAAAACTTAGTAACACAGAGTCTCAAATCCAAAAGGTCTGTAATTTTCTCCCCATGAAGTGCCTAGCTAATTAACTGAGAATACAATTAATTTTGAGTCAACATTTTTGTAAGCCTTAGCTGGGCAATGGTACATGGTTTACTGGCTAGCGATAAATGCTGTTCCCTTGACCTGCGTAGCACACAATACCTGATGGAGTAAGCTTAATGCGTCTTAAACATGATCAACCTTTGCATGGTCTTTGTTACTACTAAACGTGATTTATCAGTTGACCCTAAAGACCATGGATATATAGACTAGATCTATATTGAGAAGCTGATGAGCATTTCTGAGCTGTCAGGGCAGAGTGAGAGTCTCAGCTGCTTTCCAGCTCCTTATAGGAGAAGAGCCCTCAGGTTGCACTGCTTCCCCGCTGCCAGGACACCCACAGCTATACGGCCCAAATGAGACCTACAATATGTCTCAGACAGGTGCATGATCTCAGTTACTGGGGGACTAGGACCTACATCGTGTCTTACCACACCCTGAGCGGGCAATGTAGACACAGCCAAGGCTGAATTACCACAGGTCAGCTGAGCTGCAGTAACTGACGTGGCTGTTAGCGTGAACTTCAGTGGAAGATGTTCCTGTGAAGTTTCTTTCATTTGAGTTGGGGTAAAAGCCACTCAGACAATTAGTTGTTGCAGCTCAACTTATATGGGAGACCTCATTTAACCTGCCTAAGCTTGGAAATAACAAAAGCCAAAGAGTATAGATAGAAGTATGGAAGACTGCAGTGAGCGTGTAAGTTTCTGAACTGTATCAGGTCCCGCTTTCCTCATGCAATGTGGTCCTTGGTTATACCATGTCTCTGTTGAGATGTACCCATCAAGGCAGTCCAGCCAACTAAACGAAGACAGCCAGACACAAATGAAATGGTAGATGGTAAGAGAAGTGATGTGATCTGGCCTGGCTGTGGTGGCACGGTCGTTTCTGGAAGTTATCACAAATGGTTACGGTTTAGATAAGAATTAAGAACGCATATAAAAATGTTAATTATGCCATAGACATTCCTATCTTAATGACTTAGACCACCCTTTCACCAGCATGGTCAAGCTTTTCTCATATCGTGCCTTGGTTAGGGCTCAGAAGTGGTTCTGTAAATGTCCCCTGAAATAAGGTAAATACTTTGATGATAAAATTCAGTGGCTGTTGCCATAGACTTAAAATAATTCATTTTGCTTTTGAAAATGGATTGAATAGTTGCCACAGCTGTAAGACTGTGCCCAAAGCCCACAGCAGCTTTCAGCAATGACTCCTTCCCCAAAGCAGGGCCTTGGACTGGCTCTGAATTACCACATGTATAAAGCAAGAATGGTTGAGCTGACTATCCTTGTAATTAAAGTGATAGAGTATATGGAAATTGGCCTGCCCATGCTCAGATTGTTTGAACAGAAATATTCAACATCAGAGAGTCTTCCAGAACAAGAAAGTCTGCATGCCAGTGATGAGAGACAATGTGAATCATCACTGTTCACAACATAACTACAGGGCAGGCCAGCACAGCCTTACCGCTCTGCTGTTTCTGTGCCACGTTACGTGCTGAAGACCTCTAAATAATTCCTCATTTGTTAAAACAGAACCGTGGCACTAGTTTAAGGCCTGTTTTGTTCACTGCCCATCACTGCAAGATCTCCTAGGGACTACATTTAAATCAAAGGTGGTGGGAGAATGAGCAGCAGCAGCTATTTTGGAACTAGTGGTTAATGATTGATTTCTTCCTGCAGTCAAACACTGCGCTACAAGTTTTTGAAGTAATGCTAATATACAAAAAAGAAAAGATTACTATTACACTACATGGCAGATGCACACAAAGATGATCCTATTTGGTTTGACATCAAAAAAAGTTTTACAGAATGTTTTGCTGAGGGAAAATTGTATTTGAATACAGAAAAATAAGTCAATGTGAAAGGACTAAGTTTTCCCAACTGCTATTCATTTGTCAAAAAATATTCTCAAATTGTATTCAATTCTTCATTAATCCTGTGTGAAAAAATAAAGTATGCTTGTGTGTGGACTTTATATATTCAGGAATATTTTGGATAAGGTTAATAAATAATTAATTTATAATTATTAAACCATGAGCACCAATATGAAAGTATAAGCATATTTAAACTGAATCAGAATTTGTTTTTACAATATAACTAATAAGTTTCAGAATATTAATAACCAAAAAAAGCTCTAAAACCATGAAGTTAGTATTTGGCTAAGGATCTCTTTGGAAACTTTAAGTTCCCATGGAAGCTTTCATTTAACAGCTTCCATTTAAAAAGTTTATACTTCAGTCCAAGCTTGTGAATAATTTTAGGGGAGCAACACTAAAGACAAAATTAGAAATTACAACAAACAAACTCTAACTATCATGTCTATCATAAGAGATCATCCAAAAGATATATATCTCTTTAGAAACTGCAAAAGTATTTCTCTAAACACTCTTGAATGCTTCTCATGAAACAGTAGCAACAAAAATAATGCCAGCAAGCATTTCTAAATAAACAAGCCCTAGAAATAAGCCAAGGCAAAGGTCACTTACCTCTTACATGGACTAGAAGAAAGCCGAAGCACAAAAGTAGGATGCTTCTGAATTTCCCCATGATCTTCCGTGCAGTGCCTTGATTGCTGTGGTTGTTTCTTAACAATTGACGATGGTAGATGTTTCAACTGCAGCGCCAAGGTTTGAGGGAGACGCTTGGAATCAGCAGCTCTGTCCAAAGAGTTCTCTCACCATCACACACAAGCACCGTGGAAGAGAGAAGAGTCTCTAGAAACCTCTTCTAGTACAAGACAAGTAACAAAAGCAAACAACTCCACTACAGCCAAGCTGTGAGCAGCACCATAGGTGCCACCCACCCTCTAAGAAATCTATTTATCGCCCAGGCAGGGAATGTGGAGAGCTGGGGAGCCAGTGGGAGCACCCAATGAGGAGGGAGCCAGCAGGCTCTGAATCCACCTCCTTCCCGGAGGGAAAGCGAACCTGTTTGACATCCTCGCCTTCAAAGCAGGGTGTGGTGCTATGGGAGCTCAAGTAGCCTGTGAGGAGACCAGCCTTCTCTGATGCATACTTGAAAAAAAAATCTCTCAGGTAGACTCTGTCCTCAGAGTGCTGTTGCCCTGCTCAGTTTTTGGCTGAGCAATAACTGCTGTAAAGGCAACCCCGTCAGAGTCCTAACCGCTAACTGGAACTGCTGCGTTAGGGAAGCAGAGGCCAAGAATCAGAGACTTGGGAATTGTCTACAGAGAGATGACAAAAAAAAATAAATAATTGTAAACTCAAAATGTGATATTGGACTACTGAACTGAAGCATGCTCAGCTCCCCGGCGGATGCTTATCATCACAAGGTAAACGTTGTCATGATTTTTTTCATTGATCTAGATATATTTTAAAATATAAATATCCATGCATATCCTACATGGAGAGAGATCTCAGATAGTGACATGCATGAGAACACAAAGCTTTGGAAAATGAACAAAAATCATGTGTGCATCCATCCATGAACTTACTCTAAAATCACTGATGTGATTTAAATCCAGTTTTGTCATAGACTCTCTCCAGCAAACCTGTGTGCCAGCACACTTGTCTTTTGAACTGGACCGCCACCATCACACTGGCACCCGGCACTAGCAAGGAGAGTGGCGTGCGCCCTCCCTTTTGCTGGGGGGTAAGCTGCAGGGGGGTTGTCAGCGCTGGTTTGACTAGGGCAGCAAATATGCTCAAGACTCTGCTACCATGAATGGCCAGTCTGTAGGGTCCTGGTGTCGCTGGGTGAATCAGTTGGATGTGGGGCACAGGCTGGCCCCAATTGCATTTCTGTCGAGTTACCTAGAACATACAATACAGCGTGTGCACTGAATACGTGCTGTTATGCCAACTACAAAAAACTGACGCAACATAAACTGGACTGATAGAACCTGGTGATATTGGATCTTCAAGATACCTGATGTTCAAGTAGATTAGCTACACACACCCCATGCCAATGTGAACATGGTTTATAAAGGCCTGGCTTATGGTATCACATAGCTTAACTGTTTTTAAGGTGGTAATAGGAGTTCTAAAGCTTAATTCATGTATCATCACTCTCCTTGTCAGGGACAATTGCTCAGTCTCAGAAGAGTCAAGGACATTTAGGTTTAAGAGATGACTTTGTCAGCCACTTAGAAAAAAAATTACACTACAATACAAGCAATTCTGTAAGTCCACTGTTTATTTTTTTCCAGCATAACAGAAGCAGGCACACACGTGCTAATCTTCATATCAGTGATGAATTTGCCTGAAGGGAACAGGAATGTTTACAAGGCTATGTACTGGTCCTAGGCAAGTCTGAACAAATGTTCAGTAGCTTTACTTCAAAACAGCTGTAAATGGAGTCTTCACAAAATGCATTATCTCACCTGTCTGCTGATACTAGGTCAGTTGGGATATTGAACATTCTCAGATTAAGTTTGGAGCTGATGCGCCCCTTGTTTAGTTCTTCAGAAGCCAGCTACTGCTCTCTGTAGCTAAATAAAAACTATGAAGAAGGCACAGGAAGGAGTGGACCTAGCCCTGAAGCAGGGATGTCTCGAATATTTATCCCACTTCTGTTCTTGGCATTGCAGGAACTTCTTAATCTCAGCTGTCTCTGTCAAAGACATGCAACTGCTTGCCCAACATATTAGGTAAACAACATTATATATTAAAAACAAATGTAAGGCCTTATGTCTGACCATAAATTGCAGTTTTATCACTTTGAGAAATCATTGAGCCATTTTTTTTCTATTTAAAGGGAAAACGAAGTTCTGCCTAATATGCACCTGACAATGTGGATGAATTGCCTATTTTTTTTGACTTGTTCTTTCAAGAAAAAAAATCTATTTAAGAAATAGCAAATGGGTGGAGAAACAGAGCCAGTGTGTCTGTCTGTTCTCTACACCATACACTTTTAGCCCATCAGGCCTCTTTTAGATGAGACAAGCTAAAAGAGGACAGTCACAACTCACCACGGTGGCAGCCCCATCCTTCCTGTGGGCAAAGGTTAGACATTGCTGTCTTTGGCAGGGATGACCTACTGTATGAGTCTATCCAAGATGAAAGAACCAAATTATACACTAGATCTACTGGGGAAAGCCATTAATACCCTACAGTATTTATCTTTTGTCATAAAAATGGAAGTATTTTAATTAAAATATTAAAACATCTACTAATATTAGACATTCATTTAAATATAAGCCAAAGACACAAGTGAATCAGTGATAAAATTTCTTGGAATAGAAGAATACAATTCTTACACGCTAGCTAAAACTTCAGTGGTTTTTCATAAGCAGATGGAGGAACATGCATGTATTTTATTCCGGTGGTTCCTAAAGTACTCCAAATGCAGGAGTTTTAAAAAACTGTATTTTTGCTTCATGCAAGTCCTTATCCTATTCCAAATAATCTCTTCACTTTCTTTCAAATGTGTCTTTTATATCTGTGTAACAGAAAACAGCAAAAAGAAATAATCTTTTCAGTTTATGAAAAGGTTAAAGTTTGTTTCATAATCTTGTCAAGTGAAAAACACACAGAGAATAGTACAGTTTAGATAGTGGCCTAAAATAATTAGCCAGAAAAACACCGAAATGCACCATTGGGAGTGTAATTCAGCCCAAGGTACACTGAAAGCTGAGTGCACTAAAAAGTTTTCCTTAGCATTCAAAATTTGGCACAGATATTGGAATGAGCATGAATAGGCGCTACAGTAAAAACCTGCCAAATTTTATGCTTAAGAATTGCCTGCTTTCATTTCCACAGCCCGATGAATTCATTTGGATAAGCCTGGATATTTGAAATGGACGTCAGGTTTGAAAACCATCAAAACATTTTTCACGCCGTCCTTCTCACCTAAAACTGAAAGTTCTAAAAAGCTAAACTGCCACCTCAGCTCCCTTGTAGAAGAAGCTAAAGTGACATGATAACCGACCAGAAGATCCTGCTTTGCTTTTTTTCCTCCCGTTACTGAAAGTCACTTCTCCTCCTCAAAGGAGGTAGACTGGAAAAACAGCAGAACTGAAGAGGGTGCACCACAGGAACAGGACAAAACTCTGTTGCCATCCATTTAAACTTAGATTAATGGTGAAGGTACCTCACCAGGAATAAACTTGCAGTTTGGGCCTGGAAAGGACAGTATTTTTTCATCCCACTGCACAGTCTGATCAATACCTGTGTGGAAAGTAGAATGTCAATTCCCAGACTGGAATCTGAAAATCACTGGCAGCCCACATGGCCATGGTGGGCAGCAGCTGACCTGAGGGAGATGATCATGAAAACGCTTCAGCAGGGTGATGAGTAATTGTGAAGGGATAATGTTCCTTGACCCAATGAACGTAAGAAATACTGAACGAGGATGTTTAGTTACACAATGCAGGAGCATTTTAACTAGGAACAAGATCAAAGTCTCAGTGGGTAGTGGGGCAAATAGCAACATAGCAATTAATACCCTGATATCTAAAACAAGCGAACTGCAACATTCTATCCACACATCAGTAACAGAAATCCATAAATTGGCAGCTTCTTACAAGAGAACAGCCTGAAATGTCAAGCCTTCTCTTTAACCTTTTCCTGCTAGGTGATAGCAGGCCAGTCTGTCTTTCTTCTCTCACAACTCCAGCCTACAAAGCCATAGACAAAGCCAGTGGAGATGAGAGCTGTTGAAATTACCATTACAACACCCATTCCCTCCAAACATCATCTCAGGTTTGCCTGCTCTGTGGAGTACAGCTGTGCCCAAATTTCATGCAGCAATCTATGTCTGTTTAGACTGGAAAAAAAAAAAAAAAAAGATTAGCAAATCTGTTACTATTTAGTCACTTGGCAGCCCCTGCATTGTCATCTCATTTAGCTATGGTCCTCTCATATCAGATGAGACAAAGACACATGGCCCTGCAAAAGCGTGTAAAGCACATTAGGATAGCTGGATGAGGAACACTCAACACAAACACCATGAAGTTGCCCATAATAAGTCTTCTATCGCTGTGCAAATCAGCAGATTTTGTGTTACCAAATCTAGGTGTTCTTCAAAAGCCATGCCTGTACTTCACACAGATAGATGTCTTCTCTGCACTTCACACTGGCAAGTGCCCTGTGAAAGCAGCTCACAGCTTTGTTGCTACTGGCCAACTTTCTTACCGATGTTTTGATCATTTTAGAAGGAATAAACCTGAAGTGCTGATGGCGCAAGAAGACAAACTGTCTTTGAAGACTGCTCCTCCAGTAGAGCACCAAAATTTTTGTATATCTAGAGCTACTACAAAGGAAAATACTTAAACATTTCTTTTTCTTTTTTTTTAAGTTTATTTTTAGAAAAAAAATCACAATGTTCATAGAGGTTTTAGTAAGTAAATCTTAGGCTTGCAAAAGCTGAAGAAGGATTCAAGAGTCTGGTTAGCTAAAAACTAGTTTGAACTTCCCCTGCCATTCTATCCCTAACAAACACTGGCTTATTTCTGATTTCTCTACACTTGGCATTTATTATACCTGTTTATTCACACAGGTAAGCAGTACATTTCATTTTGTATTTACACAGATCAAATGTTTATATAAAAAAATCACTTTTCCACCCTCAAACACACTTAAAGGTTTTAGCACTTTTATACTAAAAGTAGTAGGGCAAAACGAGGTCTACAAATTAATTCCAATACAAAATACTAAAATCTGTGTAAAGCTTTGTTGCAAGCTAAGAAACATATACAAGAAATTCTTAAATGAATTATCCTTGGCATACATTCATATTTGAATGTACAGATATATTTACATGTTTAATATCCAAATTTATAATGATTTCTAAGATGTTCCATGAAATATCGTATTTCTGTAGAACCAGGTGGCTGAAGCACATTAGTAAGACACATACTGTAAAATGGCATGAAAATTGGAAACAATTAGAATGAAAGTCAACAGAACTGGTCAGACTATTCCTTCTAGACAGAACTAGTTATTATTCCAGACTTAGTCCCTTAACTGTTAGGAGTTGCAATTTTCCATGTTTCCACAGATACTTGAAACCCTCCTGTGGCTTTCAAGAGCAAAGCTCACAAGTGCTTTCAGCTGAGGATGCAATCATAGGTCCTTATCCCGATGGAAATTCTTCACAAGCCCAAAAGCATTCTTCATACATATGCTATTTATAATGTTCAATGAATGCTTGTGGAGTGAGGCTGGGTTGTTCCAGTCAGTCTTGCTATTCTGTACTTTAGAATTGTAGTACTGGTTCTGTCTTTTAAGTGTGTATGGTAAGCCTTCGAATTCAACAGTTTTCTGTTAAATTTTTGGTTATGGAAGCCTGAAGATGTTAATTTCCACACCCCAATACTTCATCTATTGTTTAGGCAGCTGCCAAACATCAATCTCACCAGATGTACAAAATCCAATTATGGTTCTGATTTGCAAATCAGGCTTTTCCACATCTGACCAGCTCCGTACTTGCTAAGCAGGAAGCACCAGAAAGGTTGAAGGTTCTGTGTACATTAGTTTGGGTGTTCTGAATCTGTACCAGACAGATGCAATGAAAAAAAATGCAAAAACAAGACTGAATTTTTGTCTCTTGGATGCTCAAGAACAAGTATCCCTTCCCTGGTGGCTGACCCAGGCAGCTACACAGATTGTATCAGCAGCACCCACACCCAGATCCATTACCCATACCAGTGAGCCATTTGCTTTCAGGTGCCCACAACACACACCAAGTTGTTTGGTTGGTACACTCACTGCATACAGGATATTAAAAAAAATGTTTGCACTGCCTGAAAGCAAAGGCATAACAAAATATTAATTGCTTATTGGTTTTGGAGAGGTAAGAAAAAGTTGAACATACTGAATGCGCTTGAGACACACCCATTTGTCACAGGAGTAAAGGAAAGAATGTAAAGGCACAACATACTTCTACACTCCTGTCATTAAGGCCATATATTGGTGTGCAACAATGCTTCACAGGGCTAACCATACAGAAGTACTTAGGTCTAAGTCACACTCCCAGAGGTGTTTAGCAAACAAGAAGTGTTTCCTCATGCAACTTTAGACTCTGTTGTTTACATTATGCTTTTTTGTTTCCTTTTTTTTTTTCTTTCAGGCAGAACGCAGACTCTGTATCCAGTTTCAGTGATCTGTTCTTCACCATGTTTTCTTTTAGTTCTCCAGAAGTGTGCGCTGCACTAAAAAGTGAAAAACAATTCAAGATTAGTACACTAAGTTAGTATCCATTGTAAGTTATGTATTGCCATGTAACAGTATATGCGGACAACAGACTTTTTCAGTAGGTATTTGAAACTGTGGGATAAATTCAGGTAAGCAGAGGGTTGATTCTACGAAGCCAGTACCTTGCATACCAAGGGATATTACATCTCAGATTTCTCACTCAAATAACCACGTCCTACTAGCTCCTTGTAGCTATCTACACCTGCAGTACAACCCAACAAGCAGTTTCAGACTTGCAGTTTGGCAGATGCGAAAATGAAATGGAGTACAGTCTGCATAAATAATAGAAAAACTGGGTTATTGAAAGAAAGTGCTAGCCTAGGTTATCTACATTTTCAGGAAGTCAAAGATAAGTCTACATAAAATTTTCAAAACGCTAACCTGTGCTGCCATGCCATCTGACCTGGCTTAATGCAAGCCTGCTTCTAACTAGGAGCCATGTTGGTACAACAGTGTATTACAAAAAGCAGAGCCAGTGTCTGCTGACTCCCAGAACTTAGGTAAGGAGTAGCACCACGCTGACCATGGTTGCCCAGCTTCTTGGCTCAAAACATGCTCATGCTTGCTGACAAAAATATAAGAGAGGTATGAGATTTGGGATGTAACATGACATCAATACATAGGCAGGAGTAATAATTTATGATAACAACCCAAGTTTGACTTTGTTGGATAAAACAAAGTATGCATCATCTGACGCATTTCACATCTGAGTTCTGGTGAGTTTTGGCCAAAATCTGAGCATATCCTGACTACAGCTCTTACGTTAACTGCCCTTGGTAGAGGTCTTTGAACAATACTGCTTGCTTCACTAATGCATAACTGAATTGAAGATACCTGACTATCTGCAGTCCTGACTTCAACAGCCAGTCACAAAAAAAATGTTTTTTCCTTGAGAGTTTTATATATTTGACTGCTTAAAGGGAAAATAATTATGAAGAGGATCATGAGACAGATGGAAGCTTTTAGCAAACTAATGAAATACCTGAGAGAAGTAAGGTATAAATTTTTGTTTCTAATTACAAAAAAACAGAACTAGTTCTTCAGGTTTTAGATTAAGCTCGCAGCAGAATACATTGTAAATTTATACGGCTTTGAGATTTTAACATTCAGCATTTCAAAGACACTCATTAAACTTCAGCATTAGGTTGTATTGCTTTTTCCTTTGTTGACCAGTCCAGAAGGCCAAGTTTTCACCTATGCTGTTTCCTCCAGATCTACCTATGGCTTTCCTGGGGTTAATCCATCAGCCAAGTATCCTAGATAACCATACCTGGAAGGGTGAGGTTCAGGTTTTATTGTTTTAAAAGAGATCCTTCCACAGCTATCACCACTGTAGAAAGATTTATTATCTGATAATCCTTTCATACATTCTGGTCACAACAGAGAATATTTTAGTTCTAAGAACATGCTAGTAAGTTCAGTCCTCCTTATCTCCAGTGTAGTTTCATCTCTGCCCAAACACTATTAACATTTTAATAAACATCTGTGCAATTCTATATGGGTTTACAATCAATCAAAAAAACAGTATCAGATTCCAATCAGACACAACATACACTAATGAAACATCTGTCAGCTAATTGCATTATGCATCACACTAAGGGAGCAGGCTTCATCCCTTTACTTTCTCTAAGCTCCTGTATTTCAAGGACTCCTCAAGGCAATAAACCAATCTGTTCAAAGAATAAAAAGCTACAGAAGAGTGGCTGTATTATCAGAACTGTAATCTTTATTCAGTTTTAAGTGAGTTGTCACGTTAGTTACAAACAATTTTTTGGAAACAAATCAAAACAGTGCAAGTAATTTTCTCCACTATGTTACATGTCAATAAAGAGCATTTAATAGGATCCCCACCAAAAAGTTGATCTTTCATCTAGATTCTTCTCTTACCAGGTGGCTCAGATTGTGCTCCTCGATGGCTTTCCATATTCACATTCTCTTCATCTGCTGGGAAGCAAACAGACGTTTAGTATTCAAATTCTCTGCTCTTTGAAGCTGTTAATTAATAGAGGTAATCTGAGAGAAGAAACAGCGCTGAACAAACTGGGCTACTGATAGCAGTTGAGTTGCCCCTGTGTTGCCTGCATGTTAATTTTAACATGCATGCTAGATGTTACTCAGTTTCCAAACTACCCAAATTACAAAATAGCAGTGCCTGGCTGGAGGAGTGCTCTTCACCAACCAAAGACTGGAAAGGACAACAACAAAGCTTCTACCAAAGTTCTCTCATCCAAGTTCTATCTTACATAGGTGGAAAGAAAGCAGATAGCAAGCAACAGACAACTGCAGAAGAAAGATTCATTTCGAGGTGAACATCTGGGTAGTTGTCAGAAAAATCATATGTAGGCAAGCATCTTGTGAAGACACAAAGGTATGATTTGCAAAATTAGAAATGACAAAGTATTTTTCAGCATGAAAATAGTCTCTAATCCCCAACCTGCACTCAATTTTCCTTAAAGAAATGTTCTCCTGCATTCTCTCCTACTTACTCTTTAGCGGGAAGTGCTTTTATTTTAAGAAATGCAAAGCCTTAATTCTTGTCTGCTTCTGAAAGTCTAAATTTTGGATGAGGCATTCTTCAGACACCCACTCTTAAGACAATCCTCTCCTAGTAAGAGAGGTTACTCCCTGTGAAGATAAATTCACTGTGCTATTAAAACCACCTTATGCCTAAGATCAATTTCTAGACCCCATATAAATACAAAAAACCATCTCTCTAGACAGTAGAAACCAAAACTAATGTAGAATTCTTACCGCTTTGTTTGAAACAGAGTTTCTTCTTCTGGTAAGCAATGAAACTAGACACTGCTCCAATCACAGTAGCAAGCACAGCACTCACAATTCCAGCTATTGCTCCCTGAGAACCTGGGGGAGAAAGTTAAAAAAGTTAGGAGGAAAAATAAAGGTTTGCATACATTTCTCAGAATTGAAAGCAATGTCGAAGTTGGATCGTCTCGAAGTAAACCCTGTAAACACTTCAAAAAACCAACCCTGAAATTATGACATGAAACTGTAGTAAATCAACTCCTCCTGTCTTTGTGAATAATGAAAAGCACATCCTCTAATTCTACTCTAAAATCATTGATTTCCTAGCAATGCATACAGTTGAGTAACTTAAGCATGCCTGTTTTAAGTTTAATGCAATCACGGCACCAGCATCTCTGAGTCCTTAACACTTGTGAATCACTTGCAACATAGATTTTAAAATTATGAAAGCAGAGCCTGAATGTAAGAATTCTAGATACCACAAAAGTTTTTAAATTGAAACCGACTACCAGCAGTGACCATTTTAGCAGAATATTAGCAATACAGAAAAACCCAGAAAACAAGCTTCAGACACGTAGACACCAGACAACATCACACACAAATTTATGCATTTACCCTCAGCTTCTTCACCACTCTTTGGACTTGGGCCTTTCCGTTCTGTAAAAATGAACAAAAGGTTTAGATTTAATATGTCTAAAGAACACTCATAATTAACAACCTTTTTGTCAATTAATCATGCAAAATTACAAGCCATCTATTATATCCATACAGTGCTAAGCTCTGGCACTCAAACTTTCTATTTTCAATGCACAGCTCATGGTGGTGAAGCCACACTTCAGCCTTGGGTGTTCAGCACTTCTACAAAATGAGCACAGTATACCTGTGAAATCTGGTTTAATCAACTTGCCCACCATTACAGAACACTCCGTGGAAAGGAACAGCATATAACTTCAGAGTAGCATTCAACTGTACTTCCATGGAACCAACTATCTTCTAAAATCCCTGCCTCATTTACTAAATACTTGTGCAATTATCTTGGCAAACCAGACAGAAGTTCCATAAATACTATCCTTATTTCTCACTATGCAACTCATACGACTGAAGCAGGAACCTGTGCAGATGAAAACACCACACAAGTCTCAACAGGTGCTTCTTGCGCCTGTCAATTTTCAATTTACCTGCCCCAAAGGAACCTTGGAAAGTGAAATCTTCCCAAAAAATCAACATCAGTAACCTCCATCTAGGACAACTCTGAAGAACTCAGTAACCAGCCGCATGCCTTAACACCACATCAAGATAATTAAGCTAACTCTGATCTGGAAACAGTGAAGTTGCAGTAATGCACACAGGGACACCTAGCCCCATCTTAATGATGGCCATTACTGCAGCTTTGTCTTTCAGACCATCTCTGTACTGAGTTGTGCCATAAAAATTAGATATGGCAGATTACTCAGTTTGGTAAACTACGAAATGGTTTTATGCTGCTCAGAGTAGACATACCCCACATCACTGGGAAGTCTTAAAGATCAATTAGTCCTGTGGGACAGAGGAAATATTTAAGAACACAAGGTGGACCCTCTTCTAGCACATCCCTAGGCTTCCTAATCAGAAGAACTAAAAGGAACTGAGAGTATGTCACAGAAGATCTGAAAATAACACCTGGATGCCTTTAAGAACTATATTCACAGTGAATTTTGAAATAAGTACCATATTCACAACTCAATTTTTAGCCCCATCTTTCTTAGCATAACAATAAAAATCACCAAAGGTTTTACCTCTAGACCAGTTTTTCTTAATTATCTTGTGGTTTTTGGCAGAGGCAGAACATACTGCTTTTGAACTGGAATGCATGCTCTTAAGTTTCAGACACCAGAATCAAAGGTATTACAAATTACACCATGCTAACCAGCTTGTGAGCAAGCTTTTATCAAAAGCTCAGGTAACCACAGGATCAATATGAAGCACAACCTGCTATCTTACCATTGCTGCCACTACCGTCGCCGCCTCCTTTTGGTAAACTGCCATCGTATAGATCTGAATCATCAAGGTTGCCTATTAAAATTAAAAATAATATAATCTTACATGTTTTAAGTTCAATGAAAAGACAACTCAAGGCACATAGTGACATGGAAGTTTTCTCTAGATCATTCAGCTGAATCTGTGGTGTTTTTAGGCTCAGCATCATCATCAGTCACATGTTCACGATTCAAAAGCCCTCCCAATCTCAAGTCCCTTCCGCTCGGCACTATACTGTCTAATAGCAGCGCTGCTGCCTCTGGACTTCTTGAACAGCTGAGAAGTCAGTGTCCAAAAGCAGGCAGTACCGCACAAGTGTGCTTCCAAAGCAAGCAGGAAGCCCTGTAAGCTACCTAACTGGAACAGCCCAGGACTCGTCATCCTGTTAAAGCAGAGAAAGGGCATGGACAGGAAAGGACCCTTTCTTTTCAAGGCTGCAGCTGTGAATGTTTCTTCAGAGTTGGGTTTCTAAGTCACAACCAGTCTTTGGAACCTCTACGACACACTAGCTAGTGGGAAAAAAAGCGTTCAATATGCCACAGTCCAGTGGCTGCAATTTTTGCATGACAATGAGAAGATCAAAATGCAATTCCCTCCTCTGATTTATTGCAGGACATTGAACCAGTTCCTCTCCATTTCCACTGGACCCTACCTCATGGGACATGAGCACTCTCTCCTTCCCACTGCTGCCAAATTAACCTGTAGTTTATGCAAAGTGAATACGTTTCAAGCAGCAAAACTAAAAGCAGTGCATCAGAGGATGTTTTACTTGGGTGGTAAAAACACTGTACCAAGGTGTGCAAGACTGAATTCAAATACCTGCTGCTAATCAGGCAGGAGAAGAAACAAGAACCAGGGCTTGCATTCCAGGTAAGGACTCTTTACCACCATGCTTATGGATAATGGCATTGTCACAGTTGCATCTATCTGAATCTGTTTATTCTGAGTTAGGCAAAGATAGAGAAGACCTCTAAAGCACAACAGGCAGGGAAGGACATGTATTTTAAGCCTACCTTCCAAACACAAAAGAATTGTATTTCTTAACTGGGCTTTTAAAAAAAACCCAAAACCCACTAAAAAAATTACCCTTTAACTTTGAGCTTTGCCTTTCATTGAAATGCTTTAAGAATACAGATCACAGGTAACTCCTGCTTACATTTTAGCACAACTAGCAGGGATTCAGTTTTTAAAGATGAAAGGACTCAATCCAATGCACAGATGCTCCACCACAGGCAGCCAAGAACAGCATTGCTCCAAGCACACACACTCTGTCCCATCCTTCCTGCTCCTCACACCATCCCGCTTTTAAGTGAAAGGCAGGTAACTCAACAGGTTTGTTATGGAATTTCAAGACTACTGCAAAGTTTATTTGCAAGACAATTTTTCCTCAATCCTCAGTGTTTATTCAGTGCAACATCTGACTGACATAGCAGCCAATTAACAAGGAGTAATTATTAGAAGTTTGAGACAGTAAACCCATGTAATTATTCAGGAGTTTGTGCTAAAAGCCTTACCAGTGTCTTTAAGATGTACAGGTGGACCTTGCTTGGGGTTATCTACACACAAAAGAGAGATTTTTGGGGAAAAAAAGCAAAAGGTTAAAATATCAAAATCAGACTACAGTACGGTAACTTTGAAAGGGACTAGGAAAGATTAACAAATACTTCTCTATGTTCAGAAATTCCTGTTAGGTCAGTCTTACCAGTGTCTCTAGGATTTGCAGGTGGACCTGGCTTGGGGTCATCTGTAGACAAACATAGTATAAAGTAAGCAAAGTTACTAGTGTGAAGAGACCAAAAGCAGAGCATATAGTGACCTTGAAAGACTATCTGACCTAAAAAATGTTATCAAATCTTCCCCGTGCCATTTTCCTTTCCTTTCATTAGCTAATGTTTTATTTGTTTGGTTATTTTAGGTTAAACACTGAACTTTAATGCAGTTAACACTGCTTCTGCTACATTAGCCTGTACGTCACACCCTTGCTATAACTGAACACAAACAGAAGAACTCACTAAGTGTTATGCAGCATTTTAGCTTGCACATCTGATTTCAAATGCAGAACTTCTTCAAATTTTTCTATCAGGTATAGGCTACTTGACTGTTTCCTCTCTTGAAACTACCAGATTTTAACCAATAATAAAGGTTGGTACCTCACTTTAAAAAAGACAAGATACACACAACAGAACCAGAAATATGGTCCCCACGACATTTCATTTAGCCCGCCACAAAATAGGAGAATAAGAGATCTTAGTAATTATCTCTGCACCATATGGTCACAGTCTTTGTTGCCCACATCAAATTAACACACCAGCAGTGGTTTTGTAAAACTGTGTTTTCACCACAGCTGAACACATCTAGTGTCCCATTTCTTCTGTATGCTACTTCTCCTCGGTGTTGTGTGGTCTTGCCACCTCCCAGCTCTAGCACAAATCAAAGCAGGTCTCTTAGGTCCTCTGCATATTCAAAGAAAGAGGCGTGCACCTCCAAACCACAGTTCTAAGACCCCAACTTAGACTTCCCATCTTATAAAGGATCCTCTCTCTCTGCTTACCTGAACCATCCAATTCATTCAGCCAACTGTTTCTCAGTTAGCCAACTGTTTTCAAAAGTGCCAGCAGTTCGAAACAGACTGCTTTCAGAGAGACAAAACTTCAAAGGGCTAAATCAAACAGGGCAGCCGACAGTGCTGCTGTCCTACTGTATGCCCTGTGTTAGGAAAGCTGTATATACTGCAACAGCGATGGTACAAAAATCTACTGTGCATTATCTGCCTAACTGGATGCACTTTTTACTGGCTGAGTGAAAACAATACTGCAATTTCTGCTCCTGCCCACACTGCAGAGCTGAAGCACATTAGAAAAAGTACCTTCCCTCATATAATTTCAAATACATTAATGTTCCCTTGTGCTACTGAAGTTACTTCCTGGAAAGGAAGAGATTACTTAAGATTTAAAAACTAATTCCATAAGTAATATTTAATGGAATTAGTGCCATCTAGTGAAGACACAGCAATGAAACAAGTAGGACTTGGCAAAGAAATGAGTGAAATACATACAGTTTTTGTCACCCAGACCTTTAAAAACGAAGGTAAATAAAGATAACTACACTGCAATTATTTTTATCTGCAGTCTGTTACCTTAATCAACTCAGTGACTTTATTAAATGTGGGTAATAAAGGATGGATAGACATTGCATGAAATACCATTGAACAGTATATCCAGGAAAACAGGATACTTACCAGGCTGAAGACCATCTTCCAAGTTTAAATCATCTACAAAGAAAGAAGGGAAGTTTTAAGTGTAATGCAAAAACTGAACTAATTTTAGACTATTTTTACACAAAATGCACCTCATGATGTTTTCACCAAGAATATAATGGCACGGTCATTCAGCTGTGGCCCACAGAAGACCACCAGTTACCAGGCGTTATCTGCCAAACTACATGCTGCTTTTGGTGGTCATGGTACTTTACCAAGGGCCAGCTCAAGGTGAGCAAGCTCAAAACATGCAGATTGAAAGCCAACAGAAGGGATTCTTGCAGGGTCTTTAAACTTGTGAAATCACAAAGTAAATTTGTGAAAGCATTAGCAGAAGACTCAAAAATGCAGAAATCCTTTTGCCATTAAGAAACTGTTTTCTTTTATAGAAATAAAAAAATCAGACTCTCAAGTGACTGTGTACTACACAGTAAAAGGCATTACAAGCCAATTAGATCTCACTGAAATCTGATGATGGTGGCGGCTTTTTTGATGGAAGAGGCTTCTTTGATGGAAGAGGCTTCAATGGAGGAGGTTTCTTCGTAGTTTCTGTCAGGGATAGTTAGAAAAAAAAGAAGTCTAAATACTATTTAATACACTGTTCCAAGGATACCTGAAGGACAAATGTAAGCCTATGCCTATACAATGAAAAGCACAAGGATCAAGTCTATACAGCAAGACATTTTCCCCTTAAGAGGTATCCCTGAGTGTTCCCAGAGACAAATTTCAGTTCTATGCAGTCATCACATTTTGACATACCCATAGCTGAATAGTTCCACTGAGGTTTAAACAAACCTGTGGGGAAGATGTCATGCTTGGTCATGCAGTGGGACTCAGGAACAAACAAGCCAAAAGAACAGCCACTATTTTCCCACCTACCTCCCAAAATTTGTAAGAGTGTAATAATTACCAATTGCATCTTCTAAGCTGAAGTCATCAAAATTGCCTGTAGAAGATGAAAGCAACAGTAAGAACACTGGTTTTCCTTACTCAAAACCAACACTTATTACAGTCATAACCATGTCTTTGATCTACCTTGAGGTATGCTTCCTGCAACAGGCTAGAAGAATATTTTGAGTCAGATACTCCTCTCTTTCTGCAGACCACTATCCACACATCTCTTAGAAAAACAAAGGAACAGCACTGAAAGTGTCCCTGTCACAGAGGATCCAGAGGACCAGAACGTATATTCCTACAGTCAATATAATGCACTTAATCCTTTATTCTTGCCACTGCTATTGCATGCTTTCTTAGTTACAACCAAAGCATATTCTTTCCTAGCCTTCTTTCTACTGCACGGCAAAATAAGCAGGGGCACAGCTCCAATTCACAAGAATTTACACAATCCAAGTGTGAAGATGAGCCTTGAAGCACAAAGGCCAGTATGAAAGTTATATGATTGGGTAATGGATTTAATACCTTGGCATCAAAAATTAATTTTCATGGGTTTATAAGACTTATCTTTTCCTCTAACAAAGGTTAACAGTATGAAGGTGGTTAAGTTATTACGGATGATCTTCAGCAGTCTCTTCAATTTCCTAAAAGACAGCTAAATGCAGCTGTCAGCTATGTGGTCTTCACTCTAGGTAGATTAAGCTTCATTTTCAGCTCTTAGGAAAAGAACATTCTCTCTTGCTGTATTAAGTCAGTTGCTAGAGCTACTGTTGCTTACCCAGTCAACTGCAAATTCAGTAACTTAATATATACATGATACAAACTGGTTTCACAGCACATAGTAGTGTGATCTCAGCAGCACAGGCTTGTAAGACAAATGGACAGCTAAAACAACTGCTTGATAGTTCATCATTCCTACTTTCACTGCAGAATGGGAAAAGGCACAAAAGTAGATAACAACTATTTAAGAAAAAGACATCCAAATATGCTGCCCTAGCCCCAAAGAAGCTGGAAGACCTTTTCTAACTACTATCAAACCAGCCAGAGTAAAACTTAATTCCAGCCAAAGATACCTTAATTCAGAAGAAACACACATAAAACATAGATGTGTCTGACTTCTCCTCTAAGAATGTAGCTACCTATAGAGAAGGAATAGAACTTGATACTGCAAAGTCTGAAGAGAGGAATAAAAAACCCATCAAAAATCAAACCACAAGCACAACGTTCTTTCTGCTTACATGACAGGCTAAGTTAAGACAAGGACAAGTCACAAGTCTAGTCCCAGGAATGACAGATGCTCATATACCTGGTAACATCTTTCATGTCAACTGAGGTCAAAATTGAAATCTCTTCCTTCTCAGATAACTGAACTAATAATGCCTTTTTTTTTTTTTTCAGAGAAGAAATGAGACTAAGATATATTTTTAATCTGAAGCCTACACCATCTTGCAATATAACCTCAGAAACCTCAGTAAAATGAGCCATTGCTAAGACCCATATCTCAGTTACCTCTGAAGTCACCCCTTTGCTTAGACTTACCCAAGAAAACTCCACATTAACAGGCAAAAAAAGGTCAAAACACTCAAGAGAAATTTAAACAGGTATTTGCATAGTTGTTCCTCAAACTCAAATTCTGGTTTGTTTGTTTTCTCAAATACATTAATCTCTCAGCCTACAGTCCTCCAGGGAGGAATGACTAAGACAACGCCTGATCAGATATTTACTAGTCTAAGAAGTCAGGCAGAAGGATCTGTTGAAGATGCATGCTCCTCAACACACTCTATCAGAGTAGCAGAGGATGGACCACCACCATATGTTAACACTGTATGTCTCAAGGTTAAAGATACATCACCAAGTCAAGGCATGTTACACTGGTGAATGTACTTCAAGAGCAGTATTTCTTTTTTAGGAGTGGGAGGGGCACCTATACTCAACATCATGCTTTGGTGTAGCTGAAGTTTTACCTGGAGCAGAAAAGAGGCTATTTGAAGAGTCTCCTACTGACATCATGAAACAGTCTGAGAACTCTGAATAGTTCCAGTTGCAGTGGTTTCCCTCAAAAGGAGGAAACCAGTGTAAAAGAGAGTGCATTCAGTGACATTGCTATTTTAAGGTATTGTCTTCACATATAATCTTCACAGAGAAATAATTTAGGATGAGACTGTTGATGCCAATCTCACATAAGGCATGCTTTGAGATACCACTAAGAAAATCTGAGAGTTAATAAAAAAATAATTCTATATCGACTGGAATTATTCAATATTCTGCAACCGCAATTCTGTTTTCCAAGCATGCAGCAAGGTGACAGGCTCTTCAAACACATTATTAAGAAAGAAGGAGAAAATGTCAAAACCTAGCTTATCAAACTCATTACAATAATCTGCACTATGAAGTGCTGGCAGTCTGCTTTCCTAGAAAAGCCTGGTTGTTTCTCCACTGTCCATGACAAACCTTCCTATGTCTTTAAATCATTTGCTTTTACAACTGTACTCATTCAGGTTTTTGTATGGGTGGGTCCAACTAAACTAGAAGTTCTATTACTTAGTCTGAAAGGAGAGAGGCTCAGTACCAGGGATTCAGCTGGTTCCAGGGGAGAAACAATTAGATAACAGAGATAAAGCCACAGGACTAGAATAAACGTAGCTGCAGGATCCAAGAAGAAAAAGTCAGCAAGAATATGCTACACTCCCTACAGGCTTAAGGAGCACCAAGAGTAACCAAGCTTATGAGCATTTTCTTAGTCTAAGCAAATAAAGCAGATACTATACTGAGTATAAAGCACAATACAGCAGATGTTTCTAGCTCCTAGGGGCAAGAGCAGATTCAAGAACATTTCAGAAGTGTCTACACTATTTTCTTTCTGTGTTCATAGCTCAAATACCAGGATCTCAAGAGAGACATTTCTTCAACAGGCTGTCCCCAGTAACCTGCATAGTTTGTGTCAGATGGCGGAAAAACAGCAGGTAAAACAGGCAAGCAAACATATGCTTCTGAAAAGCTGATGAGCTAAAGAGTATTCAAGACAGTGAAGTAACTAATACCGTAGCAGTAAGTACCTGAGAGTGGTGATGGGTCTTTGCAAAGTAACTACCCAAACAGGAGTCCTTTGCAAAGACCCATCACCGCTCTCAGATACTTACTGCTACGGTATTAGTCATATTTACATTCCACTGCAGAAGCTGACACAAGCTTTGGAAAGTTCCTCCATCAGTCACAAGTATGGCAACACACCAAGAAAGGAAACTTGTGATGAATCACCACAAACATAACTTTCTGACTTGAGCAACTAACTGCTCGAATGTTGTTTTTCTAAATGCGGGTGCTCTCCTCCTTCCCTCCCTCCCTCCCCAGTGCCCTGTGTACCACAGGGTGCCACAGAGCCTGCATGCTTCAGCTGGTCTTCCAGTTGTAGGCCTATGGACCAGGTGACAGTAGTCAGCTGTGATCTCACCACCGGGTGGTGTTACCTGCCACTCTGTCAGCGGCCAAATAACTTACAATCATAGAATCAGAATATCTCAAGTTGGAATGGACCCAATAAGGAAAGATCATAGAGTCCAACTTGTTGCTCCTTGCAGAACTACCTAAAACTAAGCCATGTGACTAGCAGTGTCATCCAGATGCTCCTTGAACTCTGACAGGCTTGGCGTTGTGACCACTTCCCTGGGGAGCCTGTTCCAGTGACTGACCCCCATCTCAGTGAAGAGTCTTTTCCTAGCGTCCAATCTGAACTTCTCCTGATGCAGATTTATTCCATTTCCTCGTGTCCTATTGCTGATCACCAGAGAGAGGAGATCAGCACCTTCCCCTCCACTGCCTCCTTTGAGGAAGTTGTAGACTGTGATGAGGTCACCCCTCAGCCTTCTCTTCTCCAAGCTGAACAAACCAAGTGAGCTCAGTTGCTCCTCACAAACCTTGCCCTTGAGGCCTTTCACCATCTTGGTTGCCCTCCTCTGGGCACCCTCTCATAGTTTCATAGCATCATTTAGGTTGGAAAAGACCCTTAAGATCATCGAGTCCAACCATTTGATTCCTTTATACTGAGGTGCCCAAAACTGCACGCAGTACTTGAGGTGGGGCCACATCAGTGCAGTGCAGCGTGGGACAATCACCTCCCTTGACCAGCTTGCTATGCTGTGCTTGATGCACCCCAGCAGACAGTTGGCCTTTTTAGCTGCCAGGGCACACTGTTGACTCATGTTCAACTTGCCATCAACCCAAACCCCCAGATCTCTTTCCACGGTGCTACTCTCCAGCCTCTTGTCCCCTAGTTTGTACGTACAACCAGGATTATACCATCCCAGGTGCAGATTCCAGCGCTTGCTCTTGTTAAATTTCATATGCTTGGTGATTGCCCAACTTGGGTCTGCCCTGCTGTCTAGCTGCTCACTTTCATGAAATCTGCAAAAATCTTGAGCTCAAAGAGGCATCTCATCTCTGTAGAGTCTACAGGAGGTTTGGCAGCCCTCCTGGGGGATGAGGATGCTGGTAGCTACAAGGGCATAAACTCTTGGGCAATCAGGCAACAAGCAGCTTCTCCAACTTCCAGCAGGGAAACTGGATTTTATACTCCTGCATCTTGTGTTCCTTCCCCTTGGGGGACTGAAAACACAAGCAGTAGAAATATTAAACACCTAACCATATCAGGTGCTACAGAAAATACAGGAAAGCAAATACATTGAACCTTGTTCATGAAACACTTCCAGTACAGAGCAAAGCCATCACATCCCTTACCACTGGTTTTTAAGCTTACCAGCACTTGGTTTCAATCCAGGTTTTGCCCCACCAGCATTAGTTATCAACAATAAAAGACTTCTACTGCTCTGCTCACATTCTGACAGTTATTTTCCAACATGTCCTACGCAGGCAAAACCAAGAGGAGCAATTTAATCACAAAAAACCTGGGAGAAAGGTGACTTGGTTCTCCATACCTTGCTGTAAAGGACTGCCTTTCTAAGATTTTAAGTTCACTGCGAATGGAAGAACATACTTAAAACTGTACTCCATCTCTCAGCCAGGGCAGAGGTTTGCAGGCAAGATTCCTCTGCGTCAGGCAACACAGATGGGATATTTACTCCCACTGCCAAACAGCAGTTTATAATTAGCCCTGCCTGGAGTCTTATGAAATTGAATTCCACACAGTTGGTTTCAAACCCTGTTCCTCCTGCACATACCCACCTATTGATGCTGCTTTTCAAGTTTAGTCTCTCTACAGAGCAAGAGAAAACAAAAAGCTTTGCATAGAAAGTTCTAAGAACAAAGCCCCTTCCTACTTAAAAATAAATATGGCCCAAACACAAATAACAACTGTAAATCAGCCAAAAAACAAAGGTAATTTTTTACATCTGGGGAATGTGTGCTTTCTGCACATCTGGAGCTTTCGCTAACATATCTGATGGGAATAAAGTCAGCGAAGCCTCTGCTGCAAACAATAAAAAGATTTATTTCCTTTTCCAAAAGATGCACCAGGCTACCCTAATAACTATCATATTTAATTTTTGTAGAGTGATACAAAAGCGACTTCCCTGAAAAGCTACTTTATTTGCACCAATTTTGAAAATACAGTAAAGAAAAAGTTAGGTGATTACATGGCCTAATCTTTTCCTGATCTGTCTGCTAGGAAATAGTTTTTAGACTAATCTGTGATTTATTTTAATATCTGAATTACTAACTATTCTTTCCATCTAAAAATGGCAATTTAATATTTTTAAAAAGCCTACACATTTTGACTCAAACCTGTTTACTTCAGTAACTGTAGTCATATGAGGGTTTTTTAACAGAACATGGTAAAATAAGCTATTTATTGGGGAAGAAAAAAACATTTTGAAGCATTTTGGGGAATTTTGCTTGTTTGAAAGTCTCCTGTGCACGCACTGCACAACTTCCGTTGCCCCTCTGAGCAACAGAAAGTAGGAAAATATGATGGGGCTATAAACATGAGCTATAAGCAGTTTTCCAGGGAGGATTTGATACAGCAGAGAACAGAATGAATACTTCTGAATCAGCAGAAAGCATACAGAACAACAGAGTCAACTATGAAGCTAGAGTATTAACGAGATTACAACAGTCCTGCCAATGGCTGAGCTGCTTATCCAGAAACAAGAAGGGATAAAAGAGAAGTATGCCATAGTTAAAAAAGGTCTAGGAACTCTTGAGTTCCTTCAATCGAGTAGTGACGATAAAAGCAAATATTTGGGATCTTAATCACAACCTGCCCAGTGATGAGTTGTCTACCACAGTCTGGTTGTTTTCTTACAGTATGTAATTCTGCACATCCATAACCAATGTGACCACCTTCCCTCCAAGCCAACAGTCTGGACGCTTGGTGATTATCTTCTGGTTACAACCCTCAGTAGCAAGCCAACATCAAATGGCAGAGCCACAGGTCCCAGATCTCTTCCTTAAACTTAAAAGAGCTTCCAAAGCACAGTCACTAACAGCACCTTGGAAAGGGCTAAAATATTTTCCATGTTGTGGAGAAAATTGTCTGTTGCAGAGAGTACCTCCCCCACATATCAAACATACTCAAAACCTGGCTGGCCATGGTCTGGGGCAACTGCAGTGACTGACTCTGCAAGCAGTCAAACCTATACTTTGAAAACTGCGGAGCAATATACACACTGATAGCACTAAGACGGACACTAATGGAGATGGTGGGGCTCGGAAGGGGCACACATTCAAGGCCTTTTGAAAACTCAAGTGTTCTCATCTTCACAAGCAGATTCATGACCATTAAGCCTCACTAGGTAACAACCCAAACTGCAGCCAGCACCGATAATTAACAGTTAAATACACTGGAAAGACTATGATGGCAGTTAATCAAAAGATTAGTCTTGAATTTAAGAAAACTATTTTATCCAAGCAGGTTGCAAACTCTTCAGTATTGTGTAATTGGATAAAATCATTGGTTCTCCTGGAAGTAACTACAACTGACACATAACCTAACGCTATTTTGTTGCTAGGAGTTTATCTATACTTCTACTCAGATAATAACATTCTCCTCTCTTTGCACTGAAAACCTCTATATGCATCTGTACAGTTCGGTACCCTGCCCAGCCTCGCGTGGAGAAAGGGAGACGTGTTGTCAGGGCAACTGTGTGATATCTTGAGCCATGACTTTGAGTTGCGTGCTTTTTCTGCTCATCCCAATTCACTAAAACACTATCACTGTGTAATATGTGTAAGGTGATAGATTGAAGGCTTCCCTCCCCACCGAACCATCAGCAAACACCAGTGTTATGTTTTCTCTGCATCCTTATTTGTGCACACTTTGCACCTCTGGTAGCTTCTTGGATTGGGGCAGGGAGGGATGGAAAAAAAAGAGCATCCTGGGGCGGGGGGCTCAGAGGAGAAGGGAAATGGGGAAATGCAGCAGTAAGGCTCAGCTGCAGAAAGGGTAGGGAGGTCTGCACTAGAGAAATAATTTAAATTATAACTTTATATTTAAATTGTAACTTAGAATGAACAAGTAAATGGAACTTGGCCTTCCATTTAGGAATTCCTTCTTCAAAATAGAGTGGAAATATATATTTGCAATGAGCACAGAACTAGGTTAAGAATATGCTTATTTTTACAGTAGTACACCAAAATGATGGCTTGTAGTAAGCAGGACTGTTTTCTGTCTGCTGATACTTGTAAACTGACAATATATTTCACAGCCTGTTTCTTTTAGCTTCCTCACCAGAAGTCTTACTGGTTCCATACAGTTTGTATGCTAATAGCAAACTCTAAACAAAATCTGTAATCTAGTCAGAAACTTTATCTGTACAGTAAAATTGACTTTGTTATTCTAGAGTCTTTCCTCATGGCTTGTTCAGCTATGGCTAAAAACATTTCTCAATATTTTCTGTCTGCACACTCAAATATAGCTACTACAGCTTTGGCTAAAATAGAGGTAGAAGACTTTGGATTTTACAATGAGGGTTTCTGGTGGGGAAGGCTAGGGTAGAGGAAACCAGACCCAGTACAGTGGTTTGCAATGATTCAACTCATATTTTAAACCATTGCTTGGAGATTGAATCAGTTCTGGCACTAGTCAACTGATTTTATAACAAAACCTATTTTTCTGATCAAACTTCAAACACTGACATGTTTCAATAGCACCGGTGACACTTTTCTTCCTACAAGTATTTATGTTTAAGGGATTACTTGAGAAAGACTCGGACTAAGTGACAGTTCAGTGACCCAGGATTTCACTGCACTGCACCAGTATAGGTTTGGAAACGTGCAAACTGGCTTCAGCCAAAGGACATGTGATGTGATACCAGCCTTCTTCCCTGGGCAATGTGGAACACTGCAGGAGAAAGCTCATTACTTCTGCTTCAACCAACTTTGTACTGGACATGCAAAACTACTATCTAAAAAAATATTTCTGAAGGACAGCCATGTCCTGCAGAGATACTGCAGCCACCCAGGTCAATGTGACTAGTTTTAGTTGCCCAAACCAGACAGATAAACTAAATAATCAGTTGGATTCTACCTAAGTGGCAGCCACAGATATATGGCAAGCCAGAAATGTGTAATAAGTTTGGTCAGGAAAGAGTGTATTTTTTCTCAATTTAAGAAAGGGTTTAGTTTGTTTTTTTTTTAATTTGGGTTTGGGGTTTTTGTTTGTTTTTCTTTTCTTTCCATCCTTCTTTATCTTTACTTGAGGAACAAGGTAAATCTTCCATTTTGTACCAAGGCTATATTCTTTGTGGTTCCAACGTGTTCATGTGCTTAGCAAAACATCTGGAATGTGTCCACAGTGAAACCATAAGCATTTCTAGTTCAAGTGCATCTTGTGAAAGTACTTCTATTCTGCTATATTTAGATGGAACCTTTTATCAAGAATTCTCCATGTCCATCATAAGAAATAATTTCACCATTTTCACTCTGATTCTGTATCACCTTCTAACATAAACAGGATTTTAAGTTCCAGTGTTAATACTTGCAGGCAGTCATTACACATGCCAGATGTTACTCTGCACTATAAATTTACTCATTTTTCAGAACAGCACAGGAAATCAATAGGAATGGAGGGGAAAACTGTCCTCAGGACAAGTAAGAAGCACAAGCTGAAGGAAGCCATGCCTGGGGACAGGACTGGCAGCGGAGACAGTAACAACGATGCAACGGCAACAACCAAGAGAAAGGAGTAGAAGAAGCAGTGACCAAGGAAGAGGAAGAAGGAGACACAGTCGGAGAGCTCTGGCTGCAGAGAAGCTGTCAGCTTGCTACAGCCACAAGCTTCAGAATCACTGCTCTTCTCTGAAGTTTGGGGGGGAAAAAGGTCCACATCTCTGCTTAGTTAGCACAGTACCTTTACAGGAGGCTGTGGAATTATTAGGAAAATTAAGGTTTGCGTCTGAAAATTAAGGGTTATATGAAAAACGTAGCACTGTTCACCTCTAAAGGAAAAGTATAAAATCAAAGAGCTCTGAGGATGGGACACGGCTGCAGCAGACATGCGAGGAACCTGTTGACACAGCAGGAAGCAGGGAAATCTTTCCCAGACCAGAATTTGCAAGCATACAGAGAAAACAAGAGTTACTTTTTTTTTTTTTTTTTAATGAAAAAGCAAACTAAAACTAGCTTTTACGACACGAAGCAACCTTCCAATCACTAGCTTTTGCAGTATTGGTCCCAAGTCAGCAGAAAAGCTAACTCAGAGCTGTTGCTGCTACTATGTTCTTTTGCAAGGTGGCACAGAGACCTCCTGCGGCAGCTGAGAAGATGCAGACAGTCAGGCAAAGGGCCAGATACACAAGCTGGAACACTGTTTCTCTGTACTGGGAATAACTCGCAGGGTCTAGGCAGCAAGGGCTGATAACATGGTGGGACCCCTGTTGACCAAGGAATGACCTACTACGTACCATGCTGGAGGGAGCATGCTGTAGGATTAACAGCAAGGCCAGGGATAATACCAAGATTCTGTCAGCATGGTAAATCTTGGGGGAAAATGCCTGGAATGAATGGGAATTCTTCATGCCCCTCTCACAGATGCTGGGAGTTATGGATGCTCCTGAACAGAAAAAGAGACGGTATGACCAAGTCAAACAGAAGGCCCTTCAGAGATGCAGCACTGCCAGCTGGGGAGTTGTGAGCACAAGGCAGAGTCAGAGCTTGGTTCAGCCATCACCTTCTCCTGCCCCCAGCCTCCGGACTGAATACTGTTCTGCCAATCCACCTGCATCATTGCACTGGGAGGTACCTGCTGCTGGCCTGGCAGCAGGTGCAAGTAACCATATTTATTGGGCTGTCTGGGAAGGTGGCCAGGCACTGCTTGGCCTCATCTACATGGTGCCATAATAGATCCTGATGCTCAGTGCATCTTATTGCCCTTGTGTACCAGTGATGAATGAGCAGTTACAGAGTAAGCAGGGAAGACACACATCTACCTCTAGTAGAATGGAGCCTCAGTTTGAATAGACAGGATCGGTAGCCTGTGCCTGTTGCCACTGCCCCTGCCGTTCTTGGGTTTGACTCTCTTGACCACGGTAGATGGGACAGATGAGACAGGAAGGCATTGGGCTTTTGGTGTAGGTGGTGTGCTTTGTACAGGAGGGAACCAGCTACAGGACTTGTACTGACCGCAGTAACGTTGCATGCACTCAGACCCAGTGGCTCTTCCCTTAGCAACGCACATAATTTTCTGAAAGAGATACTGAACTAATTAAGGGGCCACGGGTAAGATTTAGAAAGTGATTAGCAATGGAGCCCCTGGAAAAATAAGGGAAAAGGGGCTCTCAAACACATTTACATTACAACAGTCCTGTTTGGCATGTCCAGAAGCATACTGGAGAATGGCAGTTAACAACAGACATCAAGAGCTTTGAATGATGTAGCTGCTGCATTAGCAGCTGTAGTTCAAGCATGCTGCAGCTCTTGCATGAGCCAGAGACCAAAAAATGTACCTGGTATGTTACAACTGATGTTGCAAATGCTTTCTTTTCCATCCCTCTGACTGAAGAAGCAAGAACCCGATTGTCTGCACCTGGAATGGTGTGCAGTACCCCTGGAACTGGCTGTTGCAAGGGGTGGAAACACAGCCCCACTATCTGCCATGGCATCATCCACAAAACTTTAAAGCAACGCATCTCTTGAGAATTTTTCCACTGCATTGATGATGTGTTCATTAGAGGAAAAAAAGTCTTGAAGCAATACTAAGTAACAGGCCGCAGGTAAACCCTATGTTTCCCAACTTGAACTGATTAGTCTGTGGCCAGCTAATCAAAAATATGAAAACACTGAACTCCTCTGGCTATAAAATGCCCTGCATATGATGAGTTATATGCTGAAAATAACCAATGGAGTTTGTTTAGTGATGGATTCTGTAAAATCACAGCAGGAAATGGGGCTCCAAGCAGCTTGGAGCCCCTCCACAGGGGAGGCTGCCACCTACAAATGGACAAGAAGCTGCCGTCAGTTTGCAGAGGTAATGGCCTTTCGAGTCGCCTTGGAACATGCTCAGGAGCATCGGTGGCCCTGAGTATACATGTACACAGACTCCTGAGTAATCACTAATGCGGTGCAGAAATGGCTCAGAGATTGGATGTGATAATCAGCAGTTAGGAAAAACACTTTCAGCAGCAGAAGAATGGAAAGTAATAAAACAGTAACTTGGAGAAACATCTACTTGAACACACAGTGTAAATGCACATATTTGAAATTCAAAGGCAATTTGAGAAACATAATAACAAGGCTGACCAGTTAGCTCAACTTGCCAGCACAGATACAGGGTGTGAGCACAAAGGAAAGCTATTTTTAGCCAGCTAGGTCCATGAAACTGCTGCTTGTGTACTGGGGCAGAGAACACAACTTAGACTTGTCTCAGCAAAGCCATAGTGCAAGCAACTAGACCACATGAGATCTGCAGAATAATACATCACACATGGAAAGTACGAATGATAAACCAGTACGTGCGATGGAAAAACAGAAGTTTGAAGAAGCTTGGCAAGCAGATAGGTTGCCTTCTCTTCAGCAACAGCAGCAGGTGCTGTGTCCTCACAGTGGCAAAGCTAGAAATGGGTTGTTAAGTAGTTTTTCTACTTGGAAGGGAAATGTAGGGAGCACCCTAGACAGAATAAACAAATGTATATTTTGCCATGACAGAACACAGCCTTGGCTGGGCTCAGATGGCAGTAGTCATTTTAAAACCACAGCTGTCCAAGAATGAGCAGAGCAAGTGTATCATATTCCCTCAAATCCCCAGGAATCTGGAAAGGTAGAATGGTACAATGGCTTACTTGAAACTGCACTCCAGGAAAAGGGAGTTTCATCTCTATGAAGCTAGCTGGGTCAGAAGGGGAGCTAGTTAACATAAAAGTAGAAACCCATCACACCAGCCCTGCAGAAAACCATCTACCCCAAGTCCAGCTGGGTAACAAAGTACCAGCCAGTTCTGGGGATCCCAGAACTGAGACACAAGTTCGTGACTATCCTCCTGCTGCAACTGAAATCCCTAAGGAAGGAGTCCTTATCACTTGAGGACCAGGAATTACCTACTAGGTGGTCTCTGGAAAAATTATAATGAAATTAAATATGTACTGTTACATATGATAAATCATCTTATTTTCCTTCATAAACTATGCCATGTATTTTGGACACACAAGACCTATGTCTTTGCAGACACGATGGAGTCAAAACAGTTCCTAGGTACACATTGCTCAAGAATGTAGAGGGCATGAACTGGGCAGGGTTTCAGCAGTAGAGGGCTGCAGGGTGCCCTGTCTGGGAAGAGGCCATGATGTGCCCAGCGCCACTTACAGTCATGCCATGCTGGCACTGACACCAATGGTGTGCACAAATCTTCAAGTGGTCAGAGAAGCACAGAGTATTCCTCCTTGAACACAGGTAAGAAAGGGCATCAGCCAACAGGGACAGGAGACACATGCAGACATGGTCTGAGACTCACAGAGGGAGAGGCTGCAGAGGGGACACGTGGCTGGAGATGTGCTCTGGGCAGAGAAGGTTCCATGCCAACAGAGTATGGACCTGAGGGACTGTTGCTGTGGGCCACTCACACCACAGCAGTGACAGCCCTGAGGGACCACCAACAACCTTCACTGTGGCAGAGATACTGAGAAGCAAAGAGGAGCAGGGGAAAATCAGCAGGAAGCAAGGAGAAGCAGCAGAAAGAACTCATTGGACATATGACCTTCCTCCTCTGCTCATCACTTCACTGAAGCAGCAGAGGATGGGCTGAGCGTAACATGCAGTGAAAACCAGGGGGGCAAAGATGGGGTGTAAGGGTGTTTGGCTTAAGCTGAAAGTAGGGAAGAGGGTTAACTGATTGTTTTCTTCCTCTCAATTCCTAAATTCATGATTATTAGTTTGTGTTAACTGGCAGTAAGTTAAGTGAAAGGTCCTTTGAGCTGAGGCCATTTTGCTTATAACGTTCTCTCAAAACAGTTTTACTAGACTTGGAAGAGTAGGTTCCTGTGCCAGAGCAGGGAAAAGCACTTTGGCTAAAAGAAAACGGCTTGCCTCTGGCAAGATCATCTTAACTGATGAAGATTACTATTATTACTGCATTTCACTAACAAAGCTGTCATCTGATGAAATATAAGTTGATTGCAGTGAGAAGTTCAAGACAGCAAGAGTTAAAGCAGAGTCCTTTCTCAAGCACAGGCAACCCCATCTCATGCACCAGGGTAACATCAGGAAGGTATTGAAACTGGTCTTGGCTGGATGGCAGTAGGATGAGTCACACTTAGCTCTCGCCAAGTTAAATCCCTGTAGCTACGGAAAGCTCAAGGATTGTTACAGTGATGTCATTTTGATGTAGAAATGCAGTGGCCATTTTATATAAATAATACCACATTAAAAAACCTCTTGGCCATTTCAAATTAGAGGAAATGGGAAGATGGAGAAACACGTGCTGCACTTCTCAAGTTCATGCTACTATGTATGCATACTAGCACTGCTACTAAAATTGTTCAACTGAAAAAAAAAGTTGTGTGGTTTGTTGTTTTTTTGTTTGTGGTTTTTTTTTTTTTGAATCAGATTTAAAAGGCAAACAACTCCAGAGCCCACACAGCAGAAATCAGTCTCCAGGAGTCCCTGCACCACCTCCCTGCCCTAGCTGAAAGCTCCATCTACTAGATTACAGACAGGCTCATTTCACCATCTTTCATCCAACTAGTCATTCTTCTCAACAATGACTTGCCTCGACAAGAAGCCAGGGGCACAAATGCTTCCCTCCCTTTACTCATAGCACTATAATTGCAGCGGTCTTACAAAGAAGGATCTCCACTTGTAATTCACCTTAGGGTATTGATCTTACAACACAGATACCTCAGCTTCCAGCAGCTATTTTGCTCGCCTCCCAGTGTGCACTACAACTATTTCTTGTGGCAACTGTGTTTCAATCAACAAGCTGTACTCAGTTCCTGCAAAGGATATTTAAATCACATATTCCCGAGTCCAAACTTGAGATCCTCCATAAGCATAAAGTTTTTATGCCTTGATCTTTCTGCAGTAGATAAAGGAGACTTTTAAGCCTTGTTCGTGCATGCAGCAGTTTTCTGTTGCTCATCACATACAGATTTTTCTGTTTAATCCTTCTGCTGTGCTCTTCACATTCATTCTACAGAAGATCTGCTGCCTAATACTTTTTTTTTTTTTGGTTGTATTTTGAAAACCAGATGCCTAAAATTAGATGCTGGGCTAACCTGGTGGTTTTACAGTTGTAAGATGGCTGATCTAGTCTCACAACTCATAGCCAGTCAAAGCAGGACACCTCCTGCCCTCTCCTCCTCTGCCCCCACCTCACTTCCACTCTCCAACACTGAGCCCTGCCACTCCCTTGTGCTGGCTCTGACACTCATCAAACACTCGGCAGAGCAAACTCAATGCACCAGATTAGTCATATGCTGACTTATCAAGCTGAATCATCTCAGTATAGGCCCTGATGGGCACCAGACCAAACACAGGAGGAGAGAAACAGAAAGATCCCACTCCTCAGCAGGGGCAAGCTGTCAGACTGCCTATAGAAACTGACGATATAAAAACTCGCATTCTACCTTCCTCTGGATCCAGCCCCAATGATACCTAAATTCCAGCTTTGCCTGACTTGTACAGCTCATACTGGCAAATGAGACAACACTTAAAATACCAGTTTTGAGGTTAAAACTGCAAAACTCGTTTTCTAAGCAAGCTCTTTAAATAACAAAGTTCACCCTTGCTTAATAATACATGCAAATCCTCATGATATGTTGAATGCTGTTTTAGCACTAACAGCTTTCACACGCCTAAAATGATCCCGTAAGAAGTTCTCAGTCCAGAGGCACAGACTCATCCACTTGAACCATGGAAGCAAGAAGTGCCAGTGAAACCTGCCATCTCCAAATCGTCGCACAACAGCTGAACTGCTTATAAGGCAACATCCTTAACTTTCTATAGCAGTTCTGCACATTCAGACTACAGAGAGCCTACCAACAGTGAAATTAAAATTTTCAAAAGTACATAATTCAGGTCTTGCCTTTATTTTCACTGCATCACCACAAGTCTGAAATTCCCCCAGAGGGCCCCACCCTCCCCAGGCTGACATTCTCAACAGTGCTCAAATTCTTACCCATTTTGTTTCACGAAAAAGTGGCCAAACAAATTATAACCTATCTTCTTGGTTGTTATTATTGGCATTAACTATTACCCAGCTAAATTAATCAGCTTTTTAAGAACTATCTGTTACAATTGCTCATTTCCCTCAGAAATCAAAACAAAACCCCTGAAGGCAGTTTTTGAGCACCTTCCCTCCTGCAAAGCAGAAACCAGACAGCCTCTCTTCACCTCCAAACTGCTGGAAGAAAGTTTAGAAAGACTCTTTTAGTTACTGCAAATACTTCCACGCCTTAAGAGCACCACACCAAAGACCCAGCTGCCTGTGACCACGAGGACTGCTTGCAGAGGTAGAGGAACAAGTTTTCCACCTAAGCAGTAAGACAATACCTACGTTAGCAGTCTGAATCATCTGTCAGTTTTAAAGGCAGTTATTGTAAAATTGTACTATTTCCGCAAGAGCTCAGGTTTGCTACCCTAGCAGCTAAGACCAGAGCAGAAGAACTGAATTCAAACAGGCTTAATGCTAAACTGCTTATCTGGCATCCTGCATGCAGCATCTACAGCGTCTAGTCAAAGTTATGAATGGCTGTTTTTCCTCCTCTCTTACAGTGAGGAGATACCTAGGCTTTGAAGTGTTGCTTTTACAACACACCTGAAAGAAAACACCTAGGCACAGCACCGAGTATGTTAATTAATGTAGTTTAAAAAAAAGTTTCTTAGAAATAAGTCACGTAAATGGGAGATGCCAGTTCACACAGCATATTCCAGTTTATCAGTCTTTCTCCTGAAAAGAACTCGGTACTGGGAACTTCGCTGTTCTCCCCCGCTCAGTGTCTCCTTACAGCAAGCCCCGCGGGCTGTGGCACACACGCCGCTCTGACCGGGGTTCCAGAAAATCGCCCCTGACACACACCGAAGCCATGATAAGCTTCTCAGAAAATACACGGTGTGTTTCGCCCGGCGGCTTTGCAGTAATTAAAAAAAAACCAACTGTTAAAGGCTGTTGCGTGCCGGCAGACTCTGGTAACTGTCCCATGCCCTGGGACTGCCCTGACTCCGCTCTCCTTCCTAAAATGGAAGCCGCGCTCCGGCTGAGCTCCCCGCCGCCCCTTCCAAGCCCCCTCCCCGGACCCCCCCGCACCCAAGGGCCCTGCTGGGGCGAGCACCACGTATTCACCGAAGAGATTAAAAACAAGACAGGGTTTCCGCTGCGGGAGGCAGGCAGAAAGCTCAGGAATACTTTTCCGGTTAGTTTAAAGGAAAAAAAACCCACACCACCACCCCACAAACCCAGCCAGAAACGGGACGGAGGCGGGGAGCGTCCGCCGCTACCCTGGCCCGGACAGAGGCGGCCGGGGACTCGCCGGCTCCCCCCAGGGCTCCTCTGGTCCCCGGGAGGCTCCCCGGCCCTCCCCGCCTCCGTGACGAGCCCGTGGACCCAGGCCCGGCAGGGCAGCCGGGGCCCCGCGGCAGGACCGCTACCCGCTCCCGCCGTCCGCCTCACCTCTGACGGGGACCAGGAGAGCGAGAAGCACCGCCAAGGGAAGGAGCCTCCACCGCCGCATGGCTGCCCGCCCCGCAAGCGCCGCTCGCTGCCTGACAGCCGCTCCCGGCACCCGCCGCAGCCGCTCCCGCCTGGCCGAGGGCAGCACCGCCCCAACCCCGGGGCTGGATGCGCCGCGCCCGGGCCACCGCCCCACCTCGGGGGAGGAGGGAGAGAGAGGGCGGCCCGCCGAGCTGGGGCGGAGCCGGCCCGTCCTGCCCGCCGCGGTGGCGGGGCAGCTGCCCGCCTGGCCGCGCCGTGGCGGTGCGGGGCGCGGAGCCCGCGGGGAGCGGCCTCTCCCCGGGCTGGCGGGGCGGCGCGGCCCCCGGGGCTGCCGTCGGGGCGGGCGGTGGGGCAGCCGTTACTTGCGGGTGGCGGCCGTTACCCGCCATGGCCGCGCCGCGCCCGCGGGCAGGGCTGGGCGGTGGCGGGGCTCCGTTCCCTGCGGGCGGGAGGCGGCGGGCCGAGGCCGGGAGCCGGGTTTCCCGTGCGGGCCGGCCCGAGTCCGCCCGGCTCCGGCGGGCTGGAGAAGGAGCGAGGCCTCGGGGCGGGCGAAGGGGTGCGGGTCGGCCCCGGCCGCTGCGGCGCGGCCTGCCTGCGAGCGGAGGACGGCACCGGGCCAGGGAGCCCGGGAAGGGGGCCCCGTTGGCAGGACGAAGTGAGCTGCGGGGCTTAGACACCGGCCACAGGTTCTCATGTTAGAGACACGTGCTCTTGTGCCGCTGCCCTCTCTTCTCCCAGGTGCTCTCTTGTCCCGCTTTCCCTCAGGAAAAGCTACCCGACACTAAACACACCAGGACACCTAATAATCTTGCCCATAACAAGCTTGCTTTTGCTGTGGTCCGACAGAAAGCTGGTAGAACAGCTCTGAGTTTTGTATTCACAAGCAATGCCGTGCTGGGCCCGCAGCTGATGGGTGCAAATGTAAACCTGGGCACAGCATGGCACTGAGTTTCCCAAACTGATTTTGCTGGTGTGAAAAGGTGAATGTTAAAGGTCCTGGTTTTGTGCAAGTCCTTTTCTAACGGCCATTTCATGCTCTGTATCAGACGCTTTCAGCTGAGGGTCGGTCAGTCCCCCGGGTGCTGCTGTAGCAGCCAGAAGCGCTGCTGCTGTGGTCCTACGGGGTAGGAGCCGTGGCAGTGCAGCTGTGCTGAGCTCTGCTGGGGGCACGTATGTCAAAACACCTCTCCCAGATCCTGGGTTTCACTTGCCAAGTATGTGCTGCTTATCAACTGGATAAGGAGCAGTTCGGTGACACAGCCTTAGTGTGTTAGTGTCTTAGCCTCTAAGTCTTCTGTGACTTGGCAGGTAATTGGTGGTGTGGGGCTGACTTGGATTCCCTGGTCGCATACCTTCCTCAGGGAGGGCTATGCCTATTCTCTAGCATGTGTAGGACCTTGCCTGCTATAAAAGTGGGAAGTCACAGTGTCAGTGAATCACTGTCACCGGTTCATAAATTGATGGTAATATTTCTTCTTCTTTGACAGTGCTTAGTCAAGTAATTTTTAGATTTAACCTGAGGCAATGGAGAGTTTAACTGTAGTAATAAACACGCTTAATCTTAAAATTATGCTGCATGCCAAATTAGGGGTAAGCTTTTCCGTTAGAATATCCGAGTTTTGCAGAAGCAGTACTGGAGTCATCGCTACACCGTTGTTAGCAGCTTCCTTTTTCCAGGACTCCAAGCCTAGAAGGTAAGATTGAATATATGCACATGCATTGTGTAATCCAGCACGTATGGATGTAGTCATTAATGCTGTGTGCACATACACAGGAAATTATTGGTGTTGCTCAAAGGATGTCCTTTAACAGAGTGTTTATAGCTGTTGTTAAGCATCATCTAAAGAAGTTGCTGTCTTGACAAAAAACCAAGAATCAATACTCCTTAGACTACTGTGTGCTTCTCCTTTTAATCACAAAATCACAACATACTAAAATACCTTCCCCTGCTCCCCTCCCTCACCCAGGACTGCAGAATTAATAAAGAAAGCCTAGTTAACTCCCTGGAATTACCACGTCAGGGCACTGTAGCTTCCTGTTTCCAGAATTAGTCTTCATCACAGTTACTGTCTTCAGATGAGGTAAAAGCAGTCTCCTGTTAGAACAGATGTGAGATAACTAGAGCTAGTGGTTTCCATTTGATTTGATCCTTGAGGCAGGGGCAGTTTGCTGCACTAGCCATTTTATGGCTAGTAAGTTTTCCAGATTTGTGAATATCTGGTAATTTTTTTCAGTGTTACTAATCTTTTGACCTGAAGATTTCACTGATAACCTTGTGAAAATGAGTTTCATTATTTGTGGTTACCAGCTCTTCCGTGTGTGGAACTTAGAAAAAAACCCAGGCTTTGTCATCTCACATGTAAAGCCAACTGATCTGTAAAAATAAAAATAATTTAGTGCTAGGGCCGGTAATCTGATTGTGTGAGTAATATGCATAATCTGAGCCCCACTTCTTCTGATAGCACCTATCTTTGGCCCACTCAACCTGCAGTGATTGTCCTAGCAGCTCTTTCACTCTGTGTCCTGGCCATAGCCTCTACCAGGAAGCCTCTGCAAACAGCTCGGGCATTTGCCTGATCTGAAGATGCCTTAGAAGGAAAGAAGGTTACCTTAAGACTTACTTCTAAAGAACAGGATCTTCAAAAGACATGTATGGTCTATGGTTTGGCCCAAAGAAAAAATGTGACTTCCCAAGCAGCACAATGAAGGCTGGGAGTTGTAAACCCAGAGGAAACTTCAAACTTGAGCAAACTCAGTGATGTGTTCAGCTAAAGAGCTGTCTCGGTAGTTGTTGTTGGGCTATGAAGATAAATGTTCTTTCTTCTCAGTTTCCTCCAATTCCTCTTCTGAAGTGAGATCCTTGTAGCTCTTTTCCTGCCTCAGCATAACTTTTTGCCCCTCTTACTTATGAACTCTCAACCTTGCCATAAACAGCATAGCTCTCCAGATACACAAAGGAGCAAAAGGGAAGACATATTTTCATTTGCCAAAAGCAAAATCTTTGTGGACCAGCTAAAACCTTACTACTTTGTTCCCTGAGGACACCTTTTGGAAGAGGGCCACAGCCACCGCCAGTAGGTGGTGAAGCATATGGGCAAAGATAGTACTAGAGAAAGAAGAAAGGACATGGGCAGTATTGGCAACGGTAAAAAGCCACTCTTTGATGCACACACGCATTTGGTTACTGTTACAAAGCTGGTATGAGGATGAAAATACTCCTGGAAATGATGTGGCCTTTTTTGCTTTAACTGTTCACCAGAATTTAGCAATACTCTGTGCTGATTTTTTATTTCAGGTGCAATTTTTCTGACACCAAGAACACTCATGTAAGTTGTATATTTCAGTGTGTTGAGGCTGTGGTTGTGGCCCCATCTAACAGCAATGTATTGGAGGGCTATTTGCCAGAAGCATCTCTTATTTTTTTTTAATCAGTTGGAAATCAAACTGAAGGGCAGGTTTCTGTCATGGCATCCACTGAAGCATGGATTCTGATCTTTATGTTTCTTCTTGCTGTGAGGGTATAAAGGTTCACATTTGTCTTCATTTTTATTTCAAAGTCAAGCGTGTGAAACTTTATTTTCTCCCAACATTTTCATACTTGAGCTGTGAGAAAGAGAAAGGGCTAGTTCCACCAGCAAAGTTTTCTGTAAATACACATCATATTTTAGCAGCAAGTTGAAGTTTTAGGGCCACAAACAAACTGATATGGTATAGTCAGTCAATACAATCAAAGTTTTTTTTAAAAGGATGAAATATAAAGCATGTATTACGAACATAGTTAACCCCCATGTGATCTTTGGTTAAAGATTATAAAAACTGCATCAGATGTGTTTGGGTTTTGGTTTTATTTTTTAAAGAAGCAGTAGTCTTATTTTGAGTTGGAAGGGTATATTCAGAATGAGCCAGTCCGAAGAGACTCCAGTATCTGCTGTGTAGCCCCTGCTGGCTCCTGTGTTGTGTGCTGTTTCCTGATGCTCTCTGCTTTGCAGGACAGAAGAGACATTAAGACACTACAGCGTAAGGATCTCATCCTAAGGAAACAGATTCGATTCTTCTACAGCCAGCCTGTTGAGTAAGAGGGTGTTTCAGAAAGGAGTTTTTGTGGGAGATGTGTCGATCCCGAATGACCTCTGCAAAGGCCAATTACCTGGTCTTACCCACCCTCAGCTTATTAAGAGTAAATGCCCCTTTCTCTGTTGTTAGCACTTGTTCCCTTCCAGTAGCAGTAATCATTGCAGTATGCCTACATGATTTAAAGCACTAGCTTGGGTAGTGAGGCATCACGGTCTATTGCAACTGAGACCCCATTTCCTTTAAAGGTCATCTCATTTCTGCTACTGTAGAGATTTTTCCTGCTATAACGATCAGCTGGGTATTGTCTCCTTTTCAGATTCCTTCCATGTAGCTTTATACTCTCTTTTGTTATTTTTTATCTTCTGCTGTATATACTTTGACTATTCCTCCTGTAGACTATCCAAAGATCTTTCTATGTCCAAAGACTATTATGGTTTTTCATAACAATTCATAAAGAGAAACATGATTTTATACATCATTTTTCTGTATACTAATCCACATTTGAAGAGACATTAGGTGAAAAGTTGTTTAAAAAGTAGCTGTATGTTATATGACATGGATGCCACTATTAGTTCCGTAATAGAACATGCAGTTTATTGATGAATGATATAATTTATTTTGCTAACAATATTTTTTTTTAGCATTATTGCATTGTATCAGAAACAGAGGGATATTTTATTTCCAGCATAACTCCTTTCAAGCAAATACAGCCTGCAGCAACAACTTTTAACATGTTCTTCCTCGGTTACATGGAGGCTTAACTATGGTTTTATGCATAAATTTGTATAATACAGGAAGGTTGTCAACCAGATTTATGGTAGATATACACAGGCTGTTTAAGTATGTTAATATCTATAACTGTAGATAGTCACAGCTAATTCCTTTCTGAGTATTTTTTCTTAATGAATACATAGATCTTGAGGAACTAACTTTCCTAGTTTTCTGAGCAAGGTCTTCTTTGCTATTTTTCTACCATTCCCTTAGGAGTTTACTTATTTAATACCTGCAACTGCAATCGTTTTCCCTTAAAGCCAAATATGTTTTCTTCTGGAATAACTCACACCAGTAGAATTGGAACAAGTAGCCTTTTATTAGGATCAGGTGTTAAACAGCTAGCTTCCCATCATCTAGGGTATTGAATTACTTATACATAAGCAGTGGTTTTCTCAACATGTTTTAATTGTTCCTCTGAGAGATCTAGTGATGTCAGAATAGGCAGGACATTAAGAGGTCTTCTTTGTTAGAAATAATTTTGTGGTATTTTTTGGATAAGCATACCAAATATGTGTGTGTGGTAAATTGTTATTTTGTATTTTTATGGGTTCCTCTTCTGTTGGAACACATTTTTTTTTACAGTTACTCCAGTGTGTTAAAATGTTATTATTAATTGTTTACATTCACCTTCAATTAAAGATTTATTTTATTTAATATTTGTTTCAGTAGACTGTAGTATCTTCACTGATTTCTAGTATATTGAGTTTTGTGCTGTTTAGAGAGCTGTTTATAACAGTTTGCCTTCATAATAGTATGGGCTAGAAATATCTACTCTAGTATAAATGCTGAAAGAAATCTGGTTGTAGCAGTATATGGTATAGACTCTACCTAGACTTATCAATTACAGTGAAAAGCTTTTTTTTAAAAGATAAAGTCTTGTAAGGTATGCTAAGATGTAGATGTATCTAATGAAAGTAAAGTAGGTCTTCTGCTGATAGGAGCTCTTGATTCCTCTGGTAATATTTAAATTTTTTGCTAACTGTATAAATCTGCCTTTGTAATTTAACTACTGAGATTCAGGTTTCATGGTTCACTACATGTCTTTTGAAACCTGTTTCTCCTGTATCCACATTTCACCATGAAACTTTGTTTTGAATATTTTTATGTAAATATTTGGTTTAATGTAAATATTTGACTTACTGAAAAGAAAACCTGGAATAAGTTTCCTCTGTTTCTGGCAAAATGACATTTTCAGTAATGAACTTTTTGTTCCTTTTCAAAAACCTGTGATGTCATTTTTTTTTTCTTTTTCTTCTAAGAACAAAATAATTAAATTTTAAGATCATAACATAGTGCTGGGTTTGTATGTTATTTTCCCTGATATTAAATTCTGTTTGTCTCTGCTCTTCAGAGAGGAAAGAAGGAGAAAACTGCCTGAAGTAGTTCTTAAACAGGTAGGTGCCACATGCAGTTTATCTTGTTTCATCAAACTGCATCCTTCTGAGTCTAAATGAATGCAATTTTGACACTCCCAACATGTATTAGAAGTGTTTTATTCTATAAAACAGGAACATGTGAATATGTTTTAGTTGTTCTGTTGCCATTTGCCATATTATCTAAACATACCCTATTTAATACTTGAGTTGCTGTTTGTATTTTCTCCTTGTAGTAAAAGTAGCTGACTTTCATAAACTGTTGTATTCACAAGGAGTAAACCAAAGTTGGAATCCCTTCATTTTCAGCCACAGAGTGATGTTTGTGACACTCCCGGTACTGACATTGTCCAGACAGTAAAAAAAGGCAGAAGGTTCCTCTGTTCTTGAAAATCTTCCTTTCAAGCTCAAGTCTGCATGTCTTATTGTTTCAGAAACAAGTTTCTCAAAAACCTCTTTCCTGTAAAATCTGGGGGAAGGATTGTTGTGGGTTAACCCCAGCTGGCAACCAAGCCCCACGAAGCTGCTCACTCACCCCCCTCACCCAGAGGGATGGGGAGGAGAATCGGAAAGGAAGGTGAAGCTCAAGGGTTGAGATAAGAACAATTCAATAGGTAAAGCAAAAGCCCCGCACACAAGCAAAGCAAAGCAAGGAATTCGTTCACCGCTTCCCATGGGCAGGCAGGTGCTCAGCCATCCCCAGGGAAGCCAGGCTCCATCACACCTAACGGGTACTCGGGAAGACAAACGCCATAATGCCAAATGTCCCCACCTTCCTTCTTTTCCCACCAGTTTATATACGTGCATAATGTCCCATGATATGGAATACCTCTTTGGCTAGTTTGGGTCACCTGTCCTGGCTGTGCCCCCTCCCAGTTTCCAGTGCCCCTCCAGCCCTCTGGCTGGCAAGGCCCAGGAAACTGAAAAGTCCTTGATTTAGTATAAATATTACCCAGGAACAACTAAAAACATCGGTGTGTTATCAATTGTTCTCACACCAAATCCAAAACACAGCACTGGACCAGCTACTAAGAAGAGAATTAATTCTATCCCAGCTGGAACCAGGACAAGCAGTCATACGTGTCACTGCATGTGTTTCCCTTCCTTTCCTTGGGAATGCAGCCCTGGGTAGCTAGGGCTTGCTTGCCTGCATGCCCTCTGATCCATTCAGCTGAAACCTTCTGCACCATGGGCCACAAGGCCACCTGCACCACAGACGTGAGCTGGACCAGTTGCCCTGAGGGGCAGTTAAACACTGAACTGCATGAACTTTAAGATGACCAGGATTTAGACATTTCAGTGGCTATCCAATGAGATAACCCCAGGTTATGTGCTCTGCTAAGGGCTCAGGTTAGAAAGAACTGATTTAGTTCAAGGAAGAAAGCTGCGGTTTAATGAGAGCTAATTGTTCTTCCATGCTTTGTTGTCTTCTGTATCTCCACTTCTGTTACGTAGCACAGGTTACGTGACTGCTCAGTTTCATAAACACAGTGAGGGCGTAGCTGGATTCTTTAAAGAGGCCAGCAGATCTGACACAAGAATTTAGCAGCCATTTGTGAAGGCATTCTGTTCATAATGATTTCTGTATATGCATACTAGATGCATCACATCAGGGCAAAATCTTGAGGTGCACTGATAAAACAAAAAACGTCCCTGTATTTCTCACTTAGATCTCCATATAAGAATCCTTCATTAAGATGCTATGGCAAATGCTGTTGGTAACTTCAGCCATCTACAGTCTAAGACAGGCATGAACTATTTTGGTTGTGTGTTGCAGAATAAAAGAAGCAGCTGCTCCAGTGTGTTATGACGTGTACTGTTTTGCACTTGGCATTAAAGGAGTCGTACAGGAAAGATGGGGAGGGACTTTGTCAGGGAGTGTAGTCGTGTAGTCTAGTGGAACCTGATCTAGTGGAAGGTGTCTCCGCCTGTGGCAGGGGTTGGAACTAGATGATCTTTAAAGTCTCTTCCAACCCAAACCATTCTGTGATTCTATTAAATCTTCTAAAATTATGCTTCAGGCCCACGTGTGGTTTGAAAGAGAGTGGCCTCCATCTTTGCATAGCCTGGCTATGGACTCAGTGATCCAAAGTAGCTCAAGTCACTAAGTCATGTGTGTGTATGAAAAGATGTTCAATTTGGTGCCTGTGCACCAGAACAGGTGTCTGTTCTTGAAAAGACAGAAGTATATAAATGAATGCAAAATCATGGCAGTGGAGTGCCTGCGATGCTTTAAATATGGGAGTACCCAGGATCAGTCTCCTTTCACGTACTGGAGAACTAAATGTGGTGTTAGTCATGCACAGTCTTAGGAACAAATGAGTCCAAATAGGCAAATGCCCCTCTAATGGACGGATGCTTAAAAAGGCAGGTAGGAAACCATTGTTCTTATTTTCCTTTGAAAACTTTAAAATTCTTCTTTAAAAAATCATTTCCAGCATTAGAATGATTTCCTGCTTTAGGATCTTGAAGTTTATCTTGTCATCTGTTTAGGAGACATCTCTTTGTATTTGTGCTCAATGATGCCAATTAGCCGGCTCATAAGGCTCTCTCCTCAGCCCGTAGAGTTTTTTGTGGGTCATGATGCAGAAATGTGTGGCTGTCCTTGTGCACTTTGTTGGTGAACAAACTTGATTTCCTGAGTTTGGTTCCTAAAAGATGACTGTTAGTATCCTTTCCTTTGCTGCTGTCTGTACAGCAGTGGCAGAGACAAGGGTGTAACAGTGGAGAAGCCTAGGTATTTGTCTGGGTGGAAAAAAACAAAAAGTTGAGGAGTTGCTGATATCGATGTTGTGGTCCAGCTGAGAAGAAACCAAGAGCACTTTACATTATTCAATGGTTCAGTTTACAGTGAGCAATAATATATTTCACAGATTAATCAGTTGATTCATACTTGGACTTTTTTTTTTGAAACTGGTGATTTAAAGTCAGTTGAAGGGCAGGAGTAACATTGTAGGTTTTTTTTTCTCATACTACAGAAGGAAATAGTTTTTCCTCCAATTCTCTATTAATTATTTGCTTCTTTTCAGCTTCTGCCTTCCTGCCTTCATAGAAAAAAAAAGCATATACAACAGAAAGGCGCTTAGTAAGTCTAAATAATTCAAGTTCTCTTTTATTATTTCCTTAAAAGACATCTTACGAATAAAAATTTACTAATTTGTATGTGATTTTGTTCCTAATGCTGGGGTCTAGGTGGGTAGATCTAAAGTGTAATTCTGAGCAAGAACATTCGCAACTTCTCATTCTTCTAATATTATTCTATTTCTAACTAAAGGAAAAAATAAAGAAATGCAGCTTACTAAAGTAAACTTATAATGTTCATGATTGTCTTTTTTTTCTTTACTGCATTGCAAAATTAAGGAAAAAAGAAAAGAAATACAAGGAAAAATAGTATGTATGTGAAATACCACACAGCTGGAACACCCCCTTTTCCTGTAGTCTAGGAAAAATCATGAAGTCAAACGATACAGCACTTTACATTTAAGCACATAAAATTTGAGTTCACAAAACAAGCTAGCGTAACTGTACCTGCCTTGAGAACACTAGCTATGAATAATTTCTCCATAGTATTTAAGGAATGTGGAAAGCAAGCATCACTTGAGAAAAATAGCTCCTGCATTCGTCATTCCCACATCCATTTTTCTGACTCATTTATTTTTACAATGCTCTTTTCCTAAGTGCCCGGAGTTCTAGCAGAAAGCTTAAACAAATGAGAGCAAATCCTCCTGCCTTTTTTTAGTGGAGGTGGAGTGGGGAACTGGAGTGAGGTCTCACTGGTCCTGATAAAGCCCCAAGTGTGAAAAGCTGGCCCTATTATTCCAGGTTCAAAATCTCAAAGTTATCACTGCTTGCCTTTCCTATCATGGATTCACCTTCTTTCCCCCATATACTGCTCCATTTTGTTGCCTTGTCTCCTTCTGTATCTGGGTCATTGGAGAAGTCATTTAAGCTTGCCTATGCTGTCTGCTGAGTGGTTTAGACAGGAGCCAGGAAAGGCATTCAGCTTTAGTTTCAAGCACTCCCCACTATGTCTAGTACTGTAGAGTCAAAGAAGACACCACTCTGAGATAAGACTTGTGTGGAGACTGTTCCCCCACACCTTTGTAATGTAAAATCTGAGGCTTTATGCTTGCCAACATTTAAAAGAAGGTAAAACTACACAGTGATACCAGATGTGGAGGAGGGATCAAAAGCACTAATGTGTGTATCAATGAGGTCTTGCACTGCTACTGACTGCGCTGTATCTCATTTCTTGTGCAAAATCAGGTGAAACCCTAATGATTAAGATGGTTTGTTATGCTTCAGTCTGCACTGGGTTGAGTGCAGTGACTACAGTATTTTAAAAGCAGCTAAGAAAGTGGAACATATCATGTTGATCATCTATCTCAGAAGAGAGGTAAAGTTTATGGATCTGTCCAGGGCATTTCTACCATAATGATATATTTTACAATAGATGGTCCCCAGTTCTAGTTGACATTTGCCGATAAAAATTCCAGGGGGAATCTTTTTAAATGTACAAAATACTACAGAAATCTGTAATTTCTTTCTTCCTGTTCATTAGTAGGAACTAATCGTGTGTACGCTTCTGTGCTTTGAGTAACAAATACACATTTGCCACCTCAGTCCCCTCCCTCCAAATGCATCCTACTTGTATGGGTTCCTATAGGAGACTACTGTGTAATGGGACAGTAGGTACAGATGTCGCCTATGATTTAAAGGAACTTTAGCAGAAAAGTAGAAAGGTGCGCTTAGCCTTTTTCTCTGAATATTCTGTAAGGGAGTGTGAATCCAGGGAATGAGCTGTCCTTTTACAATTAAAATAGCTGAGTCCTTCAGAGTGCCACTGCCTTCATATTCGAGTACAGGATGCACAAAGTGATTTTTGGTTTGTGTAAGAGCTCAAAAGAGGACTTTTCACATTTTGAGCAAAGGTAATGATTGTTTACTGATGCAAACAGGGAGCTTAGCAGTTGAGACTTCTGTTTCTATTCCATGTTTGTGATCTTGAAAACATCATGCTCTTCCTCTCTTTCCATAGCTCTACAAGTAGACTGACACCCTTGAAACTTTCAAATTTTAGCTCAAAATTTTTTAACAAGCTAAAATGTTCCAGGCGCAATCACTGGATGTGGCCAGCACAGATGCAGTTAATGACTTCAGCAGACCACAGGTGGCGTAAAAGTCAGTTCTGTCCTGGATACAGAAGCAGGAAGGCGATGTTTCAGCATTCACCTTGAAGTTAGCACTGAAACAATAAAAAAGTGACTAAAACTCCATTGCAACATCGTTGCAGAGGTTGTGTAGTTAGCAGGAGCATGCAGCTCACCGAGCCTCAGCTGTGTCTTGTTACATTCCAGTGCTGGGGGAACTGGGCGGCAGGAAACCGACACCGCCAGGAAAACCAGATGTTTACAACGGATTGTTTCTCTGACATAGCAACAACAACCTATTGATTTTCAGAGCTTTCACTTTGTACAAAAGAGGCATCACGTCTGCTCCGCCCCTTAGCAGCCACCCTCTGCAGCAGCTTCCTAGCCCACTTTCTCTTCCTCTTCTGTGCAGCTGAAAAGAGCACTGAGAAGCAGGTAGAAAATATTTTTCCTTACTGTCTTAGGCACAGCTGAAAGTCTTTTGAAACACCTTCAGATCCACAGTAATTTTCACTGCTGCATTAACTCTACTCAGCCTTAGTGTTCACATCCTAAAGCTGGCTAATGAGGAGGAAAAATCAAGTTTTGCTTATCTATTTGTCATATGGCAATGAATTTTCTGCTTCAGAAGTAATGCTGGGCAGGAGGGGATGCAAGAGGAGGATGAAGCACTGGACAAACATGCATTAGATCTGACAAGTTCTGTTCTGGCCCAGTGCTTTTGCAGTGAACTTTTTAAACAACACAATGGGATTTAAAGAAAACATCAGCTCAGCAAACCAGTTCTACTGTTTTATTGTCCTCACTTGGCAACAGCTGAATGTCATGTTTGTGCTGTTCTTGCACATGCCTCTTCATCTTTATTTACAAATAATAATTTATGTAACTAATTTTAACCTTTTATACAACTCTTGAAGATAGTTGTGTGACTTGCAGCATTTATTTGTTTAGAAAATTAATGGTATTGTAACCTTTTGACTCTTCATTTAGCATATTCCTAGTTCCCGTGAGTTTCCAGGTATGTTTAATTACTGGCATAACTCACAGTATACCATAAATTATCTTGTCCCAGCTGTCAGCATTTCTTCAGTGAGGCATTTGTATAATGACATAAAGGATTTTACAGTATAAAAGGTGAAACCGATACACGCAACTAATTTGATATATATGTCAGTTACTCAGCTTAAGACCAGAGATCTAAATGTTTAAATTTAAATCCTTGTTCAAGTGCTCTAGTTTATCATACAAGGTAAAAATCAGCACTTGATTACTTGGTCAAATTCTCAGGCATCTGGCTTGCAAAGCCTTGATTTACTCAGCAGCATTAATTTTGGGTGGAGTTATTTAAAAGCTCAGAAACATTCTTTAGTAGAGAATGGAAGAGTGGAAGAAAACCATTAACTATATATTCTCACAAGTGTGTTCTTTCAGAAGCTGAAGTAGGACTTCTTTGGGCAAGGAGAGGCAGATGCATTTTTGTGTGGCTATGCATGCATTACTGATTGTGTCTTCCAGTGTTTTCAAGAAAAAAAAAATCATTCATATTGCCATCTTCACACACTATTTGGGGAATGTCCCAGAAATGCCTGCTCTTGCTGGAGAAGTCAAGGTGAGTAGCAGTGAACTGAAATCTGATCCCCTTCAAACTGTGTAGGAAAGGTTGCCATCGCTTTTCCATAGAAAATTCCTTCTGCTAACTAAAATCCAGTATAACTTTTCCCAACTGCAGTCAATGTATTGGTGATCCAACAAGCAAACATCAGATGCTAGATTTACTTTCTTTGTTAAAATACAACTGTCTAGCCTGTAGGTTAAAATCCAAGCAACCGAAGGCCTGCTCAGTTTTCTTTTTTTTTCATTTCTTTGCAAAGACAGATAAAAGGAACAGAAACTGCAGTGGGCACAGTACGTGAGCAATAGGATCTCTGGGAAGCTGTAACCTAGAGTGTCTATAGAAACTAGCCAAGCACAGCTCTGTAGTTCACCTTAAGGGATTTCCTGCTTGAGATTTTCAGCTGATTTCAGCTATAGCAATATGCGGTAAAGGAAAACACAGTCTCCTGGGTAGGGCACATGTACTGTACCCGAAAGAACTTACACATGAGTTGAAACTTTATACAAAGCACGTTCTCCACCCTCAGATAAAGGAAACAGTCAGCAAAGCGCACAGAACAAAGATGCCTATGACTCATGAAACAGATTAATGGGGGTTTACCAGCATGCCTAGTTTGAGTTGAGTATAAAGGATAAAAGATGTCTCAGACCATCCCTAGTGAATTAAGCAAATGCTGGATTCAGCTGTGGTTATGCTTGCTGTTCATATTTGGAAGCTGGTTTCTGTTGGAATTTATCGTATCTGTTGTTTTTCTTCATAAAATCTTTTTCAGTGTAACCAGTAACTGTGGGCCAAAAAGAAGGCATGCACACATACAAAAGCTGTGGGTTGTATTTTAATAGGGATCCCTACTGCTTATCATTGCTGGTTTATGTAATTGTCTGGAAAAGGTCAGCATAGTTTGTGCTGTGAACAACTGAAGCTGAAAATTTTGATTTTTTTTTTTTCTACTGGACTTGTAATTTTCAACTAAATGCAGTATGAAAAAGGAACTGTAGAAAAAACAAAAAGAGGCAATTCCGGCCTCAGGCCATTGCACCTTTGTTCTTAAATTGTTGTGAATCTTACTAACAAAGCTAGTCCCAAATAACGGTTGGTTATAAAATGTTTGGTTTGAAGACAAAAAAATGTTCAGATCTTTAGCTCTAAGGCCAGTCCCATAGTGCTTTGTTTGTTTGTATCTCACTTACAAACTCTGTGCTAGAATATCTATAATTTTGTCGGGTTTTTTTTCTCTAGCACATACACAGTCATCTGAAGCATGACTTTTAATGTTGATTATAGCTTTAGCATAGAATTTAAAGCATTCGCTTTGCTTTTCACGTTGTGCAGTTTTTCAAAGCAGGTGACTGGTTGCTTAGAGGAGGACAGAGCTGAGGGAGGGTTCCTGCTGTTGGCTGAGTGAAATTGGCCTCTGCTGTCATGAGGAAGATGAGGAAGAAAAATTCAATGCCAGCTTTTATTTGAACTAAAGAGCATGCTGGAAGAAGGCTCTGAAAGCAATTTGGGCATGGCACTTGGTTCTTGAGGAACTGGGGAAGGAAGCCAGCCAGCCCTTGTGTTGGATTAAGGTGGTATGCTGACGGCCCACCTGCAAAGCCAAGGCAAGCTGTTGTTTTCTTTAGAAATGGGGACCACTGGCAATGGAGTTATGGAGCTGCAATCTGAGGAAATTTAGAGTAATGGCAACTGGACTGAAACTGAAACTAGTCCAGGGAAGGGACTGGTAGAGGGAACCACCCTTAAGGTTCTTCAGCACTTTTATCCCTTATTGTTTAATATCTAATAGATGGAGTGCAAGGAATTTTCTTCCAGTGTTCATGGTGAAAAACAGTATTAATTTCTCAAGTTAGAATTAAAAGACTGCATCTTGCTAGTTTTGCTGTCTGTGTTTGGGAAAGCAGAGAAATACAGAGATATGCACAACAGAAACATAGCTGAATTGTTATGAAAACATGCGCTTCTTGATGAGCAGTGGGAGTAACTCCTTAAAACCACTTTACTTGTAGAAGCTTCTTCTGAAACAGATGAAAATATTTTTATCAACAGTCTCCCAAGCTGTGCTTCTACCAGGGGAGCTTGGGAGTGATGCCCAGCCCTTGGCTTCAGATGTAGCACTTTGTACCATCCCAGATACACATCTCTCCTAGAAAGAGGCATGGGAGATAGTTGCAGGGTTTTTCAAGAGGTCCTATAATCAGGGTGACTGGGAATCAACACAGCTGGTTTGATGTGGAGGTCCTGCTGTGGAATATGTCTGTCCTTTGAGGTAAATGTAGTCACACATGCCTAAAAATTGAGAGCATGGTTATTATGTAAGGAGTCCATCTACACAAGTAAGAAGAACATAGTATCTAGGAGACTTGCTTTGTAGTCACAGAGGCAGCCATAAAGAGTGCCTTTTGACACACCTGATGTCCCTTTCATAAAATATTCAATGTAGCATGTGAATAGTGAGCTGTAACCAAAGCAAGATGTTTTATTTCTGAAAGCAGTATTCTGTCGGTGAAGGGAGATGCATGCCAGATTGACTTACAGCAGCAGAAGCTGCAAGACAGCTGTCCCATCGGAATTAATCTAAAGTGAAGTCTTTCTTTCAGCAGGATGTGTGTATTCGTTTGGCATTTGTTTCTTCTTTGTAGCCTTGTTTTGCCCCAAATCAGATACAGTAAAAGATGTTAATTATTCGTATTTGAATTGTGTTTTATAATGAATATGGCTTCCTGGGAACAGGACACCTGTGTATACATTAGTTTCACTTAGAGAATGACGAGCCTATAAATAGGGCAGGCAATTGTATGTTACCTCTACCTCCTCTGAGGTTTGTTTTACCATTATTAGCCATTTGCATGTATGTGGCTACAGCAGTGCAAAGGCCAGATAAAAGTCTGTAATGCCACCTGCTGCACCTGTGAAGAGGAATATCCTTCAGCAGGTCCTAGGACTATTGCAGATAACAGATTTGTAGAGATACTCGCACACCTGACAGAAGTGCTGCTTCTCCTACCAAAGCCAAAACATGCAGAAACCCACAGAAAGTTAAAAATTCCTTGTTGGCAGGAAAGCGCAGTCCAGGGTTTGTCCTAGCAGGAAAATTGCCTTGGGAAAGGGAGAAGAACAGAGGGCCCTTGGCTGGGGGTGCTGTTATGTGAAGATCTGCTCTTGTAATCCTTCAGCGCTAGGGACAGTCATGCAGTGAAATGCAAAGGGGCCATGCAGGGTGGCAGCAAGTGCTATTGGTGGTATCTTTGCATTGCCTCCAGAGCTTGTCTGCTTGTTCTGAATAAGTTTGTGTGCCAGCGGAAATCCAGAAGAAAATACAGGCACAGAATTTAATTTTCTGTGTGTAAGGGAACAAGGCTGGACTCTGCATAAGAAATAGGGAGGATCTGAAATTAGTCATGACACAAAGTGGCTTTTGTGGGATATAACCAGATCATCTGTGCTTGCTAAGACAGCCCTTCAGCTGTCCTAAAACTGCCTGCTGGGGACCTAAATGCTGACTTTTGTCAAAAGATCAAGTGCTAAATAAGAAAAATCAACATGTCAGAAAAATTACCCTCTGGAAGTGAGTGAGGGTATGGCAGGACAAAATATCAGAAAAAGGCAGTCTTGTTTAAGTCAAACTGGAAGTAATGCAAGGGTGCGAGTGGCAAGTGTTAGTCATTGGTATTTTCTGCTCCTGCTACGCACCCCGGCAGATTCCAGCTGCCTGCTTAGGCCAGATGCAGCTGTGCGGGGCAGGGCGCTGGGCAGTGCACAGCCCCCAGCTGCGTCTGTGGGCCTGAACCTTCTGGCCAAACTAAGGCTGAACTCTCCTCCTTTCCTCCACAGACCTTTGCTTAGCAAAAGAGTAACTTTGGAGTATGTGTTCTCCTGGTGGTGTGGAGGACCTAACTTCTCACAGAGGTTCTGCATGCTCTGGATTTGGTAGAAGACTTCAGAGGACAACCTCAAAACCTCAGTCAAGAGTGAATACTCCCAGAATCCTAGCTGGTACTGACTAAATGTCTGCTGAATGGCACAATGCCAAGCACTACAGTTTATGTTGTTATTCCCCTGGAAGGAGGTTTGCTCCTTTATGCGATGATAATACTTTAATCTTGTATCAATGTTAAGTCTTTGAGAGGCTTTTAACTAGCAGAAACCTAGAATACTACACTGGTCGACTAGATTCTGTCTTATCAGCAATGAGAACAGCTGCTAATATTTTCCTGGGTTATGTTTTATTTATTCATAGAGGCTAAAAAAGACCAGATAAATGGACTTCATGGACCATTTGTTTAAGACTGTACACTCAGCAAAGTCCAAATGAATAAGCCTAGTACTCCTTCTTTCCCTGCTGCAGTATTTACATATGGCAAAGCTCCAGCTCCTGCAGCACTGATGGTTTGTAAAGCATCATTTAAGTCCCTAGCCCTGCTGCAAGTAGCCCCTCTGAGTGCTGAAGACCAGCATAACTGCAGTGCAGAGGCTTTCTGTTTTCATTCTTCCCAGACATCACCCAGATAACAAAATCAATTTATCACCACCTGACAGCATGGACAAATCACAGTTTTCCTTCTTCTTTTCTCCTCCTTTTCTCCTCCTTCTCTTCTTCTTCTCCTGCTTCTCTTTCTTCCCTTAGATAACGAGTTTAGAAGAAAATCAAAAAACATTTGTGTCCAGATACAGACTTGCCACTGAAGGAAGGGTATCTGTTGCCCAATGGACTTCTGGTTGTATGATACAGCCTTTCTTCTCTCAAACTGGAGCTGAGCTAGTTTTGTGTTTCTGGGAGGAGCATGCAGCACGCTGGGCAGAATACAGAAATGCTGCTCTTAGATAATAGGATATCAAGTAACAGCCTAGCTTCCTAGTAGCATTGGCAAGCTGAAAACTTGGTGCTTGAGGCAGGATTAGCAATAGCAGCCCATTTCCACTGCAGTGGAATTGGTCAGATCCTCTTTCAGTTCATGGAAAATAATAACATTTAAACCTTATTGCTGGGCCTCCAGCTCTTCCATGCATGCACAGCTTTCTGGTGTGTTGATATGGTTAAGGCTAGTGAAACACAGTACTAAAAATATATTTTGAAGGTACAATGACAGACAAGCCTTTAGAAGATTTTCAGTACTAACAGCACTGAATCCAAGCTTTTCTAGACCCCATCTCAAGATAATGTTCTTAAAATATGATTCAAGGAAATGGAGTCCTAAACATGGGCTTATATATCTGTCTTTATGTGGTTCTAACCTCTGAAATCCTGAAATATTTGTCTGTTACAGTTGTACAAATCAGAGCAAATCGAAGTCAAACATCCTGGGACCTGTTGCTTTTTTTACCTCATGCCAATGTAATTAAGGAAAAAGCTAAGAAAATACTTACACCAAGTAAGAAGTGAAAAACATTGTGGCAAATAAGCATGCACATCTGTCTTCCGTTAGCATGCTATGACTCACACAGATGTCTGGAGACCATCCCATTTCCTTCCTGCCCTGAAAAAGTATCACAGAATCACAGAATAGTTGGGGTTGGGAAGGACCTCTGGACATCATCTAGTCCAACCCCCTGCTAAAGCAGGTTCACCTAGAGCAGGTTGCACAGGATCATGTCCATGTGGGTGTTGAGTATCCCCAGAGAAGGAGACTCCACAACCTCTCCGGGCAGCCTGTTCCAGTGTGCTCTCACCCTCATGTAAAGAAGTTTTTCCTCATATTCAGATGGAACTCCCTGTGTCGCAGTTTGTGGCCATTGTCCCTTGTCCTGTTGCTTGACACCACTGAAATGGGTCTGACCCCATCCTCTTGACACCCACGCTTAAAATATTTGTATGCATTGATAAGAGGTTTTCACAATTATAATGTAGACACCTTGTTTTAGACTTAATTTTATTTTCTGTGCAGGAAATTAATTCTAGAGAAAATAGCATGGATGCCAGTTGCTAACTAGTTGAGGAAGAAAACAGAGTAATAAAGTATACTTACTCTTACATTTTATCTTTTTCTGTGCATTGCTCAGTGCTGCTTCTAAAATTGTTCAGGAGTACTAAGCTAGCATGGTATGTCTGCTGTTCCTCATAATCTGTGTCTTCACCATCTTGATGTAGGGTACTGAGGGAGCTGGTGGAAGTGCTCACCGAGCCACTTTCAATCATCTATCAGCAGTCCTGGTTAACTGGGAAGGTCACAGTTGTCTGGAAGTTAGCAAATGTGATGCACATCTACAGGAATGGTCAGAAAGAGGATCCAGGGAACTACAGGCCTGTCAGCCTGACCTCGGTGCTGGGGAAGGTTATGGAGCAGATCATCATGAGTGCCATCATGTGGCATGTACAGGACAACCAGGTGATCAGACCCAGTCAGCATGTGTTTATGAAAGGCAGGTCCTGCTTGACAAACCTGATCTCCTTCTACAACAAGGTGACCCACTTAGTGGATAAGGGAAAAGCTGTGGATGCTGTCCACCTAGACTTTAGTAAAGCCCCTGACACTGTTTCCCACAGCATTTTCCTGGAGAAACTGGCTGCTCACAGCTTGGATGGGTGTACTCTGTGCTGGGAAAAAACTGGCTGGATGGCCAGGCCCGATGTGTTGTGGTGAATGGAGTTAAAACCAGTTGGTGGCTGGTCACAAGTGGTGTTCCCCAGGGCTCAGTACTGGGGCCAGTTCTCTTTAACATCTTTATCAATGATCTAGATGAGAGGATTGAGTGCGCCCTCAGTAAGTTTGCAGATGACACCAGCTTGGGCAGAAGTGTTGATCTGCTTGAGGGTAGGAAGGTTCTAAAAAGGGGTCTGAACAGGCTGGATCCATGGGCTGAGACCAGTTGTATGAGGTACAATAAGAAGTGATGGGTCCTACACTTGGGTCACACCAGCCCCACACAGCGACACAGGCTTGGAAACCTGCCTGGTAGGAAAGGGCCTGTGGGTGCTGGTTGACAGCCAACCAGGCATGAGCCAGCAGTGTGCCCAGGTGGCCAAGAAGGCCAACAGCATCCTGGCTTATATCTGAAACAGTGTGGCCAGCAGGACTAGGAAGTGATTGTCCCCCTGTACTGGGCACTGGTGAGGCCGCACCTCGAATGCCGTGTTCAGTGTTGGGCCCCTCACTGCAAGGGGGACATAGAGGTGCTGGAGCGTGTCCAGAGAAGGGCAACACAGCTGGTGGAGGGTCTGGAGCACAAGTCTTGTGAGGAGCGGCTGAGGGAACTGGGGTTGTTTAACCTGGAGAGTAGAAGGCTCAGGAGAGACCTTACTGCTCCCTACAACTGCCTGAAAGGAGGTTGTAGCAAGGTGGGTGTTGGTCTCTTCTCCCAGATAACAAGTGACAGGACAAGAGGAAAGGGTCTCAAGCTGGGCCAGAGAAGGTTTAGGTTAGATAGTAGGAAAAATTTGTTCACTGAAAGGGTTGTCAAGCCCTGGACCAGGCTGCCCAGGGAAGTGGTTGAGTCACCACCCCTGGAGGTATTCAAAAGACGTCTAGATGTGGCGCTTAGGGACATGGTTTAGTGGTGGACTTGGCAGTTTAATGGTTGGATTTGATGATGAAGGTCTTTGCTAACCTAAACAATTCTATGATTCTATCTGTGATTCTACGGATAAGAAGAACATTTCAAGGCTTTGTAACGAAACTTTCCACAAAACAGTCATGGAAATAAGAAGTAGAAGGGATAGAGAAGGGATGTGTCAGTGGGTTCAGACCTTTTAGCCTGGAGGGGAGGTCTCAGTGTTCCTCTTTGTCCTGTTTCTGTATTTTGTGTGAAGCAGTCACTAGGTAAAATGCAGGATGACTCTTGGAAATAGTGCTTATGCCTCTTCATGAAGCTGGCCTGTACAATAGAAATCTGTGTATTCAGGTGGTCAATAGATCAGAAATATAAACGAATTTGTTGTAAAAGTAGAGGTAACAGCTATCTTCCAGTGATTCTACAGCTGCAATTGCACAGAAAAATAAATGTTTGTATGAAGAACCAGCAGTGATTATTAATAATCAATAATTATTATCAATTATTAATTAGTCTTGTTTAACAGAAAGAAAATGTCGCTTCATACATAGATAATGAACATATTGGAGTTCATATAGCGAACAGATACTATTTAGTAGTATGGTGGTGTGTCTGAGAGAAACACTTGGCTTTTAGCCATATGTTGAGAATTACAGTGTGTTCCCTGGACACAAGAGAAGTCATTCCATAAATATTTACTATGAATGCATTGTTAACATTTGATTAGTATCAATGGACAAGAGATAAATGTTGGTTGTTCTGTTTAATCTTGTGGTCCTTGTTCATTTACACTACTTTGTTTTCCCAAGGAAAAAGGATGCAAAGTTTAAGCAGTTTAGAGCAACAAGCTATCCTTGCAGCTAGAACTGTTCTGTATTTTCAGTAAAATGATAACATGTGAACACTCTCATTAGCTGAGTGGCAAATTAGGAAGATGTCATAGTGTAAGGCTTTCCATAAGCATATATTGAATGTTTCAAGTAAAACAACCTACCATTTAACAGATTATGGTTTTCAGAAAGATTACTGCATTCACATGGCTGGATTGCTATTGGAAGAGCCAGATGAAGCTGATGCAGTTCCAGATGCTAAATATAAAAAGCTTATTGGAAGGCTCAACAAATGTAGCATTTACAGCCACAGACTTGCTGCTGAGGTACCAGCTAAGTGAGGTTTGTATACTTTCGATGTTGAAGCACTGCAATGCACAGCATAATACATCAGGGGAATGTTAGTCTTGATGTCTCGGATACACATTCATTTGCAAATACTCAGTCTATAAACTAAGGACTGTTTCCTTTATCCATAGACATATATTTTTGTGGCCAACTTCAAGGAGCATTTAAGTATACATAGCAAGGAAATAAGTAAGATTAATGCAAGCAGCTGTGTTAAACGGTTTGAGTAGCTTTTCAGATAAACAGAACTGCTAGTGGAAATGCTGAAGGATGCTGACATTTGGTCTCAGGCTGTAACATTTCTTTTTGTGTGTTATTTAGTGGACCTTGAGAATCTGAAATAGTGTCCTTGGTTTTGAATGGGAGAAGGGGTAAAATACATTCATTAAAGGTGATCAGCAAATGCAAAGTGTTCCTCCCAGCTTCTTGGCTACTGCTCGCCCCTCCCTGCAAGCCATTCATTCCTGAGGCTTGTGGTTCTGGCAGAGCAATTCTTCATTAGTCCTCAACACTCAGCTGTTTTACAAATAAAATAGTCTGATATTTTTTTAAAAAAATACTGAGTCTTCCTGGTAAAATAAATGCAATCTGACCAATAAAAGATAAGTGGGCTGTTCTTCTTAGTCCCATGGTGCTCAGAGCAGAAAGAAAATACTGCAAAGAGTTGCCCTAAAGCTAATGGTACCTGGCGGGCCACTGTTTACATTTTTGTTAGAGCTCTGAAGCCACTGATTTCAGCAACTTAATGGACACCATGATGGAGATATTTCGAAAAATGGAAAGGCATGATTACTTGCCTTAAATGCAAATTGTATTGTATGATTTATCCTTCCCATAGTGCATAGTGCAATTGAATCAACTGATCTCTTACTGTGTTTCAGGTTCAACAATGCTCAGGCTTTATAGGTGATCTACTCATGTCAGCACATGGCTGATTGGTAAAGTGGTGAGTTAAATCGTATGCCAGTGTCATAAAAGTCTTCTGAAATACTGTGCCACTCACAGATCCACAGAGAGGAATGATCACTGTGGAAATGGGAGATGGTAGACTTCCATGTGAAAACTTATTTCTCAGATCTCACTGCCTCCTTGGTGGAAAGGTGACATACCAGAGGTGCATAATGAACGGCTTGAGAGAATTCTGAGACTGGCACATTTATACTTTTCATGTTTGTCACTGACGTAACACATCTAATGAAATGCCATCTTCATATTGGCTCACATTATTGTTCTGGCACAGGCATTTAAAAGAGATTCCTGTTGTACTTTTTATTATGCCCAAGTCATTATTCATATAGATTAGATAAGAGCAAGGACCGTCTGTGTGTGTGTATGTGAGGGAGAGTGTGCGTGCATGCACTCATGCACAGGGGGAAGCAATTGGGAAATGATCAGCACATAGTAACAGAAAACAATAGGTCTCTTTACTGTTTCTAAGATGAACCCCTTTAAAATTATAATGAAGTGTCTGACATTGCAAACACAGAATCACAGAATTGTTGAGATTGGAAGGCATCTCGTGAAATCATCTAGTCCAACCCCCTCTGCTAAACCAAAGTCAGTCAGAGCGGGCTGCTTAGGACTAGCCTCATTCTGATCATCAAATAATTATTGGATTACTAAAAAAACTATGGTAGTGACTTAGAGTCATGTGTTTTGTCTTATTGGATTCTGTACTTATCATTCATGGTTCCTGTTTCAAATGTTTCTCTGAAACCATTACAATGAAGAATTGTAATGAAGAAAAAAACCTAGAGATTCTCCCTTCATCACATGGTTCCAAGAGCTGAAGTTTAAGACAAAAAATATATACAGAGATTTTTGAATTACGCTACAGTGTCCCATCTACTCTAGCCTCCACAAAAAGTTGTGGAGAGCAGAACTAACAGCTAGCACTTGAGCAGAGCAGTGGTTATGAATTAACTACCTGGACTGTCAATAAAATGAATCTTATAACCAATAATTTCTTCAGGCTTTCCTCAGCTCAGGGATGAAAACTAGCAACTGTGTTAGGCAGAAGCCACAGCCAATCTCTGCTACCGTTGTGAATTTTTTAGGAGAGGTTCACTCCACTTGTTCTTGATATGGTTTGATTGCTTCAAACACAGTACAGGAGAGGGAAATGTTGATGAATAACTTTGAAACCTTAAAATGTTGATAATTATTATTTGCTTTGCTCTTCTGGAAGCTTCAAATTCTTGCTTATGCCATCTGCATTTCCATCACATAACTTTCAATGATTCATACCCATCTCCTGTTTGTCATAATTGTAATTTCAACCCCCTTGTTTACATGTACCACACCCTGAAGTTGCTAGCTTGTTTTTTAAAATAACATCTGTTCTTACTCATTTAAATACCCCATAAAGACTGCTGAGACAGGAGAATTTTTCCTCCTCGTGTGAGTCATGTCACAGGCATGATGCATGTAGGTTTACCAAAGGGTCTGGTCTTAGAATGAGATGAACAGGTAAAACCCCAAGATTAGCTGCTTGGTTTTTTTTCCAAAGATCACCTTGTGGCTTGGTTTGGCTGCAGGATAATTAATTTACAGGTTTGCTCCTCTAACTTTTTTACAGACATACCTTGTCATTTCTGAGAAAGCCAAAGTGGTTTTGAAAGTTTGCATGGTTTCTATGAATTCCTTCATCTCACATTGTATTGCCAATTGCCAGTAGGCATCAATGGAGATTCCTAGTAGGTCCTATTCAAGAGATGGTACCAATTTTGAAAAAAGCTTTTTATGCCTTATTAAAGTAAACCTGATCTGACTTTACAAGATTATCTAGAGGAGGTTTCTTACTAAGAACAGGTTTACTTCTGGTACATTATTTCCTACTCCTATTTATTTGCAAATCCAGGACAACTTATCTTGGGCTTTGTTTCGAGGAATATATCTTCTTCTAGAAGTTTCCTCTTTTTAAAACCTGAATTTCTGTGTGTTCTGACTTCAGTGAAGCTTTTTTCAAACAAAATCCCTCCAGATTCATGGTGCTCTAATTCATAACTCCACAATACTGAAAAGAGATATAAGTGAATGATCTGCAAATATTCTTGTTTTCTCTGTAGCTCTGTTACAGGACCAGTGCACCACTACATAATCTCTTTGCAGTGCTACTTGCAGCCCTCTCATTGTGACTGTGCTGTAGAGCTACATAACCTCAAGAGGGCTTCTAGGCAGAGTAAAAGCACCAGGACACATGGGGGCAGAGATGCATGCTTCAGATGAAAGTTAGACTAATGGCCACCGAGTAATTAATATTTCATGGTGCCCAGGATGGCTGATATGAATTTGGATTTAATTTTGGGGTGTTTGTGTTTGGTGTATAAATATTTGTTGAAACATTTGCACTTTTTTTTTCCTGAAAATAACCATATTAAACCCAGTCTTGATAAAATCTTAACTTAGTAAGTAAAAGTCAATTAGCTACTAGAAAGTGGACGTTGACCAAAAGACACAGTTGTGTCAGAGTTGAATGAATGGGGACAACCAGAAATTGTAACCAATGGACACTAGTTAACAGAAAAAAACCCCTTCAATTTTAAGAGTCAAATTTTAAAATAAAACTTGTAATCTGCCAAGTGGAATTAAAAGATAGCCTCCTAGTGTTCCTGAAGGTGCCAAGATACTTAAAATCACAAGAGCTGGGTAGTGGGAAAAAATAGACTTTGGACTTCCTGGCTATAAGGAAGAAAACACACTGATGTGCTGACTGATACCTTCAGTCAGATCCTTTCCCATTATTTCTTGCCAGGAAGCTGGAGTGTGTGACCTCATTCCTGGAGTGGGTCCTTCACTTTTCCTATTAAGGATAACTAGTCCAATAGAGGTAAATCTTGAGGAACGTTCTTGAAGCCTCATGGAAAGGAGGAAGGAAGCTGAGCAAAGCTCTTTTTCTTCATCTCCCAGTTATAGGACACCTCCCATTGTGTCTCCTCTGGGCAGTGCTCCTGCCCTGTTTCTCTGCTCAATATTACTTGAGTCTTCCAAAATTTCATCTTGTTTCCATCTGACTGGAAGAAGTGATCAAATTGGAAGTAGGAGCCTGAGAGAAAGATTAGTGAGCTGCTTGTGTCCTTGTCTCTCATCAGGTATCTTGCAGTTAGATGTAGTGGGCGCATTGAACCTGTCTTGCCTTTTCGAGACCTAAAAACTGTGACAGATTTTGGTTATAAAATAAAAATCTGTGCTGCAAATTGCAGCTGTTCAGGAGCTGACCCATGAGCAGTTCTGATCTCTGCTGTAGCAGAGGGAAGACAGTTGGCTGTGGCAGAAACTATATATGACTGTGCTCTGACCGAAGCCACCTTCACATGAGAGTCATCTGCGTACAAGCCGGTTGCTGATCTCTCTGTTAGGTGAATGCAAGACTCTGCTGGGTCTCTGGTGGAGAAGGAAGGGGCCTCCAGTCACATGTAGAGGCTGGCATTTGTGGAGCCACGTGATGTGGCTAAGCTAGAGGTGGAGTTGCAGATGGTGACTTGTGATCTACTGGTGGGACATGGCAAGTGTCCCATGTGGGACATGGGTGGCTTCAGTTTCCTCTCCAGTCCACCTCTTTTCAGAGAGCAGGCAGTGGAGAAACAGACTAGGAAAGTAACACTCTCCCTCTCTCCCCACAGCTCTTCAGGGGAGATCTTGAAGGGCCCTTACATTTGTGGTCACGCTATGTACTTATGGTCACACTATGCGGTCAGGACTTTGTAACTTGAAGAGATTACCATTAGCATTGCCACAATTAAATATATATTAATAAAAGGTGCTGCAACAAGCATTACAGATGTGAAATTTGCTAGTAAGCTGTGGCTATGTAGAATGTATATGTGACCTGTTAGGTGACCCTGGAGCATGCTGAGGTTATTAGGAAGCCACAGCTGGGAATGTTAGATTTCTAATCAGGAAATACCCTTAAGAATGTTGAAGATAACGGAGACATTCAAGCAACCAGCCATTGTACAGAGGTCACAAAACTTGACAGTGTACACAGTAGTTTGTAACAACCGGAACAGGCAGAGCCTGAGTATCTAAAACTGTGATGAAAAACACTACTGCATGCACTCTTGCTTCAGCACGGAGTATGCAGAAATGTTCACTTGTTACTTGGTATTACTATATACATAAGTGTTTTAACATCATTAGGGGTAACAAAGGACCCATGCTTGTGTCTAAGCTAGTATCCTCCCTGAGGGTTTGTTGTAACAAAGGCAGCTACAACTGCCCGTCCTATGTATAAAATGAAAAAACCTTCTATTTACAGCCAGGTAGTTTTACCTTGAGCTGAAGAAGTAAACAGACCTCAAAAGTTAGGTGATTACTTCATTGTCTTTGCATTTGTCACCATGGGTGGTTGTAGGGCCTACATGATAAATAATTAATGATGGCTTGTATGAAGAGTGAGGGTGCATTGAAAAATAAGCATGATTAATTTGCTTTTCTTTTAGAGACAGTTATTCCATCCACAGCCCTGAAAGGAAAATCAGAGCAAGGCAACAACTCTTGACAAGTTTGAAACATATCACTTTAGTGGCCTGTTAGGTAAGGCTTTGGAAGAGCGATGGAGGGAAGAAATAAGTTAGAATTTTGTACAGCAAAACCTTGTTATGAGAGAACTCCAGGACAAGATAATGATATTGTTCTTTGTTTCATAAACAGAAAAGTTATGACTTTCCTAGCATATGTCACAAGGCCAGCACTTAACAAGACATGCAGTCTCACCTCAGCTGCAGCACAGACCCTGTAATAAGGGACTAGCAGCTGAGCTAGCTGAGATGCGATGTTAACACTAATCCTAACTCCTTGGAGAACAAGTAAAGAATGAAAGGACACATAGTCAGAGTTCTGTGCAAGCACTATAATGAGTGTATATTGCCAAGGGAAGCACTGTTGCATTTTTTTTTTTCTAAGAGTTCTTTTTTATACTATCCAGCTGTGGCAGAGATGTAGCTAGTTTGAGCTTAACAGAGGTGAATGCCTCAGTTGGGGAAATGAGATCTGCTCTACTAACATTTGTTATGGATGGGCCGAACTTATGGATATACAAATTCTTCTGTATTCAGCCTTTGAATCTGGCATTATAATTTAATTCACTTTATAAGCAAAACTTGGTTCCAGGTAGCCATTGGTATTGAACAACCTCACAAGTTTTTCGATATCTAGACTGTAAGAAAATCACTGATACAACTGGTCTTTTGACAACAATGGAGAGTGCTCAACAGATCTCTCTGGAGAAATGCAGTTCCAAGGAGTAGCTCTGTGAAGAAATGAAGAACAGTAAATGTCTTTTGCTGACATCATTTCCCTTCTTCTTCTTTTCCCCTCCCCAGCTTTTCAAACAGCAGCAGCATTAGCTTTCCATTACTGTGTTGCTGAATCTTTCTTTTCATTAATTCCTGGCTCATCTTCCTCTGAATCACGCCAAAATTTAACCCAGTGTGAAATTTTATGATGAGGCTGCAAAGTAGAAACTTAGCAGTGGAAGCTGATGTCCACATGCAAGAATGTATACAGTCTCGACCATATTTTCAGGGACACTTTAGGGTGGTAGCTGCCCTGATCCAGTTCTACACATTGGAGATTAAATGAAAAAAAGTAACAGCAAGAAAAGCCCACTTCTGCCATAATTCAGCCTCTGCTTTCCAAACTGTAACTGGCTTCGTGCCAAAGACTCACAGTTCTTTCTTCCAAAAGTAGTTTTTCCAGTCTTCCAAACACACCTGCTTCTGACTGGAATAATGGTGAATTTAAAAAAATGGTTCTAGTTCCAGTGGAAAAAGATGTGTCTAGGCCACTGCAAACAGTATAACTTACTACTCTGTTATTGTAGCTAATTTTTTGCTAACTGCTATTAGCAGTGTTTTCTTTCTCCCTTCTTTGTATTTAGCCAAGAAAACAGAGATACCTCTTCCCAGCTGGCCTCACACTTTATATTCTATGTGTAAAATACCTTCCTTTTTCAAAGTATTCCTTTGGGCTACCAATGAGTTGGACAGACGGGGAAGTTTCTTAATAATGCTTTGAAATAAAATTGCCAGAAATACCAACTCTCCCATCTTCCTGTAAATTGCCAACTCTCCCATTTTCCTGTATCCTCATTCTTTTCCTCTTATTTCATAGCTACTGATAGCTTGAGACAGCGTTTGACATGGTTAAACTGAGGCATAAAAGTATTGCAGATGTTAGATGAAAGCAGGGAGAGATCCAAGAACTGAAGCAGAAGGGCAGTCTTGGCCTTTCAGCATATGCCAGGAAAGCAAAGGAAGTGTGGGCCAACAAAAGAAAAAGTAAAAACACTTTCTACCAGAAATGGAGCATTTGTCATACTGGCTTTTTAATATAATGGAAACCTTAGAAGAAAAAGCACTGGTGATTGATCACTTCTCTGACTTTCCTTATGAGGCAGTCTGAAGATGACCATTTAAAGGAAGCTGAACCAACATTTCTAACCTGCATTGTAAAACTCTCATTGGTATACAGGAGGCTGTTCTTTCATACTGACACTCTCATTGCCATCTTGTGGTTTTTTTACTTTATATGAAATTATGAAAATGCCCTGTCTTCAGAAAAGAAAGCCTATGTATGTCCTACAGATGCAGTGTGCAGGCTTCTGCATCACTCTAGCTCTAATTCTCGATCTTATCCAGTGAAATTTTAAATAAGCTTTAGCAGGAGTTTGGGAGAATGTTACATGAGCATATCTCACTGGCCAGGATGCACTCCTGGGATATGAGTGTTGTGACAAGGACTTTTGGACCTGAGCTCTCTGTAGATCAAGTAAGTAACTCCAGGAAGAAACGGTGTTACCTTACACTCACTCTTCTCCTTTTAAAGGCACCAAAAGCCTTTCTAGTTAAAGAAAAAAAGAAAAAAAAATAAATCCACATAGAGTTAGGAACTTGCCTGAATCTCCCTGTAGACAAAGTCTATTCTATGTTTGTGCTTTGAACGTTGGGATCTGTGGTACCACAAAGTTCCTTATTCCCTCTGAAGAAGTTGGGAGAGCACAGGCAGCACTAAGCATTACATTAAGTTCTCTGTGAATGTTTCCCTTCCTACTGTTCAATACAGGCATTTGTAAGAATATCTAATAAGGATACTCCTTTGCATGCCATTAATCAGCAAAAGCAATAAAAGAAACGGCATGTTTTGTGTGCTTTTAGTACTAAGTCCCTTGTCATGATGAAAATGAGATGGAGGTGGTTGGGTCAGGATCTCTACTGTCACCAATAATGGGACAGAGCTATACATAATGGATGTCTCCTGTTGTAGTGCCACTCACAGCTGCCATTCTCCTCCTCTTCTTTGTAAAACAATTTCCTTTGGTCCTTGATGCAAGACAGAAAAGGGACCCTTACTCACTCACTATGGGAAAGCATATAGATAAAAGCTGGGAACTGGCTAAATTTTCAATGTATTTTACCACATTTTCCTTTGGAAGTATCCAAAGTCTTCAAACACTTATATTAATACTGACAGAGCAGCACAAGACAGTGCACAGCTTTTTTCAGTGCAAAGCTGTGAGCATCTTTCTAACAGGTGAAAATGCCTATTTTTGGACTTGCAGGATAAACACAGCTGAAAAGTTACAGTTTGTTTTAATGAGGTGAATCATCTTTGTAGTATAAGAAGGCTTCAGTTTTTCTTTTGTCTTGTCTGTGTAAGTAAAACTTTTTCAGTAACATTAACCAAATTGTGAATGGTACTTTGGTAAGGTTACAAAATCACTGTCTCAAAAGTAAAGATATAGTGGAGGTGCACATTTTTGCAGCTATTAAATGCTGTCTTGTGCCTTTTGTGAATCTGCAGTGTGATGTATGTCTCAAAAAGATTTTTTTCCCCACTGGTCCTGCTGTATCACTTTGTGCCCGGGGGGGATGGAGTTACTTCCCAAGCAGCTATTTCCTTCCTTGTCATTGTGCTGTTCTGTGCGAGGCCTCTTGCCTTGTTTACTGGTCATCTTGCCCAGCTCGCATGATGTACCTGTTCTCTGTGACTCCTTCCTTCTGTGTTACTTGATATAGGTGCCTGAGGAGACTGAATGAATGCACCATCACATCATTCCTGTGGGAGAGGGAGATGGTACCCTTTCCATTTGACTAAGAAGAAATTGAGAGGCAGAGGAACTCATGGAAAATCCTTCCACTGTTTTGGAAAGTCCAGCCTGAAACCTCTGCAACCTGATTTTCTGAGAGCAACTTACATTAGAAGTTCATAGAATAGCTCTTGGTTTTCAGCTCCAGTTTGCAAGAAGCAGGGTTTTAATATTCACTTAGAAATTTTGATGATAAAATAATTACAGGCATACACAATTTCAGATTCTGTAGAAACACTTTTTAAAAACAGCACTGTAACAGTGCATTGATACTTCAGTGACTCAGTTGGCTCCACTAGAGCGTAAAACAGGTATTATATGAAGAACAAATTACACTCTTTCTACCACATATTTATAGAAATTTGTTCTTATGCTAGCACAGATAGAGTAAGTCTCCAAACTAATAATCAGACTGCAATTATGAAGCTCCCTGACTTATGTGCCATGCTGTCTCAGGTTCTATCACACTGATGACAGCTATTTATCTTAGATCTCAGCTCTCCTAGAAACAGTCTAAATTATTTGCCTCTCAAGAGACAGGAGTCAGGCTTGCTGCAAGTGATAAAGAGGAAAAATATGCTGATCAAGTGCAATACACAAGCTGGAACATCCATTATTTAAGCGTATTTCAATTATTTTAAACATATCACTGCACTAGTCTTTGTTTTCAGTGGCCTGATCTTCAGAGCCTGTGTACTGACTTAAACAGCTGAGGGCCAATCTTTAAATCTGGGAGTGTTGTTCATGTTGTTTTTTTGTTTTTTTTTTTCCATTTGGTTGATGTACCTTTAACCCTATTGTCTTTTCTTGTCCTCCTCCTTCCCTGTTTTGACAAAAGCTGCTGATGATTCCTAGTGGTTCCCAGTGTCAGGAGCTGCTAGCGGAAAAGTGTTTATAAGATACTTAGCAATTCTTGAGAAATTAGAAACAGTTGTCCTTGTTGCATGTGAAAAACTATGCAAAATCCATCCCAGAATAGCCCACAATAGCCTGCTGTCCTCTGGGCCATGTGGACTTCTGGTCAGAGGGCCAGGAGTGAAGCACCTTGCCATCATGAACCCAATGGCAGATGTGTGGGTCAACTCTCTGGAGTGCTAGAGATCCTGCCCAGGCTTTGAGACACCATTTTTTTTCCTGGTTTTGGTGAAACTCCCATGCTGTGTTGACAGTAAACTGAACTCAAAAAAATCCATTTTACATCCACCTTTCACTCTTTCATAATGGGATTCTCCTTCTGACACTTTTTTGCTAGATTATGACAAACAATTGTCACAGTTGCTGCTTTCTGTTCTGCTGTGTTCCTTTCTAGCCGCCAGAATACCACTGGGTGAACTTATTTGCAAATAAGGATTCTTTTAGATTTTTGCTAGGAATGGTAGGCTTTGTTTCCTTCCTTTTCTTCTCAATTGCTGTGCCCTATATTGCATAAAAGATAGAGCAGCCATTGGGCATAACCATTCAGGTTTGTTTTTACAGAACCTGCTAATGAAAATAAGCCTAGGAACTCTAGATTTCTGGAGACCTTGCTGTTTATTTGCCATGTCTGCCTATGAACCTTTTACTCATGAGCGAGCTGCATTTTATGAGCTGTGAAGGCATCTTGCAGACTACACTTTTCTGAGTGAGGGTTTTGGGGGCAGCGGTGAGTGCACTGTGCCAGCAGTGCACCCCTGCACCTGCCTGTCCCCCAACAGCCCATGTACTCGGGGTATTACCTTGGGTACCAGGAGGTGCAGCCAAGAGTGCATGAGGATGCACTTGCAGTCCAACACATAGTCCTCAAGGTTAAGCTCAAAATTCAGGCTGAACATTAAAAAACACATCCTCTTTTAATCCTTTAGGCTGGAAGTATGCTGGTCTGGCACGCTGCTTGACAGCTAGGCATTCAGAGGATGATCAAAAAATGAAGGAGAGGGGATTCATAGAAATGTAACACCTTCACCGCTGGGAAAAAAATCTCCTGGGGCTGGTAAAGTGTCAGAAACAAGAAATCAATCATCCCTTTCTATTAATATTATCTCTCCAAAGAAAAGATGACACAATAGTGGCAGGACACTTTTGTTAGTGAGTTGCTTTCCTTCCATCTTATGGGATTGCAGTAACAAAAACATAGCTCAACAATACATATTGCAGTTATGCCAGCGGCAAGATACTATTCAGAAGGAATCATCTGTAAATAAAGATTAAAAAAAGAAAGGAGTGATCAGTGATCATGTGATGATGAGCAAAGATTATTCCCAACTGACCTGGGAAGCAGAAATTTCCAACCCCATTTGGTGTGCAAAGCACTGGGAACACGATTTTTCCCCCTTGTCTTTATCTCTTATTGCTGCCAAGGAAAGAAATTGTAATTTTGTCCTCATTTTACAACAAGTTTGGAGTAATTGGTTATAGTTATATCCTTACAGGGTGCCATCTAGGGGCAACCCATTAAAGCCTTGTCAAAGGTTGAAAGCTTCATCTCTTGGTAAAAATCGAACCTGAAAATACTTCACGATGCTCCAGGGTCTTGCTACAGATACTGAGAACACTGCTTGGAGTACATAGGGTGGCATTAAAACTACAGGAAAAGAGACCGGGAAGAGAATACTACAGGATACAAAGGAAGAAGGTTCAGAAAATCATCATCCCCTCAGCTCCACAAACTACTTGGTGTTTACAGCCAAATCCTCCCATGCCATCCAGTTATTCAACTTACTGTCCAGCTTGTGAGAAAAACTATAAGCTTTAAAATCATATCTCATAAATGTGGTGATGAAATTAAGAGTATTAGTTTTTTTAATTTGTCTTTCTGATAGGACAAAAGGGAAATCTATAATTCTTACAAACATGTGAGGACATTAGCAACCATATTTACCTATATATTTGTTTTATTTTGTTGGCCTGGTTTGATCTCCAGTTCTAACTGTACATATTTTTATCAGTGTATATTTGGACTAATATCATCAGGTTCATAATTACACTTCTGCCTAACATTTCCTTTACTTAGTGTTGCTTGAGTTGGCCTAAACAAGCCAGGTTTTTCTCCTATCTTTCTGGAAGTTATGACAGGCAAGCAAGTAAATTCTGGAGGTCTTGGGGCAGCTAATTATGCTGAGATACTTTGATGACACTTGAATTTCTACCATTATTAAATTTCCTAAAAGAAACTTGCTAAAAAAAATTTATTTTACTTTTATTCTTGTAGAAAAGACTCCTAAAATTCTTTCCAGAAACACTCAGAAGGACCTGTGCATTTAGGACCAGCTCTCCAGTCTTCAGGCAAGGTCCCCTTCTCCTGCAGGAAGCAGCATTTGTTCCTTCCACCATCTGTCTTGCCTGGTCCTTTGTCATCTCTTTTTGGCCTTACATAGTTGAAAAACTGTATCTCTCACTTGCTTGTCTTTCCATAAAAGGTCTATTTTTATGGCATTCCATAAAAAGGTCTATTTGCGTCTAATAGCTGTGCTGTATCCCTTCTAGCATATACATTTCCTAATTTCTTCGGTTTAGGAACAGTCTTCAAACTCTCTGCAGCTCCTAATCTAGTCACAGTTTGGTCCGTGGCCTGGGCTCCTAGATGCTGTTAAAGATACCTATCTAGGAAAATTCATTCGCTTGTGCCTCTGATACCAACTTTACATCATTATACCCAGTTCTTCTCCTGGGAAGAGCTGCAATAGGTCGGTGCTATGTTAAATCAGCCTATGATAGAAGAAGCTATTCTCATTTTTCCTTGAGCTGCACAATGGTTTTTCTTCACAATATTGATTTAATAATTTATAAATATTTAATATTTACCAGTGTTGATGAAAATAAAAACTGTGTTGGCAAATGTATCAATGTAATTCTGCCATTCGGTCGTCCCCCTCTTGAATTCCTAGCACCCTTTTTACAAGCAATCTCCATTCTCTAAACCACATAATTTCAACAAGAGGATAATAGTAAGTTACTTGGTTTTGTAAGCATGATTTATAAAAAGGGGGGATGGAAACAAATTATAATTATAGGTAACATGTTAAAAAAACCCGATGGAGACTGTCATACCTGAAAGAAAATGAGTTGGTAGAAATTGTGTAAATGGTTACCAAGTATTTAGCATGTTCCTGTTCTGTCTAACATTTTTCACATTACCGAACTGGAAAAGAGTTAATGACGATGGCAGTGAAATTCCTCCCACTTTCACCTCCCTCCAAGTCAGGGTCAATAGGCGTTGATATTTATAGGTCTCATTCTCAGGCAGTGGCACTTTACACATACTTCAGTTTTGTGCAAAACTAAGTATATACTTAAGTAAGTATACATACTACTGGTCTAGAAATAGTAAAGGATTTTAGTTTTATTTCAAACTAAATAATAGTGGGTGAAGTTGTGATGTGATTTATTGTTTCCTCAGTAGCTAGTCCCCTAATGCAAGCTTTCCTTCCTCCCATTTCCTGCTTTTAGTAGAGGGAGGTGGTGTGATTTAGCTAGTGCCTTTGTCTGCTCTACTCTGTGCTAAACTGACAAATGTAGAAGAATAGTAAAAATAGCCAAAATGTGCAATGGTAAGAGCCATTTCCTACCTTTTTAAAGAGCTGTACAAATAGGAATAAATCATTCATAATAGCATATGATTATCTTTTACAGTATCTACATTATAAGAGAAATCAAAGCAAAAAGAGCTTTAGAAAGGTAACAATTTTTGCAGCACTTTTTATTTTGTTGTTTAATGTATATTATACTATATAGAACAGAACTAACATCTACTAAAGGTATATAAAAAAATAAGGGAAGCTTAATTCTCCATACTAGGTACAGCTGGAATCATTATTTAATATTGTTGTTAATATTTTTCAATTGTTGCCTGGCCAACAACCTTTTTGCTTTGTGTTTCTTTTCTCTGGGAAGCATTCAAGCTCTGATGTGCCTATGTACAATTGCAGCACATTTCTCATTCACCTGGCACCGAATTGTAATAAAGCTGTGTTTTAACCTGAACAATCTCACGGAAGAGTACTGCATGTTGGTAAGCCCACCTCTCCCTCAAGTATTTTAATGCCAAGATGGGAAATTGCATTACCCAAACACCTTTCCACCCGCCAGTAGTTGCTCTGAGTGGAAATCAAGCGATGCGAAGAACCCGAACTGGGGCAAATTCCATCCTGAGAGACTGGCACAGAGGCATCCTGTCCCTTTCTAATTAGCTCTAGCAGTCACTGTGCCTGTGCTTCAATTAGCACTTTGTAATTGTAATTTCATTCTAACCCTATTTTTGATCTTATATAATGCCTCAAGCCAGCTAAACTTCTTTTCCTCCTGTCAGAAGGGAGTTACTAGCAGGGAACTGGAATGGCCCCACCAGACCTCCCCTGGCAGCCGCTGTGCCTGCTATGTGAACATGTACATTCCACTCTCCAGCTAGATCTAATTTAGAAACCTTTGAGCTCTTAATGATTTCCTATAGTTTGGCCTAATTGAATCTAAGTGCTTTTGCATTAAAACTAGAATGCCCACCTCAGCTGAAGCTGAAAACCTATGACCCTGAAATACAGTCCCACAAACGTGAGCCTTCCTCGTGTTGACAGATGCCACCTACTGCATCAAAGCCACAGCCATCTTCTGTTTTGACCTAATGCCTAGTTTAGTTAAGACCAAAGCCTTTTGCAGAACTGAATTACCACCAACACATGCAGCAGCTGCTGCATGCACTGAAGCTGCTGCAGCCTGAGAAACGCTTCTCTCCAAGGAGGCAGGCACTGCTGCAGGAGCTGCTCCTCCTGCATCGTGTCCCCCTGCGAGGGAAAGGGGCTCTGCTGCTGCTGGGGCATGTGCCACCCGGGGCAGGGCCCAAAGCGGGGAGCTGTGACTTGAGACGCTGTGTATGACTGAACAGCAGGTCAAAACACCTACCTACAGCAGCAGCTTCAAGCCATGGAGCAGGAAAGAAACCACTGCTGAGAGCTGTGTGTAATGGGTTTGGGGAATGTGGCTCAGGAGTCAACCAGGGGGATGCCCGGCTGAGGGGGGAGCATGATGCTGGGCTCAGCCAAAGCTGGCAGGGCTCCCCTGTCTGTATCTTCCAGCGGTTGCTGTTGGCTTTTCTCTTAATCTATTAAAGCCACTGGTGAAATCCTGTTAGTTTCCCTGAGAAATTCTCACCTTGCAGGCTTCCATAGTAGAGGAATGTATACCATCCAGGGCCTATCCATTTCTCAGTCTTTCCCCTGCCCCAGATTCTGCTGTTCTCTTTCATGTTGAGGCAGGAACGAGAAATATTTGCATCATGTCTCTATTCAGAAGGCTTTTCTAAGAACACCATACAACTACTGCACAGTGCAGTATCTGTTACCGATCTATTAATAATGACAACAGTAACATCAGCAAGTAACTATCAAACACAGCTATGGCATATGAACCCATGATCTTATCCCAAAGCTAAGAATGATACGACTGCCAGTATGAATAATATCTAATGATCACCTAGCTACTAAAATTATATCCCTACAAAACTAGACAAGACTTATTTCTTTTATTTTAAAGACTAAATGCAATTAAGAGCACTCCTGATGCATCTAGGAGGTTCAAAGAGCTTAGGCGACTGCTGTCATACATTCAAAGCAAATCAGACCATCAGGCTCTAATAGTTACATTTCACAATTTCTGGCTTACTAAATTATACTCCCAACGTAAATATCATTGCAGTATCGGAAATTATTTACAAAAGAAGAGCTAAGGAGGGCTATTCCATCAAGGTGATAAACACACTCTTGCAGTCATCTTTTTGGACTCAGTCCTTGCTCCATTAGCAGGAAAATTTTCCATTGAAGTCAGCACATGCCTTGCTTTCATAAGAGAATCTTGTGTTCTGCAGCAACATCTCAACTTGCTATCAGTAGAGTCAGTGGAGAGACAGGCTTCGGAAGGTAATGGTAGTAAAATGAGATCTTTGGTCGTGTTTCATGATGTGCTACAGCGGCAGGAAAAGAACTATTGATTTCAGGAATCATGGAGGTTCACATCAAAGAACAGATTTGCTTCTGGTAAAGAAATACATGGGAATGGGCCTGAAATTTAAGAAACTTCAAAGTAACCTGCACTGCAACATGGGAAGAATGTTAGACCGTATGCATTTTAATAACCCCCATGAGGACAAATCACTCGATTCATTCAATGACTTCAGTGCTCTGGTTAATGTCAATATGCATACAATATAGCACCTTAAATTGCTGATTTTGAATTTTACTTATGTTTTTAATAAAACTCCCTTTGTCTTCCCCAGAAATGTCCCAGAAACCAATGAAATCTTTTGTTCTAAATGAAATGTGTCATTTGCCCACACAGCAATATTCTTTTCAACACTTAATTTGGCAGGAAGCAGGAGAATCCTCAGTTTTATCTAAAATTGTTTCAATTTTGACTGTGATTTGAACTCTTTCATACATGCTAAGCAAACCTCATAGGTGACCATCTGAAATATGTCAGATTTGGCAGTTAGAGACAGTGTATAGCTTCATAAAAACCTCTTCAGTCCTCATGGGACAGTATGTAAGACCATCTTCCCCCTGCTATCACGTACAAAAGCTCCTGGAGCTCTCCCTAGAGATGATCACAGTGTGCAGTTCAAGAGGGGTGGTGCACAGAGCTCACTAACTCTTCTGCATGTTTCAACCTTGCAATATTGTCTCCTGACTTAAGCCAGGGAAATAATTCAACTTCTCACAGCAGACAATTTTTGTCTTCGGCATATTTGATATTCTCCAAATAGTTAAAACAATCAGCCTACAAAGCTATTGACTTAGAAGAAATAAGAAATTAACAGAAGTGTATTGCAGTAACGTTGCTTTTAATCAGTTTAATCACAATTTTTTTCCAATTCTAAGTTTATGAAATACATATAACGTTTATCTGAGCAGATGCATAATTCCAAACATCTGCCTTTTCCATAAATAATTGGCAGAACAATGTATGAGTTGCTCATCGTTTGTTGCAGATATTCCAAGAGACTTATAAATTTAACTATAAGATTGGGTGATTTTGTAAAATTGATCAATATAAAATAAATGTTCACAATTTATTCTTCAGTTTAAAGTGTCACTTGTTTATAAAGGTTCAACTTTCATAAATTTTGAATTCATGATAATTCACGAACTGAATGCCAAGATGAGGAATGTCACAATAACAATTGCTTTCAGGATTCAGCATAGTTTCTACACAGCTTTATCTTCCCCATGATTGCTTACTGCCAGACACCCCTTTACTGCCTGACCCTGCAGTAGGGCCCTCGGGTGACAGTCACACTGGGCTGGACACTGAGGCCACATCTAGGCTGTTTGCATTAAAGACACCTTGGGAATGTTACAAGACGTTGCTTAGGTTGTTAAATTTTTTCAGTGTTCCAGGGCACAGTTTTAGCTTCACCAGGTGTGCAAAGAATTTGCAGGCATGGTTCAGGGGTCAGCACTGGCCATGGATCCATCCAAATGCACCCGGTGCATGGAACCGCCCTGCTGTCAGAGTCTGCAAGCTCAATGGGTGCAGGCATTCAGTGCCAGCTGGCCTCTGCCAGGGAATAATCCTCTGCACATTTAACTAGTATAGAAGAAGCTTTAGGGGTAGCAGTACAGCTACACTAACTTTCATGTCAGTCAACAGCAGATGAGCAATTTATGTGAAGACGAAAGAACAAGTCAAATCTTTACAATTCATTTGACTTCACACTCATATTAATTTCCTCTTCTTAAGTAAAGATTACAGCATTTACTGATTTTAGATGCTTGGTAGAACAAAAGCAGGTAAAAAAATCTGCGCACATTGATATAATCTTTTCTTTGAGATCCATAAAAAACTGTACCTGCGAATTGCTGCTAATTCCCATTTTTCAGTGGCTGTCCTCTTGCAGCACAACCCTGAAAGACTCTGCTGCCCTGTAAAACGATGCACAGACCAGGCAGCTATACAGTACAGTGGAGAAAAACATTGAGAAAAGGAGGAGCTGGGGCAGGAAAATGCATGGAAAACAAGATGTATAACACAGCACAAATCAGCTACACTGAAGTAGATATATGACAGGAATCACGTGAAACAAGTTCTGCATCATCTATCACTTCTAATGCATGCCCTATGGGACTCCAGCTGGAACACTGAACTGGGATCTTAACCACAGAAATTTCACTCACCATCCCTTCTCTCCAGATTCTTATAGCTTTTTCCCTCCCAAGCGGAGACTGCTTTATTCCTTGGCTTCTCAATTATACCCAACTGGAAGTCAGCCACCTGAAATAGCCATGCTGTTCTTCCAATTATATGTGGCAGTCTAGTGCAGGTATCAGGAGCGTGATTCATCAGACCAAGGGTGGACATACACATCCAAACTAGCTGTCTAGACTCCATTTATCATTTACTGAAACAGATACTTCTACCCAGTGACTCACCTTATGCTAAAGCTGCTCTCTGAAATGAATGGAATACTGCGAAGTGCCTATTTCCCTCCGTTAATTACAAAGGGAGTTCAGATGTGCTTCAGACATGGTCACAATATTACAGACACCTGAAGCTAATGAGGTGAAGCCCAGTCATTGTTACTCTATATATGGATATATATAGATACATGGAATAAAGTAATCCAGAAATGAGAATATCACCGTCCAGGATGTGTTGCAGCTGAATTAATACAAACATATTTTTTTTTTTAAGTTTTAAAAAGCATTGTATTTCCCATAGTGTTTCAGTTTTCATTTCACCTACTAAATAATGTTGAATGAAATACTAGCATTTGTAGTATCTCTCTTAAATGTCCACTTGACAAATCAGGATGTGCCACAACTATATCATGAGATGTAACATAGACTTCATGTAATTACTTCCCAGTTTAACCATCAATTTCCTCAGGAAACACCGTCAATCTGTTCAGGCCTATAACCATTCCTTTCAGATGCAATGTGCTGTATTTAAGTTATGGGATTAAAGATTTATCTTTAGCCAAAAATGATTACTTGGTTAAACTTTTAAAATACAGATCTCATTTAAACTCTATAATCAGCTTTACATTTATGTTTGTGATATGTATCACTCAGGCCACTATCTTACTCAGTAACACTTACAGGCTGCAAAGCAAGGCACCTGGGTGATGGAAGTTACAGACCTGAAACCCAGAGCAGCATTTGTGGGATCAGTCTCCAAGACTGCTACTGGAAAAACTGAAAGCAAAACACCTTCTAGCTTGTTTGGTTCTGCTGCACAGGAGGTGCAGGATTGTTCAAAATTTGTCTGTTGCTAGAAGTAGGTGTCAGTTTACTAATTTCTAGGGATCAGCTACACCTCCTTGCCAAACAGAAAGCTCACAGTCCTCATAGCCTTTTGCTTCCTCACAGCTTTTCAGTCTGGGAAGGCTAGGCCAAGCAGCTGCTCCCAGCCCCAGCCTGAGGGAAGAAGCAATCACAAGCATTGGTGTTCTGGGGGACACTCTCACCCTCAGGTTTCTTCTTCACCATATTAAAAGTGCAAGCATGGCCATATGTGTCATTTTTGAGTTTTCTAGAACAGGCAAATGTACAGAGACACATAAGGAACACCTTCACATCAAAGTCTTACTTATCCACTTCTCCGTGGCTACAAACCACAAGATTTAACAGGTGTAAGAAACACCCTACTGCATCACCCCAATGGTCCCTCCAACCAGTATTCTGACCCCAGCAGTGGCAGCAGGGTATACTATTCAGGGTAAGTATGCGAGCCTACCATTTTCTGCAGTACATTTCCTCTCATACATCCCCATAATTAAGTCATTTCATTCAGAAGTTGGAATTTTCAATAGTGTGGCCTTCTTACCTTTTCTACCAAGCCATGCAGCGATTCCGTTGGAGCGCTTGTTTTCTTGTTGTATTGAGGCAGTTTATCAGGGCTTCTAATGCAATCAATCTCTGTAAAAATATCAATACAATACAGCTACTGTATGACTCATGGGATACCTATATGATATTTAAAACAACAGAAGTGTCTAGATGTATTTCCCTTTACCTGACCTCCAGCCATTCATTACAACCTAGAATACAGAGCATCTGACTCAGCTACTCTCTCTCTACACCAGGAGAAACTGTCTGCCTGCTCATAGCACTTTTTCTCTATTTCCTTAGGTAACTGCCACTGCCCTCTTTCTAGCCTAGCATCCTCCTTTGGCTTATATTTAGACTTTGAAAAGTAAATTGTTCTTAAGTCTGCCAGGTATCAGAAAGGGTATATTCCCCAACGAACAGCATCCTCATTGCATTTTCAAGGATTCATGTTGCATTGCTTTTCTTGCTGACCCTGTTACATCTTCCATTTGATTTAATTTCTCTGTGCTGAGGCAAAATAATATCTCATCAGTAATGTATGATATTAAATACAGACAATTGCCTTGTTTTTTATAGGTTGCAAGTTTAATGGTGTAGTACATCACGTTCCTCAGGTCTTGGATACTAAAAGATCTTGGTTACTGCTGTTAAAGTAACCAAGATCTAAGGGATATCAGCTTTCACTGCAAAAAAGGGGCACTTCTACACCTTCTTGTTGCAAAGATGAGCTTGAAAACATTATTTTGGAAAAGAAAAGAAAAAAAAAAAAGAAAAGGGGAAATCTGGAATCAATTTAATATAAAAGGCAGGCTCATTATTTTTATAATTATACATCACTTTGGCAGGGGCAGGGGGACACATTCATTATTTCTGAATGTTTGCAGGTGGCAATAATACCTATGGAAATTTCATCTTTGGGAATGCTTTGTCACCGATGTCCTCAGAACTGTAGTAATACCATTCCCCCATTAGTTTGCATGAATAAGAGTAGTCCTACAGTCTAATTTATTCTCTCTGCAGATTTGGACCCTGATCTTGCAAGCTGTATTTTGTACCCATGAAGAGTGCTGCAGTGATATGCAGTAGTGGTATGCACAGGTAAGAAGCCCTGTCTGTGGAAGATAATAGATCTTGCAGCTAAGCAAATCGAGTGCAAAAACTGGGAGACGTTTAATCTGTATTAAATTTGCCTTTAAAGAAATCACAGTATGTTGAAATTCTGCATTATTAAAATAGAAGACAACGTAATGCTGAATTCCTGTTCACTAACTGTCCTTTACTGCAAAAGTCAAAGATGCACCTTTCCCCACACCCTCCCTCCTGAAGACACACAAACACCAGCACAGAAATAAAAAGAGGGATTTTAATGGAAAATCTGAAAGGTTGATGCCTTCCTTTCGATTCCATTAGGTGGAGCTCTCAGACAAGAAGAAACGCATGAAAAACCAACACAGCAGGCACCCTTAGGAATTATTAGTACTGTACTATGCAGGTATTTTTCCCTGCCGAGAGCTCTCTCCTCTTGATAGAATTCATTTGTAACCAACTAGAAAGCTTATTACATGCTTTCAAAACCACTATTACTCAGCAACCTGCCTGTAGAACTAGGTTTTCATTAGCTTAACACATTACCGAGATCAAGCTGCAAACTCTGGAGGTAGCTGAACGCTCTATCAGTGGGGTCAAAATAAATAACCAGACCAACAGAGAAATAATTATGGAAATAGAGAAGCAGAGCAGATAAAGACTTTAAGAGCAATACATAAAAATCAGAAAATTCCAGCAAGTGCTTGATCTCCCTTCCATTAATGATAGAAGTTCACTGACATCAATGGCATGGGATTCAGCTGAAAAATTGGCCATGCAGACACAAAGGTACAACACAGATGGAAATGGCAAAACATTTGTAACCTGATTTTCTGCCACTTTCTGGTCTAGTTTCTACTCTTGCTTTGATTTTGTACTTTAGACACACATGCTTACAAAGTTCTGGGGTAGCTCTCCCAATTCCTACACAAGGGGAAGGACGAAGATGACCTTGTCTAAAGCACTGTAAAGGCAAAGGACAGAATGATGGGTACATATTTTCAAGGCTATTGGCTCTTACACCCATTGTTCATTGTGTGCAGTAACTCAGCAACATCAGTATTTTTGCCAAATACATGGCTGTGGTTGGCAAAACGGGAAAGAGGAAAACAATGTTACATAGACAATTACCAGAATTAGCGGAAGTTAGAAGAGACTGTCCAGACGTACATGGAAGGAAAAAGCCTGAACTCATTCCTGTAAGACTCTACAACTTATTTAAGAAAAAAGAGTACCTGAATTTAATCAATTCAACTGTAATTAAACCTTGCTAGTTTTTTCTTTTATGAAGGCACACATGACACTTTGTAATCGACCATTTCACTAAAGCTTAGCCTATCTCCTTGATTTATCCTTGATACAAAAAGATGGTTATTCCATGACTGTTGAGGTATGATGCTGGAAGGTGTTTTTTATTTTGTGCTTGAATATCATCTGTCTAGTTCCAGGGTTTGCAACAAAACCTTTTGCAGACACTTGAATCACTCTGAAAGTCTGTACCATTTTCAGGCTTTTAAAAACCTGTACTCCTTTGCTCCCAAAGCAAACACCATTTAGCACCTTGTGCTAAAATAAATAATATGCAGTGCCTGTGAGACATGAGAACTAGCAACTTCGTTTCTATGTTGAAATCAGTTGGCCTCATTATTTGATAGTCTTAAGTTTTACACACTACTCTAGATTTGCTTCACCAATGTAGAAGGCAAACTCCTACTAGTATTTTCTGCTGCAGTGTAAGAAGAGTGTCTCTCCCCAGCACTGAAGATTTCTCCCTCACTTCCACATTCTTCTGCTCTGCACATTTCCCCAGAGGAATGTATTGTGATCAGTATGATCTTTTAAGCTTTTAATTTTCCCCACAGGAACCACCCCAAACCGGCCACTGACATAAGAAAGGTGCTATAGGTCAGAAAGTTACAGCAGTCTTACCCTGTTTGTCCGGATACTGGAGAGAAGCAAGCAGGAGAAGGGTTAAGATGGTGGAGAGCTCAAGCACTTGGTGCCATACAGTAAGCCTCTGATAAAGCCCTGTGGGCAGAGAACACAGCTGGTCAGATTCACCTGGCTAGCCATGACAGAACCATCATGCCTATTTTCCTGTGTAAAACAAGGTATCTCTCTAAATCTCAAATTTCTCCATCAAGAGCTTGTTTTCAGGACACGAGTGTTTCTCACTGGAAATTTTTCCAGAAAAAAACTCTCAACTATCTGCTGTATGCCCCCCTCATTCCTTTCCAGCTTCCCAGTGTCCATGCCCCCAATAGGTGAGAATGTTCTCTTATCCATGATTCAGTATTTCACTGAAGTACAGTGTGATCAAAAGACAGAAAGTCAATCTTAACTACAGAAATTTCAATACAGTTAAATTAAAAGTGTCAAGCTATTGTGACTAGCTTTGTCAAAATCTGGGTGACAAGCTCTGCTGTGCAGCAAAATGTGCTTGTTTCACAAAACGCTGGTGAGGAATAGCAGGATGCTGCTTCTCAGGAGGCTGCAGGCACACGAACCTTCTCGCTGTATCTCCTCAGCTTGCATCGGACCCAAGAGCCCAGAGCTGAGCTGCCCTTTGGAAAGGGAGAGCCTGAGAAGACAGCCAGGGCAGGTGCTCAGAGCTCAGAAGAAAAACAGTGTGATCTTGATTATAAAAATCATAGGAAACACCCAACCAAAATCCTGATCTGTTACTGATCATGCTGCACCACTCTTGCTTTCATTTCCCTGATTCGAACATGGCGCTTTGAAGAGAATGTAAATGCATGTCTCCTGACTTTTTTGTCTATCCTTCTGGAAGAGTGCTCAGTGCTTGTACTATGTATCCCAATATGGTTTCTTTTTTAATATCTATTTCAGAAAACACACCCCTACTGCAGCACAGTGCAGCCTATAGCAATGAAGAGGAATAATAACAAAACCCTTAAAGATAGATCAGGCATTCTGAGTGCTATACTTGAGTCAAACTTGTATCTGAAAGGCTTCTATATATCATTAAAAAATATTTTCTCCCAGTCTCACGATAGGTTATAGGATGTTAGAAATTTCTGCTAGTAATTATGTGGGAATAAAATCAATTAGCTGAATTCATTATACTTCTTAACACCAAACTTTTGTTTGCTCTGAATAAATTCACTCTCCTATTTAGTAATAGTCTCCTATTAAGCTTCATTAAGACCTCGTCCTGACAATGGCTGTGCATCCCCTAGGTGCTTTGGGAGGACCCTGAGATGCTGTGATAAACAAAGCTTCCCAGCCGAGTTAGAGGCTTCGCTCAGGACTGATCTGTTCACAACCTGGTAATCCTGCACATTTGTTTAAACAAGTGGTTCTGTCATGACCAGCCCTGACCTACTTTCCCCAATGCCTTATTTGTTGCACACATGTTCCAGCTCTCCTCCAACTATACTTCAAACACAGTCTGCATTCTGCTATCTGTTTGCAAAATGCTCAAAACAACGAGGGCCCTGAGGAGGGAACACCAACACTGCTCGGCTACACAGAGCAGACAGTACAATGCACCACCAGCACCCAGCAAAACCGGGGTATTTTACTGCTCCTCCAGCGCGCTTGGGATTCATTTCTCTTAGCTGGCCAGTTTGACATTTTACAGCACAGAAACAGAGAGGCAAGTCAAACATAAACATGAGACTCTTCCAAAATGAAGAAATCTATAGAAGAAAATACAAATGCAATTAAATGGTAACAGCATTTCACAGTGACCATGTCTACCCTCTCTTTACTATTAGCAAGAGAGAGATGGAAGACAAAACTAGTTCACTCCCTGCAAAATACTCTTTTAAACCCACAGAAGAGCCTTCTGTTGGTCATATTTATCTCTTTCACATTGCACATGAGCTATCATTTTTTTTCAGGACATCTTTCTCCTCTTTAAATGACAGCTTGATTGTTGGAGCCTATCTCCATCACAGCAAAACTGTTTATCTAGTGTTACAGGCGAGTGGAGCTATTAGTCCTGAAGTCCTGTTGTGTGGCCACTGCCCAGAGAAAATGATTTTAAGTTGAATGGCTTCAGATTTCATGCTGAATATCCAAATCTTTACCTTGAAAATGGTTCTCTGAAGGTGCATGCAAGAGCAGAAGGCTTCACCCCTAGCTCTTCCACTGAACTCCTTGGTACAACGTCGGCAAGTCCTAGATGTTTTGTGAATAGCTTCCCTCTGGTTTTGGTTCTCAGCAGAGATTTTTCATTCCAAATGTGTGGTATAAAAGGACAGTTTATACTTTAGTGCAAATAACAGCGGTAGAACGTTCATGTAGGAATATGTAGAATGAGTCAAGTTGGGAAGGGAAGGGTTGACTTAGTTTAGTTCTCCCTTCCTGCACTTAAGGACAAAAGACTGGTTAGCATATCTGAAAAAAGTCAAACAGAAAAATATTTATTTATAGACTTTTCCACCATTATACCAGCTAGGAAGGAGAAGGCATGAAAAGAATTCTCTTTTGAAATATGATGGAAACAGCTGAGCCATATTAACTACCTCTTTGGATGGACATGTGCCTAATATAAGCTATCCTCTGTCCTCTGATCCAAAAGACACATATCAAAAGTGTTGATGGACGATTAGGTCAGAGATGCCTCCTTTGCCCCTCCTTTTCCTTTACTTGCTTGCTGAGTTTATACCATGTTTTCAAATTCCTGTAGATAAAACTGAAGAACAAAAGTGCAGCTGCGGTTTGCGCAAGTGGCAATTTGAAGAGTATCTTCATCCTTTAAACAGCATGTCTTTTCTCATCAGGGAATCCTATCTGTCAAACCACACGTTCCTCCTCCCTGAGCTCCAATAACAGGTGACTGCAAAGGGCTGATATTCAAGAACATGCAGTATTTAGCAAAGTCACATGCACAACAATACAGCAATGCAATTGTATCCACTTTCTACTCCTCCTGAACAGAAGACTTAAATAAATCACTCAAACTTGGATGGCGAATTGGTGCTACAGGCAGGAGTGGGACTGAACTTTCCCAAGTCTCAACCCCACTGCATAACCACAGGGCCATATAACTTGCTCTCGTGGTCTGTTAGTAATGCCACGAGCCATTCTGGCAGACAACGACATCAAGAATAAATCCAGCTGGCATCAGCCACAGCCTTAGCTACAGCTACAGGATGAAATTCAGCCTGGGGAAAAGAGTGAACACAGTCCCTACGGCCGGGCCACGCTAGTTCCTTCACCACCACATGAACCATCTTCCCCCTTTTTCTGGGATGGGGTGTCAGGTTTGGATCAGGAGCAGCACAAGGGTAGCCCCAAATGTAGTTGCCTGCGCCAGATGCCAGATGATGCCCTGCAAGATGCCCGGGGAGCCTCTGAGTAAATCCAAAGGCAAACAGAATTGGCCATCCTCTTCTGTCATCTGCCATGGCAAGGCAGGAGGGCTCGGGTCTGCAGCTTCAAGAGAGTCTGTAAAAGCAGAACTACCTGATTTTCTGTACTGATTTGATAACGATCCACTCTTACAGCATTGAGTCATTTTAGTTGCATTTTCTTGCCTTTCTTTTCTCAAACACTCTAACCTGGAAAGTGGAACTCCAGTACCCCAGGGAGGGTATTACTGACATGATGCAGCATGACAATATGTAACTCCTGTCTCCTTCCTGCATTTCTACTCAAGAGCAGTCGATAAAGAAAATCTTTTTTTCAAAGCTGTGTTGTGCCGAGGACTCATTTAATCTGTTCTTTACTGTACCAAATAATTCTTTTTTTCTCCCCACAGATGACCATTACTCAGTACCTCTTCTTGCTGTGAAACCTCCCAAAATGTAAAGTTTTATACCCCCTTATGTTAAGCTGCGTCTTCTGAATAATGCAGATGGATTATGAACTCTTATATTTTGAGTTTTCTCATGACTTTGGCTCATCCAAATAGCTGACCAGAGGGAGGTCCATTAATTCACATCAGTGATAATTCAGAGCTTGTTTTCTGGCTCCCTTTTGAGAGGGAGATTTGTTTTATTTGTTTGATTGCTCTTCATGCCGTGTGTTCACGTCTGCCCAGGCTTTTATGCTGTGCCCATCATCATGCAATGTGAGATGACTGATAACTCTCTTCTAATTCACAGAACAGATACTGTCTCGGCAGCCGCACATTTTGGCCTAAAAAGCAGTATTTGAGGCTTGACATCTAATCTATGGATTTGTCCAATCTAATTAGTGCCACTTGCATCAGTGTTTTTATGATATAGACATACACCCACTCAGAAAATCACTAAAGCTACAGTGTCAGCTGCCAGGCAGTCGTTCCATCATGCTCGTGGTCACTTCTGGCTTGGAAATGGTTTGAAAGATGCTATAGAGATGGAAAGCTCTGAAACACATCATCAGTCCCTTAACGTGTTTTCCTATGACACTGTTCATAGTCAAGTACTCTTTAATTAGATTAGGCTTCGATTTTCACTAATTTCATTGTACTTTCTTGGAATTTGGTAAAATTCTGGGTTTTGAAGTTGGTGATAAAACTCCTACAGCAAAAAATATCTACTGTATCTATTTTTAAGACAATACACTGAGAGTTGGGCTAAATTAATATGCATTGAGCACCATGCAGCAATGCCAGACTAATTGCCATACTCAAGCTTGCTTGTTGACAGTTGCCTTTAGTATTTCTAACATGTGTGGCCCTCTTTAGTGCAGACGCATTCCAGGAGTAGTGGGCCACGTGCATTCACTGGGCATCTTGCACGTGGTTCTGACGCTCGTTCTCCAAGGAATTGTTCTGCAAGTCTTAAAATCATTCTAACAAACCAGAATTATATCCTTACATGTTTTTGCAACTAAAATTCCTGTGAAACCACTGAAAACTGGACCTGCAATGGAAGATCACATTTAGAAATGTTCAGTCTGTGTTTGACTCCCTGGAGTCCCCTCCAGCTAACACCAGTGTAAATCACAAGCCTTTCACTGACACCCCTGAACCTATATGCAAAAGCAACTGCCCTAAAAAAGCAAGGGGCTTGGCTGGCTAGATATTTTCATCAGTAAAGGAATTAAAAAACATTATTTCAACCTGAACTTCATCAGTCTTCTGCCCAGTTTTCCCCTAGTCTTCACTGCAAGAGGGAAATATGTTGGGCTTGCATTCCTGCTGGTCTCAGGTTTACCGTGAGAGAGGATTAAGCAGTTACGACTCATTCCAAGCAGCCAACCCTGTTAGCACCAGCACAGACCACTGGTTGTTCCCTTCTCAAACACCACAGCCCACTTCTGGGGATTTGATGCCTTTGGATCCCTTCCCAGACCAGGGATGGGCTGTGAGTTGGCAGGATTTCTTCTGTATAGGGGAATCTGTGGTGACATAAACTCCAAGCCTGGGAATATAAACCTGACCCTCCCTTTCCAATGGATTCTGAATAAACACCCTGGCAGGAGGGCTGGAGAGCTGACGGGGAGCGGTGATAACTTCATATTGGCTAAGGTTGCCTGTGAGCTTAACAAGGAAGAGCCAGATCTCCTTGTGCCCTCTATGTCACATAACCATTCGGTACATTAGCATGTGATTTAATTTGGGCATTTAAAGCTGCCTGCATTAGCTCGTGATTGTGGGTCTTTTCACCCATCTTTTGTGCGTGTTCTTCCTTGCAAATGCGTATTTGCTGCAGCACATTTTCAAAGCGAATTGAGAAAGAGAAAACTAAAAGCTACATGTATTAGTATTCCTGATTAATTTAATATCAGCTTACAAGGTGGAAATTAAAATGATTTTTCTGTCACTGTTATCTCTCTTCACTTGACAAAGATCGATTTCCTTCTTCCCCACTGCTTACTAATAAGACATCTGAAAACTAAGATGGTTTTTATGTTTACTTCCTTGTTTAAATCAGCTTTCTCAAGTAAGGACAGCTTTGGCAATACATTTGCTTTTTAACTTGTGATTTTTGTGTTGGCTTAGACTCCACCAGTGACAGAACATCAAACAGAGAGGCTATATATTTTTAATTACTCAGGGATGCCCTTGTGCATAACTACATGCAAATTAAACAAGCAGAATTCAAAATGTCTTCAGAACAGATTGCACATGTTACACAATCAGTCACATTTTGGGCTCAGAAATGGTGGTGCACTATTTTGCTTCTCATGCTGACAAGTACGGCGGTACCAGTCATCACTCGGTACAGCGTGGTGCCATTGCTACTGCTGTGTCTGACACTGCTAGGTTGGGTACCACTTTCTCCAGAGCTGACAAGCCAATGAAGTCTGATGGCAACACACGAATGCCCCAGTGTGAGAATCAGGGGAACAACCAGTCTAGGTGGAATGACATCTTCCTACAAAGAAAACACTAATGTCCAGTAAAAGGATTAGAAAAAATATGTCGGTTTTGGTGTCTGAAAGAATCTGATGTAAGCACCTAACCACCTGCCTCCATAATCCAGCACTCCTTTGAAGTGGGGAGGATAAACTAAGGAGCAAAGTTGCTGTTTGGAGTCCAAGCTGTGTTTTAGGAAATTGATACTTGTACCCCAGTTAGCACTACAGCTCCAGCCAAGCTGGAACTATTTCAAAAGACGAAAAACGTTTAGTGAAAATCTCACAGTGTAAGGTGGTCACACCAAAAGGAAAAGGAAGGAAATACGGCCATCTGCATATTGCAGATGAGGAATGAAAATGCTAGAGACAGAGGCAGCATGGTGGGCATCCCTAAAGAACTCACCATTTCTCCCAGAGGAAAAAGCTGAGCTTTTTCAAAAAGTTGGGTAATGTGTTCTGCAACACATTCTCTTGGGACATTACATACCCTTTAGACTTCTTTTCGCTGTGTCAGAAGTCTCCTTATTTAGAAGTCTAACATTTCTTTCATATTTTCTCTCCATTGCCCTTTCGTAAATCCCCATGCTCAGCATTAGTAAGAATTTTTCCTCTAAGGTGTTTATGCCTGGAATACCTATACAGAATTATCTTACCTTCTTCCTCTCAAAGTTGATTATCCTTTGTTTATCCAGTCTATATGTATTTAAGTGCTAATCTTTCCTTCTCCCTCTGGATAAAGTTGCTCTTGTTCTTCTTGGGATGGGGGGGTGTGATACCTCCTCAAGGTTTCTTTCACCCTCATCTTACATGGTTCCGCAACTTTCTTCTGTGCATCTGTATTTTTTGTATGGTTGCACCCAGAACTGAAATCCAGCTAGCGCCCTCTGTGAAAACACACCTGGCTCTGTCCCCATGAGAGATCCAAGGTGACAACTCCTTGCATTGCACCAGAAGCGGCATACGAGCAGCCTGCACCCCACCAAGGGCGCCCTTGCTGGCCACCTGCATGGGTGACCTGAGGCAAGGGTGCGTGCATCTCTGCTTGCCTCCCAGTGCAGGTCTTGGGGCACCACGTGCCTGGCGGGGCGGTTGGTCCTGGCCCGCTGTGCCGGGCCAGCAGGCAGGTGTCTGGGCACACGTCAGGCGGTGGGTGCCGAGGCTGACAGCCTGTGATGTGATGCTGTACGGGCACCTCTGGTGCTGCAGAACTCTGAGGCGAGTTGAAAGCTGCACCGGAGCTGCTGTCAGGGGGCGAGCTGGCAGGTGATGGTCTTTCGCCTGACACCATCGTCCTGTCCTAGTTTTGCGCTACCTGTCCCGTGGTGCCTTTGGTGCGTACACCAAGGGCCGCAGAGCCGCGGGGGGGTTCTTGGCGGGCTGTGGCCCACGCCGACCTGCCGGAATAAAAAAAAAAGCCTTTTAACGATGTCGGAGCCGGGGATGGGTGCCCTCTCGGCTTCAGGAACGGGGACTAGCCTCAGCCGCCCTCCCCGCCGCCGGCCCCGCGCCCGGCCGGTCCCCAGCGGGCAGCGAGGATGGCGGAGATGCCAAGTGCGGGCGGCGCGGTAGGGCGGGGAGCGGCCACCCCACCGCACCGCACCGCACCACACCGCACCGCACCGCACCGCACCGCACCGCCGCCACAGCCACAGCCACAGCCACAGCCACAGCCACAGCGCACACCCGGGCGGCGGGGCTCCCCCGCGGCGCGGCGGCGGCGGGGGGCGGGCGGGAGCGCGGGAGGCGGCGGCGGCGGCGGAGGAGGAGGGAGCAGGGGGCGAGCGGCGGCGAAGGGAGGGAAAACCTGGGCTGGGCGGGACGCGCCGGCCGGCGCGGTCCCAGTCTGCCGCGGCCGGGCTGCCCGCGCTGCCGGCGGCTGCCCCTGCCCCCGCACCCTCCCCCCGCGGCCGGGGGCGGCGGCGCCCGCCGCGTCCCACCCGCAACTTTCCCTCCCCCGTGGATGGCTCTCGTCGGAGACCTGCAGGGCAGCCGGGCGCTTGACACCTGTCCCCCATGGGCCGCCCCCGCGCCTAAGTTGGCCGGCGCCCGGCCGCCCTCCTCCGCAGGGCGGGCTTGAAGCCGCGGCGGGGGCCGCGGAGCCCATGGCCGGGCGCCCCGCGGCACCGAGGTGTCCGTGCGCGCCGCCCCGTCCCGCCCGCCCGGGAGCCGCCGCGCCCGCCGGAGCGCCGCAGCGGGAGCGCTGAGGGAGGCAGCCCCCGGCGCACCGCCACCGGCTCGGCGCCAGCCGCCGTTGCCCGCCGGGTCGCTGGCGGCGGCGGCGGCGGCGGGGGCGGCGGGGGGGCCGCGGGATCCGTCCGCGCTCGCTGCCCCCGTGTAGTTCCCGAGTCGCCTGTGTCCTCGGCGGCGGCCCGCGGGTGACATGCAGTCCCTCATCTCTCCGGTGACCAAGGCTATCCTGGTGGCTTTGTTCATCTTCGCCATCCTGCTGATCCTCTACGTGATTCTGTGGTACATCTGCCGCGATGTGGATTGCGACCATGGGATCTGAGCGGTGCCGCGGGGCCAGGGCTTAGGAGCCGGGATTCACCCCGCGGGGCCGGGAGCGGCAGCGGCAGCGGGAGCCCCGCCGGGCGGCAGCCGCCGCCACCGCGGCCGGAGCAGGGGAAGGGGAAGGAAAAAAAAGAGAAAAAAAAAAAAAAAAAAAAGGAAGAGCCGAGCCGAAAGCGCCCGGAGGACAACTGCAATCAAGGAACCAACCTGAGCTTGACCTTCAGAGACCAGGGTGACCCGGTGAGTCCCCGCTCTCCGCGGCGCGGGAGATGCGCGGATGCGGCGGGGCTCCCTCCCTGCCTGCCGCCCTGCCTGCCGCTCGCCCCACGCCGCGCACACACACACACACACGCACTGACACACGCACGCACACGGATGTGGCACGGGCGCCCCTCGCACGCGCGCGCACACACACACACACGCACACACGCGCACACACACACACACACACACACACACACTGACACACGCACGCACACGGATGTGGCACGGGCGCCCCACGCCGCGCACACACGCGGGCACACACCGGTAGATGTGCGCGCCCGGGTGCCTGCTGCGCGCATGCATGCGTGTCCCCAGGGGACAAGCAGGACCCGTCCCGCTGCCCGCGGTACGTTGTGCCTGCCCCCGTCCCCCTGTGTCCCCCGCTTTAAATCCACCGAGGTGACAAGGCGCAAAAGGCAGCGCGCCCGCGGGAGCGGCCGGGGCCGGGCGCGGGTGCGGTGCGGGTGCGGTGCGGGAGGAGCGGCGGGCGGCCGCCGCGCTGCCTTTGCGGCCCCACATTGGTATGCAGGCGGTGGCTGCGCCGCCAGGCAGACCGAAAGGTGAGCCCGAGGGGTGGGGGAAGCCAGCGCTTTGTCAGCCCGGGGGCAACCCGGGGAAGTAACGGAAAACGCAGGGGAAGATGTCGGGTACCCGGCGGGCAGCAGCTGGCAGACTTCGGGGAGGGGATGCGGAGCGGGGTGCGTTTCTCCTTCCCAGGGGCAGGTTGGTGGAAGGAGGCGGGGAGGTGGCAGAGAAATGTGCATGGGAAGTTCTGGATGGCAGCGGTCCTTGCCTGGTCTCACCCACACTGCTTTTCCTACCTCTCCGCAAAAGGGTTAACACTCAAGGGTTAAACACATGTCCAAGCCCGGCAATGACTGAAAATGTTGATAAAAATTTGCAATTGATGAACATGTACGTGTCGGGCACTAAAGGAGATGTACCCTGCCCAGCCGTTTTCCCACCTGAGAGAATTTGTTGTTGGCTATTTCTGCTCTTACTGTTTGGTTGTGTTGAATATTGTGTGTTGAAGTGGGGAGACAGCAACACATCGTGTTTAAAGTGAAAAAGACCTACTGAAAGAAAAAACGGTCCTGAACACTCTGGCTGTGAATGCTTCTGTCTTGACAGACAAGCTGTCAGGAATCGGAGCAAACTCCAGCTGCGTGCGTTATCCATGGCAGGGATGTATTTGGACGCCGCAGGGTGCGGGTGTATATACGCAGCAGGGAATAAGAGAAAAATCAAATTCGGGTTTAAAGGGGGGGAATGGGGACCCAGCGAGTGTGAGCTGCAATTGTGTGATCCAGGATGATTTGACGTTGAGTGTTGGTGGCCAAAGAAAGCTCACCTTTGCAACAGGGGTCTGAATTTGTAAGAAACCCACTTGGAAGTCAGTTCTCTTGCCATTTTGGTTTGTGCTTCTGTTCAGATTGTATTTCGAAGGGCTTTTGACCTGACTAGTTGATCAAACATGACATTACCGTTAACGCACCCTACTAATGTGATTATAGCAGCAGTGACATTGATGTTTCCTTGCCCTGCAACTACAGTAGCAATGCATTTGTTTACTTCCCCCATGCACACTCTGACATGTCTGTTACCCAACAGCTCTGAACAGCAAGGGAAGAAAAGAGGAGGAGGAGGGGAAAGCTATTAAAGGCATTTAAAAATGGTCATAGCTCTGTTTTCCTTACATGTTTCATTATGTAGAAATAAAAAAACCTCCAAGTCCTCTCCTCCACCCCCCCCACCCCCCCCACCTCCCCCCCAGTTTCACCAGTCAGTAAACATGTTTTACCTAAGTGGCAAAAACCTCTTCACACTTTGGCGTGTCGGGTTGTGTCACATGTTCCCTTCCGAATTAACAGCGGTGAGCACCTTCTACCCCTCTTCCAGCTGGCAGGAGCTAGTAGGTGATGCGATTATAGGGGCTCTGCTGTTTAGTGTTAATTATTTCACAGTAAATCAGTATTTCAAACTGTTAGTTACAGAACTGAACAGAACATGGCAAATTAAAATGGTTTTCACGAAACTTGAAATACTGACAGATATGTGTGCATGTGATATGACCAAATGTATTTTATAGTACCCATCATAACTAACGTTAATTAGCTTAATATTTGAAGAAACTGTGAAATAGTTCATTCAGTCATTGTCTAAGCATTAGTGTTTCCAACTGGCTCATTATTATTTTAAGCATATCGTTTCTAGGAGACAAGGCATACAAAATATTTTTTTCTATCAGCTTTTATTCTAAATAAGGTAAATATATATGTGTTTATAAAGAAATATGTATATATGTATTTGTAGAAACACTAGTGGGTATTTTCTAGCCTAGCACAACTGAAAAATAAGCGGAGCAGCGGCTGGCAATATCACATTTGATTTATCATTGAAATCAGAGATTTGTTGGCTTTGGATCGATACTATGTATGTTCATTGTTGTGTGTTAAATGCAAAGCCCTAAATATATGAAACCCACCTTTCCTATTGCTGTGACGCCTGATATAAGAAGATGAAATCCTGGCCTTGCTGAAATCAGTGTGGAATTTTAGTTTGTTTTGATGGAGTCAGAAAAATATTGACAGATTTGATGTGAATTTGAAACAGCAGGTCGTTACTGAAGTTGTGAGAACTATTGAAAGAGTAAACAAGGGCAAACTGGTTTACAGTGAAGTGCCTACAAACCTTATTTTTACATTTATTTACTTGCTTGCTTAGAAGTTTGGTGACAATTTTATTTGTATTTAGTGTTATTAGGTGCTCCTACCCCAGCTCAGCAGTTTTCACCAGCTTGCTCTCTCTTAATGTATGGTAGTGTTTCAAAGGTGATAGCTGAAATATAATCTGCGACTGAGATCCAAAGTACGACAGCATCAGTTATGTGCAGATTACCTGTAAGTATTTTTTGCCATAAGATGGGTTGTAACATCATGAGTAGTACCTTTGTTCAAGGCAAAGACAATTTGTTATCATGTTCCTACTTGAGCTGAGCAAAATCTTTGCGATACTGCAAAAGTTGGTGGTGTCATAGGCTGAAAGTGTATTCTTAGTCCAAAAGCAATTTAATAGGCTATTCAAGCATTGTGTAAAAGGATCTTTCAAAGCTTTTCCTTTTTGTGTGAAAAGGACTGTGAAGAAGTTACCAGTGCTTCATCAGCAGAAGTGTAATGAATTCTATGGATTAATTCTTCCAGCAAGGCAGCATGCTATAGCTGGGTCCCAGGAACCCTGTCACGTCTGACTTAAACATACAGTATGTTTCTGGATAAAATCATTCTCTACTCAGTCCCTATTCAGGCAAATTCCCTGAAGGTCTATTAAATATTTTCTGGAAGTGGCACCTAAGTGTAACTGGACAATGCGTATCACAGGTTTGCTTATTTTCTAGTTCCTTCCTCATGAAGTGGATTAACAGGAGTCAGTGTCTTTACGGTATGCCCTCTGTGCATCTTACACCATTTCCCTAAAACAGGTTTAAAATGAGCACTGAAGATCATTCCAGCGTAGGAGGGTCTCTGCAGAGATGAAAGGTTAGCTAAGGTTCAGGGGTGGCCAAGGCTGCATCCTCGTTGTCCTTCCACTCCAGGTGAGTGTAGAGTAACCTTCAGGCTGCTGTCGAGCAGGACACTTCGATCTGCCCTACGCAGCTCCAGCCCTGTCTAGTAGAGGGCTTGATGCAGGAGTGATTTTCTACCATCTTTCATGAAAGAGGTCAGACACGACGATTTTGTAGTTGTTCCTCATGGCTATAAAATCCGTGATCTTTGATTATTGGTAATGTGACAAGCACTCGCTATGATTTTTATGTTTATAAACACCTTGGAGGTGGGATTGTGAGGATTAATTGTATGGTTTATGCCATGATTGTAACAGTTGAAACTGGCAAGGCCCTTTAAATGACAAAATTTTGGGGCAGTGTTAGGGAATACAGTGCCACTGTAACAAGTGTATCAAACCTGCAGCGTGAGCTGGCCATATCTTCTTTCTTTGCTAGAGTAACAGTCTTGCATGGTAATGTTAATGCAAACTCTGGTGGTGGTGTAATAGAGTTCTAAAGAACAGGAGTGTTTGCTCTTCACCTAAAGAGCAGGCTCTGCGCCTACATCAGGTACGTATGGACCATTATATGTTAGCCTGACGCGCTCCCTCCCTCCTGCACGGCACTGCTTCAGGGCTGCAATTGGACATTAAAATATATGGAAAAATTCCACTGACGTTTCTCAACAGATGACTTTTCCCCCAGTTATTCTGCGGTGTTTGAGTGTTTTCTCCTTTTCCTCTTAAGCGTCAATCCTCTGAACTGTGACTATTTAGTCCATAACACAATTTGTAGGCAAACTGCACAAACTGATTTTCCTGAAGTGGGCTGACAAAATGATGAGTGCATTAGAAAGCAACACACACTTGCTTATTTGTCGGTATACGTTAAACTAGGTTTTTCAAGTAAATGTCTTTTAAAATAGCCTTTTTTAAAAAATTTTAGTGTGCTGCATTTAATATGCATAGCTAATATGGTTCATATAGTTGCGCAGCAGCATCTGTTCTTGTTAGAGGCATTCTGATAGCTTTCAGAATTTTACCCAAATGAGAAAATTTGAGCTTCAGATTGGAGTGACTTACAATGCTGGCTGCTGTTCAGAATTACATCCTTATTTTGAATGTTTTGATGCACTACTTTGGAATACTAAAGATTCTTGCTGGCGTTTTCACAAGTCACCATTAAATTAAATCATATGTAAAGGATACCAATAAGGTGACATTCAGAGTTTCTTTGTAGAATATATTATGAATGTGGATTATGGTTGAGAAAAAAGGTGTGGAAAAAATTGATTGTTATTGATTAACAACAAGAAAAGAATGGGAAAAGAAAGAACGAAGAATGTTATATCAATGTGAAAGATTCAAATTTTAAAACCCACAGCTAATGTGGAGTAAAATGCTAGGCTCATAGAATAAAAATTGCCATTTTCCTATACAGAAAGTATATATACATATATACACACACATATACGTACGTGTGTGTATATGTGCACATTCCTATGTACAATCTGCGTGACCAAATTAGAAATCTGCATCTCTAGAACAAGCTGAGAACCTTTACATGCATGATTTTATTCCTTTATCCTTGAAACCTGGCTCTATTATCGCCCAATATGCATTAACTTTAAAACCAGATAGTGTTGCAGATGCTTTCTTGAGGTTTTTGTGGTCAAACACGAGTGATTCTGTACACTGAAATTATAAATGGATCATTCCTACAAAGAAAATGCTAGCACTCTGTTCACTTTGGGGAAAAAAATGAGTTCAGGTTTTATGGGCTAGAAGAAATACATTAATAACATAGATTTTGTGTCTTGTTTTTTCCACTGACCTCAAAGTCCTCATGTATTAGGGAAAAAGCATAAGTAATTAACCTATTACGACCGAGAAATATATCTGAGGAAAGAGAATCTGAGAGAGAAGACAGTAGAACTGTAATATCTTGGCTAAAAACAGTAATAGCCAACACCTCCTTACAAAAGTCCAAATCGTTCAGGTAATACATCTTTAGTACTTAAGTCTTTAAGTACAAAGCAGGAAAGAAACCCCCTGAAGTTATGAGTGCTAAAACTTACGCACAGTGAAACCGGCTACATGATTATGATGCTTTTTTGGAATTACGTTGTTTTATATAAAGCCTGCCTGAGAGAATATTTAGGTTTGTGTGCAACAGGGAAATGTATGTACCAAGGGCTTGGGGGGGGGGGGGGGGGAACAACAAAAAAGCAGCAGCCTTTTGTATGAGTAGCCTCTTCCATATTTATTGCATATTGGGGTAAACCTGGACATGTGAAGAAAATTTTGTTTGCTATTCAATATCCGTTTCAGTAGTAGGTTGCATGCGCTGTAAACACTATTAAATGAATACCCAACAAACTGATCATGATACTTGCAGCAAAAATTAAAAAAGATCTTCATTAAGTTGTGGTCTTTATGCAATATGTATATGACATAGTTAGATAACTTGCATGACATGTTTCATATATATCTCTTTCAATTTAATGTATTTCTGAACATACCATCATCACCGCCCTTGAGAGACATGTATGTATAAATGGGCTTAAAACTAAATTTACAATCAATGTCCATTCTAATAACTTTGTTTTATTTTGTACTGTAATACCATTCTGACACACTTAATAGGGACTATAACTGTATGGGAGTTTAATGAAGTTTTGGTATTGGTGAAGATAAAAGGAAGACATTGTGAGCATACAGAAAAAAACATCATCAGGATATGTTTCTAATGAATGATATAGAGTAATTGTACTTGGCTGCAGTGTCCATGGAATGGTGGATTTTGAGATCTGTAGGGCAGCAAGGAGGGCACACGGCAAGCTCACCACCCTGGCCTTCAGAGATATGCTTGGTAGAGTACCCTGGGATAGAGCCCTGGGGGGAAGAAGAGCCCAGGAAAGCTGTTTAATGTTCAAGGATCACCTCCTCCAAGGGGAGAAGCGATGCATCCCAACAAAGAGGGAGTGGGGCAAAAGCAGCAGGAGGCCTGCGCGGATGAACAAGGAGCTCCTGGGCAAACTCAAAGACAGAAAGGAAGCCTGCAGAGGGTGGGAGCAAGGACAGGTAGCCGGGGAGGATAGAGAGCAATTGTCTGAGCAGCCAGGCACCAGGTTAGGAAAGCTGAAGCCCTGATAGAATTCAATCTGGCCAGGGATGTCAAGGGCAACGAGCAAAGCTTCTATAGGTATGTCAGTGATAAAAGGAAGATTAGGGAGAATGTGGGCCCCCTCCAGAAGGAAACTGGAGACGTGGTTACCTGGGATATGCAGAAGGCTGAGGTACTCAGTGACTCTTTTGCCTTGGTCTTCACCAGCAAGTGCTCCAGAACTGCCCACTGTAGGAGAGGATCCGGTTTGAGACAGTCTAAAGAACCTGAAGGTGCACAAGTCCATGGAGGTGATGAGATGTATCCGCAGGTCCTGAGGGAACTGGTGGACGAAGTGTCTAAGCCACTGTCCATCCTATTTGAGAACTTGTGTCAGTCCAGTGAAGTTCCCACTGCCTGGAAAAGGGGAAACATAACCCCCGCTTTTAAAAAGAGGAAAAAAAGAAGACCTGGGGCCCTCAGGGAGTTTGCCAATGCCACCAAGCTGTGTGATGTCGTCAACATGCTGGAGGGAAGGGATGCCATCCAGAGGGACCTTGACAGGCTTGAGAGGTGGGCCCCTACAAACCTCATGAAGATCAAGAAGGCCAAGTGCAAGGTGCTGCAAGTGGGTCTTAGCAATCTTAAGCACAAATACAGGCTGGCTGGAGAATGGATTGAGAGCAGCCCTGAGGAGGAAGACATGGGGGTGTTGGTGGACAAGAAGCTCAACGTGACCCAGCAGTGTGCATTTGCAGCCCAGAAAGCCAGCCGTATGCTGGGCCACATCAAAAAAAGCATGACCAGCAGGTCAACGATTCTCCCCCTCTTCCCCACTCTTGTGAGGCCCTGCATGGAGTGCTGCATCCAGCTCTGGGGGCCCCAGTACAGGAAGGACATGGAGCTGTTGGAGCAATCTGGAGGAGGGCCACGAAGGTGATCAGAGGGATGGAGCACCTCTTCTGTGAAGACAGGCTGGGAGAGTTGGGGTTGTGGAGCCTGGAGAAGAGAGGGCTCTGGGGGACCTTACAGCAGCCTTCTGGTACCTAAAGGGGGCCTGCAAGAAAGCTGGAGAGGGGCTTGTAATGAGGGCACGTAGTGGTAGGACCCGGGGGGAACAGCTTTACAGTGGAAGAGGGCAGGTTTAGATTAGATATAAGGACGTAATTCTTCACTGTGAGGGTGGTGAGGCACTGGAACGGATTGCCCAGAGAAGCTGTGATGCCCCATCCCTGGAAGTGTTCAAGGCCAGGCTGGATGGGGCTTTGAGCAACTTGGTCTAGTGCAAGGTGTCCCTGCCCATGGCATGGGGTTGGAACTCTATGATCTGTAAGGTCCCTTCCAACCCAAACCATTCTACAATTGTATGATGCTATGAACTGTAATGTGAGTTAAGAGATAAGGAATATGCATTTATTCATTGATGCAATGAAGCAGGGAGTTGGCCCATCACTGCATCTGTCAACTTCTGCCCTCAGTCCACTGCAGCCTGAGCATTCACCTCAGTTTGAGGACTGTGGCACAAAAGTAACACATCTTTACAATGACATACTAGAGTATTCCTTGTGGATTCCTGTGAGTCCTGTTAACCCCTGCTAGGGCACAAACATATGACCTCAGGCAGAAAGTAATAATAATCACAGTAATAATACCAAGATATGAATAGATGTTTTCTTCCAAGGCTCTTAGGGTACTGCCCAGGGGTTTCTCGATCTGTCATCTGCATTTTAGGTACAAAGAAAGAAAGTTATGGGGGGATCCAGTGACTTTTTAAGCCACCTAGCAGTTCAGTGACAACATACGGGATAATCTTCAAACACTTGCTTTTCTCCTGTTAAAGATGACAGAGTGCATTCTTCTCATGTTTGCAGGTGATGCCAAATTAGGGGCACCAGCCAACAGACTCAGGGGCAGAGCTGCCTTTCAGGGAGACCTAGGCAGGGCCTGCAGGAACCTTATGAAACTCAACAGTGAAATTTCAGGTCCTGCACCATGGCAGGAAGAGCCTCTGCAGCACCACGAGCTGGTGATGGATAGGCTGGGAAGCAGTTCTGTGGAAGAAGCCTTGCGGTGGTGGTGGGCAGTGAGCTGAACGTGAGCCAGCTGTGGACACTGGAGGCAAAGGCAACCAGCAGCCTCTGGGGCTGTATGAACAGAAACAGAGACCATAGATTGAGGGAAGGGACCACACAGGACTTTTTAGATCACATCTAGATACTGTGTTTGGATTTGGTCCTCCCAGCACAGGACAGGCACGGACAAACTGGTGGTGGCTCAGCAGAGGGGGCAGTGGGGGCTGGAGCATTTGCCCTATGAGGAGCAGCTGGAGAAGCTGGGCTGGGTCAGTGTGGAGAAGGGTTGGCTTTGGGAGCACCTAATAGTACCACTGCCTGCAGTCCGTAGAAGAAGTCACCAAAGAGATGGACCTGGGCTTTTAAAAGTGGTGTATTGGGAGAGGATAAGAGACAATGGTCATAAATTGAAGGAAGGGAGGTTTGTACTGGATATAAGGAAAATCTTTTTCCCTATGAGCACAGTCAGGCAGGTTGCCCAGAGAAGTTGTGTAGTCTCCATCCTTGGATGCTTTCAAGACCCCTTGAGCAAGGTCGTCTGACCTCAAGGCTGGCCCTGCTTTGAGCAGAAGAGTGGACTACAGACCTCCTGAGGTCCCTTCCAACTTGAATTGTCCTAAGACTGTAGGATCCTATGAACCATGTACTCCTGAGAATCTCCTACTGAAATGAGCTTGCTTCTACTGGCTTGCTTGTTGTAATGCACTCTCTCTCTTAATATGTGCTAGCTAGGTAAGCCAAAAAGATGGAGGCACAGAACTGGGGCTGGGTCAGAGTGGGGATCTGTTCTTAGTAACCCTGGTCATCCTTACATTTTACACCTATAGCTGCTACACAACACTTTTGGGTATGGCATGGTCTGGAGCTGAAGTGGTACATGGCAGCGCATCACTAGAGCAGAATGACCACTGTGCTGACATGTGCATGGAGAATAAAGCCAACACAGATGATAGTCGCCTGAAGGTTGAAGACAAAAACCACAATGCACTTATAGCCTGTTTAATTCTTACACCTCTGTGGGGACTCTAGCACATTTCTAGGAACTGGAAATAAATTCAGTTACATCACTCTGACTAGAATATAATCATGCTGGGCATACTTTTGTACAGTATAATATTTTCCATAATCTTGTCCAATTTTTATTTCACTTTGTGTTTGTCTTCAGCTGTACAAAGCTTGTTACATTAACTATAATGTCCATACAGGTAGCTGATCCAGTAGGATTTTCAGGTATTGCCTGGCTTGAATGTGAACGGCTTTGAATAGAAAAGCAGTCCCATGGGAACTGTGTGGTTTAGCATCAAACCTGTCATCTCATACCTAGGCTACTCATGGTTTATATTTAGGTGGAGAACTGAATACTAACTGGAGGAAAAAGTACTTAATGCTGTTGTACCTTTTTTTCCCAGGTAGAAAAAGCCTTCTCCTCGGCACTTGAAGTGGTGCCGTGACACCTACCTGATGTTTTGGGTGGTGGGCAGGTGCTGGTGAGAGCAAGGAAGTTTCATAAGGTGATAGTGGACCTGCTTTATTCTGATGTTTCAGTGGACACCCAAGTTTATCCCGAAATTACAAGACTAAGCTATCAAAAGTAATTATTTTCAGTGCAAATCCAAAATAACTGAGAGCTGCAGTGCATCTAGTGTCAGGGGTTCAAACTTTGATTCTGTCATGTTAGTACACAGGTTCACTGCCACCTCCTTACTAAACTCATGGAAAGCCACATTTGTGTATCTCGTTTGATTTTTTTTTACTTGAAGATATTTCAAATCATAATGAAAAACATTCTGAGCCTAGAAAAATACCCAGAATGTCACATATTTGAATGCATAAACTACTGTTTTTGAAATTCCTGAAGTGACTTCAATTTTTTTCTTATGTGGGCTTACAAGCCTGGAGAGACTTTAAATTAAAGGTGGAAGAGAAGAGAAAACTTGCTTTTTAGATGAGTTTATGAAAGCTCTCTTAGTTCTAAAACTTAATTATGTATGAAGCAGCAAGATCCTGTACTGAGTATTAAATTCACATAACTACTCCCTTTTTAAGATCTTACAGAGTACTCGGGTGAATTAACTACATATAGTATATCTAATGTATTTATTCCAGAACTTCTATGAACCTACTGCCTTTAGGAATTAAATATTTGACTATTCCTGTCCCAGGAACAAGACATTGACACCAAATTCATTTAACTTTAGTCTGTGTGTTAGGGGTGCTGTGGATTGCAAGGGTAAATGTGTGACAGTATTATGAAATAGTATTACCTTTACTATCAGCCAAAGGTTTCTTCTCTTACTTCTGGCTTCACTAATAAGGTCAGTTGGAAGGTGGAGCACAACAGAGGAGGCTGGGACAGGCCTGGAAGACACCGCAGCTGCTATCGTGAGTCATTCTCTTTTAATCACGTAGGCAAAATCCTATATGCATGTGGGATGATACATAAAGGCAAAATTTTGCTTGCTGTGGAGGAGCTGTTCATTTGTTACAAACATCAGCTGACTTTAGTGGAGCGGTGCCAATTTCTGTTAGCAAAGGCTTTGGTTCTGAGGATACATGGATGCATTAATGAAGGGTTGAAGTCCTTCTTCAGGCTGCAGACAGTAGCAGCCAAGTAAGTGATGTAGCTAGGATGACATCCAGCCACCTTTGTCACTCTTCAGCTCATGTAGCCAAATACCCCTTTTTTAAAAAAAACTGATTTGCAATGACTGATGTGACACACAGATCTTAAAGATAGTAATGTTTACTAATAATGTGTAATGTGTGTTCTGTATAAAAAGCTGCTAAATTATAAAGGCAAACTGTTACCTCACGAGATAAAACTGTTCATGCTATATGGTTGAAAAATATAGGTATGTAATGCATGCCTTTGATTCAGCAGATTTCATGAAAGAAAGTAAAAGAATCAGCACTCCAAAAAGAGCCTCTGTACCTACCAAAAAGGAGTCATTCCTGGTTAAGCTTGTAGCTATGCTGCTGCTGTTTTATGAATGCCAGCTAGGCAAACTAAACTTACTATACATGGTTTGGTCCTCTAGATGATTGGCAAGTTGAATGGTTCTTGCAATAACTGTAAAAATAACTAAAAATCTGTTGAGTTTCAGCAAGGAGAGGGCTAACTGGAAGACAGTGTTGTGGTTTATCCCCAGCCGGCAACTAAGCTTCACCCAGCCGCTCGCTCACTGCCCCTGGTGGGATGGGGGAGAGAACTGGAAGAGCAAAAGTGAGAAAACTCGTGGGCTGAGATAAAGACAGTGTAATAGGTAAAGCAAAACCCATGCATGCAAGCAAAGCAAAACAAGGAATTAATTCCTGCTTCCCATGACAGGCAGGTGTTGAGCCATCTCCAGGAAAGCCGGGCTCCATCATGTGTAGTGGATGTTCGGGAAGACACATGCCATGATGCTGAATGATCCGCCCTTCTCCCAGCTTTACGTGCTGAGCATGATGCCATATGGTATGGAATATCCCTTTGGTCAGTTGGGGTCAGCTGTCCCAGCTGTGCCCCCTCCCAACTCTTTGTGGCCCTCCAACCTTCTCAGTGGCAGGACCTAAGAAACTGAGAAGTCCTTGGCTTGGTATAAACATTACTTAGCAACAACCAAAGACATTATTCTCACACCAAATCCAAAACACAGCACTGCATCAGCTACTGAGAAGAAAATTAACTCTATCCCAGCCAATACCAGGACAGGCAGCATCTGGGATGGGGTGTACTGGTGGTAGCTGTGCTTCAGGGGTTGAGGAAAGTTTTGCAGGACACCTCACTAATAGCTGGAGTGAGAGTTTGGCATATAGTATGGCGTGGATGGACTGATGGCAGGCAAATTGTTTGGGAACTTGCAAACCCCAGGTAAGTCTGGGAATGCCAGGCCTTGCGATGCATTTCTCACATGGAGACACTTTGAAGACAGAGATGAGTCTACCCTTACAGGCGCTGTCTAGCATCTGGTGAGGAGAGGAAGTGTAGAGCTAGACCGTGACTTCAGGACATGCCGTATTGTGGCAGTCAGCCTTTGGTGCAGGCTGGAAAACAAGCTCAAATGCACAATACGAAATACGTAGTGATGTGCCTTAACAACCTGATGTTGTGACCCAGTGTGGGCATGTATTGATGTGGATAATGAGTATTGTATTAAATAACATTTTAATCTGTGTAGTGAGATGTATTTCTTAATTTTCCATTTTTGTGATAGCTGTTGGTTGAATTAAGCTTGTGAATAACCTTTCTTTTACATTCCTGTGATGCCTGCACTGGTACTTTAACTTCATTTATCTTTGAGCTACAGTTTTATGAGCAGAACAGGTGCTTGAACTGTGAAATCCATTTATTTTTCTCTTAATATTTTAGTTATATAAATTGTAAGAGTGTAGATGTTGCGCCCTTAATCAGGTGAATGGTGTCTACCTCTTGATTTAGGTTCTGACACAGTATCTTCACGCTTCTTTATCCTAACATACAGCCCTACAGCCACCTGCCAGCCTCAGCCCACCAAAGCTGTTCTGCTGGAAATCTTGTGCTGGATTTCCCTTTCAACATGTAGCGATGGGTTTTGTGTCCTGATAGGGGACAGGCTAGAAAATGCAAAATTACCATCACCTTTATGCACCATGACATAGGAGAAATAAAGTGCTTTCTGTGCAGAAAGTGACTACGTTTTTCTCTCTTGCTGTAATAGTAGCAGATGGCACTTGTGGCCCAGAATACTTTGTCCTTTGAATAATGGTCCTTGCTGAGGAAAGCTTGGTTTTGTTTTTTGCATGTGTAAGAAGCAGATTTTTTAAATAATAAAAGCACAAGCAAATCTTATTCTTTTCCTGCATTTTGCTGGATTTTTTAACCAATTGTAATGGTTCTGTTTGTTGAAACGTTCTCTTTGATCTGTATTACATTAATGTTTGCACCAAAATGATTTGTTATTATGAATTTAAAGAGATGTTACACGTATGCACTTATGTACACACATTTATTATTGATGATGCTTGGAATAGAAGTGGTCATTTCTCATTTGCCCATTTCCACTGAACAGACCTTGATTTCCTTGTTTTGCTTAGTTTTAGGGCACGGTTTATTACGTTGGCTGGGTCAGTGCCCCAGAAATGAAGGGTGAGACCACTTGGCTTGCAAAAGCAGCTCCTGGAATTCCTGACAGTCTGAAGTTTCTATGGATTTCCATTACATTTATGTCAACTTTTAGTGAAGACAGGACTGAGAACGAAAGTAGACTCTCACAGATTAAAAGCACTTCTGAATGGACTTAATCTCTGGACAAGATGGTGACCCGTCCATGCCTGCCTCCTTTCCTCCTTGGCACCTTAGGTTAGAGGATTCTCTTTTTCAAGAGCATCCTCAGCTTCGGCACATGGCAGTGGAATGCCCTTCTATCAGTGCTGAAGTGCCATGGGGATCCCGTGGTCTTGTAACTGCCAACACTCAGATTTGGAAAGTCTCTTGGTTTTCACCTGACCTGGACATGCTCAGCTCTTACTTTTTTGGATAGTGATATGTATATGTATCTTTATATACATTTTACAATTTAATATAAAATATAAATGATAAAATCCTTATATATAGCTTTATGTATAAAATAAATCTAAATACACAGCTATACAGAAACATAAATCAGAAAATGAGGAATTAATTAAGGAAAGGAGAAAGGAAGAATTAATTTGAGTTTGCTTATTTGGTACATAACTAAAATACTACAATGATTTATTATTAAGTTAAGGACAAAAAGAGTAAATAAAAGTAAAGAATAAATAATACTTCTTCCATTAAGAAACCTGCTGTTCTCTGTCTCAGTTAGCTAAAACGTGAGTATTTCTATAAACATCTCACAACCCCCCCCCCAACAAACTACAGTAGCATCTGTGGGTTTAGCACTGTGGCAAGGTTTTTCTTTTTGTATTTGAGGATGGTTTGTACCTTTTTACACTGAGCAAGACCTACTGGAAAAGGCCTAGTCAATTTGTAGAGAAAATTGCTGATTTTCCCATAAATTTAAGTGCACTGGTGTGGAAAGGATGCTCTTACACTTCAAAAACGTTTTTCAAATGTAAACAGTGGTCGGCTTTGACCAGCCTGCATTTGTGTTTGCTCAGGACCCAACACCCTGGAGGCAGAATACTGTAGTAGTAGGAAAAATATCACCGTAAAAATGGAACAAGAACTTTGGTAACAGGAATAATATCTGGCCTCTGTATTGTAAATACAAAAACTACTAGCACTGCGATGTTGAGACACTTTATGGAAGAGATGGATGTTAGCCCCCCTGCTTTAAAGGAGAGGAAACCAAAGCCAAGGATGCTGTGGGAACTTTCCTGAATTCACCACCCGGACCGTGGAAGAACAAGGCTTATAAGTGGACTCCGCACTCCTCAGTCCAGTAAGCTACCCTTGAAACTGCTCTGGAACGAGATAATGATGTTGATGATTACTGTGTTTTGATCTGAGAATGTAGTGGTAATGGGTTACATATCACTACACTATCATTTTATGTAATTTTCCAAACATTTATAAATAATTCAAACTCCAGGTTGGATGCAGCACATCAAAGATATCTTGTCACATCCCCTTGTCTTTTTACATCAAAGGAGTGTTGGAGACAGTTATAGCCATTAAATAAACTGCAGGATTTTGAACTGAATGACATTTGTGTGCCAGACTGACTTATAATGGGAAAGTGAGAGCTTTGCTAGTAAATCTGGTTAAGAGTGCTGCCATCCCTAGGACAGTCAAAGGAGTATATTGACACTGGAAACCTTTGTAATTTTAAAGAAAGACTAAAATCTGTTGACAAGATGAAAGAAGGCTGTTGGGTAGAGAGGCCAGGTTCTTCACTGTGACCATTCCTCTTAAATAACGTCATTATTATTAATGACATGTTATCCTTGTCAGCTTATGCAGAAGTGGGAACTGCTGCTTTCAGCGAAAAGAAACAGGATCCCAGGCTCCAATTAAAAACAAAAGCAAACCTAAACTTCAGATTTGATTTTATTAAAATGTAAAACTAGAGATGTTTGAAGATACCTGACCTTCAAGCTCTTTTCTTAAATATGGGAACAAGAGTTGGTGTGGCTGAATGTTTAAAGTTGCATGAATGAACACATTTAGAGATGGATGTGGTGCAGGCGAAGTCTAAAAACACTTGGGAAGGATTCAGAAGGCAGAACTGCCCAATAAATTAAGAAAGCACCCAACATAAGCAATGACTGACCATGGCACATTGGCAAAAACAACATAGTTTGTTATTAGTAACATAGGAAAGGAAATAAAACTCGTTCTGTATGAGGACACCTGGACTACTGTTGGCTTTTTTAAACTTGCAGAATTGTGTTATAGGCAGGAACGCCAGTTTCCCTGGAGTGCGTGTGAAGGAGGTGATGCAAATGAAACCAAGATGGGAAATCCCATTAGTGAGTGAAAATGCAATACCCCCAGTGACAGGAGATTTGGAAAGTAACGTATGACGTTTAAGGAGGTTTCAATCAATTGATTACAAGGCTTGCTAGGACAGAAATGCCATTTTCAATGAAAGCTTAAGAGATGTTCTGTTCAAACTGTCTGGATATTTTTAATACAACATGATTGCTTTTTTAGGTATTGTAATAATTTTTGCAGCAAAGAAATGTAGATAAAAGATCTGTAGGGATCATTAGTTTAATCTATTGAAATGCACAGTGCTCCACTGCCCTCTCTTGCCATGTACCTGGAAGAGCAGCAGCAGTCGCTGTAACAGGTGCCATCACAGCAATGGGCACCTTTCTCTTCCAAGGCAGGTACCTTTTGAAGCGGCTTGCAGACTAGTGACAGCACATGAGTGATCCTTTGGGAATCTTCTCTTTCTTTCTACAATGGAAAAATACTGCATGTAAGACCTCTTCTTTTACATGCCTAAGAACCAAATAGTCATCCTTCAGCCCTGCAGATTTTCCAGTGGATTCTTCAGTGATAATTAGAATTTGATCCCAAGTGGTTCAGAAGGTATTGCCATACAAAACATCTAATAGGCATCATGCAGAAATGGAATTAAAAGCTCCATCAGAACTTGCCCTCCACATGCATTCTGCTGGGAACCAATTCAGCCTGGTTAATATTGCCCCTGTAAGCTATTTTGCAAAGGAGAAAATCACCTTAATTGCTTATTATCTGTCTGTCTTGCTTATCAGGAAAAAACATGTTTAGAAAATTCTGTGCTAGCCCTTCAAAACCTTCCTGTTAGTTAACAGGGCACACTTGATTAATTATGTTTATAGTTTCTTTCTGTTTTTCAGAGTTGGCAGTACCCTCTAGCAGCTTGAAAATTATTTTCGTTTTCCTACCATTTTGACACTGAAATTTATGTAGAAAAAGAATACCCTTGGGCTTATGTTGGTGTATTATTGTCTTGCCAAGGTATTTTTTTGCTTTTGCACAAGCATCACTGACAGTGAAAACACAGCTCTTGGAACAGTTTTTATCTGTTAGGGTTCCTGCAAAATTAGTAATAATAATGCATCGTGAACAAATTAATCCATCCTAAAGAAGAGTTACCTCCTGAGTTAACTTGGCAGCCTGCATTTTTACAGCTAGCATTTTTAGGTTTTGGTTTTGTATTTTATGGGGAAATTAGCCTTTTATGCATTAATTATTCGTACAAAAATATAGGTGGAAACATACAGAAACATATGACAGAAAATGTTTATGCTTATATATTACATGTATCCTATTACACCATTTTGCTGGAAATTATGAGACTGCCAATTGCAAGATCTAGTTTGTAACATGTAGCCAAGGTTCTTTCTTAATGTGAAGAGGTTGATCTGAGGATGTTTAGCTTTTGCTTCTGTTCTTCTCAGTGACAACTCATTTGTTGCCATTGAAAATACCCACTGAAAAATTGTGAATAGACATTTCCACAAGCTAGCAAATAACAGCCATTGAGAAGCTGACACGGTAGTGTACTCATTGCTGTACTGAAGTCTGGGAGCAGGGTAGCTGGATGGGAGAAATTGAGAAGACTGTTGGGGAGGCAAAAGAGCATTGCACAGCTTGAGAGAGCTGTTTCAAGGAGGCAGCAAAGCCAGGGAAATTCAGGGTGGACTATAAGAGCATGCATGAGGGCTAGGACATAAGGAAACTAATATTACTCAGCCCTTTGCTCTCCCTGCTCAGATCTACATTTCGCCCAGCTCCACTGAATTTTCAGCATCTGTCTGTCTATCGATATACCTCTCAGTGTACCTACCTTCCTCCAGCAGACTCTAAGGAGACTGAAGAAGGAACTTGGGCTGCAGCCCTGCTGGAGCTGTGGCACTGGACATGAACAGGCAGCAGCTGTAACACAACTGCCTGACAGATGTGTGAAAGCTATGTCACACTTGGCAGCTTTATGATACCAAACACGCTGAGGTAGGTAACAAACAGCACAGAATTCACAGCAAATAATCTATGATTTCCCTTCCCTTCCCCAGCTGTACTTATCTACAGACAGCAAATCCTAATTGGCACACTCCTCCTCAAGTTCTGTGAAATGCTTGAGTTTAGTTGCAAAGGTTCTTTTTTCTTTTTCTTGTTTATTTAAAAAAAACCCCACATTTCAAGATGAAAGCCCAGAAAGCTAAATTGCACTTTCAGGTTATTCAACAATCTGTTTCCCACTTTCAAGCAGTATTTTTTTTTTTTAGTGTCTTAAATTTTATTTTATCTGCTGAAGATAAAAGGTAGGAAGAACTGGAGCACCAGTGTTGAAAACCTGTAGTAGCAGGACTTAAATACCACCCCATGGGAATAATTGAAAGCATCTACTTTAGTGTTTTGGTTTGAATCAAGAGCGTGCTTTTGACATGGGGCTGCTAGTTGTCACCGCTTCCCAGATTTTGTTTCCTACCACAGAGCTCCCCCGGCTAGTGTGAGAGAAATTCTCTTTGGGCAGCACAGGATGCAGTCCAGGAGCTCTCCTGATGTGCTCCAGCCGTCATTTACTGGTGCTACTGGTCACACACAGCTGCCAGAAAAATACGGCTGTCTTGTGGAAGTCACAGAATTTTCCAAAAGCTTCAACTGGAAGTGCTTCAAGCTCTAACTAGCTCTGACCTGACTCCAAAATGATGCTTAGGATTGAATCCATAGAAGTGATTTTCCCCATGTTGTGTAGAATTTTTGGCTGTCTCAAGCAATCATTGATGGTCTCCAGAAACTTCACCTGTAAGCTCTTTCTCATTGTGATATTTGCGCAGCCTGTGTACCTGCAACTGGAACTCACTCTCATGGCTGTTTTATGAGGCATCTGATGACTGTTCCTTATCTAGCAACATTGTGTACTTGATAATATTTTTAGCTCTGAAAGTGTATAGCAGTAGCTGTAAAAAAACCTAATTTAATTAAGGTTAGTATCAGGAAAATACTAAAATGCGGGGGTTTTTTGTGTTCTTATAATTTTGGAGTTTGAGTCATTATAGATATAGATAATTCTGCAATTCTTTATGAGCTCATAGCTCTAATCTATAAAGCAGCTGGATACTTGCCATCAACTCAGATTAGTCCGAGATTTCACTTTGAATTTTTCCATTACATTATACAACATTTTTCTATTTCAGTGATCAAATACAATCATTCAGTGTTCAAAATATTCACTGAATGTAGCCAAGTATTAGAGAGAAGTATCCTCTGTACTGCTGTTATTCCACCAAATGATTATTGTTATATTACAAATGCACAATATTTTGTGGGTGCAGCTGTGAAAAGATGCAAAAGGGAGGAGCTGTGCATGTCCCATTGAACTTCAAAGAAAACTGATGCCTGGGACACTTTGGGCAGTAACACCAAATTCTTGAGAGTTCAAATGGAGTGTTTCAAGGGTCTGTCAATAAGAGTAAAGAAGTGGGGTAATCTTGTACCAACAGAACTGCATAAAAATTGTGTCAGATTATCTAATTATTAAAAAATTAACTACAAAAGAGCTGCATGTAATCTTTAGGCCCAAATAGTTTATAGGTCAGAAGAATGATCTGATCCCCTACAACAGATTTTGAAAAGTTGTAACCAGTTGGGAAATGGCTGAAGACAAATATTTGTATAGCTAGCTAAAGAGATGATAGATCTGTGAATAGACAAGAGAGGTGTAGGGGAGCAAGGATGCAGTTCTTTAAAAAATTGAAGCAAGGAATCTCACCATTACCATTCAGCAAGTTGTGTGTTTGGCTGTTTTTAATTACTGATACGAATGGTAGAAAGGATGTCTCTAAATATCTGAAGTAAGAGAGAATGATGACCAACACACACCTGAATTTCCAAAGATATAATCATGTCAGATAATGTCATATTCTTCTAGAGAAAATACGTTTTTTATTTCTTAAAATAAGAATTACTAGAGATTGTAGTATGTTTAGAGCGTAATAAAACATTTGATACTGTGTCTCAAAAAGCACTGTGTTGAAAAATAGAACATCGGTTTCAGTACAGTGAACACTTGTACCAACATTGACAAACAGCTTACTGGGTGCTCATATGAAAGGTGGCAGGTGTTAGGAATTAGACAGAAACATTTTCAGTAAGTATCTGGAAAGAAATTACAGAGCATACTTTATTTAACATCTTACGAGTGGTCTGAGGAAACGGAAATTTGCAAAATACATCCTTGTCTTGTGTTACTGTGTTCTGTAGTAGACTTCCCTTGGTTACAGGGTGGTAATAATAATTGATTACAAAGTCAAGGATGTTTTTTGCAGATTTTAGTTTCCTCATTTGCAAGACAAATTTTTCTGTGCAGAGTTTTGTTTAGGATCATCTCTAATAATGTTCAGGGGACTCTGCCACTGGATCTATTAGGTGGGATTTATAAAGGCTGATTTTTATGATGACTACTCTTCCTGGGACAGAGGAGCCAATGAGGAGAGGTGCTATGCTGGACCCGTTCTCATCAACAGAAGGGCTGGTGGGGAATGTGTAGCTCAAGGGCAGCCTTGGCTGGTGAAATGGTGGAGTTTGAGATCTGTAGGACAGCAAGGAGGGCGCACGGCAAGCTCGCTACCCTGGCCTTCTGGAGAGCTGATTTTGGCCTCTGCCCCCTGAAGTTATGAGTGCTAAAACTTACGCACAGTGAAACCGGCTACATGATTATGATGCTTTTTTGGAATTACGGTGTTTTATATAAAGCCTGCCTGAGAGAATATTTAGGTTTGTGTGCAACAGGGAAATGTATGTACCAAGGGCTTGGGGGGGGGGGGGGGGAACAACAAAAAAGCAGCAGCCTTTTGTATGAGTAGCCTCTTCCATATTTATTGCATATTGGGGTAAACCTGGACATGTGAAGAAAATTTTGTTTGCTATTCAATATCCGTTTCAGTAGTAGGTTGCATGCGCTGTAAACACTATTAAATGAATACCCAACAAACTGATCATGATACTTGCAGCAAAAATTAAAAAAGATCTTCATTAAGTTGTGGTCTTTGTGCAATATGTATATGACATAGTTAGATAACTTGCATGACATGTTTCATATATATCTCTTTCAATTTAATGTATTTCTGAACATACCATCATCACCGCCCTTGAGAGACATGTATGTATAAATGGGCTTAAAACTAAATTTACAATCAATGTCCATTCTAATAACTTTGTTTTATTTTGTACTGTAATACCATTCTGACACACTTAATAGGGACTATAACTGTATGGGAGTTTAATGAAGTTTTGGTATTGGTGAAGATAAAAGGAAGACATTGTGAGCATACAGAAAAAAACATCATCAGGATATGTTTCTAATGAATGATATAGAGTAATTGTACTTGGCTGCAGTGTCCATGGAATGGTGGATTTTGAGATCTGTAGGGCAGCAAGGAGGGCACACGGCAAGCTCACCACCCTGGCCTTCAGAGATATGCTTGGTAGAGTACCCTGGGATAGAGCCCTGGGGGGAAGAAGAGCCCAGGAAAGCTGTTTAATGTTCAAGGATCACCTCCTCCAAGGGGAGAAGCGATGCATCCCAACAAAGAGGGAGTGGGGCAAAAGCAGCAGGAGGCCTGCGCGGATGAACAAGGAGCTCCTGGGCAAACTCAAAGACAGAAAGGAAGCCTGCAGAGGGTGGGAGCAAGGACAGGTAGCCGGGGAGGATAGAGAGCAATTGTCTGAGCAGCCAGGCACCAGGTTAGGAAAGCTGAAGCCCTGATAGAATTCAATCTGGCCAGGGATGTCAAGGGCAACGAGCAAAGCTTCTATAGGTATGTCAGTGATAAAAGGAAGATTAGGGAGAATGTGGGCCCCCTCCAGAAGGAAACTGGAGACGTGGTTACCTGGGATATGCAGAAGGCTGAGGTACTCAGTGACTCTTTTGCCTTGGTCTTCACCAGCAAGTGCTCCAGAACTGCCCACTGTAGGAGAGGATCCGGTTTGAGACAGTCTAAAGAACCTGAAGGTGCACAAGTCCATGGAGGTGATGAGATGTATCCGCAGGTCCTGAGGGAACTGGTGGACGAAGTGTCTAAGCCACTGTCCATCCTATTTGAGAACTTGTGTCAGTCCAGTGAAGTTCCCACTGCCTGGAAAAGGGGAAACATAACCCCCGCTTTTAAAAAGAGGAAAAAAAGAAGACCTGGGGCCCTCAGGGAGTTTGCCAATGCCACCAAGCTGTGTGATGTCGTCAACATGCTGGAGGGAAGGGATGCCATCCAGAGGGACCTTGACAGGCTTGAGAGGTGGGCCCCTACAAACCTCATGAAGATCAAGAAGGCCAAGTGCAAGGTGCTGCAAGTGGGTCTTAGCAATCTTAAGCACAAATACAGGCTGGCTGGAGAATGGATTGAGAGCAGCCCTGAGGAGGAAGACTTGGGGGTGTTGGTGGACAAGAAGCTCAACGTGACCCAGCAGTGTGCATTTGCAGCCCAGAAAGCCAGCCGTATGCTGGGCCACATCAAAAAAAGCATGACCAGCAGGTCAACGATTCTCCCCCTCTTCCCCACTCTTGTGAGGCCCTGCATGGAGTGCTGCATCCAGCTCTGGGGGCCCCAGTATAGGAAGGACATGGAGCTGTTGGAGCAATCTGGAGGAGGGCCACGAAGGTGATCAGAGGGATGGAGCACCTCTTCTGTGAAGACAGGCTGGGAGAGTTGGGGTTGTGGAGCCTGGAGAAGAGAGGGCTCTGGGGGACCTTACAGCAGCCTTCTGGTACCTAAAGGGGGCCTGCAAGAAAGCTGGAGAGGGGCTTGTAATGAGGGCACGTAGTGGTAGGACCCGGGGGGGGGACGGCTTTACAGTGGAAGAGGGCAGGTTTAGATTAGATATAAGGACGTAATTCTTCACTGTGAGGGTGGTGAGGCACTGGAACGGATTGCCCAGAGAAGCTGTGATGCCCCATCCCTGGAAGTGTTCAAGGCCAGGCTGGATGGGGCTTTGAGCAACTTGGTCTAGTGCAAGGTGTCCCTGCCCATGGCATGGGGTTGGAACTCTATGATCTGTAAGGTCCCTTCCAACCCAAATCATTCCATGATTAGCAGTACTGTCAGCAAAATTTAAGCTTCCTTAAAATGTAAATTTTATCAACTCCTTAAATTCAAGCAGAGTGGAAAGAAATTTTTCCAGGGTATTGGTATCTCAAGCTAGTGTAGTAGATTGGACTCCAGCAGAAGTGAAACTCTCCTCTGGAAGTACTCAGTACAGCAGCCAGAGAGGGAGGCTGTTCCCACCGTCTAGTTCAGTTGCCATTCTTTGGAATCCTTTGGAACAATCCAAGGATGCAGTGCCTGAGCTGTGTCTGTATTGCATGGTAGTGGTGCACTGCCAGCAGTTCCTTAATGACTAAATGAATGCCAAATGCCTGCTGAACCAAGTGGCCAGTACCTTCCACCTGGAATGTTTCAACAGCAGCATCTCCCTATGGATTGTGAGTGAGAAGAGCACAAAACTGACTTGGGGCAGAAAATGGTAATGACTTAACATTATTGTGTGACTTGGCAAATGAACAAGATACCCAAACAGCTCTCTAGTTCCAAAGGCTTTAATATCAACTCTGCAAAAGTCCAAACTGAAAACTCTTAATTGGTGATAATTGTCTGGCACAGAAAAAAAATAATTGCCAATGCCTCCATGGCCTGGACATCCTACCTCAGGGTCTGGAGTCTGCAAAAGGCTGCTTCTTGAAGACCCTGACAGTACCACCTGCCCACCTGAGGAACTGGCTGTCATCAGGGTTTCTAAGCCAAGTATATTCCATCAGAGTTGTATGTGGAGTAATACAAAAGCTATAGAAGTCTCAGCATCATAAATTTATATATTAAATGCGTAGTCAAGCTAATTGGCAAGAAACTGAAAATACACTGAACAAATCATCTGCCTCAAACAGTATGAAGAACAGTGAAGGCAGTGACAGTTTTTGGACTCTTTCCTCTTCAAAGGACTGTGTTTAACAACTGAGAAACCATGGCGAGTATCCGTGAAGGGCAGTGGAACAAGCGTTGAGTTATGCAGTATGAAGTCTGAGCCGAGCAAGTAGATAGAAGGCTGTTGGGAGCTGGCTAGTCTACGACAGGACAGATTCTTCCTTCATGCCTCTTTGTTTCAGAAATAAAAATACAGAGGAAGGATAATTATGGTTTAACATGGATAGACTAAGCGAGTCAACAGCTGAATTGTTTCTGCTCTTCATATGATTCTTTAACATACAGGGTAGCTGATTTTTCTGACCTTTTCTTCCATTGAAATAAAGATTTACTTGTTACTGTTTTTATGTGTCTGGTAGGACTTGTGATTTCTGATTCTAGCAACTAAAGGTTCAGTAATGCTAGAAGTACTATTTTATTTAATAATCTTTAGGAAAACGAATTTTCAAATCGGTATTTTTCTGAAAAGGGAAAAATAAAAAAAAATATTTTCTGAATTAAAGTGAAACTTCTTTAAAAGCTTGTAATATGAACATAATGGAGGATAAACCAGAACAAAATAAATGTACCCCCTGGTACAAGATTTTAAGTGTTAAGAGATGTATGAATTCAAGGAATCATACAGATAGCAACAATTTGCAGTAATCATATGGCGTTATTTATTTATTTCACAAATTGTCATATCAGTTTTCTTTTACAACATTAATTAAAAAATTTTTTTTTTCCTTACTCTCCTTCCTAGAGGAACACCCATGAATGCCATGTTGTCTTCTGGGATGCATAAAGGTCCCATTGACTTTAGTGAGAGCTTAATATCTACCCTTTGATGAGAGAATTTGGTCCTAAGATGTGTCCAATTAAAGGAGTGTCCAAATAAAAGATTCACTTCATAAAGGAGTGTTCACGAGAGTTACCAGTGAACTGCAGTGATTTTTTTCAGCCAGTCAGTACTTTGTTTGAAGTACTTTTTTGAAGCCCAGTGTTTTTGCTGAGGTGTAACATTTATTAGAAAGCAACGTGCTAATCAGAGTACTTTTCTTTTACATTAGGTTTTCCTTTTTTATTACAGTGCTAACTGATGTTTTACCTGACATTTTAGAAGCCAGCTAGAAATTTTTCACTTTCGAGCTTTTGTCATGCTGAATGCCTGTGAGTGCTCCATGGTTTTCTTAAAAAAAAATAAAAATAATGAAGTGGCTTGTTGCTGCCCGTGTGACAAGGAAGACCCTGGGGCTCTGTTGAGCATTAGTGAAGTCACTGGATCTCTGTGAAAACTCTGGCTCCATCTTTTCAGTTTTCTTAGGATTGTCTGCAAGTTTCTGAAAGCTGTGATAACTCAATTGTAGCTTCAGAGCACTGTGAGAAACCTTGGTGTGTGTGGACCCCATCAAAGACCTAGTAAAAAGAAGAAACCCATACAAAAATGAGACAGTGATATAGAAATTAAAATGGCTTGAATGACTAGCCTCTGTGTTGGTGAAAACACATGGATAATTTAAAAGGAAAGTTGCTGTAAGTACTGTGACAGTGATGACAACTGTCATGATTATGTTTGATTAGATTCTGTTGTTCTTAAAATCCTCAACTTTGACTTTCTAATTACATCTGATTACATTAGCCTCCCCATACTTTCAGGAGGAGCGTTTTTCTAACCATTGGGATTGTAGAAAAAGAAGTGGCATCTTACTGTACTGAAAAGTTCACAGTCTAGGTAACAGATTTAAAAACAAAATCCCTAAAATACTGATTTTGAAGAATGCTCTTTTTTTTTTTTTTTAGGTTAAACATACTATTTTCAGCCAGGTGCCTGCTAAAATGCCGTAAAAGATGTTGGGCTCACCCAAGCCTGAGGTCTAGATGGTGGTTTGGGGTGGGCTCTCCTTCCCAGCCAGGGCCAGTGGTGAGAGGCAGGAGCTGGGGAGAGCCTCCAGAGGGAGATGCTGCCCAGTGAACTCACCACCTTGGTGCTCCATGATTCTGTGCTGGGCTTCACCAGGCTCCTGGGGTTTGGGTGCAAGCCAAGTGCCGCCTTAACTCACCGCCCTGAGCAGTTGGCTGCGGCAGTCCTGGTTTACCGGCATTACGTCGCTGGTGAATTTTATCCCCCGTGCTTGCATTCTTGCTCCTCCGAGCACCGTTTGCAAGGAGGTTGGCAATTTAATGAAGTACTTGGCATTAAAAAGGTTTCTGCGCTGTATTGAAGTGCTTACTTTTATGAAAAAACGTGTTTAGTTGTAATTTCCTGGAAGGAGCTGAGTGTCCGGATGAGACTCCAAGGGTAGTGCCTGCAGGAAGGGGACCCCTGCAGCGCCTGAGCAGAACAAGGGCAGGAGGTGTCCCAGCACCAGTGGTGACCTGCTGAGGAGCACCTTGTATTTTTGGGGATTGTGTGGTTGGAAACTTTTGCAATAAGCCGTGCATCTGTTATTCTTCAGCACTTGCTCAGGCACAGGCTGCGTGCTCAAGTTTGGCTGGAAATCAGGAATATCACTGTCCTACTCGGCAGTTTGGCAACACACTGAAAATCCAACCATCAGCAACTGGCTTTTCAGTGTGAGTGTGTCCCTGCTAACTATATTGGCTCAGATAAGCTTGTTAAGTGATGGAGACTGACATTTGCTCCTGGAGAGAGCTGTCTTTATTTGGGAAAGTTAACAGATATTAGAATGATTCATCTGCTACTTCAGGCTAGTTATTCGGTATTCCTTCAAGTCAAATCGAACAGTTGCTGTTGGGATGAAAAACGGGGAAGGCAGGCAGAGTAAGAGAAAGGACACCTTATAATTAAAATCAGGCTTGATCTTATGCCTTACTTCATTATACCACTGAAGAAAATGGCAGGTTTTACTTCTTAATATTTAGATGCTCCAATATTCAGCCATAGTGATGCAGCTTTAGACTAAGCAAGAGCTAGTATCACAGTACGAAGCTGAGTATTTTAAAATGCTCTTAATTTTAAATGGCAACATAATCTTTGAAAAAAATTCAGTGTGGGCCTCAAAAAAATTGGTACCGGCATGGTCATGAAGTGGCAGCAAGTGTGGAGTTGACTAGAAATCCCTCACCATCAGGCAAATTGGGAAAGTGGGTTAGAGTGATTTACACCAGGGAAGACATAAATGCTAATTTTCTCAGAAGATTCTGGGTTCTGTGGTTATTAGGAAGGATATTAGCTCATAATCCCCTCTTCGCTTTCTTTTTTAACAAGTTGAAAAGCATTTTGAAACAGATCATCGGTTTAAAGAAAATTCTGCAAGAATGCAAGTGCATTTGCTTCCAGAACACTGATCTAACAAACGGTTGATAAAACTGATAAGTTTGGAGGGAAAGAATAATAAATAACACAAAGGGAATGTTATTTTAATGCTTCTATAAGCATTCTATAAGTTTTCATAGGCACTTTGATTTCTGGATCGGTTGCCAGAGCCCTGACCCTGCCACAGAGTCCCTGCAGGTGGGATGCTGAACCTGACTGGAGTCCAGCTGCTCCCAGAGGCTGTGCCAGCCCACCGGAGCCCACCGGAGCCCACCGCAGGACCGAGGGCTGAATTAACTAGTGGTCTGGGTTGAGATGGATGAGGCAGAAAAAGCTCACACGCTCCCTGGCTCAGATCACTGGGGAGCTCTTGTACCAACACATTGCAGTGGAAAGGGAATATTTTGAATCTGGAGACTCGGAGGTAGACGTTGAAAGTTTGAAGGAGATAAAAAGCTCTTTCTCCTTCCTAAAATGTAGAATTGACTTTTCATGCCTCCGTAGCAGCAGATAAGGAAGGAGTAGGCATTTCACTTCACCCTGGTTGCCTAGTCCAGACAGATCTCTTACTGAATGTGAGCAATAAAGTGAAAGCTTTGTCTGTCAGACTTCCTGGTTATACTATAGAAGACGTGGGGTGCAAAGATGCCTTCTGGTGTACTGTGTGGCTGACAGGACATCTTTTCGCTTGCTTTTGCTAGAGATTTTTCCTGTCCCTTGCAAATCACAGGAAGGGTAGCTGTGGTTCCATCTCCTCCCTGTCCCTTAAGAACACTGGTAGCCAGGTGGTTATTACACTTCCAGAGTGTAGGGACTATAGGTGTGCCAAGCCTCTTTGTGTAAAACGCATGAATTCCCTGTACTTCCTCCTACTTAGGTCTGCACAAAGCCTAAAACCAGATCGAGCTGTCACTTCTGAAGTGACATTATGGAATGAATATTGCACTCTCATAAGTTGAGCTTGTAGCACCCCAGAAATTCATCCACCCAACTGAGAGGCACGTGCAGCATGTTTGCTGTGTGACACATGAGCTGCTCTATACAAAGATCTCGAGAACTGCAGCATAGTAGAGTTTAGAGGTTTAGAGTAGGTGGAATATTCGGAACTGTAATATGTATATTGTGTGATGGATTCTTGTGGAAAGTATTACCACATACAGTGGCTGCCCTTAGAAAATAAACACAAAGGCTTTTCATTTGATCGTTATTTTAGCATATGGTCAAAGAGTGAAAAGAATTTAATACCTCTGCTACTTAAACTGGAACTCTGACATTTCTATAGCTGATGACAAATTATTTCCCAGGCATATTTCTCAGTTTGTTTAAGCTGAGAGGTAGCTGTTATCATTCTGAAATGTCAGAAAGCTTGTCTGTGGAATACTGATACTCCTCTCCTTTAAGTGGCATTAAGTATGTGAGAGCAGGATGCACAGGGTCAAATACAGACCCCTTTGTGCAATAAACAACTCCCAAGTCATAAATCATCTCTTTATATAAGTATCCAAAAAGTTTTCAGCACCTTTTTGTCTTGACCTTTTACCACGGGCAACAGTACTTCTGCTTGCTAGGCAACTGATTTTTGTTCGTCTCTTGAGAGGTTAAAATGAAATAGAAATGATTTTTTTTTTACCGCTGCTTCAGAGGACTGCAGAAAGAAAAGATATTTAAACAGAATGCATAGCTTCAGGAAATTACCAACTGCTATTACGAAAAAACCTGAAAATATTTTAGAATCCCGCACCGTTACAAATGGTACTGCTTGCCAGTATACCATTTTAATGATAATTTCAAGAGGAACCAAAGCCTGACAACATGTATCATGGCAGGGAAATCGCAGCTGCATCCAGAGAGAGCAATTTCAGGCAGGAAGCAGTAGGAGAGTTTCACAGTTCCTTTCAGATAAGAAACTTAAGCAACATACAAATGTGGAAAATAAATTAAAATGCAACGTAAAAACTTCTCTCCTAAGTAAGGCAGTGAAGAAAATCCCCCCCAAAATGTACCTAAAACTTGCTGTGGACGTGTGTTTTCCCACTGTCATCACTGCAGCTTCCTGTGACTTTGACAATAAAACCCAGAAGCAAACACTGTTGATGATTTAGTAACACTGAGTGATGCATGTTTTATAAATATTTGCGTTTTGTCTTTTATTAAGATTTTGCTAAGCTGCCAAATTACTGATTTCAGTAGGGAGGGCAAGCTTCTGTTTGACCTCCAAGTAACAGGGAGAAAATGAACTTCCTTATAAATAATAATAAAACACTTTAATCCGTAGTTCATACAAAGTCTAATCATATTTCCATCTTCACACAGATTTTGCTTTTGCAGGGTACTGTGCAAGCTTCACTTTCTCAGATGAACTGTGCAAAACAGCATCCATATATCTGCCTAACAAATGAAGAACCGTAAAGATCCTGAACGTGTTTGCAGAGGCGTGCCATTAGCTGGCACGCATCACTGTGCCCTCAGTGCCCAATTCACGGCCACAACCTGCTTCCTCATGCTCTCAACTCGAGCACCCGGCAGGTTGATCGAGGCTGCAGAAGCAGGCATCTGGCTGTGGGGGTCTGCGCCACAACCTTCCCTCATGGAGACAGCAGCCATCACGCACGGTCATCAGCTACTTGCCCTTCCCCAGCCTGGAAGAGGCACCTATGGAGGAAGACGTGCCTCTCAACTGAAGTGAGAAGATGGACAACAAAGAGCAGAGTGCTTCCTGCATTTGCCGAAAGCGTTTTACTTACTGAATGATGCAGCCTTTGTGGGCTGAGAGACCTTTAGCAGAGAGGAACTGTGGAACAGGAAATCTGGGCTCGTTTTGCTGTGCATGTCAGGCTGCGGCCAAAACCAGAGTAGCTGTGCTAACATGTGAAAAGTCATCTGATAAAAGGCTGCTGCCAAAGAGGCACAACTCAGAGGAGGAATAGCCTGAATGCGTTCTTTTTCTTGGTTTTGGTTCCAGAAGATGCCTCTGTCTCATGACTGTAATAATACTCAATCATCATGCTATAATTAAGGGCTTTTCATGTAATCATCTGTAGAACTGATTACTTTGGGCTATACCCTGCTCATGCTGAGCTTCCTGGCAAAATTCCCACTGACATCAGTAAGAAAAGGATTGGACCTTTCCTCAGCAGTTTACCGCTATTGTTTAACAATACCATGCTTTTCAGACAGTTTGCAGTGGAGATTAAATATTTAGACTCTTAATTCTTGGAATATTAAAATACCACTGTACAAATAACACGCTCTTTCTCAGAAGCCTGAGTTTGTTCTGGTCATTATTGCTTCCAAGGAGTACAACACCAAAGCAAAGCATGAACAGGTCTGAAGAAGATTTTATCCAAGAGGCTGAAAATGGTAGACTCTCAAGACATGAAAAATAGGAAGAAAGAGGAATGATTTTATATTGCGGATGATATGACAACATTTCCTTGCCTTTTTTTTTTTTTCAGTAAAAAAATAATCAATTAAGCAATCAAACCCACTAAAACTTCAAAAGATAACACACCCACAGATTTATTAATTATTTTTTTAAATGTACTTCGATCTTTTTAGCCAAGTTTTGCCATTAACTCTGATGGGACCAGGATGCACAGGAGATTAGTAGGATCTTGAAAAGCGTTGGATATTTATAGGGATATCCAGAACACACATTTGTTAGTAAAGGCTAAGAGCTTGCTTTTCGGAGTATTGCATGTATGTAGTTAATTTTGACTTGAGCTGGAGTTCAGGATGTGCAGCAGTGTTGGAGAACAGACCTTAATCTCCTGTCGCAAGGGCCAAGTGTCTCTATATTCAGATATTCTTGCTTTTCATAATTTGCACTGCAGTGGCAGTTAAGGGATACCATTATACACAACAATCCCATTGTAGTAGAAATAACAGTTCATTACTCCAGAGGCCTTTGACTCTAAAGCCAAGGCCTGTACTGGAGGCAGTTTACTGAAAAGAAAAGCAAAGAGCAAATTCCTGCAGTACCCATCTTTCAGCGCCAAGCGCAGGTGCCTGGATGTGGAGGCTGCTCTGTGGAAGTCCTCTGCTGGGCCACCACGCAGGCAGGCTTCTGGCGGCAGTGGCAGAGGTGCCCGAGTGCTGTGCGAGGAGACACCGCAGCTTTCCCTCTGGGGACCACGTTGGTTGGGGCCGGCAATCCCAGCCTGCTCATGGGGGGTGCAGGGCGAGCACCGGGCTGTGGAACTGCGGCTCTGGCTGTTGGGTGGGAGACATGTCATTGCCAAATGTTATTTCTCCCTTTCCAGCCAAGCTTTTGATGCCGTTCCCTGTCAGAAGAGTAGCAGGATATTCTGTGCTGCAGCTGGACTTTTCAATGAACTAGGCATTGGTGTGTTCAGGAGAGCTGGCTACCTCCTTGTTCAGCTGAGGCATCTCCCATGAGGGCATCACAGAAGACATCCTCCCCCAGTACCTGGTTTCCAGACATGGAGAAGCAGCTCAAGGTCTTACAGAGATGGGTCAGGGAGTGTAGGAGCACTTCTCAGTGCAAGCATTGCCTTTATGGGTAGATAACATGGGTGCACCTACCCTACACTCTGTGCTGCACCATAGGGCTTGTATGTTTCCATAGTGTTTTAACTGCATTTCTTAAGGATTATGCTTCACAAATACTTTCAAAAAGGTCCGATCTTAACTAACAGTTGCAGGAAGATTCCAAATATAGTGGATGGCACGTGGATTTTTTTGGCTTCGTCTGCACTAGCTCAGCAGAAGCAGACTGGAGGAAAAAGGAGCTGGTACTCCAGGGGTTTTTACTTGGGACCAGGTCCAGTTTGACAGCATGGCCTGAATACCTCACACCCTAGGAGCGTCTCCTGGAGGGCCTCTTCTGCCACAGCTCAGATGGTTCTGGGGTGCAAGCCAGACAGGCTGCTAGGACAGGCAGGAGCTCTGCCTCGAGAGGAATGCTCCTTGATCTGTCTGAACTTCTAAAAGACTTGTGAAGGTGCACCACCCGCTGCCTGCACTGCCACGTGCATGAATTGTGTTATCAGAAATACACTGGAAATCTGGTTTTACGCATGGCGCTTCAGCTGGCTGATCTCTTCTGTGAGCTGACGCACTGAGCCATTTCTCAAGAGGCATGATAGTCTGAAGCACAGGGTAAGACCCAGGGCTATGCTGCCTTTAATCCTAGCTCTCCCCTTAAATGCACACCTCTTTTTGTCCATCATTTTATCTGCTTACTCACCTTGCTTGGATCTTACAAGGATTCAATTTTGCACATTAGTCCAGAGATGTGAAGGTTTCCATTTAACTAAGTACTGTAAAAAAAATATCCAAATACAGTAATAAAGCTGCTTTGTCATCATGCTAATGTAAAGGAAGAAAGAAAGGAAGGAAGCAAGAAGGAAAGACAAACTGCATGATCAGAATATTGTTAAAAGAGAAGTGAGGTGTCAAAACTTAGCTAGTAAAACAATAGTGGATGAAAAAGTTTACTGTCAGCAAATAATTTTTTTTTCTCCAAAATGCAAACATTTCCACAGTGCTGAAAATCTCACCCCAACATCCTTGTTCAACATCAAAATATTCTGCTTTGTGAATTGGAAGTGTTTAATTTTCCTATTCCTTTCATGTTGACTTTGTAATCATACTGGAATACCAAATCAAATATTACAATATGTTCCTACTAGAAGCTGCAGTTAGTGATATATGTAGGACAGTGTTTTGAGAGTATCTATATTTAATACGAAGAAACATAATTTTTGAGAATTTTTCTCTGAGAGGAATTTGAATTTTTTAATTTTGATTCAGCATGAAAACAAATGTTGAAGTGTTAGCATTTCCCTGAGCACGGAGATTCTTAACAGCTGTAAATTATAATTATTCTAGATAATTTTGTTTCTGAAGCCAAACAGAGCAATGGCAGCTAGAATATGCAAGCCTACATATTGTAGTCTATTGATATTCACAGCTTATGCTTTTCATTTCAGCAATTTTCCTTAATTTTTATTTTCTTCTTGTGTATGTGACTTATGCAAGACACATTTATTCAGTCAGTTAAATCTTTTGCTCCATTGTTTCTAACATCAGACATGTCAGCACTGGGATCTTAGCAAAGCATAAAAACTCTCTAATTTTACAAGCTAACATATGTTTGACCTATTCCTTTCTTGGTTCGGTTATGAAAGTAGAGAAAAAAAGACTATTGATATTCAAAGAAAAATAGATACAGAAAGTTTAAGATTTTTCCAGTAAACGGCTCAAGTATGAGGTCAGATATTTTTTTGTATACAGGACTTTTTTCTTCAGCATTGCCTCTCTGTGTATGACTCCGTCTAGAGATATTCATATCCCCAGGTGAGAGTTGAGAGGATTTAAGGGGAAGAACACGCCATCTGGAACCTTTTTTTCCACTTTGTACATTTACAATGTGATTTAGCTGTACCCGCCAGCTCTGCAGCTTGGCTTGGGCTATGCAAGTTGACCAGCATTTTTCTAGCTGCTATCCCATGGGATTTACGGTTCCGCAGGCCAAATCCTCCTTCCAGTTACACCTCTGCAACCCCACTAACAGTTACAGCATTGTGCGAGGGTAACTGAGGATGTCATTTGGCCTGCAGTTATGTGGAATCACACCGTGCTTGTATTTCGGTTTTTATTCCTAGGGTCAGGTTCTGAAGCAAACCCACAGTTTAATTACAGGGGCACTGTGGTCAGTAAATAAATCTGAGACTCAAAGGCAGCGTTGCAGAAATTAGTGATAAAGCAGAACAACCCCAGTTGGGAGGAGAGATCCTCTACAGCAATTACATTTTAGCTGTCGAGGGAAACCTGCCCCAAAAGCAGGCTGGGCACTCTGAGGGCTGAAGAAGCTTCCAAGGATTTAGAAAATAGAGGATCAGCTCCCAGGCTGCTCAAAGAGACAGCTGGAGAGAAACGAGGCCTTTTCATTATGATCTTTAAAGGTCTTTTCCAACCTAAATGATTCTGCGATCGATGGAAAGTAACGTTTTTGTGTCGGAAGGTGATTTCAGCTGCTGTTTTGTTTTCTGTTTGTCATCTATTGTTACAGACTTGAAAGGGTGCTGGGTATTTTCAGGCACCCCTCCCTCCCCAGCCTTCCTTCCTCGGTATTCTCGAATATTCTGCCCAGCTTTGCCCTTGCTTTTCATTTTGCAGTTGGGTGTTATGTCCAAAGAGAACCAAAGCCTACCAAGATGTGTTTCATGGACTTGCTGGGCTTCAAGTCGTGCCCTTCATGTGTTACCAGAGGAAATTCTCAGCCTGAGTATTTTCTGTACTTCTTGTAAAGATATTAACAGCTGCAAATTAGCTTTTGACAGAAGGACAGAAGGTTTGCAGCCTAGCCATAGCACCAGGTCTTTGATGGAAATAGTTTTCAGTATGGGCCATGAGACCGTGCAGCCCCTCTCTCCTTCCTTGAGCTGGAATGTATCCGCTGCTGGGGTGTTGCCCCTCTGTGACATAGAAAATGACAAGTGAAGTTGAAACATCATTTTAAGCTTTTAACTTCTCTTGTCACTTGACTATACCCACTAAGGAAAGTGATTTATGATACTGGCTTCACCCTCCTTGCTCTGCTAGGAGACGAAGCAATGCCTGACAGGGAGTATCCATCTTCATTGCTGCTGTTTTGATTGGAATTGGTGGGTGCTAAAGATGCAGGAGACAGTAATGGTGCCTTTCAGAATATTAGGGGGTGAAGAAATAAGCTTAAGGAACTGGCAGATTATCAGAGGGGAAAAAAAAATCAGAAAAAAAAAATCTGTTAGGAAAGCAATGTTTGTTTGTTGACTCTACTAATGAGTCCATAGGGGTTTTGTAACGTAATTATCACTGATCTTAATAGATATATTTCTTTCTAGATGCATACTAGGGCTTATTTCTTAGATTTGAATACTTTCAGTGAGTTTATTTTATAAGCAAATAAAAAAGGGCACTGAAAAATAGGGAAAGCCTAAAATTTTGCAGAATCACTAAGTACTACAAAATTGTTACGGGAGGATTTCTTCTGCTTTCCAGACTGCCAGTGGTACTGCCAGTCAGCTGGCATTCAGGAGTGCTTGGTAGTGACCATCCTCCCTCCCCAGCCAGCTCCTCAGAAGAATCCCTGCACAGAGAAGTGGGAGCACAGGTTCAGGTTCTCTGCAGAGATGTCAGAGGCAGCAGCCTTACGCTTAAAGTGTAGGTACAAGACAAAGAAGAAAGATAAACAAAAGCTTTCAGAGAGTAGATCGAAGCAAGGAAATTAATAAATGAAATGTAATAAATAAATGACTAGGTAGGCGAGGTGCCATGCTTTTTTCTCATTTCCAAGCTCTGCCTAGGAAGGCTGGTAAATAGAACTGGTCAATCAGTGGAGCAGTGCCTAGACAAGAAAATGAGTTAATGCACCGCAGAGAGTGGAGGTGATGGGAGGAGGCTGTGTGCGTTATCACTACCTGCTCGCTCATTTTCCCCTGAGACAATTTCCTATCATCATTAATGATAATTTCTGGAGACGCTGGGCAGAGATGATTAAATCACTCCACATTTCAGATGCATGGGGTTTTTAGTCACTAATAATCTGGATTAGTTTTTGATTAGTGACTATAAGTTATCAAGAAATGTATCTTCAGGGCAACGAAACCTGTTCTCTCTCTTGTAAATGTGGAATAAGCTTGAAGTCAGTAGTGTGCCACTGATGCGTAGCAAGCTTAATTCAAGGTAAAATGATTTCTATTTGAAGGCACAATGCTAATACTGAAAGAAGAGCAAAGTTCCCCTTTGTGCAGGAGGCCTAAATGCACCAAAAAATCACCTCCCGAGCACTGAAAATGATGTACTTCTTGGCCCTCTCTAAAGGGGTGAATGCATTTCATTCAAAGAACAGAAATCAACCATTTATAAAAACATCCAGTTGGCTGGCTTTTCCACTGGAATCATTGTAGAATGTATAAATGGGAACTGGTTAGTCTGGGAGGAAAAAAGTCCAAACTAAAGTATATGTACTTAGTAGAGCCATCATCCAGTGCAATGATCAGAAAAACGGCTTGAGGTTATTAAGGGGAAATCATTGAAACTAGCAGCCTAGTGCACAGCAAAAAAAGCAAACAAGATAATAGATTGCAATAGATTGCTTTATGTAAGCAAGAAAGTAAGAGAGAACATGCTTGATTCTTGGTATATGGAAAAATGTATTCTGGGAAGAAAATGAAGCGTCTTTACACTCAACAGGTGTGTTCATTTTCCTATACGACATAGTTTGCAGCTTGTGTATCAAAGTATACATCAAGTGTTTGCTTTTAGAAAATTGTATTGATAGATTTTTATCTTTTTAGAAAAATCATTGCAATACATATTATGAGCATAGACAATGACACAGCAGAAACAAGAGAGAAGTAATCAGAATATTTCCCGCCCCCCCGAAGGATTAAATTGTTGTAACTGTAAACCAAACAACTTACTACAGGCCCAAACAGCCCTGAAAATTCCAAGTAGCAGCAGCAAATAATTAAAAAGGAAAAGCTGAGACCAAGTCTTATATTTAAAATGTTTCAAGAACTCATTGCAAATACCTCTATTTTCTTTCTTTTTTTCCTCTCTCCCTCCCTCTCTCAGTGGCAAACAATAGTAATTGGGAAAAGAAAGTGCAGAAAAAAATGTTACTTACAAATTGTTCTTAGCAGCATAGTGGCCTGACTGGTGAAGGGGCGATGCAGTCCCAGAATATGGCTGCAGAATGGCACAGATGGGGAGCTCTTGTGTGCTGATGTGAGAGCAGATGCTGTCAAAGGCATTTTGTGGCATTAGATAAGGCTCTGGCTCCTCTCCATCGGCAGCACCAATCTCGTTACTCTCAGCATGTGAAGAGATCTCACTCTCTAAAGCCAGGGCTGGATGGCTGTAATGAGGCGCACCAGTGCTGGAGACAGCCAAAAGCCTGCAAGCTGAATTTTAGGAAAACATCATGTGCCATTGTCATCTATATTTTCATATCTCACAGTTAAAAATAGGGAAGAGCACGGCACGGTATGACTAGCCAGTTCAGTGCAGGCCTTAACAAGAACATCTCTTGTCTGTGGTTCACTTACTTAATACTTATATTTAATCTTTGCCTAGTTTACACTTGCAGTTGAGCACTGTAAATACATTAATTACTTTTTATACTGACACCTCTTTCCATATGTCAGTCTCAGTTACATTAATAGACACTCCGTAGACACTTTGAACAGGAGGTGTCTACGTAAAAGTTAACAGATTGTGTTGTATCGTGAACTCCCTCTGAAGAGACATAAAAGATCTTTTACAGTAAACAGGAAATGAGTAAGACAAAGCAGCAGTATATAAAATAATAAGTGGTTTAAAGATAGACTGGGAATTTTGCTTTCCTGCCTCATAGTACAGAAATAAAGGGCTATGCAATGAAATTTGAAGGTGGTAAATTATAAAAAAATTAAAATATTTTGTGACATTTGTTTGTAATCATATACATGAAGTGCAGCACAACTAGAAGAGTAAAATTCAAAAATAGTTTGGAGAATCATCTACATATCAAATATATCTAAAGAGACAATTAATGGCAGCAAGACAAAAAAATGGATGTGAAATCTTAAAGAGTTTTAGTTTAACAACCATTACTAAGTATCAGTATAATAGGTGGAGATGAGAAGTAAAGTGGAGATTACCGTGTAGGAGGTTTTCTGCTGACAAGATTTTAAACTTCCCTCTGAGATATCTGGTCCTCGTCATTTTAACAGATATATACAAATCTGTTCTGATCTTCATCTCATCCAATGTGGCTGTTCAGTGCTTGATCTCATCCCTGAACTACAGATCGTGCATTCATCCATATGTATTTCTGAAGCTGAGTAAAATTTTCTTTCATAACATCATGACTTAAATTATTAACATTTTGATTAGAGCAGGTACAGTTAATAATTAAATAGAGGGAAAACTAAACCTGCAGGTTAAAAAAGCCATTTATTTGGGCCTGACTACAGAAAATTTATGCCCTTTTCTGTAAATAAACTGTATTTTGATTAAGCAGTCAAGTTCCCTTTCGGTTCATACTCTCCCTATTTAATCAACAACAGCAGAAGAGATAGAATCAGATCCTTGATTGCTATTGATGGCTTATTGTAAACAGTTCGTTGCAAGACAAAGACAAATGCAAAACAAAGGCAGGACTGATATTGTGGCAAACAAAAAACAGGAAAAGCCAGATGCAAAATGCAGATTTTACCTTGATTCCTCGATGAAAAAAAATATTTAAATACAGCAAATTGGCTGTTAATAATCTCATTATTACAAAGCAAAACCCCAATGAAAGACAGGCTGGCCACAAGCAAGATGGGTGCAAGACACCACATGCAAGTTGCAGGAAACCCCCTTGTTTTGCAATTAGAAACCCAGCCAGTGAAATCATGAGCATAAAGCTGCTCATCCTGTACATAATGTATGGTTTTCATTGCTTGCTTTTCTTTACTTTGGAACAGTAGTAAAGGCTCCTGGGTTTACACTTCTGATAGATAAAAACCTGTTTGCTAAGGCTTGCAACTTAAACATGTGGTTAACAGGAGAATCTGCTGTCCACCTATAATTTTTGTGTAACAAGTGCAAGTTATAGCCAGTATAACTTTTTTATTCAAAGTAGTAATGATGCTGTAATGTAATTTATATAGTAAAAGATCCCTACTCTTTTGAGGAAAGAAGTAACGGCTTAAACCAACCACTTTAAACACTTCCCTATTAATTCCTGGGCGCAGGAAATTTCATTCCCCTTCCACATGATTAATGAAATTTCACAATGTTATTTTATCTGTCTGTATACATAAATGTGCATATACCTTTATAAACTATATGTTTACAATGTAAATGTATGTTTTGTTTTTTTATTATGTTTAAACTCAGTTTAGTAATCTCAACCTTAGATAAATCTGCTTTGAAGTGAAGTGAGGGATAGAAAAGTATCTCCTAGCTGGGACTGTGGAATAAAATGTTCTGCAATGCTAAAGCAGCTTATCCTAGACTTATCAATTAACAGTCATAGTGACATGTAGTAGATCACCGGGTGATGTTTTTTTGTGAGTTTCTAGAAAAAAAACACCCCAACAGCCTAGTTTTAAGAAGTAGCTTTAAGGACTGCAAATCTTCACTTGAATTATTAGTTGGTTTGGATTAAGGCCTTTTACTAGATGAAAAATACTTGCTATAAAACAGTCTTACATCTTAGTTTTAAAAGCTTCTTATGCTTGTGAGCTACCTATGTCAATTTATTATGTCATGCTGGTACTTAAAAGCACACTTTCACAAAAAAAACCAAGCCAAACCCAGAAACTAAAAATTTACCTAAAATATATACAAGCAGTGATAGCTAAATCCTTTATGTAAGGCTTATCATCACTAAATGCTGAATGTAAATAGTTGATATTACTTGAAACAGCAGCAGCAGATTAGGATGAATCCAGAATCTGAAATGCACCGTTTCTAACCACTGCACCTTGTGGGAATCCAAGTTATGATCAGGCTTGAGCAATCACGGCTCTCAGGGCAGCTGAAGGACTGAGAAATACCTACTTTGTAACGCAATTGAGAGTGTCTAGTGAAAGATTTAAAAAAATGGCAGATCTGTCACTCTGCACTGTCTCAGCAGACTGGGATGTGATGATGATGATGATGATGGTGATGATGATGATGATGATGATGATGATGATGATGATGAAGGCCAGGCTGGATGTGGCTTTGAGCAACCTGGTCCAGTGGAAGGTGTCCCTGCCCATGGCAGGGGGTTGGAATCATATGATCTGTAAGGTCCTTTCTAATCCAAACTGTTCTATAATTCTGTGATTCTATGATGTTGAATTAAACTGCTGTCTTAATAGACTCAGAAATTAAACTGTCACAAGTAGTGTATTATGTATAATCAGAATAGTTTATTACCTCTGAAAACTATGAGGGCCATGATATTATGTATGATCATAGTCAGACATAGAATTATAGAATATCTCAAGTTGGAAGGGACCCCTAAGGATCATTGAGTGCAACTCTCTGCTCTTCGCAGGACTAAAGCTAAACCATAGGACTAAAAGTGTTGTCCAGATGCTCCTTGAACTCAGACTGGCTTGGTGCTGTGACCACTTCCCCAGGGAGCCTGTTCCAGCGACCAACCAAATCTGAAAGTGCATTCTTAACAACTGTCAGGATAAGCCTTTGGCTTTCTCCAGCCTTTAGATTATTTTTATCAGCAAAATGAATTGTCTTTGATAATTTCTAGTGCATATATTCTAGGGGGTCAAACTACAATCCTGGAACATTCTATGCTTCCTCACTGGCAAGTGTTTGAGGAGAAAGTCTGAGCCTGGCTGAATCTTCTCTGCAGTTGTTCTGAAGGCAATTTGGCACTGATCACAGTATGATTTGCTTTTATACAGACAAAAATGAGATGAAGAATGAAAAATAAAGCTCAGTATTTACAGAGACTTGGGTCACCCCAAGGACAAGGAATGAGAAATGGTTTTTCACACGTTTCCTGTTGCCTTATCTACGTCATACATGAATTTGTCCTCAAGAATAGCAGGAGCTCTTTATTCATTTGTTTAAATTTTCCCTTTAAATTTAAAATGTTGAGTCTGTTCATTTCTTGGCCTTGCTAATTTTTTTACAGAGTTGCTTTGTGCTTAGTAAATTAATGAATTGCCATAGAATAGCCGAAGTCCAAACCATTACTGCACAAGCCAAACATAAACAAGTTATATAATGCTGCAATCATTCATTTATTAAAGTAAGTGGAAAATTCAAAGTGTATGTAATCTTTTTGGATGACTGACAGGCAGGTGTGATCAAGAGAATGGGAATCCAGTGATTGTAGGCAGATAGAGAGACAGGTTTGTCTGGGTGATAAGAAAGTAAAGTGAGATGGAATTGGGAAAAATGGGAGAGAGCATCATCTGTTCCAGGACAGAGAGAAGTAACAGTGCGAAGGCTGCTGGGGGGTTTTAGAGGGAAGCACTAACAAGTGCCTAGGGAGACTCAGGAGCCAGGACCCGTTGACAAAGAGGAGCGTAAAGCAGCTGTGCCAGGAAAGCGATAAAAAGAGTTGCAGAGCAGGCTTACAGAATTGCTGGACCACCTCTGACTCTTGATAATCCCCCAGTATATTCGATCTAGAATGGAGAAAGGTAACGCCAGGCTTCAGGAACCTCCCAGCTCAGGTCACGGTACAGGATCCACCTCTGCTCCTGGTCCACCTCCCCACACCCCACATAAGCACACCTCCTCCTGGGGTCAGCATGGGGCAGCAAGCCTCAGCCCTGTCTTTTTTACTGCACTGGGCTTTTCAGCTCCACTTGCTTTCAGACATTCTGACCCTACAGACCAGAAAATTGTCCATGTTCATCCTTCCCGCTGCATGCTGTGATCCGGGTTAGCAGTGAGGTGAACCATTTTTCATCAAAGCTAAACCAAAGCCAATGCACCTCTAGGGCGATTCTGCTTTTTTATTTCCTTCACATTAGACTGGTGCTAACCAAGTTTCTGATGAAAGATGTGTTTATCTTACAGTGTGGCTAAGGAGGAAATCACAGATACATGGAGGACCTGGTGTTATGGAAAACTCTTGCTTTGGACCATAATCATCACCTTGGTTGTTTGCTGAACCCTAACAAAATCCTCTTAGCTGTGGGTTTGGCAGTTTTGCACAGGGTATGCCACAGGTGCTTGCAGACATAACTGCACAAACACTGAAATAATCACATGGCAATTATTGACACTAGATATTTTTTAACACAAATTAACTAACTGTCAACAAAACCATTGCTATAGTGGGCATAATTAATCTTTTTTTTCAGTAGCATTATATTATCAGTGTTGGAATATTGCCATTCCACCTTGCTTGTTTAAACCTGTCTGAAATTCCACCCCTCCTCTCCCACCTTGACTGATAGAAATAACACCACCATTTTGGTGCGACAGCTTTTCCCTTACCTCATCCAAGATATTTACAACGTATTATCGGGGTTGGATATGGTATGGAAGCTTGACACCCTGCTCTTATTTTACTCTGATTTCCTGATGAGTATCAGTAACTTTTGTTTCGCTCTCATTTTAGCATGGGGTTTTGTTTATTTTCTTCTGTTTTGTGAATATGCTGGGTCTTATCCCCTGATTGTTTAGCATCCCTTGTGTGCAGGGTCTTGTCAAAGGGCTTTTGAAATTTCATGTATGTTAATAAGTTTATCTACTTACAGACATTTTCAAATAAAGCCCCAGAACTATGTGAGAGCTGATTTCCCACTGCTCAAATAATGCTGGTTAGTTCTTGCTACATCTAGAATTTCCAGATGTTTTGTTATTCTTTCAGCCAATTCACCAAATCAAGTTGCCGAGTACAGTTTGCAGGCTGCTAATACTCTTACTGAACTCTAAACAGATTTACTATTTTTAAGTGTTTTATGACAGAAGTTGTTTTTTAACAAAAGCTTGTATATTTTTGTTAGCAGCTCACCTGCTTTATATTCCTGCAGAATTTTTGTATGTAAACACGTTTGGAGATTTTATTTTATTTTTTTTTTTGTTATTGCTTTTATCTACATGCCTTCTTCTGACTTTTTGGTCTCTGAGTCTTGACTGAACTGCAGGAGGGATGCCCAGATCTTACCTGATATGAAGTATGAGTATATTGGGGGGGATGCAGCCCCAGCCCCAGCTACTCATGTTTCAGGCTTTCCAGACCAGATACATCCTGAAAGTGTGACACAGGCTGAATACCCAGATGTACAAATACAATAGTTGCTGCAGAGACAGTGGCTTTAAAAAAACAAAACGCTCAGCACCAGTAATAGGCACACTATGTTTCTTTCATTATAGCTGAATGGTTTGAGCATTTGGTTGAAGAGGGAAAGTCATCCCTATTCCAGGACTCCATTTGCACTTATTAGTCTGTATTTTGTCCTATTCTTCTCTAGTCTAAAAAGGATAGGCTCTTCAGTGAATATGGACTGGAACTTTGTCCCCTTGATCCCTTGAACCTAAATGCTAGGCTAAAACCCCTCAGATTTCTTTACTGTGTTCCTGGGCTTCACATCCTTATGACTACAGCCACACCAGCAAGGGTCAGTTTTCCCCAATGACACGATTTTCTTGAAAAGTGAAATATCTGAAAAAGACTGGGAGGGATCAAAAGCCATCCTCCTTCATGGGCAAATGCTATAGTACCAGTTCTGTTACGCAGAAGGTTGGTGGTCTTACACTCATCTACTATGTCCCACTAAAGAAAAATAAATGTGTCCCATCAGATGGTTGCCCTCAGCAGAGGAGCCTGCTCTCGCTCCCTGGGACTTCCTACTGCATAGCTTGCAGACACCTCTCCGCTTGGCAAAGTTTCTTTCCCTTTCCAGTTAACCGACCCTCCCCAGGCCACTACTGAGGATGCCTAAGAGCTTACTGCTCCATATGGTCCTGCTATGCCCAAGTGCCCAGCATTAGGCAAGATGCTGCCTATTCTAAGGGGTACCTAAAATGACTCTTTTTTGCAGAGGGGGAAAAAAAACCCATATGCAGCCTGTCAAAATTGTCTGCAGGTGCTCAAAACTCCACATGAATTCCAGATGCAACCCCAACAGACTGTTTCCCAGCACTGCTTAATCTTGTGAGCACCTCCCTGCTGAACCTGAAAGCTCCTCGGGCGTTTAACTTTATTCACCCACACATGTTAAGGAGATCCTGTTTTGGGAAGATAGGCACTTATCTCTTGCCTCAAGTCCCACTGCAATCCAGCTTAGGAAGACAGGCATTTAAATCCCTTTTAGAAGCCTGAAAAATTAGCAGCAGTCAGAATTATGTCTGGCTTCTTCCGGCATGGGCCATCAGCTTCGACATACGTGCAAAACGCAGAGAGCACGTCTCAAGCTAAGCACAGGAGTGGACGTGTACATTTTACTGTTTGAGAGGGATTGATGTGACAGTGTCGACATCTTAGGAGACTGCCCCAACTACTATGTCATGCTTGGGCAAAAAGCATCGACCTTTCCTACTGAACTGGAACCACCGCATGGTGGATACGAGGAGTTGTTGGCTCCAAGTTCTCTTGGGGAGCAAAACCAAGGGGAGCAAACTCATATACTTGGAAAACATGTGTTATACAGAAGATTGTCATGGAACAAACAAGGAAAATAGGGCATAACCTCATAACCCTCCTCCCCGTGCCAGAGAGCCTCTGAACTGCTAGGCTAACCTTGGGTTCCCTTTTGTCTGCTCTGATGTGGCCCCATGTCTTGTGCATTCCCAGCTGCACAGGCTCTCAGCTGCAACACCTACCATCCACGCTACCTGATGGTTGCTGATTATGCCATTCCGCTGGGAAGTTTGAGCTCAGGGCTTAATTAGAGTCTAGAAACATCACCCACTTCCTTTCTTATAGCTTTATGCATCTTTATGCAAAGTGTGGGTGGAAGCACTGTGATCACATACTGCTTCATTAGCGCCAGTCCTGCAGGAGGGACAGATAGGCTGGAGCAAGTATGGATGGGGTTACTGGCTTCCAACGACTTTGCAAGAGGGTATCTGTGCTCTAACCGCAGGCTGGCTTTGCCTGCTGGCACTGTGAGTTCACTTGCAGTCGGTGGAAAGAAGGAAGCACTGTAAGCACCTCAAAGGAAGCAGTCATCATCTTCTGCAGGTCTTCAGAAGCGCCTCTCTGTCCGCTGCCTGTACAGCAAAGCTGAGGGAATTAGATTGCTCCTTTCATCCCTTGCAGGGCTCAGACAGTTAAGATTTCATTGAGGTAATAATGCCTCAGCGAAGTATTTAAAGTAGATGGACAAGATTCCAGCCCAAATACTCGAGGTTTCTGTTAACGATTGCAAGAAAAAAACCCAAAGTATCAATAAGATGGTGATTATTGAAAAATCAAGTTAAAGGGTGTATCAATTTAAATTAGGATGTATTCTAACACACTATTTGAAAAGAATCAAAAGACCTACAGTCTTCTGTTAATATTTTCATTTCTCCTCTGTGCCCCATCAGGCTTTAGAAAAAATAATTAACATTAACAGAGCGTTGAAACAAATTTTCCTCATCCTTTCTGTGAAGCTGTACTCATGAACCACAGAGGGTTGAAAATTTTAACACCTTGTGAAAAAGTAGTGGGACCAATAAGACCATAATGTTAACCCATTGGTTGTTCCCCAGTTAGTCAACTCTTTGGATAGTGTCATCTGAGAAAAGGTAGAGGAGTATTTATCGCCTTATCAATTGATTTTATTCTAGAAAACGTGTGAAAGCAATTACATTATTTATATACACATTGTGTAAATATACTGTAGGAAGTTTCAGTTTAATGTTGCAAAGGGTTTTCATTAATGCTGTAGTTCTGAGAAAAGGATGTAAACAACATAAAGGAGTAGAGATTTGATTTTTACTGAGATAAGCTGAAAGAATTCAACTTTACTAAATGATAGTGTTTCTTCTTTCATGTCATTTTATGTGATGCTCTTTCTACCTACTCCGCGCACGGTTGTGAAGAATATGCATTAATAATGAATCCTTTATTGATGTGACTTCATGATGTTAATTATTTACATTTGCATAATTCCATGCGTTAGTAATAAAAAAAAACATTCACCAGAGATACATAAAATTAAATGATTGGGTTTGTCCTGGAGCAACTACACACCGCTTTTACTGTACGCATATTTCTGACAGAAGACAGAAAGTCAGTTCTGCTGAGCGATCTAATCTGACATTGAAGAAGTATATCGTTAATTGTATTTTTTCTAGGAAGTACGTTTGCTTTTTTATAAAGGGGAGGAGGAGACTGCGTTTCAAACGCACTTCCAGAACTTTGCATGGCTCCCCAAGCCAAAACCTTACCGAAGGATTTGAAACCGACTATGTAGGTCAGCGTCTCCTCCCGCGGAAGGCCTGCTCCCATTTTTTGCCTTGCCCCGGTACTGGGGCTCATCCGCGTTTATGCAAAGCCGCCGGCTCTGTGAATGAAGCCCGCGCCGCCGGGGCCCGGGCTCGCTGCCCGCAGCCGGAACCGGCCACCTACCGGAGGGACCGCTAGGGAGGACGCGGTCTTCTGTCGCCGGCGTTCGGCGTCTTAAAGAGTCAGGCTGAGGATTTTAAACTGGCAGCAATAAACCTTCGGAATAAACCGCGTGGTACGCCAAGCGTGACTGCAAGGGCGCGCAGTCAGGCCGGTAGGAAGGCTCCGTACGTACACGGCGCTTGGCGACGGCCGGACCTGCCCCTGCCAGAGCCGCGGCCAGGCGGGGGGACGCGCGGCGGGTGCCCCAGGTGCCAGCGGTCGCGCCCAGGCCAGCTGCAGCCGCCCCGGCCCCTCGTCTGTGCCAGCGAGGGCAAACCCTGCAACCGCCCAGCGGGCGCCTTCAGCCGCGGCATTTCGAGCGGGAGCCGCCCGCCCGGTCCCCGCCCCGGCGCTTCTAGCCCCGCTCGTCGCTGTAACAGACCCGGCGCTGGCCGCCTCCCCGGGCGGCCTGTCACACCGCCTGCCAGTCACGCCGCCCCCCCCGCTCGCTGCTGAGTCACGCCGCCGCGCCGCTCCGCTCGCCCCCTCCCCAGCTCCCCGGGCGCCCCGGCGGGGGCCGAGCCACCGCCCCGCCGCGGCCGGCCGCCGGTCCGCCCGCCGCCGCCCCTTCCCTCCCCGCGCCGGCCGCGGCGCGGCCCTTCCCCCGCCGCACATGCCCAGAAGGGCGGGAGCCGCGGCGCGCCCCGGCGCTGCTGTGACAGCGGCGGCGCTTTCCCTTCCGCTGGGTGGGGGCCGCGCCGCGCCCCCCCGGCCCGGCCCGGCGGCGGTGGCGAGCCACCGTGCCACGCACAGGCCGGCCGCTCGGCCAGCTCCTTCCCCGCCTCGCCCCGAGCCAGCTGCCGCGGGACGGGAGGCGGCCATGTCGCTATTGTCTGCGCTGGTGCCCTTGCTCCGGGTGTACTGCATCGGCCTCCTCGTCATCCTGCACCAGCTGCGCCGCCGCCTCCGCCCGCGCAGCCCCCCGGCCCCAGGTGAGCATCGCAGCCGGCGCCGCGGGGCGGGGCGGCTGCGGGACGGGGGGTGGCTCCGGGCCGGGGGCGGCAGCCCCCGCCGCAAAGAGGGGAAAGTTTGCCGCACCTTCCCCCACCCGCCCCGGGGAGGGCGGCGGGTGCCCGGGAGCGCGGGGCCGGCACCTCCGGGGAGCGGCGGGGCCTGCCCGGGCCGCACAGCACAGCACTGCCACGACCTTGGCCCGCTGCGGAGGGGGGCCCGGGCCGCGCCGCTCCCCCCGCACCGGGGCAGCGGCTAAGGCACCGCGGCGGCCCGTGCCCGGGCGTCGCCGCCGGGCTCCTCCTCCGCCCCCCTCCACGGGCCGGGCCGGGCCCGCCGCGCCGCCCGAGGGCAACGGCCCGGGGGGGCTGCGGCTGGCGGGGCGCCCTTCCCGCCCCCGCCGCGCCGGGCCCCGCCCTCGCCGCCGCCGGCGGCCGTCAGGCCCCGGCCCCTACCGCCCCGTCCGGCCCCCGGCCCGCGGCCGCCCCGGACGCGGGGCGGGGCGGGGGGCCGGGCCCGGGACGGGCGGCTGGCTGCACGCCGGCCTGACTGCGGCCTCGGGAGGCGGCGTGGGGGCTCCGCGGGCCGGGGGTCCCCACTTCTCCTCTTCCTCTTTTTTGCCTTCTGACGGTTTCGCCTCAGACCTCGGCTCAGAGCCGCGCGGCCGCAGCTTCCCTCGGCCCCAGGTAGGTGCTTGGCAGGCGGGGAGCGGCGGGCAGCCTCCCGCTGGCCGGGCCGCTGGCCGGGCGCTCCTGCCGCCGCCGCCGGCCGGTCCTCCGCCCCGCCGCCTCGGGACCGCCGGCCCTGACCTCCCTGCCCCGGCCGCCCGGGAGGGGCGCGCACCCGCGCTCTGGAAGCTTAAACTTCGATACCGGCTGTCACTCGCTCGCAGCCTTCAAGCTGACGGGTGAGTGACACTTGTAGTTTTCTCCAAGGGTCCTCAGGTCCGTCATTTGATGGAGAAGTTACGGTTTTGCCCTTTTCCGATCTGGGTCAACAGCATGTTTAATGCTTGCTAGGGGAAGGTTTAGTTTGCCAGAAAACAAGAGATCTGAGTTTCCTCTTTCCTCATGTTACACTTGAAAACTTTAAAATGTTTCCGAGTTTGTAAACTTACAGCGAACTACGTGTCCGGACGGATGCGCAATGTATCATCAGAGCTGAGCGTACAACTGCATACAAGTCAGTGCCTTTAACTTTCTCTGCTCGGCAGCAAGTGAGCCTTTGTGGCTCTGTCAGTAGTTTTAACCAGTGGAACAGGGGGGGAAAAAAAAGTCTTGGGAGAGCATGGTGTTTCGGTAAGCAGGCGAGGATATTGTTTTAAAGAATATCTGAAGTACTGGAGAGGAGGTGGGACAGGTACACTACACAGCAAGAGCATATTTGTGCATTTCATCACTCATGGCATCCTTGGGTAGCATTTTGTCTGCTTTTTATTAATTCCTGATCCTTCTGTGATAGGCCGGGATTCTTTTTTTTCATTCTCAAAAGACAGTGATAAAACCCCTAAACAAATGAGAGAACCCTAGTGACAGAAAGGGCATATCTGCCTACAGTTTGAAGTCATCTGAGCATTTTTCTAGCGTTAGTTTTTCTTGGCAGAGCAAAGCTGGGTATTGTGCCTAGGGTGTGTAACACTTTCCAAATCTTTTTTTCGAACTACAGAGAAACAGCATGACAAAAATGTGACCCGAGTATTTTTTGCAGTCTGTTCTTAGCTATTAAAAAAAAAAAAAAAAGTATTGAATTTGGAAGTGCTGGAGGAAGGCAGTGAAGATCCAACCTGGGAAATGTCAGCTGCCTGAGTAGGACCAGGGCAGATCTGACAGCTGTGAAAATTTTTCTTTCAGCCCTAACTTGGTTTCTTCCAGGGACAAGTAGTTTCCTCGTAGGATACTTGTTTGCTTGGAGTTGCCCCTTGGCAGTTACCTGCTGCCTTGCTTTGACTTGCTGTGTCCGGCCGTTGCTTAAAAAAGTGAATCAGCTTGTCAACGGGAACTTTTTTACGCAGACTAACCTTGTTTCCATAATAACTTCAAAATAGCAACTGCAGTGCAACAAAAAGCAAAAGTGTTGGTTAGAGCATGCTTAATTAAAGCTTGGATCAGTAAACTACACTAGCACTAAGAAAACATCAAGTACATTTTCCAGATAGTAATCTAGAAAAGTGCGTATGTTTAAAATTTTCTGTATCTTTTTGAAAGGGAGTCTGTAACTCTCACAAGTACAGGTGTTTTATCGTCGGGGTGCCTTCCCTGGGAGAGCCTAGAGGGAAGAAATGGGGCTGGGAAGAGCAGGGCAGCAGTCATCCAGGCCTCCAATCCCATCTCCTTGGCCCCAGTTCCCCTGTCAGGTTTCCCGGTCTTCGTGCGCCCGTGGTGCAGCTCTCCCATGGAAGGTTTAAAACAGAGGGATGCCTGGTGGCTCGTCCTTGAACTCTGCGGGTGAGCAAAGGGGTCTGGTGTTGATGCAGCCCTTTGGCCTCCAAATTTTCCAAGAAAAGCTTGCTTTCTTGCACTTGCCAGGAAGAAGCGTTGTGGATTTCAATCCAACTAAACCAAATTTGTTTTGTTTTTCTTTTCTTTTTCTTTACCCGAGCTTAGAGTTGCACACTCTCAGCACATGGGCTTTCACATGGCTTTTAAAAGTGACCATATGTTTTGCCACATCCTACCGGGGGTTCATCTAATTTTTATATGTGGGATTCAAGACAGTTTTTTTGGGAAAGAGGGTGGTTTGAGCTCTGAAATCTAGATTCACTGCAAAAACTTAGTGTTTGTTTCAAGTTGCAAACTGAAAAATTAGTAATAGTTGCTATCGAAGTGAGCCTTCCCCCAATAAAGAGTATTGGAAGTTGGTCTGATATTCTGATCTTGAAGCTCAGGGAACGGAAATACAGAGCTGGGAGGGTAAACGGAGTGCAGTCAGTGATTGCTTCGCTAACTAAAATCAGCAGAAGTAAAGGGGAACTTATGTTTAACTTACGTTAAAACATTTTTCCAAGTACCAATTGCACAGACAGTGTAACTGCTGATACATAGTGTAAACTGTGTTAGTTTTCAGTGGTCTAAATAATTACTAGTTTCATTAGAAATTACTGCCTGTATTGTTTTAGTTTTTTTACAGTGTTTAATCTTAATTATTTTGAGGGGGGAAAAAAAAGCCCTGCATGACTAAAGATCCTGATATAAACAGCTTTTTAAAAAGAAAAATCTAATCAGTGGATTAGTAAAAGTCAAATTAGTATTACTTGTGACACCAGGATATTAACACTTGAAATGTGGTCACTGAAAGTCATCCTACTGATAACAAAAATGGTCATACAGTCTCTTTTGGTATTTTAAGAGCTTATCAAGGAATTTATTTGGCATCTTCCTCCTGCATTTTTCTCTTCTGCTGGTCATGTTTCATTGAAATTTGAGGTAGAGGAAGAATAAATGCTGAATGTTTTGTAGTTTAGAAGTCTTTGTAGTTAAATCTGGTACCTGTGATGTGTGGAGAACTGGCTCTGAAGAAGGTGGTAATGTGGCTGAAGTTTAGAAGGCCTTAAAGACTACTCCCGTCCTTAAGTGATTGAAATTTCATACATATTTTTCATTTGCCCCAATTTCTAGTTGTTCAGTATCATAATTTGTACCAAGTTTCTTTACAATTAATTGTGAAGAAATAATTTGGGAACATGCATCTTTTAATTTGATTCACGTATCGAGGGCTTTTTTTAATGATTAAAGTATAATGATAGACTGAGCACTTCCTGGTCAAAGCTGTATGAGCGCTAGGTTGTAAAATATCCAGAGGTGGGTAGAGAATCAACCAGGTAGGAAGGACTGACGGCAGGCAAAAATGAAGTTGCATCTAACAATTAATCCCTCTCCCCCATGCACGCACCTAAGAGTTAGATAGTCTCAGAAGTGAGGAAACAGTCATTTTATGGTTGCCCCCGTGCTGAATGAGGCAAGGGTTGTGCGACGACGATACCTACCGTGTAATTAGGGAGGGTGCCATCGCTGTGTGTGCACAAGGGGGCAGAGCTAAGGTTGCACGGTGGCTACACGCCCCGCGTTTCCTCACGTTCCCATGCTTGGTTTCACAATCCGAGTGACTCTCGTGTGGGTTTTGAACCTATTTTCTTTGCCACTGGGGAAACCGAGCCCTGCCTGGTGCAAGGGGTAGCACTGTTGCCCTTTGCAACGTATCTAGTTGCTGGTGTTTCAATGTTACGGCCCTGCCCTGGCGAGGGGAGTCACAGGTTTGTGTTAGGAGAGTGAAGAGGGGTCTGAGAGGTGTGAGGAGGCAGCACAACCTGCCCCAGGGAAAGCAGAGATGAGGTGCTAGGGCAAGGAAACTTGGGCCTTTCTTCCTCCTCCTCCTCCTGTGGCAGCTAAGCCCGCTGCGAGGCCAGCAGAGGATCCTGTCTGCAGGCTCTTAAAAGCCTCAGCCCTGGTACCAGCTGGTGGTGTTGGCCAGCTGCGTGGAAAGGCATGCATGGCGAGGAAAACAGCAGCTTCTCCAAACCTGCACTGTGTTTCAATGTGGGTGGGAATTCAAGGGAAAAAGGAAGAGGCACGTTTGTTAGCCTGGAGGCTTTTGTGTGCAGAAGGGTTTTTCGCCAAACCAAAGTAGTGCTGGTTTTTTTATCATGGAAAGTTCAGCAAGCTGAAAGAGAGCATTTCCTTCAGCTGCCCTTGTAACAAGCTGTGGGATTTCCCAAAGGCGGTGAGGTGCTTCATTCACAAGGGATTTCATTCTGCAAGGTGCTGGTGTCCAGTTTGGGTCTGAGTTGAAGCTACTCCAGATGTTCCCAAGCCTAGGCTATGAGCACTGTTCACCAAAAGAGGAAAAATTTACCTTTTCAGATAGAAAAATGGGAGGTATGTTTTTTTGGTTTGGTTTTTGCCATTTTTTTTTTCCCCTTCATAGTACCAGTTATGCTGTGTAACACTGGAGGAGAGACAGGGATGATTAGCAGTTTATATTTGAGCTATTACAACAGCTGAAGTGTGGTTTACAGCATTATAATAAAGGCTGTGTTATGTTGGCATGTCCTTAACTGTGGCAATGCTACTCTGTGCCACTATTGCCAAGTGCCAGATCCAGCTCAACGATGGCAAAGCTGTAACATACATAAGAATGAAAGGTGGGGTGAGTTTGTAACACTCCCTTGCTCTAAAATAACTTGTATTTTATCAGTGTGTGATGAACTTTTTATGATCCAAGGTGTGTCATACTGATTTTAAATATTAAAGATGCATCAGCTCTTTTATTACAGTGGCTTCCTCCTTGCTTTTAGGAACTGCCACGTAACTGCAAAGGAAACTGTAGGATTTAGTGAAATTCTGGGAGCCTCTATACTCCTCAAGATACCAGGTCATGGATTGAAATGGAGTGATCTAAAAACAGTAACACTACATACCGATACAATATATCTTGTTAATGCACAGTCTGATGCTGTGGCAGGTTTACATCATTGTACATTACGCCACGTTGTCTTTCAAAATCATCAGTTTTTGTGGAATTGCATACCTTGTTGATGATAGGCACATCTTTGGAATGAGGGAGCATTACCACGTTGAATCAATAGTTTATTCTGGCAGCTTAAAAGGCACTGAACGAATCACTGTAGAGGGCATTGCTGGCAGTCAGAACATTGCCCCCCTCAGGGGAAAAAACCCCAGGTCTACACCCAGAAGTAAATCTACAGAACAAATTAGGTAAAATGTTTGCCCTGCATCTCTTGTTCTGTTTCTAAACCAACAGCTATGTTTGAATGAATATGCTTAGTCTTGGTAAACCTGTCTTTGGTTTTTCATTCAAGACATTCAGAAAGTGCTGCAAAATACCAACTATAGTTCAGAGAGAAAATAGCTTTTCTTGGGAATATTCATCAACAGCAGAAAGCACACCAGCGAAGCTTGCACACGTATTTTTTGGAGATATTCCCTTGCAGCAATACGAACAAGTCAGATTGTTTCTTCCTCCTCCAACCAGCCAGTCTTACCACCCAGGGACTTCTGGGCTTGGGTGCAGGAGCAGCTCCTGATGGGCAGAGAAGGAGCAATGCCATTGCTTTCAGGCTGGCTGCAGGGATGCTCCCAATGTTTCTCTTCTGCTCTCTTTCCCTGGATTTTTGTGAAGGGGGCTGCATCTGTGTTTAACTGATTTACTTCCTTCTTCCCAGTCCTGGCCAGGCCCCTGGTGAAGGGCTTGTTGTCACAGGCGCTCTGGTGGTGGCGTGGAAGAAATGGAGAAGCGTCAGCATGCAGTCATGCTTTGCTGTGGCTTGGCTTTTTGGTGTAGCAAAATCAGCTCCAGTGGGTGCCAGCTGCCAGCACTGTGCACAGAGGCGCTGTAGGGCTCAAGTAGTGCTTGCACATGACTGCACAAGAAATGTTTTCCTGTGCAGATACTGAGGTACAGATTGCCAAGTCTTGGCTTATCGCCATGCTCATCTAGAGTGTTACCCCCTCCTGACTTGTGCAGCCTTTTGAAGAAAATACAGCAAAATTATTTTCCAGCTGATGTGGATAATATTTATTAGTGCTTCCATGTCTGCTTTTCCTGTAATTATAATGCACTGTTATTCCAGGAACCATGATTGTGAACTAGTAGTTCAGGAGATGGCTTTGATTTCAGAAAGAGGACAGGAAAGGTGTCAGATGCGTATTGTTGATCTGCATGTAGGTTCAAACTCCTTTTACTTCAGTAAGAAAACATTTTTACATTTCAGAAGAGCAGATAATGCTATAACTTGCATCACAGTTGGGGTTTTTTTTCTGGTTTTTTGTTTTTGTTGTTTTTTTTTTTAAGCAAATGGTGGAACAGTTTGATCCAACTAACAAAACTTCTTTCAAAATAAACAAACAATAAAACCTTTGCTCCTTCAGTATCAGGTTTCAATTGAAATAAATGTTAACAGTGAAGTTTAGTAACTCTTAGGCAAGAGGATGTGGGTCTAGCCCTAACTATAACTTAAGAGGCAGGAAAATGTTATAGCAGATCACCAGTTTGTGTGACAGTAGTGCGTCAGCTTTGTGGTGGTACCCCTTCTCTACCCAGAGTTATGTAATTTGAGAAGCAAGATTTACTCGGGTCTTCTAGCTCAATTTCACAGCAGAATGTGATATATTAAAAATCTTTTAAATTCTTGACATTCTGATGGGCTTCTTGTAGATCACACTTCCTGCAAATCTCATCTTTAAATTTGCAAATGTAATTAGTAAGGTAGGTTTCTTGATACGTTTGCAGAAACGTTAATTTCACATAGTTAAGTGTGGTCAAACTTTTGCTTTCTCATTGTATCTTTATCTTACTGCCTTTATCAGGTACTCATTAATGAGTGAAGGATCAAAAGGTGGGACGGTGGCCAAGAAGCAATGGAGAATAAAAGTTTAGAAGGTTCCCCATCAGACCTAAAGTTAGTGGCTCACCCGAGAGCAAAGAGTAAAGTGTGGAAGTACTTTGGGTTTGATACCAATGCAGAAGGATGCATATTACAGTGGAAGAAGATCTACTGCCGTATTTGCATGGCACAGATCGCCTATTCAGGAAACACGTCCAACCTTTCCTACCACCTTGAGAAAAATCACCCCGATGAATTCTGCGAATTTGTGAAAAGTAACACTGAGCAAATGAGGGAAGCCTTTGCCACCGCATTTTCAAAAATCAAGCCGGAATCATCACAGCAGGTTGTGCAAGATAGCCTCATCATGAAGACCTACCAGAACTATGAAAACAAAAAGCATCAGGAACTGACATCTGCAGTCATCAGCTTAATTTGTGAGGGCATGTATCCTGCCTCTATCGTGGATGAACCCACCTTCAAGGCCCTCTTGAGAACAGCAGACCCCAGGTATGAACTTCCGAGCCGGAAGTACTTCTGTACAAAAGCTATTCCCGAAAAGTACAATGCCATTAGAGAAATTGTGCTGAAAGAGCTCACTGAGGTTCTATGGTGTGGCATATCCACAGACATGTGGAGGAGTGAAAACCAGAACAGGTCATATGTAACTGTCGCGGTTCACTTTCTCAGCAGCAGTCCTGCCAACTGCCTGGCTGTGAACTCGCGGTGTTTAAAAACATTTGAAGTACCTGAGGATAATACTGCAGAGACTATTACGAGAGTCCTTTATGAAACATTCATTGAGTGGGGGATCAATACAAAAGTCTTTGGTGCTACAACAGATTATAGTAAAGACATTGTGAAAGCTTGCTCCCTTCTAGATATTCCCGTACAGATGCCTTGTTTGGGGCACACTTTTAACGCAGGAATACAACAAGCTTTTCAGCTCCCCAAACTCTGCAGCCTTCTTGCCAGGTGCCGAAAACTGGTGGAGTATTTTCAGCAGTCTACAGTTGCGATGTACATGCTGAGTGAGAAGCAGAAGCAGCAGAATATCCTCCACTGCATGCTGGTAAGCGACCGGGTTTCCTGGTGGGGAAGCACACTCGCTATGCTGCAGCGCCTCAAGGAGCAGCAGTTTGTCATTGCGGCTGTTCTCGTGGAGGACAGCAACAACCACCACCTCATGCTGGAATCCAGTGAGTGGAATACAATTGAAGGGCTGGTGGAGCTGCTGCAGCCTTTCAAGCAGGTCGCGGAGATGATGTCTGCTTCAAAGTACCCAACGATAAGTATGGTGAAGCCACTTCTCCACATGCTTCTGAATACTACCCTGAACATCAAAGAGAATGATTTGAAGGAAATCAGCATGGCAAAGGAGGTGATTGCTAAAGAACTGTCAACCACCTACCAGCACACCCCTGAGATAGACATGTTCCTCAATGTTGCAACTTTCTTGGATCCTCGCTACAAAAAACTGCCTTTTCTTTCAGCCTTTGAGCGGCAGCAGGTTGAAAACAGAGTGGTGGAAGAAGCAAAAAGCCTGCTGGAGAAAGTAAAAGAAAATACCTTTAGGACTGAAGAGAAATTCTTCACAGTTTCAGAAGAGCCCCCTGTAAAAAAAATCATCATCTCCTCTACTCCTCCTCCTACCAGTGTCATCAACAACATGCTTGCAGAGATCTTTTGCCAGACAGGAGGTGTGGAAGACCAGGAGGAATGGCATGCTCAAATCGTTGAGGAGCTGAGCAACTTCAAGTCACAAAAGGTCCTCGGTTTAAATGAAGACCCACTGAAGTGGTGGTCTGACAGACTAGCGCTATTTCCAGTTTTACCAAAGGTTCTTCAAAAATACTGGTGTATTCTGGCCACAAGGGTCTTCCCTGAACGCCTCTTTGGTTCATCTGCTAATGTTGTAAGTGCAAAGAGAAACCGGTTAGCGCCGGCTCATGTGGATGAGCAGATCTTTTTGTACGAAAACAGTCGGAATGGGTCTGAGGCTGAACCGGAGGACGAAGACGAAGGAGAGTGGGGTTTGGAACAGGAACAGATTTTTAATTTAAATGACTCGGTAAATGTAAACAACAATTTCTTTAATATCAGAGACAGTGGGTTTGTTTAACAGGACTGCTGCGGTACAGTTAATAACAAAGAAAAAAGTATTTGTCTTAAGTTACCAAAAATACTTCTGTTTTATGCTTTGAATGCTGTAAATATTGAACAGTTGTAACAAACTTGATTTAGCTTCCATTGTCTATGTTTTCCCCACTGTCTTAAAACATGAATGACTTGTGATTAAACAGCACTGAAATGAATGAGGAAATAAATTCTACAAAGACCGTGATTTCTGACTGTGGCCCAGATTTCAGAAAGCACTTACCCATGTGTTTCCTTTCCACTTGCTTCAGTGGGAGACAAACACATGCTTATGTGCTTTCTATCACAAAAATATTTTCTTGAATTAGGACCCCCAGCAAGGGAGTTTTTAAGATTTATGCCTCTGTTTGTGAATCCTGTGTGACTCAGGATGTTAGCTTTAAATTTTGGATTTTAAAACATTTTTAAAATCCATAAATCTGAGCAGTGGATATTTTTAGAGTGTATCAATGCTATGAAATGAAAAAAAAATATCTTGAGCCTGATTTTCTGTTTTCACTACCTCATGTCTTAGGCCTGGTCTATGCCAGAAAAGTTCAGCTGGTATATTTCTGTCAATTAGGGGACTGATGTATTTTTATTTTAACTGATACTGTGCTGGCATAGGCTGTAGTGTGGATGCACTTATACTGGGATAAGTTATTCTCCTTTCCAGTGCGGTGTAAATGGTATAAACACTTCTAAACTGGTATTGTTGTGTCCACGTTAGTCTGGTTTTACCATTTAACTGCAGCAGCTAAATGGCAAAACTTTTTTTTGTGTGTGTGTGTGTATGTGTCTAGGCAAGCCCTGATTGTAGTCTCTTGCGCTTTGACAAAGTGGTGACGAAGTGTGCAGGGTTGAGGTGGCGTTGTGTTACCTTGGCTTTGTTACGTTCTGGCTGATGCCATGCGGTGCGAAGCGGGCAAGGTATCGGCCCCTCAGCGGCAGTGGCGGAGAGAGGGAGGGAAGGAGGGTTTGGGGAGACGTGTACGGGCTGCGGGTCTAACATTCTGTCTAAGTTACAAAATCCTTAACCTCTTAATTTAAATGGGGACTTCGCCCAGGGTAGCTAGAAAATTTTGTTGGCAAGAAAAGCAAAATAAAAAGCTTTACTATTATGTAAATATATTTAAAAGAAGGGGACCCTTCCATTTCCCCACATGTATTTAGTGAGTCTTTAGGATTGTTTCTTATTGCGTTAGCACTTAAACCATCTTTTTTTTTTCTCCTCTTTTTGGTTCAGTTTGTAGAGTGGACTTTAGTCCCGTCCAGTCTAATGTTTGAGTACTGTTTCTGATTAGTTGTTGTGTATTGTAATTGCTCCTTCATGTCTCTACGCTTAAGTGTTTTAAGCCTTTTTGAGAACTCGGCAAACAAGAAAAAGAAAGAAAACCATCCCCAGCCCCCCCATCTCTTTATGAAATACACATCATAAACAAGAGTAGAGTTCACGCTTGGCACAGAGTGGGATAGCAGCCAGCATTTTTCCCTGAGGTGCAGAGGAGGACATCTTGGCATTTTCCAGTTAACAGTCAAAAGGTTTTTGGGGTTTTGTTTTTGTTACTGGTGTCTCGCCCCCCACCTTGGCTATAGTCTATGACTGTCAAGCACAATCTTTCCAGAGAGGTCTGTTGAAGACTGGCCAGTACTCTTCTAGAGGAAGAAGTTGGTTTTTTTCATCATGATGGTGACCATAGACAATTGGTTGTAGAAAGGGCCCAGCCAGGAGGAGCACAGAAAAATGAGAATTGTGATAGAATTGAATCTATTGCCAGACTGCTTGTTTATATTATGGTTTAATAGTTTTTGCAAGTTTGAGGCCTTGTGTTCTTTGTAGGTAGTAGGAAGGGGTGGGTGGGTGGGGAGGAAGGACAGAGGTTAGAGTAAAGGAGCACTGAAGTAAATAGCAGTGAACTACCTGGCATGTTTAATCCTGAGAAAAATGCATTTAACAGGTGCTGTGGCCGGTGTTTGGCTGTCAGTAGGCCTGGGTTTTCACTCTCTAGCCCCCTGAAAATTAATTTGCACTTGCACAAAGTACACACAGAGTGCATCCCGTTGGATCTTGCTACTCTCCACACCCACTGAGGAGGTGTATGTGATTGCCCAAGGTACAAAACACAGGCTTGGCCTAAACTCTCGCAGATATATAGGCTGTCCGTGAGGGTAGAATAATCAAGTTATGGAAGGGAGCGAGATACAGGAGGTCCCTTTTTGATGTTACCTGAGCTCCTGTGACACCCCTGCAGTCTGCCAGGAAGACCTCTTGGTTTTTACATCCGTTGAGTACCAGCTGGTGTCAGTTGTGTCCCCTCACACCACCTCCGCCTGCTACCACTGCTGCTAGCCCTCAAGAAGCTGCGCAAATGTTAGTGTGAGGTGTGTGGATCCTGTCTCACGTGAGCATAATTCAAAGCCGTGCCCTCACAACCAAGGCAGAGCCCAGAGCACCGCTCCCCTGGTCTGTGTTCAGCCTGCCCCTCTTAACAGCATCCATCTCCTGTTTGCATCTTTGTCCTTCTAGGGCTAAACATATGCAGTGATGCTTACAAGCAGATTTACCGAGATCGGTGCAATGCACTACTCTTTTCTTTCCAGCTTCTTTTTATTTTTTGGTATCCAAAATAAAACTGTAGTCGGTTCAATTGATGTGTGTCAGCGTTCTTTTAAAAAAAAAAGGAGAAGAAAAAGGAAAAAAAAAACCAACAACAAAGCCATTGTTAGTCCTACCCATTGTCTGTGAGATTTTTATTTAATGTTCTAAGCCTGGAATATTGTTAAATAAACCAGAAAAATAAGTTAGTTACTAGATTATTTGTCTGATGTGTGTTCATATCTGCAGCACTTTATGACTTTGAACTCTTCCGCAACAAGGGGAGGTTATATTCTAAGGTTTTGAAGCTATGCATTTATTTTCCTTTTGATCCTGTAAGTTATTTAAAAAAAAATGCTGTACAAATCTTTTGGATTAAAAAAAAATGAAGATGAAAAATGTCAGAAGTTTAGATGGTTTCTCTCGCTTAAATACGTGTGGTGTTTTTCATTTAACAACATAATTTTCTGTTGTTTAGTTGGGTGGAGAACCAAAGTTGCAGAGCTGTTTTAAATATTGCTACAACGTGAGTTAAACCCTGGTGTTATTGCCAAGGGTGGGCCCAGAACACATTTCCAAATTATGCTATTAAGTCAGATTTATGTTTTGTGTTTCTTGACAGCTAATTTGAATGCACAGCCGAATGTTTCCTTTTCTCTTCGGTACAGCTGAGACATCTTTTTGGAGGGACGATACAGGAACTACAGCTTTTGTGTGTTTTCATGCTGGAAAAGTGATTTTTTAAACAGGCTCTCAAACTACGTACTTTATACCAATAGAATTGCCTTTGGCCACCAGCTAAGTATTTCCAATTCAGGATTAATATTCAGTGGGGTAGGCAAGGTTTCTGAGGGTTAACAACGTATCTAAAGGGAGTTTTGTGGGACTGACCAACCTCTGTGCAGGTATTTTGCCTCTTTGCTGTCAGAGATTACCATGAAGACAAAACCAAAACCTCAAACCAAACTGAAGTCGAAAAGGTGAATTTTTCCAGAAAACCATGTCTAAGATGCCTTGGTTTAAATGGATGGAATAAAGTTCTGGATTATTTGTGGAAAGGGTGCATTATTTTAAATTTCTATCACAGCAGTGTGTTAGATTAATTTAGAGGGTTTTCTTAATTAATGTCATGGTGGTCCAATTAGCTTTAAAGGAGCATTGTGTGCAGGCAGGAATATTAAAAGCAAAAGAAACGCTAATTGGTTACTTGTAATATTTTGTAGTACTTCTGAAAAGTGGCATGTAGCTCATGATCTTGTCCTTTTTGTGTGATAGCTTAAAAAGAAGGGTCTGCCTGAAGATGTCATTTCTGAAGGAGGGGAAGCGTACGGATTTGAACACAGAAGTGGTATATTTTACATATTCCATAACAACTGGCTATAGGAAACTTTGCGCTGGAGCATTTTAGTCTCCGCACACCATACTCCTTTCAGTGGTCTCCATTTCTGAGTGTCCTTTTTAGGGGATGATGTCTTTTTGAAGGTCTGGAAATCTGGGTTCTGGTGGTGCAGTGCTATGTAGTCTAGGCGGTCTTTTTGGCTATGCTGAGAAGCCTCTTTTGCTTTGGCTTCTGATTTGTTATGTTTTGTAGCTTCATTTTTTTGCTTTTAAAAATTTTTTTCCATTTTTCTTTATTTCTTTTTTTCTGTGGGTTTTTTTGTTATTTTTCTTTGTTTTTACCTAAGCCAAGATTATATTGTCTGTCTCACCATATTTCCTACAAATTGCTAGTCTTCTGCTAAATTCAGGATGTGTTTGTTTTTAGGGGATGTAGGGAAATTAACGAAGTTGGTTTTGCTTTTTAAATAACATTATTTGGTGCTGTAGGAAGAACTTGAAGATACAGTATAATTTTATGTCTGCCTTAAAAGCAAATCAGTAAAGTAAAATGTCTAATGGCTTTATGCTATTTAAACTTGAATTTCAAAACATCCCTACAGTTGCTGTATAATGCTGTCATTTTTACATACAAAAGCATTTTCTTTAGGTTGAACAATAAAAATCAATTAAATAGATTTTTACTGCTTCTACAGTCATTTTCAGTGCCCCTGCAGCTGGGTTAAAATGCCACAAGGGAACTGAGTTTACTATAAAAAAAAAACCCAAAGCAAAACACCGTCTTCCAGCTTGCCTTGTGTTTTAAAAACATTTTTAGTGATAAAATTTGATTTATAACTTTTTAAAAATGCAAAGGCTGTTGCAGAAAATTTTCAGATGAGTCCCTCAACCTCAGAGATGTCAATATTACGAGATAAAATTCGATTTATAACTTATAAAAAATGCAAAGGCTGTTGCAGAAGATTTTTAAATGAGAGTCCTCAATCTCAGAGATGTCAATATTACGATTTTTGAGCATTACACTGACATTTATGCACAAGGTGCTGTTGACTTACCTTTCTGCCAGAAGAAAAGGTTAGTGTTCATAAAAGTGATGCTGCCATCTGCAATGCTTTGAAGTGGGGATCAGGTGTATTTTTTTTCAGAGATGTTGAAAAGACTGGTACTTGCTGCACATGTGTGCTGGTTTCCATGCTTTACAATTAGGACTTTTTTCCAGTGACTTGAATTTGCAAAATCCTGTTCCTCTGTCCTGTCTCTCTCCCTGGCCCTGTCTGGGCAGAGTGCTGGGTGGGAGAAGCCCTGCTCCCCAGTGTGGGGTTCTCTTGCAGAGAGACCGTTCCTGGAGAGCAGGTAAACCTCGGTTTAAAATGGGTTTAAACTAGTTCCTTATTCCTGTCCACTGGGGCTACAGCACCTGTGCCATGCTGTGAAAAGGCAGAGCCATCAATTCTTCCCCCCGGGGTGGTGTACAGTTGAGCACATCACTCAGTTGTACCAAAAGTTGCCTACGTGGCAGGGGAAGATGCTGCGGAATTGGGCTCAACACAGCTAGGAAAATAAGCTTGGAGTCAAAGACATAGTAAACAGCAGTGGTCCTTACTGCATGTCGGGATGGAAACAGGATCTGTGCAGCTCTGGTTGTTTGGGTTTTTAAGGTAAATACCTTAACATGATACTAGTTCGTGCTTTAGGCTGAAGCTGTGCCTGGGAACTTTTGTGAACTATTCAAATAGTTACGTGTTTAATACTCACATAGAAAAGAGTGTTCTGTGGCATTCAAGTAAAGGTTTTCTACAAAGAGTAAAGCTGCAGTTCCTATTTGATAGATATTTTGGAGATGAGGGATAGCATTTACAGTGGTTTTACAGGTATAAATACCGTGGCCAGAGGTACACACACATTCAGCTGTCAGAAGCGGTACGATAGTCCTGTTTTTGAGTACAGCAGAGGCAGGAGGGGATACTTCCATTTCTAATAAATAAGAAATGTTGTTATTTTAATGCTTTTAGGTAGAAGACTAATTAAAATGCATCTGTAAATCTTCATGATAGTATAATGCTTTATTTGGATATATCTGTAGAGAATTAATCCCTTTGGTTTACTTTGTACACTGAAGGTGTGACTCTATTTGTCCATAGCTGCATGCGCGTGATATCCTGTTCAACAGTGATTCCCCAAACAATGCACAGTAAAGTTATTTTTAAAGTGGCGATTTCTTTGATTACATACAATTTTCAGCATACATCTTTGTCCCCAAATACTTGCAGTCAGGAATGAGAAATTAATCTTTTATTTCTGCAATGGGCCCTGCTTTGCTTTTGAATTTGAGACATTTTGTGTCTCTGTGTATCACTCTGTGTTTACAGACACCACCACTAAAAGTGTTCCATTCTCCCTTGTTTTTTTTTTTTTAATGTGCTTTTTTTCTCATGAGTCATTGGTGAGGTTTACAGTGATAGGAATTTACAGTCATAACAAGGAAGATGTCAAGTCAGCATCAGGAGAGCTCATGCCAGAAACATCCTGTCCTGTGTCAGGAATGCTTTGCTCCAAGGGAAACCTTCACGTTCTCAAACATGGCTTTCTGGTGTGTGTGTGAGCGAGAAATAAAGTGCTTTTGCAAACAACGCACAGTTCTGTTTTATGGTGGTAGTTCAGTCTGCTGTGAGTTTGTACTCTGGGAAGCACTCTGGTTTAGCACCGAATTCAAGTTTCTTGAGCACACAGCAGAACTCTATGAACAGAAGGAATTTAGCGACAATTAAATCTGCAAAATGCAATCGCTTAATTGATGAGAACAAAGAAGAAGTGGGTCCATCTAGGAAAACTACTGAAATTGTAACGGGAACCTGCAATTCCTGTCTGAATTCCTGACAGCATTTAAAAATACTAAATGATTAACCTTCCAGTAATCTGACATTTCAGATGCTGTGAAACAAGTAATTTACACACTTGTTGATGTTTCTGTGCTGCTGGTGGGTAAGCTCTGTTAGCTGCAGACCCCTGGGCTCCCAAATGGCCAAGGAAGAGTTTTCAGTAACAAGGCAGGGAGGAAGAACAAGCTGTTACTGTAATGTCCCTGGAGCATGTGGGAGCCTGGGCTGAAATGGCTGTTTCTGAATGACACTTTGATGCAGCCTCGCTGGTCTACCACAGATACACATTCACATGCAATCCAAGGATTTGCCACTGATCGTAAATCTGGCAGGTCCCAAAGGAGCTAGTGCTGTGGTGAGAAAGAGCGAGTCTTGCAGATGAGTGGAGCCTTCTGTGTGTGGTATGTATCTTTTAGCACCCCTGATTTTAAGCCCCGTTCTCTTTCCTGTGCCAGCCGCGTGAACAGTAGTGCTGATCTTCGCTGTGTTATTTGCTGTGGGGCTCTTCTATTTGAAGTGTAAGACTAGGAGAACATCACCTGCGTGCTTTCAAGAGGCAGTGAAAGTAGGCAGAAGTTCACCTGTGCTGTATGTGGTTTGCTGACTGCTCTGCATGAGCAGTAGGTTGAGGGTGATATTTCGTTTACCCTGTAGTGTTGCAGATGTGCGACTGGCATTGCTGCTGGGAGATTTCTGCGTGCCTGGTCAGAGAAATGAGATAGGTAAAGAGCAACCGTGTGCATGTTGTATCTGAAGGTATGATGCAATCCCCAGGTGAACTTAAAGTGCTCGCATGAACTGGTTCTTTTGTTGTCCTGCAAACAGACTAACTGCCTTGTTCATGTCCTGCCCACTCCACCCCACCTCCTCTTCATTCCTTTGGCTGATGTTTGCAAAGATTTCACAGTTCTTATTGAAGATGGAAATTCACAGATAATGCTGGAAAATATTTGTCGGTTGTTGGGACCGTTGCATATACTTTTTGTGCCTTTTTTGGCAATGCATATTAGAGCTGATGGAACATAAAATTCTTTTTTTACCCAGGGATGGGATCCATGCACGTCTGAAGTTGGTTGTCGTACGCAGAGACTGGTAAACTCTTCCTACAGTGAGGGGTTCAGCTCAGCCTGCAGTGTTGGTCTGTCGGCTGCACTTCTGCCCTTTCTCTAGGCTGTTCAGGAACGTTGCTGTACTCTGCAGAGGGAAAACCGATTCCTCTGGATTGTTTTCCTGGTGTTTTTGTATTGCTGGGGCTGTTTTCTGGTCTGCGAGTGCCTGAAGGAAGGGAATGGGCCAGGGCTTTTCCCCTGATCCTGCTCCTTCCCTGGGCTGGTTGACCACCCTGAGAAGAGGATCGTCCAGAAGGTAACACTGCTGGATGATGTTTGCAAACACCAAGACTACAAAATGATTCATTCATTTTACATTTATTTTTAGGCTAAGATGAAAATGATATAAAATGTGGCCTAAAAAGGAGCCTTCAGACCCTCTGCACTAACTCCTTGAGTTAGGCGTCCAAATATAGATTTGGGATTTAATCTCTAAAAGTGATCCATTTTGCATGCTCTGTCTTCAGAACCACTAGAAATGCAGGCATCGCAAGTGTGTCTCTTTAAATATCCTTTAAAGAATGGTATTTTGCAGTGGGATGTATATGCAGAACTTTTTAAAATCCAAACCATAAGTTTTCATTTTCTACACGTCCATTTTGTCTTTGGTTGTGCTTCAAAGGTTAGTATCCATAGGATCGTTATGTCTAAAGTGATCTATTCAAACATTTTAGGTCACGAAAGTAGATGGGCTTCAGAAATAAGAGAAATATTTTCACCCACAATTTATAAGCTGAAAGTCTTAATTATCCTGTGTTGAGGGAGCCAGTTGCAACTCTGTTCTAGAAAAGCGTGGAAGAACATGAAATGTAAATAATTTCACTTTTTTTAGGTAAAGTTCCGAGAGTAAAAGGCTTAAGTGTAAGCACCCTATTTTCTGCTCTGTTATCTGCATTGTAGCAATATGGAACGAGACCCACGGTATCAGTGAGCGTACAAGTGAAAGAACAACCTTCTTTTATTTAGTAATTTTTCTACTTGTGAGGATGTTTTCGTTTAGATGATTTAGTCTTAACAAGCATAACTTCAACAGTTTTAGCAGATGGGCATAAGCATTTCTGTTGCTTGGTCCTTCCTTCCTTGATAAATTGGAACTTTTTCTCCTTGTTCATGTAGAACAAAGGAAAGAAGGCAAATGGGGGTGCAGTGTTAGAGGTGGCAGGCTGGGTGTTTGCTTCGTGCTCACGCAGCTGAAGCACTGATGGATTTCAGAGGCGGGCGATGGGCTGTGTTTGTGCCAGTGGGGCATTTGGGTCTAAAGATGGGCAGATGGTACCTTGCAAAGGATATGTGGCCTTTGCTTTCAGGTCAGTACTATGCCAATCAATGTGATACTTGACTCGGAGCATTAGCTGGTTGTGCAGTTGGGAACTTCTGCAGTCAGTCTGTGTCTCTGCTTTTTTGGGGCTGTTTGGAGTAGCATCTGCTCGTTAGGTGATAGAGCAAACTGTTAGCCTTAGAGATGCTGCAGCTCAAGAAAGTGAGCTATAAAATGTAATTGTTCCTTTGCATCAGAAAAAGAGTTGTGTAACCAAATTCCACTCAGTCACGCTTTGGTTGAAGGCACCAAAGGTTGTAGAAATTCAGCTGAGGAACATAGAGTTTTACTGCCAGGGTAGTTGGATGGGTGGAGGTCTTGAGTCATGCAGTACCTTGTGTGGACTCCACCATGAGGCTGCCTGCGTGGGACAAGTTGCACAACCAGAAATCTTATTTGTCTTCAATGTGAGTGCTGAAGCAGTCTCAAAAAGTTTCACAAGGCCGGAAGGCAGGGGGAAGTAAGCATAGACCCAGTGATGTTATTTTTAGAGATATTTTTGTAGTAGAGTCATATTACGTTAGTTTGCTTAGACCATGCAGATACTGTCCCACCACAAACACTTTACCTGGGGCTCCCACACTCAGTGCTGGAGTAGCACTCGAGATACACGGGCACTGACATGTAATTCTTGATTCAGCTCAGTTATGGTAAAGGTTTTAGTGCATTGAATACATAGAGTCTTATGAAATATTTTGGTATTTGTGTCACTAAGATTGTGTGTCTTGCCTTGCAGACAGGGAAAGAGTCAAGATTTGGGCAGTAACAGAGTAGAAATGTCATAATTATACATACATACATGCAGTCCCCTCTTGGTGTTCCCAGAAACTTGTCTGCCAGTTTCAAGGTTCCCATCTTTGCAGTTTCTGAATGACAGATGCCATTACAGACAGTGATTTCGTGTTTGTGACTTTATCGTAGTGTACGAAATACTGCATTAAAGCTGCAGATGTGATGGAACATAGCAAGGTTTAAATGGGGTTATCGCCATCCAGGGAAGAAAATATTTGACAGTTACTGTTGCTAAAGGAAATAACCAAAAAAGTGATGATATTTTGCTTTACATCAGGATTGCTTTTAAGAAAAAAAGGTGCCATAGTTTTGTAATAAACCTTTGACGTTTGCTTTCCTATCACTGTATTTGTGCTCTGCTAAGAGAGGTTTGATGTTTCACAGAAAATGCGTTAGGCAAGAAAACTACATCCCCCATCCTACCCAAAACACCATCTGAGTTGTGTAAGGCTGAGTAAGAGCGTTTGGCTCTGTTATGCTTCTGCTTTGACTGTTTTCTGACAGAGTATGCTTTCTGAGACTGGCATTTCGCTGTCTGAGGGAACGTCTAACCATGTTTACTAACATTACTTGATATTTTAAGTTAGACTGGGTTAAAAAAAAAAAAGGAAAGCTGGACCTAAAAACTGCACTGAACTTGTTTCTGAAGGAGGACCTTGAGGGAACAGTTAAAACCTTTTGTTTTTCTTTTTCCTTGTTGGCACATTGGTAACATGGTGATGTAACTAAACACCCTCCAACTCCACGAGGAAATGCGCATCTCCTAGGTCACTGAGTTACCCTCTGTGACGTGAGCTTCACCAGCGTGAGAAAACTAAGTTACGCCAGATGAAAGCAAAGCTCAGTCACCTCCTGACCTCGCATCTTATGCCAGTGTTTCTCACACACAAACCAGGGGTTGAAGTTAATGAGCCTTATGAGCGTTCAATGAATTTGGGATTAAGTTTTTAATCTGCTGTGCTGCGGGCAAGGGTTTGATTGCCACCTCTGGCTGCCCAGGCATGGTGTGCTGCAGCAGGGGGCGGGTGATGCTCCCTGTTAGCGATTTGTACTAAAACACCTGATAATTAGGGCCCGTACGCCAAGTGCTTTACAAAGCCAACCCAGAAGATGCTGTCTGCCTTAGGCAGGTTATTTTTAAAGCAGAAACCGATAGTTCTGTAAGGCAGTATTGTAATGAGCACGTTAACCTGTCCTGGCTAAGGAAATCACAGATGAGTTGGCATCAGACCTCGTTCTATAAAATAAGTTCAGTGGTACCATTCCAAATGGCTTATAAAGGATGCAACAGTCTATGAATTACACAGAATCAAGGTGACTTTCAAAATAAACTGTTACTGGCACTACACTTTCTGCAAACCAGGACCAATGCAGTGAAGAGATGAGCTTGTAATTTCTTTACTGAATGTATCCCAGTGAACAGGCTGCCTGTAGAGCAAGCAGTAAATGCTGGCTTTTTGGCAATTGAATATAACCTGGATAACTGAAAAATAAACGTTTGTGCTATGAAATGCTTCTTACAGCAGATATACAAGGGCTTTTTGGACATATTTTTTCAAAATAACATCTTGTTAACGAATAAAGCCATCCAGTGTGAATATAGATATAATCTAATCTGCCTGTTGGAGTGCTTTTGGGCTAATTAATGTCACCACCTATATGCCAGTCCTACTTGCGCATTCATAACTGGAGTCGCTGCACTGCACAGTATACGATTTTAACATTAAATAGTCTGCTGAAAATTAGTAGGGAAAAGGTCAAGAAATGCAAAATCCACGTTCTCTCAATGATGCTATACTTCCTAATTATATGATAGAGATATTTAAAGAGCAACTAACTGGAATCAGAAGTAAGTTTCAAGAGCTACAGATGCTGCCATTGGTAGTGCCTGGTAGGTGCTAGCAGAGTTCTTTGCGTGTGGTTGTAGGCGTGTAACTTTATTCTGCCTGTAGTTTCTCATGGGTTTATTTTTGCAGTTGATCTTTTGAAGTCATTATGTGAAAGCATCCAGCACTGCAGGGAGGAAAGGGATATTTGAAGATACAGGGAAGAGCGTGTAAAACAACAAAATATGTGGGCAATGGGGTAGCCTGGATTTCAGCTTGAGCATGGCCGTTAGGGTTTTACTACAGTGTCATATGGTCTTAGTTGTTTATACACTGATTTAATGACCTTTATTGGGATTTTTGCTATTAAGTGTAGCATATTTTCTATCCATCTCTTCCATCTCCATTTTTAAAATAATTTAATTTTTTTCTCAATGTTCGCTCATTAAAACCAGTCATAAAATATTCTAGTGACAGGTGAAAACCATGATTTACTTCCCAGTCTTCTAATCCAATTTTCAAGGCATTCTTTTTCTTCCTTAAAAGAAAAGCGTGTACATATCCACATACATATAGAGAAAATGATTGTAATTCAGCAATGAGGTCCAATTTATTCAGTTCAAATTCTTCCAAGCTGCTACCCTCTGCTGTAAAGGAGAAGGCATCTTTACAAGCGCGATCTGGCTGTCAGCCGGCATATGGTTTTGCTGAGGGCTGCGACGATGGGGACCGAGGCCGAGAGCTGCGGGAACCACCGCAGTGGCTCAGTGGGCAGAGCGTGGCTGGCATGGCCGTACTGCCAACAGCATCTCTGTGGGCACGATCCGTTGCTTGCAAATGCGTCGGGGTCTGTGTCAAAATGGGTTTACAGCATGCTCCTCTAGTTTGGCCAGTGGTGGTTTGGAGGGTGAGATGCTGAGACCTTTTCTTCCTGCTGGTCCCTGGCATGTGCAGCAGCAGCAGGACTAGGGAAAGGCAGGGCTGGCAAAACGCCTGCTCCCCCTGGAGAAACGTCACTGCTGCCACTGAGGTGTAGGTGGTGTGACCCTGGTGAGTTGTTCTGGGTGTCCCTCTTCATATTGACATCACTCCTCTCTGCCTTGGGTTTGACTGTTAGCTACTGCTTTTTTTACCTGAACACTGGTCTTCTCCAGGTTGAACATACACGGGGCTGGCTTGGCTGCTGAGCTGTCGTGCTGGACAAAGCACTCCCTTGCAAAGGTGCCACATGCATGAGCAGGGAAACACTTGCAGAAGAACAGCTTATTCAGTAAAACAAAGTTTTTCTGTTTCCCCAGGCAAAATCTGGAATGCCAGTAACTGTGTCTGGAGCAGAGTGTGGGCTTTTGCTGGTACAGCTGCACTGGTCACAGGTTGCATCAGGGCACAGAGACATTAGCCAGATGTCCCCGCGTGCCTTGGGAGGGAGGTGGTACTGTGGCCAAAATGAAGGTGTTGTAACCTTCAGCACTGCTGGGTTTTCTGTACAGAAAGTTGCAAAGCTTCAAATGCAATAAAATACAATGAATGCTGATGTAAGTAGCTGCTGGTACAGCTTGCAGAGATGGGAAGGACTACCTTTCCTCTCCCTGCAAGGAGCTGCGCACCTTTTACCTTCTATATCACCGTGATTTTTTCTGACAGAGGTTCTAACTGGTGGCAAAGCCCCACTGGAGGAGCCAGTGTGAGCAGGCTGGCTGTTCAGACTGCTTGTTACAGGGGGCTGATGGAGATACGAGGCTGAAGTCTGGAATAATAACTGCATTTGAGGGTTACATCTTTCAAATCACCAAGAAGTCAGCACACAGTGTGAAAGCGTGTGCTTGAAAGCCTTGCATGTTGATGGAAAAAGCCCTAAACAGAGAAATATTGGAAATGGTAGAGAGTGGCTGCATAAGCCAGTGCAAGCTCTTAAGCTTTTATTCCTCAAGCCTTTTTTCCTCCCCTTGATATGTTTAAATGCTAAATTCCTTTATGCGTCTCAAAAAAAAAAAAAAAAAAAGTCATGCAAATTATTGTAATTATTTAGCATCAAACAGAAATTAAATGTAATTTAACTTTTTGTTGTTTAATGTGAGGTTAGTATGAGTGCTGTAGATAGGTAGCTGCTGTCCATCAGCTTGGCAAGGTCCGTCCTTTGAGAGGTGGCTCTAGGTATATCAACTGCACTGAAAGTTGATTATAAGCTTGGCATAATGAATATGGGACTGTAAGACCTGTCATAATAAAGTGTCTTTTTCTCAGATAAGAAGAGGGAATTGTGCCTTGAAAGAGCATTTCACACCAAATGGGCTGTTGCACGGCCACATGGTTTGAGCTCGATCCTGTGGTCAGATGCAACAGAAAGCACGTGTGAGGCTTGCTTGCGCTAGCGCTGATGCCCCAAAAGTGCTGGCATTTCTGTCTGACATCCTTAGGAGCACTGACGGGGCGCACTGTGATGGACTGACCTGTTTGAATGGCTGGTAACATCAGGTAGTGGTGAGTGAGGTCATAGCCTGGCTGTGCAGAAGGGCCGGCGTTGGTGCCTGCAGCCTTCACCCCTTGCAAGCAGGGTGGTTGGGAGGTGTCAGTCAACGCGTGTTTCTGTGTGAAATGAGCTTTTCCCTTAAAAATTTCAAAAGCTGTTTATAGGAGGTAATTAAATGTAGGAACAAAAATAGGACGTCTGTGTCATACTCCTGGAGCATTATCAATACTGGGACTTGTTTTGCGAGCAGTTGCGCTTCTTCAGAGGAGTGTGATACTCTCTAATTGAAATATTAATAGCAGATAATGACACTGTGGAATGGTGGCCTCTTATATGGAGAAATACTTTGAGAGCTTTTAATCTGTGTGGTAACTGCATATTAAAAATCTTTTGACAATTTTGATGAAGAGCAATTGTAGAGCATGCACAGTAGCTGCTCTTTTAAGTTAACTAGTTCCCTGAATTCTGTGAGTCTGCATTAGATTAATGGCCTGTAAAATTTCATTCAAAAGCAAGTTTTTCACTGAGGAATAAAAATGTCTACTTTTTTTAAAAAAAATCTTTCAAAACAATTAGCTGTCTGTTGCAAAGCAGGTAACTTGTGAAAACTGAATAAAATGAGAAAAATGAATAAAATGCCGTCTTTGGAAAGTAAGAGTTGTAGCTGTCTTAAAGACAAAACATGTATGTGCCCTTCATACTTTCTTGTTCCAAGTTAGAATTGATTTTTAAGCAGCTTTGCATATAGAAGAGGCTCCTTCCAGGGCCTTGGGGGGTTCAGTGAAACTCCCATCTTAAAAACAAAAATTAAAAAATACCCCCCCACCCACCCCCCCCAAGCTATATTCCGTCATGAGTCTGTGCTTCTGGAAGCTGCGAGGTGGCCCTGGGAGGTGGCATGTGGCAGTGGAGGGTTGGGCAGCTCAAAGCCCTGGGCATCCAGGGCACCAAGCTCAGGCATCACCCCCGCGGGGCAGCTCCCCCGGGGGCTGGGCAGCCCCACAAGTGCCTGCCCTGTCTCCATCCTCTTGTCCCACACAAGCAAGGTGAGCCTGACTTTCCTTGGAGCCACTGCTTTGGGTGCATCCACTGAGGGGCAGATGGGCACACATGAGTGATGGTCTGCAGACAGCTTTTGCCACTGTCCAGATTCTTCACCAGGTGCTGGCTAGCCGAAGAAATAAATGTTTTATCCAGGGGCTGGTTTGAAGGATACGGAGGTAGGGCAGAGAGGGAGAGGAAGGGACGCTGAGGCTATTTTCCATCTTTTTTATTCAGCCAGTAGCACCTGAGGGTTTTCTCACATGAATGATGATGCTGTCATGGCTTCTGATTGTTGGTCGCTTCTGACAATTTTATTAATTTGGAAATGTGCTTTTTAATGTTTTGTATTTTAATTAATTGCAGGTATGTCGTGATAGCTTTAAGTATCGATTGGTTTATGTGCTATGCGTCCTATTAAGTAGGTTTCTCCCAATAATCTCTAATCGCTTTGTACCTCTTTTCCTGATTCTAATTACTGGAGCTTTGTATATGATAACAAGCACTTCAGTTCACAAGTGATTGCAGAGTTTTCTGAAGTGAACTACTCCAGAAACTTTCAATTACCTTTTAAGTTCCGTATACCAACTTGTGACTTCTGCTTACTTATTTATGTTAGATGTAAATACTGTCATGCAGAAGCCACGGGAAGCAAAGGGGACTGTTTAAGTGGCAGCAGAGCATTTTGTTGGCTGCAAGAGGCAGATCTGAATGTGACCTTCAGCTGGGTGCTCTTAAGCTTGATTGGGATATGGAAATTACATTCTCTGCCTCTGGGAAGAGAGGAGATGCAGTTTAAACTACTCTTAATGATCTTGCCAACTCCCCCCTCCCCCCTCCCCCCCAGTCTAATATAATAAGGGAATATTTAAAGAATCAACTTTTATGATCTATTGGTTGCCCAGCTGTATCTTTCCATCTACGCTCTGAGCAAGAAGTGATGGAATGATTAATTCAATCCTTTAATAGCATGTGGTCATAACAAAAGGTGTTGGAATTCACAAGCGGTACAAATAGAAGCTGTAAAGACGATATTGGGGGTTGTGATACAATATCCTGTACTGTCTAGGAATACAATAATACTGTCAATACTATCTTGAAAATTGAAAATAAAATATTTGGTCTTTTGAAAAGTATAGATCATAGTGCAAAGTATAAATTTTTTTCTGTTGGCTTTTTAATTCCTGTGGTGAGATGCTAAAAAGTAGGTAACTATTTCGCTTTTGGTTTGGATTTCCAGTTTGACTGTAAGTAGATCAGTCTTTCCAGTTTGACTGTAAGTAAGATCACTCTCTGCTTCAGTTTCTGCGTATGAAAGTGCTGATGAATATCTGGAGTTTCAGCATTTTCTGAGCTTTGATTACTGTAAATATTCTCCAGACTCGAAGGTTTGTGACAGAGCCTTTCTTCTGTGGAAGGTGTGGGGGCTTGCCTGCTTGGGTTGATTTCTGCTTTATTTGGGATTAAATCAAGAGTAGCAGCAGGGTTTTTGTTGTGCTGTTTGCTTTTTCCCCTTGCTGAGGTCTCTTTGTTGTGAAACAACCAGCCCAGCACTTACAATCATCTAAAATGAAGTTTCTGCATTGCAGCCAGTTGTGACATTTATTCAGGTCATAATGGAGTAACAGGCATGTCACTCTTTGCCGATTCTTTTTTTTTTAGCATTTCAAACTCACTGTCATTTCAAACCATTGACATGTTTTTTAGGTCAAAACTGTAACCTAAATGCTAATTTTTCACAGGTAGATATGAAATTTTAAATCCTTAGGAATTCTGTGCCACAGTGCCTGCATATTAACTGTCAAGTTGTTTGAGATCGCTGGGACGTGGTCTTTCTGAGAGAAGACATTTTCTGGCATTACGTACATTTCACTTTCTTTTCTATTTATGGCTTCTTACAAATTGTCACTGGATTTCTGAGCATGGCCTGGAGGAAGGAAATGTGTCTTTAAATGGCAAATGTTTGGTGGCACTGAAACTTTCTGCTGTTAGATTGGGTGTTATGCTGGGAAGGCTTTTGTATGCTTGGGGTATGACTGAGGGCAAGGGCTTGAAATGTTTTTTTACATCTTGAGGAATGTAAACCATTCTGACACGGAGCTGCATCTACTTCTTAGGTGTTTGTAAAAGCTTGAAGCCTGGATAATCTTTGGTTCCTGATACAGAATGAAAAAAAAAATAATTCTAATGTCTCTTAACTTTTGCAGGATGGGAAAGTTCATTCTGCAGGTATTAGACTATGCAGAGCTATTTCCATTACCCCTATTTAAATCTCCTGGGATGAGCTCCTCTTTTTCATCTCTTATTTCACAACAGGAAAAAAATATAATTACAAGGTGACATGACTTGAAGAGCATTGGGAAGTTTTACATAAAATGACATTGCCTGAGGTATTGTACAGTTACATTTGCCCAGAGGGAGGGAGTATGGGAGTAAGTATTAGTAAATCTGTTCAAAAGATAACCAGATGCTTTTTCTTGATTTGAAGATACACCTGTATGTAACTTCCCTATCTTTCGTGTGACTGGAGTGAAAGAGAAGAAAGCCAAAGAGTAAGATTTAATAGGTAAATATATAAAAGGAATGAAAGATAAGCAGGGCAGAGAATACATGACAAATGGAAATATGTCCTTCTCTATTCTTGTGATAGTATTTTCCCATGTAAGAAATGAGATGGGTAAATGGTTCCTTTAAATATATGCATATGTAAGGATGGTTATTTTCCTCTTGGAGCTTGTGTCGAGTTTCTTCTCCTGGTATTTTTGACAGGACCAGCAATCTGTCACATGCAGGCTGTGGCTGTCCACTATACTGTAAGGAATTACCAGAATTTCTTCATAGGACTGCAACAACCCTCTTGTCCTTATTTCAGAAAGCCCTGCATTAGATTTTGTGAAGTGCCTTTTACGAGCAAAGCCAGGAGCGCTCATGCATCGATCGCCCTGGCTGAGCCCCGCTGGTGCTGTGCCCTTCAGCCGCCGCTCCCATCGGAGCGCGACGGTGTCCCGCACACCTCTCGTACCTGGCTGCACGGCAGCAAAGCCCTCCCTTCCAAGTGAAGGCGGCGTTTCATGGCCTCATTCGAGGCCCTAGTTGGCATCTTTCCCCAAGACAGAATGATTGCATATTGGAGTAAAAAATGCCATGTGTGGTGTAACGCCAGTGGGTAGTCTGGTGTCAAATATTCTTGCACAAGTTTGTCTATATGTGGTATCAGCCTTTATCTGAAATATCCTTGTCTCGAGACTTGTATTTCTCTGGCAAAAGCTGTCTCAAGCCAAGAATAGCAAGGATGTTTAAGATAAGGATCAGTGTGTGATAGCAGAAGTTGCTCGATGCCCGTTTGGAACTTGCAGAGTCATAATTTCATTAATACAATTTGTATTTGTAGATCTAAAGCAACTTTTCCATCTCTTTTTTCTTTCTTTCTCTCTAACCCCTGCCTCTCCAGCTCCTCCCAGGGATCAAGTGCTCTGCTATTCCTATACATTTGGTTGGGAACTTTACTCCCAGAGCGCATTGTGGGCAAACCTGGATTCCTGATGAATTTTTAGTAGATTTTAATAGTGCACTGTGGTATTTCCCAACTGTCTGATTTGTATAATGGTGTGTTCAATCTATCTGTTTGGCACTCATCAAAATTAGATTCAAATCTCTTATCTTTAGATGAGTTTTGGCTAAGGGAACAAAGTACCCGAGAATGGCAAACATGGCCAGAAGTGAGATTTAGGACTCGGGAACTGCACCCTCCCTTCTACTTTTGCTTTCTTTCACCTTAGGGCAGCTCCATATTCGTTGGGATCAAATTTCCTAATATCTCTCTGTCAAAATCAGCCTGAACTTGTATGGTAAAAAGCTCAGATATATACTTAATCAAACCACTTTTCAATGCAGCCTTGTTTCCCATTGTCTTAGAGAAAGCCAATTCAGAAATGGCAAGAAATCTTCCCATATTAACCATCCTCTTTAGTTTTCTCCATTCTCAGCCTCTGCTTTCTTGGGCGGGGGGCAACATTCAGCTTTTTTTGGTGTGGTCAATGGGCATGATACAGAAGGTCTGTGTCGGGTTTATTGGAGGAAGAGATTCTTCGCAGTCAGAGCAAAGACAGCATAAACCAGTTCAGAAAATTGCCACCTATATTGTTTTCGAAAACTGCAGTTACCTTTTTGTCTGTGCAGCTCTTCTGCCAAGTCTAGCAGCATCACAAAGCCCAGGATCAATATTACTGAGGATTCTATTTGACAAATAAACCAAAAGAACTCAGGGTCCAGCCGAAAGATGTGTGAAAATGCAGCTTCCCTTGGCTCTCATAACCAGGCAGGACTTCTTCGCTTGCAAAGTCCAGTCACACACTCTAGAGAACAGGGCACTGAAAATACATGAGCAAGCGCAGAGGAAGTATTTTTCGGATGACTTTGGCAGTAGCCATAGCTTACCTTTCTACCAGTCTGTGGTTACAGTGCCTTGGCTTACACCATCTTCCCCGCACCAAACCACAGTTGATTTGCACCCATAAGTAGCAGGAGGCCAAGCTGTCTGTGCAGGTCACCTCATTGGACTTTTTTTTGCCTTGAGGACAATAACACCATGCAAAGATTTATGATTCAGGTGTCTTAAGTTGCTTAGTGATGTGTCTCTTTCAGCTAAATAGTTGGAAGTCGGGGGGTAAGCGAAGAGAGGGTGAGGGGGGCTGAAGCATTCAAAAATAACCTCTTTGACAATAAAAATATTTTCCTGTGTCTTTGAGAGTCTTAACACTCTCTTCTGCTTCCCCTTCCACACCCTGTGTTCCCCCCCCACTTCTCCCTTTATTGGTATTTATCCTGTCTTTCCAGGAATCACCACAAGAAATGCAGATAGATGTGTCTTGCAAATGAGATTTTTAATGCAGCTTTCCACCCCGCTTCCCATTTTTGCAAGAAAGATCTCTTATCACAGGACCTGGCTTTTTGAGTGCCAAAAACTGTTGCTCTGAAAAGCTGCCTTATTTAGAGTGTCATTATTTTTCTTTAGCAAAAAAATATTTCTTCCAGTACTGTAATGCTGCCATCACATCTTTCTTGTTAATATTGCACCAGGTTGTCTTGCATCTTTTCTAATATGTGAATTTCTTCTACTATAGTTAGGTCTTGCTGTGGATACTGGAACTTCGGTCTGGGGATAGTGAACTCTAATAATACTTGTTGCTATCTAATACCTCCCAAGGCTCCCCAGTGTGTTCATGAGTTGAAAAATAAGAGGAGGAGGAGCTATTCTGCTTATTAATCCTATAGTATGACTTTCTCCTGTGTTGAATGAGATATCTGGGGATGAGTCCTGGAATTGATTTTGGGATCTTGTATCTGGCTTCTGTGAAGGGCTTGACATCTTGCCTGCAAATGTTATCACTTTGTCCCTACAAGCAAGCTGGCATGCTTTTCAAAAAGCTAAACAAATGCTATAAACTTACAGCAGAATTAAATGTTTGGCGTTTTTTAAATTGTTTTCATTGGCAAAAAAAAAAAAAATCATTAGTCTGGCTCAGCAGATGTTTAGTGCTAACTCTGGAGAGATATCACTTGTTCCTATGTTGATGAGGCCAGGAAGGGATGAGGATACACATTAGCTCCTTGGCTGTGTGAGTATGCTGCTTTTCTGTTGGCGTAGCTGTCAGCTCCTCTGCTTTTGTGTCATTTGCTGCCTTCGTACACTTTAGCCATTTGTCCAGGCTTGCTAGATATGTGGTGCCTTGGCTTGAGTCACGGCACTGCTTGGGTTTCCAGGTGTCCAGGGAGCCCAGACAAATTGCTGCTGCTGGTCCAGTGACTGTCCATGCTGCGTGTGTGTGAGAGCTCTGCTGTATTGTGGAAATGCCTGCTTCACAGGCACGGGCTGCATGTGTGTTCCCGTGTCGGATATCGCTGCCTGAAATACAGGGGATGGAGCTTCTATGAATTTCCAGTGTGGGTAAGTGTGAGCTACTGTTTGTTGGCACGCAGTGTTTTAGGACTTGTGTGCACCTTATGCAATGGTTAAACAGAAAACTTGGTCTTACGGATGCCAGGGGTTTTGCTGTGGTTTTGCGAGTGGTTGTTAACAATCTGTCTTCTCTATTGATGGGTGTGTGGGAGGCTTCTTAAATTAGGTCTTCCCCTGGCTGCTGAAATTCTTACAGCCATCTGGCTGCTGCTGTTCCATTAATAACACCTTGAGATACTATGCGTTTGTAGGGTAAGGGACACATTTCCATGGTTTGGTTTCTCCTGCTGTTCTGGTTCTTCAACACCTTTCCCTTCCCATGAGTGATTCCAGGACCATCCTGTCTCTGGTACCTCCATTTGCTCGTAATTCCCGACTCCACTTCTACAGAAGTAAAGTAAGACAAAAGCTAGGAGGCTCATCACCTAGCTGGTGCAGAATTAGAACAAATGCTCTCCCTGGGCAAATAAATCACCCTTACACAATGTGCCCAAGGATTTGAGGTACATGGACCTGTTGGTCATATGCCAGTGGATCTGCATGCGCACATGACAGTTGTTCATCAGTGAAGGTGTGATGGCCTTAGTTGCTGAAACCAGCAGGATACCTCTTCACAGAAGGACAAGTCAGGCTGGTTGTGACCTACCTGGTTTCCAGCCTCAAAGGCCTTCCATCTTGATTGCATTTTGATGTTCCTTAGGAAAGTGATAGGAAGCAGCAGAGGCAGAAAATATTTTGGTGTGCAAATTTGGAAAGACCATTTGCAATTGAAAGATCATCTGCACAGGCTTATGACATGCTTAGGACATGCAGCTTTTCCACTGGTGAAAGCTGGTGCTGTATGAGAAAAAACATTGTGTGGTTTATTCCTCAGGACTTGAGTACCAGAAATTTTCTTCTGTTAGGATAGTGCTGGGGTGACTTTTTGAGTCTGGGCTCTGTTTACCCAGTTTCTGCCAAAACAGAAGTTTACAGAGATGTGACTGTAACATCTAACACACTGAAGGCTGTTGCTGAAAGCTGCGTGGATTCCCCAGCAGTCTACTGGTTGCCTCTCGGAGTAGCAAATGAATCATTTTTCTACATTTGCTTTGAAAGGGATGTTAATGGCTATAATCTCAGCATCACCACCATGTAAATCAAGGAAAAAGAGATTTTTGTGGAGAATAATTCTGTGGTAGACTGAGCTATATGAATTCTTCAGCCAACTATAAAAACTCGATGGTGCCTTGTCCTGTGGCATTAGATGAGGACTGACAATTAGTTTGCTTTCTTTTTCTCACTTGGTGTTGCTGTATGGGAACAGCTCCAAACTTGGCTCTTGTTGTTCGGTCACCAAACTAAATATTCATTGGGGCTTCTTTTCTTTTTTTCATTATATCTTTTCCCCCCACCTGTGGTTCTCCCCGTTACCTTCAGGCATAATATTTGCATGTAAATTATTCAGGTATAGGAGGAAGGAAAAAATTAACTGGTAGGATTTGTCTGCAGGGGTCTCTTCAGTGCAAATGGCACCAAAGTCCCTACACTGTGTGCCCAGTTCGGGAGGTGCAGGCAGGTCCCAGTGTGGTGCCTCTTGGGTGGCTCCTCTGACCAGCTCTTTGGATGCCTTCAGCAGCACTTGTCTTTCTTGCCTGATGAGGACTGGAGACTGATTCAGACAATCTAAATTCTGCCTTTGGCCTCCAATGTCTTAGAAAGAGGATTTGATGAAGAGAATAATATAAAGATATTACATTTTAATGTGCATGTGACTCAGAATGTTCCACAATGCAGATGCTAGATTAATAGGGTAGGAGATGGAACTTTGTAAAAATTTGATGTCATTTACTTTTAATAAAGCTTTAATAATACCTTTTTCTTCGTTTTTTGGGCCTTAACCGGGCTGTGTTGTAAAGATCACAGAATGCCAAAGCAAGCAGCTCTTAAGGGGAGCTCTTCTGAGCTTTTGCATTGTCTGTGTTCACATGGTATGTTTCTGCGAAGAACGAAGAACAACGTTTAATGCCTGTGTTGATTTGGCTACTTCAATTAACCCCATCCCTACCCCAGAGCTGAAGTTTTGCCAGCAGGAACTGGTCATCGATATGGAGGTGGTCATTGATACGAGCCTACGGTCTGTTTTATTTCTGGTGGTCTTGGCAGTTGCAGGAACATCTTGACAGCCCCTTAAAAATTGCTATTGTAAAAATTTACAGAATTGCCTTAAATTCTTCATAGTTTCAGCTTTGTGCTAGGATGTGCATGGAAGTTATTTTGGATTAAGGAGAAGTATATTTAAAAGGACAACAATTATTTTAAAACAGCTTTACATTTGGACATATTTATTACAGACTAAATCTGCCTTATTTTTCTGCTTTAGCTTAATCCGCTTGCAAAGTAGACAGGCTTATTTCTTCCAAATATGTTGGGATACAGGCAGAACCTGCACCCCGGGAGAAGCCTCTCTCAGACTTCAGCGTGATAAAGTAGCACTTAGGGACTGCAGGCTGGCTTCGCCGAACACAAAGGGAAATGCACAGCTTGGTCATGGGATTTCATTAGCAGCAGGACTGTACGGTTCTCTTGTCCCACGGTGAGAGCACTGGCATTACGCCTGTGTAATTGAGATCAGTATCTGCCTACTTACCAGGAGTAGAGGCAGAGACAGAGCTAGGATGTTTTAAATGAGGTGCAAGAAGCACCAGAGGGAAAATCCCCAGTGTGGCAAAGCCAGTGAGTCTTCGCTGCCTCCTGCCTGGAGGGCTCTCAGCCTCCGGCCACGCTTGCTCCTCAACCTCTCACCCAAAATAAACAGTATCTGCTGGAGCACCAGGCAGAGCCCAGGTCTGCTTTGAAAGTTCGATGTTAAGTTTCGTCATGGAAGAGGTGTTTTCACACTGAAAAGGTGAGTGTTTTGCAAACTCTACCCAACAGCAGAGTTCTAGTGGGAACAGGGCACCAAGAGCCTGCCTTTCACTGTAGTTGCCGCTGGCTTACACATGCAGCCTGGATTTGATCTTGACCACTTTTATCGGTGTAAGAACCAACAGTGTCTCATTTTCATGGAGATTCATTTTACATTAAGGTATTTGTCTCGATGGAAACAGTACACCTTTTATGCAGATTAAAATTAAGGTTAATAAAAATAAAAGTTAAGAATTAATTGATGGGGTTATTTTGTTGGGGTTTTTTTTGTTTGTTTTGTTTTGTTTTTTCCTCCCCCCTGCCCCCAGCTCTGAAAGATGTGTTTCAGTTTTTCCTCTTTGTCTTTCCTGTTTGGCTGCAGTGAGCTGATACACTGAGATGTGACATGCAGTGTTGTGTCTATTCAAAACCATGCTATGTAGAAGCTGTATACTGTACCTGCTGTAAATAAAATGGATACTGGCCATTCATCTATGTGTCTGCAGCCCTCATTTCTCCCTCCCTGGGTGCTTCCTTAGCCCGTTGGAGCTAGCTGCCACAAACAGGCCTGTTTTAAAGCTCTCTGTAATATAGGATCTTGCTGAATGCATCTCTGCAGTGGAGTCTGTGCCTCTGTCCTGCTCTTCATTGCAGGTTTGTAATGTACCTGATTTGAGTGGCTGCTGGGACCAAAAATTGTCCTGTTCTTTGCAGTCCTCATGGACAGGGTAGGACCAGGCATTTTCTTTCATTGTCCTGTGCTAAGCGCCATTTCACCGCTGTGGTACCTGTTACCGCTTTGCTCTTCTGACTTCCCATTTTTCCTTCGTGTTATTGCGCCTTCCCCAGTCCTGACTTCTTTTTCTCCTTTTCTTTCATCCATTTCTTCTAAGTGAATTAATTTTGCACTGAAATGTCACTTCTTATTCAATAGGTAGCTATAGTGGTGCAGTAATGGAAATGAGTGGCAGCACCAGTATGCAACATGCAAAATCCAAATGTCAGGTTGGCAGTGTGGTGAGAGGCCTAAAGGAAAGCAATTTCTCTTGAACAAATTCCTTTTGTTGGTGTTGGAGTATGTTTTTTCAGCTATAGTGAAATAAACAAAAATGGAAATGACTTCATTTTCCTTGTTTCTCCAGATTCTATACCGAAATGCACAGGTGAAAGGGGATGAAGGATAAATGGGGAGAAAGAGTTCTGGGGAGGAAGCAAGCCTCTCCTTTGTGCAACTCGCGTTATTGTATCAGCAGAATTTTCAATGTAGTTTATGATTGGATTAACTAAACTTTAAAAAAAAATTGCTTAGTGGACTTCAGATCACATTTTCGCCTTCTAGCTGACGTTTTCTTTACAAGTACATATGCAGTTGTCACATGCAAAATTCACACAAGTATCTGTCATGGCCAGAAATGGCCTTTCCCGCTTTAACACCAAGGCAATGCCAGTGCTCCCTGTATAGATTTAAAGCTGTTCGACCCCTCGGGAGAGGCCTTAGAATGGCTCTTGCAGCATGGGCTCGACTGAGTGAAGAGGGAATTGCTTTGCAAGAATTCATTTTTCACTAGAAAAATGTTAACTTGAACTTTTTGACCTAACAAAAGCTCAAAAAATAGTTTGTTTCAGATTTGTCTGCCGTCTTGCAGAGTATTGCTGTGTTCCCCGTTATGAGACAGTCGTGTCTCCTCTCAATTCACCTTTGGTACAAGGCAATGTGCTCTTGTTTTCTTGTGTTCTAAAATGTTGAACAGTGGGCATGTACTGGTCCCCCTTTTTATGAACGCAAATCATTCAGGCAATGATTTTTCACTCCATGGCTGAAAGGACTTGACATTGTATGTCCTTGACAAATTTCAAGTGTATTTGGTCATGCTGAGGCACAAAGACTGTTCACATAGAGGTGACAACTTGTTTCACACTAAGAACATTCATTTTTCTTCCTCTTTAAAGTCTTTATTTCCAGTCTGCATTTTCAAAAACTCCAAAAATGTATTTTTTTCCTTTTGTTTTCTGCTTCACTGACAGAGAACAGACCAGGAAAACATAATCTAAAAGGGCCGAGTCTGGTAAAGTAATAAGCAATTAAAAAATACTACCCCGAGTGGACGACTTACCCAAGTGTTTAGTGTCAGGTCTAGCTTTAGTTTCGAGGCTTAACTATTGAAAAGAAAGTGGGCATTTTATTTAGAGTTTGTTATGAAAAGTATTTTTGGTGGAAATTGCGGACTGCTTGTAACTAAACTGAAGCCCTTTGGGAAAGCTCTTGCGAAAGTTTTATTTAGCTCAACTTATATGTATGAGGAAACCTACATGCATGTCTATCACTGTAACAGGAATTAACTTTCAGATAGTTGCAACCAATTCTCACTCTGCATGGATGGGAAGAATCACGTCATTACCTGAAGAGAACAGAAATTCATGTTGAATTGTGCTGGAAAGAACTATGTGTTTCAGAAAAGGTGAAATCTGGGTCCTTTTTGAAGTTACTGTGAAGGAAGCGGCTTGTGCCAGCACCAGTTCTGTCTTTCATAACCATGTAAAATATGAGTTCATGTTGTATGACAAAGCAATCCCCTAAAAACCTAGAAATCAAAATTGAAAGTCCTTTGATAGATGAAAGTCTTTTTAACATTTTTTTATCTGTAATTTTGCCTATGGACACTGCACCATGGCAAGATAAAATATTCAGCGCCGTTTTCTCCGTACAGATACCTAGCAGCTTCTTCTAAAAAGCAAACAGAAATTCACCTTGGTCACCTGAAGACCACATGGTACTTCACATGAAAGATTCGCCACCTCATAAAAAAATCATATTTGATATTTGACCTAATTTGTGCGTTCCACAAGCAGTTAGATTAAAATGCCTTTGCTCTCCTTTGGTGGGAGGGCTCCCTCCATCCTGGAGAGATGCGGTGGGCAACCCACAGCTGACATGAGAGCTCACAGTCAGGATGGTGGCCGCCCTGCTGGGGCCATCCCAGCCACTTTTTGGCTCATTTGGTGGTCAAAGGGCTGCCTGGGGACACAGGCCGTAGGTCTAAGCATCCCCTAGCAGAGGGCCTTTGAGGAATGAGCCCTGCCTGCTGGGCTGCACGTTGCCCTGGGTTAAGGAGCTTTTGTTGGGGTGCAGGTGGTTTGGGGCCGACTGCGGGCATCAGGGGTGCTGGCTTCTGCAGGAGAGGGATGGGATGGGTGGGAAAAGTTGTTGGGGGTTTTCATGCAGAGAGTTGCTCCCTCCTTATCTGGGGGCAGGACCCTGTGATTTTCAATGGGGAGAGTGCTCGGTTATGCAGGTAAATTAGGTCAGCTGGCTCCTGCCCTTTAGAGATGTCATCTGTGGCTGAGCTGTTTGCTATTTCCCTGATGCTACTGTCCTGTCCTTCATCATTTAAGAAGTCTTCAGGATATCGTGCTGCTGATAATTAATTTTTTTTCCCTGTATGCATGGAGTAAACCATCCCTGAGCTGACTTGTAACAGCTGTCACCTTGCTCTGTAACAAAGTTAAGGTGAAAATTTTAAAGGCCAGATTGCTGCAGTATGATGACATGCATGCAAATAGAAATGGGAAACTTCCTAAACTGGGTGCTTGTCTTTTGTGTCATCAACCTCAGTCTTTTGTGATCTGTTAATACTGGAAAATTATAGCGCAGTAAATAATGGCAGATGCTCAATAGTTTTTATTTCCATACAGAGTCTGCTTCTGAGATTGTTTACTGGCCTGGCTTGAGTGGTCTGCTAAGTATATACGTCTTTAAAATACTTCTTAACTTCTTAATTGCGTTACTATTGTGAACTAATCTTTTTTTTTGTTTGTTATTTTTTTTTCTTCATATAGTTTTCCCTACACAAAATGGAAAGGTTGCTATAGTGACTGGAGGGGCTAAAGGAATTGGTTACCAAACTGTGAAGCATTTGGCAAGACTTGGCATGCACGTTATAATAGGTAAAGTCATTATTTTGTTAATATTAATATACTTTTTGTTTTGGAAAGTAATTTTTTTTTCTTTTAAGGATTATTTTCTTTCCAGCATAAGTAAAGATATGGCAGGGGAAGGTAAGAGATACTTTTGCTGGCATTTAGCACAAATAAAGGTTTGATTTATGTTTTGCTTTGCAAGATCTTGAAGAACAGTGGATAGGATTTTTTGTTTCTGCAGAACTTGGAAGAGTTGAACTACCTTATATAAGAAGTAAACAGTAAGGTCATGAAAAAAACTTAAAAATATGGATATTACAAAAATAGTTTGTTATCTTATTACTGGGGGTGGACTATGCTTCAACATTAGGGTACACATGTTCACTGAGAGGAAAACTAATGAAAGCCTTGAAGGAGTATTCCAATGTGTTGTGGGGGGTGATCTGTGTTATAAGGGCAGAGGAAGCCCTTATAACTTTATCCATGTAAACATTGCACATTTACTTCTCAGTTTGTCACTGTAGGTGACCTTTATAGGCAAGGCAAGAAAATAAATACCCAGAGAGGTTCATGTCTAAGATGGGCTGGACAACTCACCTTCTGGAGGTGCCTGCTTTCCTCCATTCCTAATATAGAGTGTATAGAGTCATAGAATCATTTAGGTTAGAAAAGACCTTTAAGATGATCTCAAAGTCCAACCATTAACTGCCAAGTCCACCACTAAACCATGTCCCTAAGCACTGCATGTATGCATTTTTAAACACTTCCAGGGGTGCTGATTCCACCACCTCCTTGGGCAGCCTGTTCCAATGCTTGACCACCCTTTCAGTGATGAAATTTTTCCTAATATTCAATCTAAACCTACCCTGATGCAACTTGAGGCTGTTTCCTCTTGTGCTGTCACTTGTTATCTGGAAGAAGAGTCCTACCCACACCTGCCTGCAACCTCCTTTCAGGTAGTTGTAGAGAGCAACAAGGTCCCCCCCGAGCCTCCTTGTCTCCAGAATAAACAATCCCAGTTCCCTCAGCTGCTCCTCATAAGCCTTGTGCTCCAGACCCTCCACCAGCCCCGTTGCCCTTCTCCGGGTATTAGACTAAGACATCTAACGTTAGGATAGGTGAATTTCTGTAGGAACTTCAAAAATGTCCTGATTTCACAATTTCTTCTCTCTACTACAGACAATATTATTGAGACTTTTTTCCTATTTTTTAAAGCTTTCTGTACTATATATATGCACTAATGTGTCTACTAAATCTGTCTGTAACTTCTTGAATACTCATATGTTTAAATGCTACATTTTCTTCCCTTCGTCTTTCTTTAACGAGATTTTTTTACCTAAACCACTGGAACTTTTATACCATAAGGTCACTGAAGGTTGGTATTTCATAGTAGACTAGCAAGGTGGTGATGCCGTTTTATTTAGCTTTTATACAGAGTGTGCGCTCTCTAAGATTTTGTATACACATCTAAAAAAAAGTACAACCCACAACAAACAAGAAACAAGAGCATGATAGCCATAGCATCTTTAGTCTGGTGCAGTCAGTAATACTAATGGAGTTGCCCTGGAATCATACAGGTGTAATGCAGAATACCGCTTACTCATGCATATTTTAATAGATGTGTCAAAACCAAGCATCTGCAAAATGCAAGCAGATGCTGCTGTATGTAGCTAGATGCTAGATGTAGCTAATGTAGCTAGACATAGCTAATGATGTCAGCATTAATATTTCACTAAAGAAGTTGCTTTTCATATTTAAGATGGACTGCAAAAATGTACTTGGGAAAACAAAAAGGCAATTGCATAGGTCATGGAAGCATAGAACATTGCTTTTTTGAAGACTTATTTTATACCACTTAATTTTTAGGGTATTTCATGCAGCAAAATTCAATGTGAGATCTTTGGGAAAGGGAAGGTGATATTTAATTACAAAATCTCCAAATAAGCTGATTTTTTTCAGCTCACAGTCACCCCCTCATACATCCCATTCACTCACACACCCATGCTCTCACAACCACGAAGATGTGTGCACTCACGTGCTCTGCTGAGCATCACTGGTGTGCAGCGTGGGAAAAGGTATGACAGCTACTGAGTTCTTAGCCTGTGTCTGTGGTTCCTCTTGGTTGGAGATGACAGGCTAGTTTATGGACAGATCTTTTATGCCCTTTAGGAGTCATCAGCTCTCAGTATGTTTTTACTTGTCTGGAGTATATAGGCTATGCCTATATCCTATTTTCTGGGTGGGTTAACGGGAAAAGTAATGGTATGGGTGATATGCTGCAATCCGGATGTTATCCTCCTGGTGGCACAGTGCATAGTCATCTGCTGGCAAGTCCTCTGTGCCTTGACATAAACAACACAGGAACAGTGTCCTGGAAAAATGTCCTTTATTTTCAATAAGGGGGATTCTTGTAGCTCTTTGCTCTGCTTTTTCTTCTGGTGCTTACAGACACAAACACTTCCATTCACTCTTCACTCGTACCAACCTTAATCTTTGCATTATGAATGTCTACAAATGTAAATTAATGGAATTAATTATAGGAAGCATTTGATAAATAAGATTTTCAACTGATTCAATTATTTCAGGTAAACTCTGACCTAAACACTGAGCCTGGTGAGCCACAGCCATCTTCTTTGCCTGTGAAATTCTTCAGAGCAGAGGCCCTGTCAGAAGAACGGAACATCTCAGGCTTTGTTCCAACTGCAAGATTAAAACAGTCTCAAAAGCACATTAAATGCAATGACCTTCCATCCTTGTTGCTAACTGTTGCTCCTGAGTGTCCAGAGTAAGCTTAAAATACTTGCTGGCACACAGGGATGTGTTGGCACATTCCGCTTCAGGCCACGCGAGCAAAGATTTAAGCCTCAAAAATCTGACGGCAAGTGTGCTCTGTTCTAGAAATGTTTTCACCCTATGTTTGTATATAGGCATAAACTCTGAAATAAGTGTGGATGTTAGGTGAATTTGGACTTGCAAGGGAGACTTATGCGTAGCTCACAGTCAGTCCTGTCCATTCACTGATGGGCTTTCCCATTACAGGGACTTTGGCGATAAAGAATGCTATCCCTGCTGCGGGCAAATGAGTCAGACCTGAACGTCTGATGTGAAGATGATTCACAATTTGTGATGGATGTGATTTTGACACTGTTTGACATTTTAGAGGAGTAGATGTTTGAAGTAACTTACTTTTAGATGAAATCTACCAATGGAATGAGGAAAACAAATAAGCAGAAAGCCTGTTACCTGGTGGAACATGGATAGGCACTGTATGAGAGGTCAGTGTGCTCGCTCAGGGCATTTTCAGGAAGCTGTTGCATAGTGCTTTCGCAGCTCCTTCCTTTCCAGTCCCAGCACTGGTGCATGAGACTCCTTTCTCCCACTGGCACTCTCCCTCGGTGCATGCTGCTCGCCCTGCCCTCAGCCTCTCGCTGGGAAAAAGGCTGGTGTGTAGGCTGGAACGCTGGAAGTAATTTTCTATGGGTTTCTTTGATAGATTTCATTGAGACTTTCTGCCAGGCTGCAATAGCATTACTTACAGGCAAGAGGGCTTTTACTTTAGGAAAATCTCATGACAGACCGCAGACTCTTGGTAGGGAAAGCTACTGCCAGTGGTGAGTCTTCAGAGTCAAGCCAGCAGGCAGCTCCTGCTCCCTCCTATGCAGTATTCTCCTTGATAAATAAACTTGCTATTTCATTTTCAGAGAAAGAAGGTAAATGACACACTCTTTTGATGCAGTCACTGACCAGTGACTGATATTGAAGATGGTGTTTTGTGCACACTTACAAATAAATATGCTTTTACGAGTAAGGATGTTGAAAATCAAGGCGTCCTGGTCATTTTTATGACCCCACAGTCATAAAACCCAGTAGGCTCAGCTCTGGTTCACAGAGCTGGCCAACGTTTTGTGTCTGAATTTAGACTGATTAGAAATGTAAACTCTTCATATTCCTTCCGTCTTTCACCACTGCATTTTAATTTTAAGAGAATTCTGTGAGTGCATGTTAAAATTGTCTTTAAAAAAGGGACCTTCAGTTTGATTTTTCCTTTTTTTCTCAGTACATTAATAAAAGAAGGCTGGAAAATATGCATGATAGTGACAAATATAATAACTAATCTATATCTTTGATAATCCTGCCTGGTAATGGTGAATGAGAAAGATTTCCAGCTTGATAATGTTATGCATATGCTGCTTGGTATAAAACACCAGGCTCAGGAGAGTGTAATCAATCTTTAGTGTCTTAGTATATCAGTGTCACAGTTTTCTAAGACAGTCACACATTCTGAAGGAAACAGCCTCACTATATTTATATATATGCGTGTATATTCAAGGGACTTATTTGAGCCATGCGGTTTTGGAATAAATAAATGTAGTTCCATCACCAGACTCAGCACTTCTGTGTGACCTCTGTAAGCCCTGCAGGACACCAAGCAAGAGATATTTCTGTCACTTCTTTCATTCACATTCGGTTCCAATTTTCAAACTGGACTCTCTGTGCTATAAATCATACAATTCTTATGTTGAATAACACTGCAGAGTGGCTTTAGAAGGGTAATTAAACCCTCTCAAGATGGTGCAATTCTTCATTTTCAAAGACGGTTTGATTTAATTTCTATTACTGAAAATTTATATGAGATAGTTTAATAGTCTTTTCTCACTATACATAGATGTATGAGGTGCTTGAGTTATATTTTTTTCTAGAAAAATATTTATCTTCCTAATTGTTTGGCCTAAATGAGTTATAGAGTTAGTCAGGAAGTGCCAGAAAGTTACCAGCCTTTTAAAAGTGGGTAATTGTTTCCTTTTTCTGGTATGGACATCAAGTAAATGTGTGCAGATCGCCTTATAATTGTCATTTACTTAAGTTTTTAGAGTTACCAGTACACTGTAATCAGGGTTATGAAGAACTGTACATACAGTGCTGTCTGTTATTCGTACACGACGCACGTGCACACAGCCATGCACAGCCACACACAGCCTTCCAAATGTATAAGAATTTTGTTGAACACTTTAGTTCCTAATTTTATTTGAAAACTGTCACTCTCCTTGCTTTAAAGACTTTTTCCTTTTTAAAAAATGTATTTGTTTATGTTTATTAATTTTGAACATTCCACCTATAAATTTTATAAGTTTCTTTTATAATTGGCAGTGGTTTAAGACTTCTTATTAACAAATTCCTTGCAACATTCCTTTGGACATGTAATACTATTATTAAAATAGTGACAAACATCTGAAAAGTTACTTAGAGAACAAGAATTCTCTTTTGGGCAGTAAATCTCAAGTAGAAATATAAGTCAATCAACTGTGCAGGTGAATTGCATAGTAAAATGATTTGATTAACTGAACTCAACTGTCATGTGGATGAGAGAGATTTGGGTTTATATGGTTTGTTTGGATTTCTAGAAAGCTTAAAGCAAAATTCTTAAGGCTGTTAAGGACACTGCTGAGCCCAAAGGATAAGTACAAATGCCATTATGTTCATACAAAATTGCATGTTATGACAGAAAATAGACATAAATGTTTATTTTCTTAGTAGAGGCTGTTACCACAGGAGTTCAACAGGGATATGTGTGTTCAACATGTAATTTTAGAGGAGGAGCAAATAGTGAAGAGACAAGTCTTTCAAATTGTATTAAATTATTCAGGGTAATAAAGACCAGGGATGTGTGTGAAGAATTGCAGGAAGACCATAAGAAGCTGAGTGTAGAAAGGCATGTGCAAGTCCATGTAGATTAATACAGAGTGATGGACATGAGGAAAAATCCAGAAAAAACTCCAGAAAAAGAAAGGATGAGTTCTGTGTTGACCATCATCACTTTGGAGGAAGATCTTGGGGTTGAAGTAGATCATTCTATGAAAACTCAATATGCTCAAGAGCTTCCAAAACCCAAACCAAATATTAGAAATCATTAGAAGAGGAAGAAACAAAACAGACAACATACGTTGATTCAACTATGAATCCTTGGTGTGCCAGCACCTTAAATGCTGTTTTTAGTTCTGGTTTGCCTATTTCAAAATGGATAGCATAAAATTTTAAAGGGTTTAGAGGAAAATGAGCTTAACAAGAGTGTGGAGAAGCATCCTTATAAGGAGCAACCAAATGGGCTTGGAGTATTCAATCTGAAAATCTGTTCTGTAGAGGCACCACCATTCACTGTCTCTTCTAAAAGAAGTATGTAAAATGAGCAGCAAAAAGATACAGTGCTTATGAGATATGGAGATTATTCCAAACTCAGTATAAATACAGTACCACCCATCAGAAAATAAATTAAAACAGTCTGAACCAAGCCACTATGATTAAAACCAAAATTCCTCAATAGCATAGCATTTCTGGACTAGCATCTTCTGCATAGGACCTTAAATCCCCCTTAGTATAGGAAAAGTGTAAGGTGGACAAATAGGAGTTTTGGGCAGGTTTAGAAAGCATGCTGTGCATAGTCCAGTGAGTGTGAATTTTATTTTGAAAAAAAATGTCAGGCATTATAAAAAAAATAGGGCTAAATATGTGATGATAAATTTTGGAAGAGTCGGTGCGGTTTTTCTAGACGTTTGATTTGTTAATTGAGCATTTATTAAATGCTTTGAAGAATTCAGCAACTGTGTGAATTAATTTAGCCTTGATTTTCAAAAGCTTTTGGCAAGGTTCATGCCAAAAGATTTTAAAGTGGCTAGGTTGTCTTGAGATAAAAGAAAGTTCTCTTGTAGATTAGCAACTGATTAAGAGACAGAAAATGATATTTAGGAATTGTCAGCTTTGGGACGGAGTAAATGGACCCCTGATCCCATAGGTGTATGTTCAGTACATATATAAAAGATAGATACAGAAAAAAGGGTTAACAGTGAGATGATGCATTTTTTGCAAATATGTTTAGGATGGTCAAATTAATTCGACTTTTGATAATTAAGGGATTTGACCTTCTGACACACAAGGAGAAGCTGAAAGAGCTGGGACTGTTCAGCCTGGAGAGGAGAAGGCTCAGGGGGACCTTGTCCATGTGTTCAAATACCCGATGGAGACATTAAAGAAGATGGAGCCAGGGTCGGCTCAGTGGTGCCCATGACTGGACAAGAGGCAATGGGCGCAAACCAAAACACAAGAAAATTCATTTTGTGTAAGGAACCACTTTATTATATTGAGGGTGGTCAAATACTGGCACAGGCTGCCCAGAGAGGTTGTGGAGTCTCCATCCTTGGAGATACTCAAAACCTGACTGGACATGGTCCTGGGCAGCCAGCTGTAGCAGGGTGTGGGACTGGATGGTCTCCAGAGGTGCCTTGTGAAATCTTAACTGCTGTGAAGAGTGGGGAATGATCTCACAGAGTTGAATGTTTCAGTTTTGAAAGGATGGATAAATATAGTATCAGTAAGTGCAAATACTGCATACGAGGAAAACCAACCACACCTATATATTTCACAAGAACAGGATCTAAATTCACTACTGCCACTCAAAAAAAAGAAAATAATAAAAATTAAAAATTGTGATTTACTGTTGAAAGCTGCCTGCACAACATCTTTGATAATTAATGCCACTCATAAAGGCAAATAAAATCTTAGTACTTAGCAGAAAAGAAGTTGAAAACAGGACAGGAATTGTCCCTCTTCCTTTGTAGAAATCATTGGTCCATCCTGTTGGGAATACTCAAAAGGAGTCTGGTAGGACTGGAAAAAACGAGAAAGGGATGGTGAGGAGGACGGATGGCTCTGTGCAAGGTGGGGCTAATAAACAAAGGTTCTTCCACTTGCAAACAGATGACTCAGGTGTGATATCGTACGATTATGAATGGTATAGAGAAAGTGAATGAGAAGTGGTTATTCCCTGTGTTATTGTACACAAAGTAGAGAACATCCGTCAAAATAAAAAACAAACAAACCACTGAAGTGCAACTTTTTTCATGTAATTCAGTGTCATTAAATGACAGAGCCTGTTATCCCAGAGCCCTTTGGTGGCCAAGTGCTTGAATGAATTGAAAGTGCAGTTAGATGAAGTAGTGGAGAACAGGTTCATTGAGAGGCTCCGTGTGACCTTGTGAGCTTTGATTCAGGAGATCTTTGAAACTTCTTGCTACTGGGAGGGTGTTTTGCTGACTGGCTGAATACTGAGCAAAAGTGAATTCCAAATCAAATATAAGAACAAATGCAGTTTATTATATTACACTATAAAGGAAAAAAATAGCATGCAATATGATAAAAGGAAACTACTAGTTATTATGCACTATATGATGAAAAAGCAACAGGAATGAAGCATCAGATCATTACTGCAAAGTGTTACAGAGACTAAGAAAAGGATACATCACCATTTACCACCTTAACACCATCCAGGCCCACACTTCAGCTGGGAAGCCCCGTTGCAGTCGGCACCAGTAGTCTCTTGGTAATGGGGAAAATTCCTGCATGGTGCGTCCGTCCATAGGTGAGGCTTCTGGCCTGGCCCTGGAGCTTGCCCGCCTTTATACTAAGTGAAAAACAAAAATAGTTTACACACCTAGTGTATGCAAACTTTTAAGTTTAGGTTAAGTGCAGGTGTGCACCATCTCATGATCTGTAAGGTTCACATACGCCAGGGACGTTGGCCAGATGCCTGAGCGCGGTGGGGTTACTGTCATGACACAGCTGCACACAGTATTTATCGTCTGGATGTTCCTGCTCGTATCCTGCTTTCTGTGGGGGCTCAAGACAAACACCACCTGCTCATTGAAGTTGTCCTTGAGCTCCCTGAACTCACTGTTCAAGTCAAGTGATCCCTAGTTAAAGACAAAGGCTTTTTCGTAAGCAGTAATCTATTTAATAAATTTCCACCACCGAGGGTGTACTGGAAAATGCCATTCCTAGACTTACTGCTGTCACTTACACCTTTTCCTTAATCACCTGCTACAGGTTAGAGTTGGAAACAGGGCACTTGTCTAGGTGTATCTTTGGTTTGGTTCTTAACTTGTTGGAACAGGTGGGCTGCTGAAACCTAGGGCAAGAATGGTAATGTCTTTTCTCTTTGCAAGCCGACATCTTCCTGCTTACCCAGTTTTGGTTCTTTTCTCAAAGGAACACTTACAACAGTATTTTTTCCTTTCATGTCAAAAAAGCATGTGTTTAATTGTGACTGCTGTATGATGAACAGAATGGCAAAAGATGTGTGGTATCTTTAGGCATAAGGGAGCTTTGCATCACTTTCTCAAAGTTTTTTTACACCAGGCCACATCCTTATATCCAGCTTTACTGAATAAGAAATTCATGACTTGCAAGTTTTATGGGTGAGACCCAAGATCTATATTCCTTTTTCCTAAACAAGATTTTTATTTATTTTGTTCATTTATTTATTTATTTATTTTAATTGAAGACATTATAGATTCCTTTAAAAAACACTCATATTGTAGTACTGAGTTCAAATTTCTTATCCTCAGAGCTTTTCAGGGGCATTCATTCCTCTCTCCTAGCCATATATTATTTGTTGTACAGTGCCGTCCACCCTCACAAAATCATAATCCTTATAACACCAGCTGATTAGACTTTGGTTTTCTCTTGAGGCTTTGGGTGCCCTTGCAAGCCCTGTCTTCAGCCTGACATTCCAGTGAAATCAGTTCCACTTCAGTCACAATGAGGATTATGCTACTCTGATTAGGCACCTTAATTAAAATTTCCAGTTGGAATCTTTCTTATGTTCTGTTGCACAAAGACACCAAACCATCACCCTCTGCAACTCCTTAATCGGATGGTATATATTTATACAGAATTTATTACCATACCACCAAGGTTCTCCTGGAAATGCACATGTGCATTAGAGTTTATGGGCATGACTTCTAAACTCTGATTACTTGAAGTGATCCGGAGGGAGCTGGGAGGGCCATGGAGCAGCCTGTGAACCCTGGAAAGCTGTTCATCGTTTTAGGGATTAACTGATATGTCATTATCACTAAATAAGTCAAGGGAGGAGTGTTTGTCTCGGGCAGACAGGTTCCCCAGGCACTGGTGGCGAGGGGGTCATGCTTGCAGCAGCTGGGGTGTGTGTGGGGAGGGGATGAGCTGGCAGTGGGCAGCTCACCCTGCCTCCGCTCCTGGGGTTTATCTCAGGCTGAGGGGTATCTTGGTGCACAGGGTGGCTCCTGGGCTTCAGGCTGGAGGAGTTGGGTCTTCCTCTGGACCACCAACCACATCCTGTGTGGTTTGCATCTTCTTCGTGTTCATCTCAAAAAGTTTTTATTTGTGTTTCAGTTTTGTGTTGTCTTGCTGAAAGTCAGGAAATTCTGCCCCTGCTAACTTTGGTAAGCAAGGGCTTTTTGGTTTTTGTGGGTTTATTCTCTCCAGGCAACCTTAAGCTTTACAGGCTTGTTTATAGTTGTTTATAGACTATTTTAAAATTCTTTATAATGCCCCACAGTATGTTCCCTTGAAATATCAAGATTGTGGATTCCTGTATTTGCAAAACACCCATTGGAACAGATCTTGCTTTTTTATTGAGATCAATTTTGTACATAAATTATGAGTGTGAGTAGCAGTTACTCTTTTGGAGAGGGTTTCACATTCAAAGAAATCAAAAATATTGTATGAAGAATACATGTAGATCTATCAGGAACCCTTAACTAGTTTTAGTGTAAATGGTTCCTGTGCTGCGTTTCTGTGGGCTGTGGTTTTGCCATCCTTATTCAGGCTGAGCAATCCTCTGTGATATTCCTACTGAAATCCCTGAAATAACTTTCAGAGTTAGCATCTGCTTAAGTGATTAAGATGAAAGAGCCAGACCTTTGGGGTAAGATCCAAAGCCTATTGCTGCTGATAAGATTTTTTCTATGTACTTCTGTGGCAGCTTTAGATCAACATGCTTTGACTTGTGGCATTTATGTAGATGAATGTTGAAGAGGAGAATCAATTTTTTTGACTAAAGGTTGTATTTAAATCTATTTTCCATCTTTTTTTTTTTCCAACATAAATTTCAGTATTTTACTAAGAATTATAATTTTTCATGCCATTAAAATGATATCTTATTTTATATAGGTGCATCCATTCAGACTTGAATTTATTTTTATGTTATTAGTTTTATTTTCAGAATTGATTGTAGTCAGCATTGTTATTCAATCAGTCTCATCTGAATTTTTCACTATTCTGCTGGGGCCAAGTAGAAGAAAAACATCAGATAGGGCACTGAACAGCTTGCATAAACAGTTCTTGAGACAGCTATATCTATTTTGAGTTCCCAATAGACACTTTAAATTAGCATGAAAAGCAAGATTATTACAGTTTTGGGTACTTTGATGATCTAAGCTCTCAAGACATTGAATCCCCTTTTTCTCAAAGCTTTTGTTCAGACTCCCTCACTGCATAAAAAACAGGGTCTGCCTTCCTTTTCTTATCCTTCCCTCCAAACCACTTGACTCCAGAGTGGGCAAATCTTACACTGCTAATAGTGCTTAAAATGGATAAACTCTGGCATGGATAAATTCTGGCATGTTGAATGTACGAAAAATTATGGTGAATCACTGGCAAAAAGTCCAGCCAGAGGATTCTCCTGTGTATCACAAAGGTTTTTAAAGAGTCACTGCAAATATGCTACTGAGGATCTAAACCAGCCGGTGATCAGAATTTGACCCTTGTGTAGTCAGCTGTCCCCCTCCGTAGTTTAGAATGCTGTACTCCAGTACACTTGAAGGTTGTGCCCCTTAGCCACCCATCCTCATCAAGACTGTTATTACAAATTATTTTTGATTTTTTCCCCCGCCTAAAGCTGATTGTGTTAGCTCGGTGACTTAACAAGTGTTTTTTGAATTTTGAATAATTAATGTAGCACGTAAGAGTAGGCTGTTCTTTTTGATGCTTACCACTCACTTTGCTTAGAGGATCCCAGAAGGATGCAGTGGAAGAGAAGCAGTACAACAGTGCAATGTCCCTTTCCTCTCCCACCCATCCTCAGCAAGGGGATGCTGTTCTCCTTAAGCTAACTCAGAAGCACAGATTACTCTCTCAGGCCTATGGTATCTTTCTGATATATGTGTCTTTGAACTTTTTGCAAGGATTTTGGTAATTTGTTCAGTGTCTTTATTCTTTCTTACAGGATTTTCTTTGAAAGAAGTATTTCAAAAGCCTCTATTACAGTAGTAGCTTTCCAGTTTTGTGATACTCCAGCCTCCAGAATCTGGTTTTCAAACTCTCTGTTGAATCAGGCTGGAAGCAGACATCTGAAGTGACTGTTTAGCAAAATAATTATTTTTTCCCAGTGGTCTAGAGTGAAAAATATGCAAATATGAATAAAATTAGCTCATTTGGAAGGCACTGAGCTTTAATGAATAACCATTTATATAACAGCAAAATAAAGCAAATTAAAATTTGTTGTGAACACAAGCTCTTTTAAAAGGACAAATTAAGTGAACATACTGAGAGTTAAATCAAGACACTGGAGGCTTTAGTAAGCCTGTTCTCTGCGTGAGGAGTGCTGAATGAAGGAGGAATCAAACAAGACCTGCACAGAATTGGCACCAAAGTATTTTTGTTTCTAGCCTAACTCTATATAATAACACACTGAGTTTGAAATCTTACTCAAGTACATCACTTGAGGTGAAACAATGAGGAGAATTGATCTCTTGCCCATAACCCTTGTACACAGATTTCCTCATAAACATCAGTTTCACTGGAGGGTTTGTTTGTTGATGCTGCATCTATATCTGGAAATTAGCATCAAGCTGGGTGTTTCTGATCTGTGCAAGGCTGGATGGTTTTAAAGGGGAAAAAAAAGAACAACAGCAAGAAGGAAATACTGCAAATGTCTGCTTTGGGTTTGGTTTTTTTTTTTCCCTTCTTGGTCAGTCTAAGCAATGTAATTCCATAGTTAATGGAATTTATACAGAACAGTACAAGACCGGTATAACTCTAGGTTTTATGTGAGAATTATTTTCTCTGCAGTATCTAAATGTCTTTATTTTGGCTGTATTTATGTAAATATTGACTCTTCTTGCATATTATGAAAACAAAGATGAGTTGCAAGTCATTTTTTACTGCAGAAGCACAGCAAAAACTCCATCCTCAACAGAATGCATTAGCCTACCTCCACAAAGTGGTCAGGTTGTACCAAAAATCTCCACTCGGTGCTGTGAGCCTTCAGCTAGTGCAACCGATGAATGACACATGATCTGTCTCAAAGAGCTTACTCCCACTCTTTGCACATATTCTCTGTGAGATCAAATGAGTCCAGTTTAATGGCACTATAAAGCATGTTCTAACATCTTAAGGTAAATACGAGCATGTACCAGCTAACGTGAGCAGGAGGTTGAACCAGATGACCTCCTGAGGTCCTTTCCATCTCCAACTTATTCTGTGACGCTGTGATTCTTTCCTTGTCTTTGACAGAGATGATTCACTGTTACTAAAAACAAGTGAGAAAAAAAAGTGGAGAGCCTGAAATTTCTGCTGCACAAGTGAATGAAAGGATGGGACACTTGTAGAGTGGCACAAGATAAAGCCTGTGTAGAAACCAAGGCAGAGGTTTATATCATCCAGAAAAGAAGGCAGCAACTTCATGAAGTTCATAAGAGATATCAGTATTTGTATCCAACTTAGATAATAAACAATAGGTATTTTGATGTGTCATGATATGGGAAGCATTTGTGGATGGATAAATGGAATGTTAAGCTTAATTTTTAAAATGTAACTTGTACTACCAAGCAGAATATTTTGTTTCTGCTTGTATTTTTTCCTTATAAAAAAATTGCTTGTGTTTTTTGCAGTTATAAAAAAAATTGCCAAACATAAGTCAGACAACTATTAACTGTGCACCTAAGCTGTATGGAACAAAAGGCATTTATTTGATGCTTACTCATATTTTATGCTAGTGCTAGTAAAACCTTTCCTGAGCATTTGAGCCAGGGTAGTGAGGCCTTTCCTCCAGCTGTAAAAGTCTTCATTTCAGAAAAAGAGTGAGGGGAGGTCTGCTCTAACCTATAGTGAAGCTTTTGTAGAATCTGGATGTGATAACGGTTCACTTGGCTCACAGATTCCTGTCTCAATTCTGCTGGGCCAGCCAGCAGGTGGTCCTATCTTGTGTGAATAAGTGAGACAAACCTGCAGAACTTGTGTGAACAGCAGTGCGTTTGTACAGCCCTCTTCGAAAACCTCTGCTGTCTGATGGTCACAAATCGTGCCTTTTCACTAAAACTTCATACTGGTTTTATACTGTGGCTAACACTTCATGGTGACATGCTTATGTTCACTGTCCTTAAGTTGATTGCATTGCTAATCTTCCATTTTCTGTATTGTAACAGCTGGAAACAGTGAGAGTGAGGGCCAAGCAGCGGTGAGGAAAATACAAGAAGAAACTTTGACTGGAAAAGGTACCATACTATATCCTTTTCTTTAAGTAACTCTATTCCTCTCTTTTGCTGGCATCTTCTTTTATATGAGGTCCCCTTGTTCATTGTTAAACTTTTTTTTTTTTTTTTTTAGTTTGGGAAAACTACTTCTTAAAGTAAAACTGACAACAGGGATAAAATGAGTAGGATATTTTAAATTTTGTTTGATTTCTTTACTGTGTGTCATTGCAAAAGGGCTGCCTGCAACTTACAGTCTGCCTGCGTGTGTGTATGGGCACAATGATTTAATAGCTGGGCAGAAAATCAGAATACTAGTCATTTCTGCTAAGGGGAGCATGATAGCAGGTAAGAGTGGGTGTACTCTTTGTCATTGCTGGTCTTGCCTCCCATCATGTTTATAATCCCATAAAAGAGTGGGTGCTTTTTGGGGTAAAAGGTTTCTAAAAGAACATGGATGCCCAACTGGGTTATTTGACCCATGTCGAGAGCTTATAGTCCTTCACAAAATAAAACTGTTTCCTTAAAAATAGATGGACTTTTCATATCAAGCCAAAATTCCCATGTTTTTGTGGTTCTGCTGTTTGGGGTTTTTTAATCTGATGAGTGATCATGTCAGAGGAGGCAAGGAGAGCATAGGTTGATGACTATGAGAAAAGGGATATTGTGCATTATCTGCTGTGTGATTATAATTTGCAATTTATGATGGAGGTTAGTGCATCTAATATTTCCATCTTTTGGATTCACTTGGGTCTAGTTCCTAGCAGCATATGATGATTCACTGCTGCCACTTTGATGTATCATTTCTTGGCACAATAACAGGGCAGTGCTGCTACTCCACCCTATTTAGGATCTTCATGGCTTCTTCTGAGATGTAATTCTGTTTTTGTGCCTCTAATAATTACTGTTATGATCATCAAAATGCATTAATTATTGTGTTAAAAAACGCTTTCATTAAGATTTATCTTTTGACTTAAATAAATGTGCGCCCATAGCCTCAGGACACATGTATGCTAGTTAAAAGCATCATAAATTAAGGCATAGTGAGAAGGATCATGAAAGGAAAAAGGTAATTATTACATCGTTTAAATATTTTGCTAGAAGTTTCTGTACAGAGACCAAAACTATTTGGAATTGTTTACATCATGTGACCTTGGTGAAGCTGAATAAACCAGTGTCTTTCTTATTTTCTCATGTCTGTGTGATCACAAGCTTTTCTAGCACCCCAGTCTTTCTTGATTTTTCTGCTTGAAGTAAGCTGTAACCTTCAGTTATAAACTTTGTCAGGATACAACTGGCAGTTTGAGGAAGCTGAAAGTGTATCTAAAGTTGACTGAAGCTGTTCCTCATTGTAATTATAATGACGGAAGCTTTAGTAATCTCAGGTCCTGGCAGGGCTGACCTAAAAACAAACTGGAAAAGTACTGCCTTTACAGAATTTCTCACTGGCTGAGGGATATTTGTTTGCAAGTGCATTAACCTGTACAAAGGGCTTGTGGGAGTCTGAACAGCAGTCCTGTGTTACTGCTTATCAACGAATTTGCACTGTCCTTTGTAATGGGATGTGTGTGTAGATACTGTGACCAAGACTAGGCTGTGCAAATGTATCACCTTTTCAAAAGCTGCAGTTCAGTATCTGTTTAGTCACTACATAAAAATATTATCAGTAATGTTGACCCTCCTGCCCCCCTCCCCCCCCTATTTCTGAGCATTTTTCATGGCCCATATGAAAAAACTGCCTGCAGAAACTGTTCCTATGTGGAATAAGGGACTCTTGTGGAAGAACTACTCACAACGATGTTGCTGGGCACAGCGTGATCAAGGATTGGGACAATATAGTTATCCTTCTTTTACTATGGGCAATATATATGAGTGGGTGCCATCAGTTTGCTATTCAGATCTCAGATCTCTAATAAAAAGGAAATCTCCTTGCTTGTTAGTAGGTTAGACAGCAAAAGGGAGCAAGGGACCTTGTCCTCTCCTTGTTGCCTGGCTGAGCCATACATAGCACAAACATCCCCAGAGACAGCTCTGGGAAAGGCCAGGCTCGTTGAATGCATGTGATTAGTGTTTTTAAGGCAGTATCATCCTTCTTTGTTTTGTCCCACTGTCTGTCTGGGGCTCTGTCTGCCATCTAAAGGTAGGTAGTTTTACTTGACATAATCTACTCTTACTTCAGGGACAAGTGAGAGTCAGAGCATGTACAAAAGCGATTCCTGTGAAACAGCTGATGAGCTATAACATGTTAGCAGTTTCAGAGGAAGATAAAGGATAATAATAAAAAGGTTGTGCACACAGTTGATGCTTTATTGCAGCAGCATGGCAAGACATGAAGAAAGGACTGACAAAATTTCTGAATAAGGGAGGCAGGAAGCCTGGTTTCCCATGCTGGAGGCATTCAAATGAAAGCCAGTGCCAAAAGATGGCAGAGTATTGGAGAGGAAAGCAGTTGCAGCCATTCCTCTACAAGGCAGCAATGCTAAAGGACACAGATAATCTGAGCAATGTATCACATCACCTCTTCCTACCACCCATCCTCTCCCACGGTCCTTGGTTCCTCTCCATGCTGGTTCCAGACTGTTTAGGTGTCCTCAGTTTTGGGTCTCTGTGCTGAGTTACCTATTGCTAAATTAAAAAGTGAGGAAGGACGTGGGCAGCTGAGTGAAAGAGAATAAGGTACAGGTCCTTGGGGCATGATAGACACAATTCGCTTGACCATCAGAACCTCCTCCATGATAAAGCAATCAAAGCCCTCAGATATCCAGAACAGACCAGAAGAAGTGCTGCATTGTCATTAAAATTATCACATAGTCACTATTTCCAAAAGACCAAGGGCAACAGATTGCTACGCTCTGAATCATAAAGCTGGGAGAAGCCAGAATGATGTGGGCATTTATCTTGCTTCCATTTGTTCAATTGGGAACTTGTGCTGTTAATAGTAGCAATTATATGGCTGGGAAAATTGTAGATGGCGAGGGATTGCCACAGAGATATTCTAATTGTGTAAGTCTCTAATTTACGCGTAGGGTGTGTCTGTGTCAGTGTGTTTGTTGGTTAGATGAGGAGAACGCTTTCCAGGCAATGCTCAGCTGTTGCCCGCTTGCTGAGCACGGGTTTGCATCGGGAAGGGCACCGCACGTCCTGACCTGGATGCAATTTGGACAGCACTAGGCTGGGAGGTGAGCTGCAGCAGTAACAGACTGTTAGTGCACAGGAGCAAACCTGCAGCTTATCTGAACGAGGAGTCCCCGTGACCTGTCCCTATGTCAGGTCCCCCTAGAGATTAACTTAGACTGATTCAAACCGCTTGTTAATGTAGCCATAATCATAGTTACCAGTCTACAAACTATATCGAATTATAGATTTGGGAAGTTTCTGTGATAAAATCAACTCTCAAAGATACTAGAAAAAATCTTTCCATGTACATAACAGAGTATATCTCCTGATTAAGTTACCCTCAGTTTACATCTTTGCAAATGAGAGCTGGTTTTAGCCTGGTGATTACAAACATACAAATGTTGGAAACTAATATATAAACATGAATGAAAGCTTCATTCATTCCAGCATACGTTCATGAATGCCAATGGAATCAGCAATTAGCAAAAGTTTATGCATAAATATCACTTAGCACAGTATCCAGGAAAGGCTCTCACAATTACAGTGTAGGAGCTGGAGTTGCAACTAGACTCAAAGGAGAAAAAAATTCAAAGTCAGTGAGAAAACAGGGTGTAAAAGTCATATTAAGCACAGACCCCTTCAAAAGGAGAAGCCTGTGTTTAATCACACCCAACATTTTTGTGGCAATTCAAATAAAACCACAATTATAAAACTACACACTAAATCCGCAGCATTCATGAGACTTCCATTTGAAGCCAGGTGAGAAAGGAAGAAGAGACTTTCTCCCTCAGAGTCAGAGGAATGCAGAGGTTAGCACGGTGGTAACCAAATTTGTCATTTACAGTCTGACCCACATCAAGACTGTGGGCCAAGCAGTAGGAGGAATGATATTGCCTTAAAAACACTGCAGTTCGCATGCATTCAACAAGCCTGGCTTTTCCCCAGAGCTTTCTCTTGGGACGTTTGTGCTACATATGGCTCAGCCAAGGAATAAGGAGATGACAAGGTCTCTTGCTGCCTTTTACAGTACAACCTGCTACTGAGCAAGGATATTTTCCTTATTATTAGAGATCGAAGAGTTAACCCAAAAGAAGAAGGGGTAATCTAGCTGAGAGGCACCAAGCATAACTGTAGAATAACTCATGGGTGGTTCCCCTGCTGATGCTTGCTGTATGTCAGGCACCAATTTTAACAAGACGGTCCATGTTTTTCTGCTCTGTTTGGTTTTGGCTTTCCCTGCAGGCTAGAAGAAGTCAGCTGCTGAGAGTTCCCAAATTCGCAAACTTTTAGATTGGTTTATGCCCCAGAGTCAGTTGTGTTATTCGCAGCACGTGGGCCAGAGTTGCATAAGGCAGTTCAGCAAAGACTGATGCCTTGACAAAATGTGCAAAAGTGTCACCCAGGACTTTTCCTTGACATGGTATGTCAAAGATGGCTGTATGGAAGTGATCATCCAAGTGGTCAAAAATAGTAGAAAATATTTGTGGTCGAAATGTATTTCTATAAGTGCACTTTATGCATGTGTGACTTTATGCTTGCTTGTGTCAGAATTGCTTTGTATGGTGTAGTTTTGAGGTGTAAAAGCATAACATCCTGAGCTTCTGGCAAGACCTAATGGGGCTACTTTGTCCCTTCTACCACATCCTGCCATTGGCATATCCTTTCTCTACTACTGCCAATGCTGGAAGATCTGTAGGATTGGTTTAAAAAGTTTCCTAGCAATAACAGTGCCATTTCCATCTGCATGGTTTCTTTTTTTTATGCTGGTGCATTACCTCCAGTATTTAGCTTTGGCAGGCCAAGGACTGCCCTCAGTTACAGTTGTACAACTGAGCGCCAGGCCTATGAAGATAGGGTGGTGATATGAGCGAGGGGTAAAGAAGTCTCGATCTATGTAGGGCCCTGTGTGGAACTGTGGAGCTCTTCTGCATTGTCATTTGATGATGGGTATAAGAACCTTGCCTAAACATTAACTTCCTTTTCTTTCTGTAGCCTCATCTACGGTTATATCAAGTATATTCCAGCCATATGAAAACATTTGAACCTTGAAAAGTGCTGGATATGTTAAACCTCACCTAAGTCTGTAAGGACTGGATCCTCCAGGTGCTTAAGGGATGGAAGACCCCTTTCTAGAGTCTAAGAAAGTCATGCAGGGGCTAATACAGTTTCTCTGCACTCATAGCACTTCCGTCCCTTACCCAGTAAAGTTGGTGACTTTTTGCTCCATATTAAGTAGGGAAGATTTTATTCCACAGTAAGCTATCTCCAGAGCCCTCTCAATAATTCAGGGGAAAAGTTTGCAAGTCAGTTGTCCTGCTTTTCTGTTGTTTTACATAATACTTTCATACAAAAACATGGTTAAATTCATAAATCCTGCTTGCTTGTGGTTTTTTTTGTGTTGAACTTTTGACTTTCAGTGTAACATGTTACGAGATTTTTCCTTCAGTGCTTGCAGACAGTGAAAACAATAGTTTCCCCTATTTTTTGTGTTTCTGAAGACACCTTAGAAATTGAGCTGTCATGTTAACAGGGTGGCAATTCAGACATTAAGAACAATATGAATGTGGTTCACAGAACTAAAGAAGAGCTGCAGATCTGGATAGGAGATGGAGATAAAGTCTTTCAAATATAAAATGTATTCATAATGCAGGCACAAGCTCTGCCTGTTTCCTAAATTCCCATTTCCATTGGAAATGTGAAACGTATTTCATTAACAGGCTCTTCCACTAGGAAACATGATTTTCTCATATTCAAATTATTTCTAATTGAAACTTAGAGACAAAGAAGTGCACAGGTGTAGCTGTAGGCAGAACAGCAAAGTCCTTTCAGATGTCTTGAAACGATTTTCTGACGGTAAATCACCAAAACTTTGTGAGACTAGTGGGACCAGAGCTCCGAGGATAGGATTTCGCTGATAGTGCTGCCCTACTGAAGGCAATGTGGAGAAAGGGAATTTCAAAATGAAATAGCCTCTGCAAGGCCTGAAAAAGCTCCCATTTCACCCTTTTCCAGGATTTTGATCCTTTTATGTACCTGTAGAGCCATGATGTCAAGCAGTGGCCCGATAAAGGTGCTTCTGGTTTGACACCTCCCATAGTATGCCATTATTTTGTCCAGCCTGAGCAATAGTTGCAGGCAGGTTGTATGAGCTATTTTCTAGACATTGTTTGTTCTCAAGAAAATTGCCTTACTGAAAGATAAAGCTAAGAAAAAGGCAATTTGTTTTCTCTCTAAAATGCTTTCATATCTGTCTTCCAAGATCTACTTTATATAGTCCTAGCTTCTGTGGGTTACATGTAGGGCTTTATAAGTTAATTTCCTTGTAAGAAGTAGAATATGTTTTGTGGAGATGGCAACACAAGCCTTCTATGCTAGGGATCCAGCTGCTAGGAGCATGGAGAACTTGCGGCCTGAAGTAAACACGGGAAAAGCAGAGCCTATATTTGAAGCACTTACAGTCTGTGGACGTAACCTTCCAGGGGTGAGCTGACGTGAAAGGACAGGCTGTGGTCTACCTGAGCATGCAGGCAGTGCTTGGTCTTCCCTCATCAGCTCCATCCTTGCAGCAATACAGCGAGGCTCCAGAGACAGCACAGCCAGAGTGAAGCCTCTGCACCTCTGAAGGGCCAACACTAGTGTGTCCGTGCTTGCCTTGTGTTTCAAGGGACATTTTTCAGTGGCAAAGAATCAAAGCTCTGAACAGATGTCCCAGTTCTGAAATGAGTTGTGAGCCAGGCCGTTTGCAGTGGTGCCCAGTGACAGAGCAGAGGCAGTGGGCACAAACTGAAATGCAAGGAATCCCATTTCAAAATAGGAAAACTTTTTTTAGCGTAAAGGCTATTGGATATTGGCACAGGCTGGCCAGAGAGCTTGTAGAGTCTCCATCCTGGGAGAGGCTCAAAATCCATCTGGACACAGTCCTGGGCAGCTGGCTCCAGGTTCCTGCCTGAGCAGGGACTGGGACTGGACAATCTGCAGACCTGCCTTCCAGCCTCAACCACCATGTAACTGCGAGTCTTTGAAATTTTAGCAGTGAAAACCACACAAAATCCTATCTGCTTCATTTCTCCAGCCCTGAATACAAATACTGTAAATATGCAGATTTCTGGACTGTAGGATCTTCAAGGAATTTTATCAGTGTTCATACAGTGCCCATAATAAGTCTCTTGGACACAGACAGAGGTAAGAGCAACAGTAATTTGACCATAATGCAGTCTTAGGAAATGGGTATTTGAGAAACCCATCTGTGCAGGTAAAAACCCCCATTCTGTGGAAAAAGAGGGAAGGAGTGTAGGAACACTGATGCTGAGAGCAATAATCTGTGTGAGAAGGCCAGGAAATATTGCCCATGACTCTGGAGCAGCTTGCCCTTCTTGTTATTTTTTTCTATGCAAGGTGTATACTAATATATTTTATTTTGAGACCTAAATTTTAAAATCTAAGTTTCAAATAAAATGTGTTCAAGATGACATGACTCTTGACATCACTGTCACGTTTTTCACAATCTGAGTGGAAATTAGCATGGTCACGTGCACTTTGAAACCCTTCTCTGCCTGTGTAAAGGCTTACAGGAAATGCGTAATGCCAGCATTTTTTATAGTCTTTTCTGGTACTTGGTGCTAGAAGATCTTGCTTGTAAGAAGAAAAACAAACACCCCTAAGGAGACTGGTAAACAGCTAACATGAGAATCATTAGATGTCTAATAATCATGTCTGGATTTGCATTTTTCCTCTTAAATTGTGGCGGTGTTTCTGGACAAGATGATGTGAACTGTTACCAGCACCTGATTAATTTCCCCAAGGTAACGGTCAGCTGTGTTTTAGTCCTTTTTTAGTCTTAACATGTCTACCACTGTCTTCTCTTACCAAGATAACTGTTGACTTCAGGTTGCTTGAAAGGAGTAGTTCTTCACAACAGGTGTGACTTGAGGAGACAAAATAAATCAAATCATCTTTCCAACGTTTAGCTTGACCTAGTTGAAAAATAATTCTTGCCAGTGTTTTGCTTCCCAAGCACGGAAAATATATGGGCCTGTGGTGGGAGAGAGATCTCCATGGCTATGGGCAAGATCTGCTGTTCTGTGTTTCATTCTACTCCGGTCTCACTTATGCTTACACATTTGTGCTTTTTTGAATAATTTACAGCTACTAAACTTTCTGGAAGATGGACCTCATTTAAATGGTACAGTGTCTGCACTTCTTTCTCTTTAGGAATTTGATGGCATACCGTGAGGAAAAAAAGAGATGTATGTCTTGGAGGGGAGGAAAGGAAAAAATAATACATGGAAAAAAAGCAATTTCTCCTGTTCAAAACTTTGCTGTGGCAGTTGGGGCCTTCTGAACTGGGGGTTTGTGGAAAGTTCATTTTCCAAACTACTATTTTGCAGGCTTTCTCCTAGCTTATATTGTACAAGTGGAAGTCAGTCCATGCAAAAATCCCATGGCCCTAATTGGAACAATTTTTCATGAAGGCAAGAATCTTTCCTAAAGAAGTGTCTGTTTTGGTGGGAGTGTTTATTGGTGAAAGAGAAACATTTTTGCACTCTTATCTGCAGAATGAAGCAGGGACCGCTGCTGCTGCCTGTAGAACGGATTAACTTGAAATGTGGTAGTTTGTGTTCAGGTCAATCCAGATCAAAAGCTTTTCATCCCAATGTGTTCTGGGTTTCTTATGTCCCAGACTACTGTACTAACAAAGGCAATCTTTCTTTTAGATTCTAGACCTTTAAATCTTCTTGAATTAATAAGCTGCTGCTTATCAGTGCTTTGTGTTGATTTTCAAGTACATGCTATAAAGGAATTTCTTTTTTTAAAGAGAATTTTGCAAAGATTTTGCTTAAAACAAAATTTTGTTTAAAAACTGCCACAAAATGGAAATGTCCGAAGGAAAACTTTTCTTCCATGTGAGTCTGAGCCTACTTTCCATCAATCTGTGTGTTGTTTTTTTTCGCTTTGAGATGATGCAAAATTAATTGTTTGGTCCAGGCTAAGTAAAATCTTCAAACGGGTTTTCCTTCAAGACTTTGTTTCTGAAAGCAGAAGGCAAAGCACATCTCCAGTGTGATGAAAACCTTAAGCTTTGAAACCATAGGCCACAGATAATAGAGAAAAGTGTAAAAAATGTGCTTACTTTGTGTAGAACCAGTGTGTGTCTTACAATGTTGATGTAGTGAGCAGTTCTCCTGAGAATCTTAGTCAGGCTCTTCCTCCAGTTAAGATGCTCTCAAATGGCTGGCTGAAGACCACTATCTTAGAAGATATATGAAAAGATTTTTTAGTCTGGTATCATAATCCTGTAGTTACCTTGACAACTACTGGTCGTATGTATATCTACATCATGTTTGCCTCTCCAGATGCCCTTTTAGCTGGTCCTACAGACAGAACATGGATTATTTTTTTTTAAATATTTTTTTTATTTGCTTGAATTGTATCTCTGGAATCACGCTATTCAGAAAGCAGCATCCTTTTCTGTGTGTCCCCTCAGCAGGATAAAATAGTATATTTGCCTTTGCTTGCAAAAGAGGACAATGTGTGGCAGTGTTCACATATTATCCAACTGCCAAACAGTGACTTTTTGTATAAATCTGAAATTAAAATCGGTGCATTTGCGTTAACCAGGCTGGGTATATATAGAGACATTAAGTCTGAAAAAATCTTGAGTTTTGAGTAATGAAAATGACATCACCAAGGGTATAATTCTGCCTGCTCCCTCCTCAAGTGGTGTGGGTGAGCGGAGCATATGGTATCTACTGCATGGTACCCAAGGAAAGGACATCACAGAATAGCAACTTACATTTGCTGTGTGGGGCAGAGCAGAGCTGCGCAGACTTTTTCTCCATCTCAGTGAAGTCAAAAGTAGAGATTTTAGGCCCATGTTTGCATTTATTGGTGGGAACTTGAGCCCCAAGGTGCGTTAGGGACCCAGTGACTCTGCTGGCTCCCACTGGCTGTTCCAGCAGTGCATGTGTATGGAGACAGGCAGGACGATGTAGCCAGAGCAGCTCTGGGGAGACAGCTGGAGCTGAGCTGAGAGGGCCTTCATCCCCTGTGACCTCTCAGGTCTGCCTCCTGCCTCCTGGTGGGCAGGTTATCCAGGCAGCAGCCTGGGGCAGAGTCCAGTGTCTCAGCCTGGTGCCATGGGTACACAGCCTTTAGTGGGGGTCTGTGGTAGAGATCTTACTTCGCAGTTTTTCTGTTTAGATGAATCAGATGATGTAAATAGCTGGTGCCAAAGTTAACTTCACATGGGTAGTCCAGAAATAATGTTCTTAGGCTGCGTGAAAATCTAGCAGCTATATCCTTAGCCTCTTAAATGTAATTTTACTGTCTTTTTTGGAGATAATTTTTTGAAATAAAGCCATGCTTTTGTGCTTCCAAAGTGTTTACATGGGGGTTGTTTTCAGAAGCTGGATTCAAAAGGGCTAATTCCTCACTTGAGCTAGAAGGATGTTACCCACCAGACCCAAGTTTTGGGATTTGCAAGGCAGCAGAATGAGGCCAGGATGGGGAATTCAATTAAGTCCCTTCAGCTGACGGTAAGAAGCATGTGCTGTGCACATGCAGCACGGTGGTACGCAGGGGACAGCTGTGTGAGGAGTGGGTTGGGGGTTGTGGGTCTGTCCCTGCCTGCTGCCTGTCCAGTGCAGCTCAGCAGGGGATGGACCCGAGCGGAGCTTGATCTGCTGTCTCGCTTCACGGGCTCTTTCCACAAGCTGCCATCGCAACTACCCAGAGAGACCTTTTAAAGCACACCATCTTCTGGTAGTCACAGAGGATAAAAATTAGTGCTGTTTTCCCTTCAATTTCTTTTTAGCATCAGATAAGGTTATATGTAACCGATGATATAAGGAGAATTCAGTCTCAGAGGGATTGTATAAATTTACACTACCAGAAGTAAATTATTCCTTGACTTGAATATTTTTTTATTTTTTATTGATCCTTTTTATTTTTAAACCAATATGAAAATTCCCTTGGTTTACAGATTAATTTCAGATTTTGAAGATTAATTTCAGATAAATATTTAAATATGTAGTTTACTCTCTGTGTTAAATAAAAATCAGCATCCTACTGCAGTGGATGCTATACAAAGGAATATATACACATGTATTCAAAAAGAAGCTGAATTGGACAGATAAAATGGGAGAAAATGGGGGAAGAAAGGGAAACAGAGCAGAGGATAGAATGATGGGAGAAATAGTCACAACCTAAATAACCACATTCCATACTCCATTTTGCTTTTGAATGGCCATAATTTTTTAATTTGTTTATAAATTTAATCTAGAATAGACAGTTAAGATACTAACATACAAGTTACTAAGGTCAACAAAGCTGAGAGATACTAAAGAGTGAAAGTGAGACTAAGGAGAAGAACTACGCAAGGAGTAGAAAAGGATGAAGAAGCTGTAATTCCATCTCCTTTTGAAAGCAGTGGTAAGCTTTCCATTGACTTGAACGCAATCAGGGATTCTACCTCATAATTTTGAACAGTACAATATATTTCACCTGGACAATTACTCAGAGGTAGCCCAGGAAAGCCAGAATTTTGAACCTAGTTGGTCATCGATTTGTGCTGGGAGGCATCGAGTCTCATGGCCCTTCAAATCTGAATCACGGTAGGTGTGCATGCAGGTGCTGTTGCCATGCATGTATGCACTCCCTACTAAACCCCCCACAAACGATATTTCTTTATTTCTTCAGTCAGTAAGAACTGTAATTCAGCTACACATTTTAAAAAGCATACCTTATAATATTTTTGTTTTCAATGAATTTACAGTTAATTGCAAGGATTTTCGAAGGCTTCTAAAGCCTTATTTAGCCTGTATAGCGTTGAATAGTGGTGTGATTTCTGTCTATGCTAGAGTTCATATATGCTAATCAGGTAGCACTGGGCTCCAATTTGCAGCTAGAGTAGCCTGTAAAGGTTGGCCATTAGCTGAATTCAGTCACCTTTTGTCTACGGGTTGCCTGACAAAGAGCTGGAATCTCTGTATCTTGCACTCCCAGTGCAATGAGTGTGAACCAGGCTTTTCTGTATTAAGGATGAATTCAAACCAAAAATAGTCTCTATAACTGCTATTATCTTTTATGCATGGTACTTACAGACAAGTCAAGGATCTTAGTTGTTTTATATTATACCCTCTGCCATACCCAGTTGCAGGCATTTTGCAGTCCTTCATTTAATAAGCTTCTTAGTTTGAAGAGGTCACACTCATCCAGAACGTTGTTTATTTTTCTCAGCTCTCCTGCAACACCTTGCACTTGTCTGCAGTCCTTCCTCAGTTGGACGTTGCATAATTGTGTACTTTTGCTTGGTCTTTCAGGAAATTCCTAATGATCGTCCCAAGCCTGTGTAAAGCTAAATGTTTCTGTGCTGTCAGCAAGATTCACCACCTGTCTGTTCAGCCTGTTTCACAGAAAAATTCGTTAACACCTGGCACCTACCACTTGTCTGGGTACGAAGCAAATGAACCACTACATTTCTCTTGTGAGTGCTCAGAACTGGCAGCAGGCAGAGGCAAAAGACTCTGCTCCTGATGAACAGGGCCATTTAGACTGAGGTGCATAGGGAAGGGTTCTCCTTGGGGCCCAAAGAAACCTGGCACTGAAATCCTGGCCTGTTTTGGGTTTTTGTTGTTTTTTCCAGTGGTATGTGTGCAGAACAGAAAATGCTCTGATAAAACAAACAAGCATGATTTGGAAATACCTGGTACCTTTGCCTCAAATCAACCCCTTCTTGTAATAACAGTTGTACTGAACTTTGTGGAAGTGGGGAATGAAGCTTGTAGGTTGTAAGAGCAAGGTGCTGAAGACACCAAAGCAGCAGCACACTAGGATGCAAGCTGCTGCTGTGTAGCATCATTGGACAGAGGGTGTTTTGTTCAGGAGCCCTCCTGTGTAGTAGCTACCTCAGAGTGTGGGTGTCAAGTCCACTGGGAAGTTGGAAGAGCAAGTGGTTAAATACAGAGCAATGGGAATGCTGTGTTGATTGATCAGAAACCCTGTCTGGAAATTGCAGCTAAATTAAAATTAAGTGAATGCAGTAAAGAAATATGTAGAAAAAAGATGGATAAATTAGGAAACATTTTTTTCCTTTTTGTTGTAGTAAGAGAAGGAGTCAGGGAAACATGAGTTGTCAGTAAGAACACCTGAAAGGCTTTTTAAGGGCATTTGTGAATACTGTGCCGTGTGTCTTTAGCCTAGATATGTTGCACTGAAAGAGATGCAGATACTAGCATGAACACAGAATGCTAGATAAATGCATGATTTTTGAGTTGCTCTTCCACAGGACATGCGATTTTTATCTCATGAGGGACAGGTCTGAGAAAAAAATCCAAGCCCTGAGAAGCAGTAATAGTGGAAAACCTAGTAATAGCTGAAGGATGACTGGGATTCCAACTGCAGCTGGAGTATCGATGGCTATATTGGACACATTAACTGTATAAACATGGATTCTTCACCTGTTTTAGTTTTCAATATAAACATTAGTTTGTATTGAATCTCCATATTCAAAATGAAGAGTGATTTAAATTGTTGACTGAAAGGTCACTTCAGTGCATTTTGTGAATGTCGCAGAAAGCAGAGAAGAAGGGTAGGTGAGATGCAGGAACGGTTTCTAAAGATGACCAAAGGTTGGACTTTGTAATTACAATCAGTTCAGACTCTGAATTCATGAGTATGCTTTGTGCTTTGGACTTTTTTTTCTTTAAAATGTACTATTTATTGTTACAGTGAAAGTCTAAAAGCTTAATTTCACTAAGTGACTCAGGGAGAACTATAAATTAAGATTTATTTTGGCTAGAAATTAATCTTTTCTTAAGCCAAAAGTAAAGATTCACAAAGTGAATAATATTTTGTTTCTTCATTAACACGTCGATAACAGCTTGTCTTCAGGAATTTCAGCCTTTCCAAATTCAATTTCAGCAGTCTTATGTATTTACTTACCTGTTTTAATTAAGAATTGGCAGGAATGAAAAAAAAAATTACTTGTTTCTGAGCTGATATGATCTTAATTGAGAATGCCTGGCTCTCGCATTGTCATTGATAACTTATTTTTATGAATTATATCAAGGCATGCATATGGAATATGTAATACTCCCCCATGGCAATATCTAGCAGAAGGAGCTGAGAGAGCCCAGGTGTTTTAACACGGTGGTTTGAAAAAGCTCCAAAAACAGTATGCGGTTTTGGAATCCTTGGAGGAGGCAAGGGACAGCTTTCCAAACACCTGGACTCCTTGATCCACCTGTAGGATAAGCTCTCCTGCCTAAGATGTTGCAGCATATTAATCATCTTTGCCATGCTTGAACAATGCCCACTTCTTCATGGTGTGGCTTCAGAACAAAGGTGCGATGTTTCTACGCACACCTTGTGCCCCAGAAAATGTATTCTTTCCTGCCTTATTTCCTTCAGATTTGCAGAAAGACTTTGAAGGGCAGGGGTCTGGAGGAAATGGCAAGTAAGAGCCTTTAACATGCTTTAGAGCTTCTATGTCCTTATGTATCCCCCTTCCAATGCCACACACAGAGGGAAAATACAGATACTTACCTAAGTGATGGTTTGCTTTTTAACTCAAATGTAGTTTCTAAGTAGAGCCTTTCAAACTGCAGTAGTAATACAGCAGATGTAAGCTGTGAGATGCTAAAATGTCTAACGAAAGGAGTGGGCATCTAGCTATGTTCTTGCTGCTTTCCCACTCATCGATACCTAACAAGTAGGGATAAATTGTGACAGGATACTGAGCAATGTGGAGACAAGTGGCATAACAGACCAATGAGTATAGCTGTGTAGGAGGGAAAAAGGGGCACCAGCAAAGTGCAGGAAAACAATGCAGTTGTGACAGTGAAATAGTTTCATAATAAACAAGTGATCTGAGCTGTTTCTTTCAACTTTCATGTACACTATAAGCAAAGTAATAAATTTTAAGAGTATTTAAG